>NC_081524.1:20357962-21557962 GCF_030273125.1 Centropristis striata | reverse complement strand
AACTACGCTCAGTTATGATCCAATATCTGACAAGTGGCAGGGAATTTCCTCCTCCGTTGAAGTGTACAGAGAGATTAGTTTGAGAGTAAAGATAAGCTTGTACTATATAAGTAAGTGTATAACTGGGTCACAGGAACTCTGCACATTACGTCACACACACTCAGTAACACATAATAAACAGTTCAGATGAGTTGAACCAGTTACTTGTCTTCTCTGTAGAATCACTTCGTCCATTTGCTCTGCACCCCTGCTGTAAGGTGCTGCAAGGACAGCTCGCAGCAGGTGCATGTGTGTGTGTTTCAGATTGTTTTACAATGCCTTTGCTGATGAAGACAGACCCAACTCTCTGACCTCTGTCTTCTCTTTTGACCAAAGATTCGGCAAGAGCAGAAATGTGCGTGTGTTAAGTGAATGTTTGTGTCGTGGTGTCAGCGGGGGGCTGTTATGTGTGGGCAGATGGTCAGTTCAGATGAGTTGAACCAGTTACTTGTCTTCTCTGTAGAATCACTTTCTCAGCAATTTAGTCTGTCTACACTGGATGACAAGATTGCTTTTATTTCATTTTAACGGCACTATTAACAGATTTGAAGTCCTGTGTCCATCCCAACACCAGTCCTACTGTCAGCCCCTCATAAACACTAAATCTATCTTTTCATTATCAGGAGTCCTACATGTGGAGCCAACCATGAGTAAGCAGCATGTGTAGCTTGCATGCATATCTGAGTTATGTTAACCTTGATGTGCGTTTATGCAAACACTCAGAAGGTCCAAGCACAGCCCACAGTGGACGTGCGTGGATCTTGGTCAGTGGTTGGACAACAGTGTGCCGTTGTCACGCCACGATGTCTGCTTTCTAACAATCCTCAAATGATTGGACGACCATTAAATGTCAACATCACTATATCCCCGCCCCCTCGGGAAGCCCCGCCTACATCCACGCCCTGTCCCTTCTTCTTTAACCACAGTGACACACAGCCCACCAGCTGTAAACATTAACCATGTAATGTCAGTAAGTGGGAAGTTAATAAGCCGGTGTGTGTGTGTGTGTGTGTGTGTGTGTGTACCTGTCCTTGTCTTTCTGTGTATAAGATAACAGATAATGATGAAACTGTAACAGTCTATTGGGGCAGTAAATATTATCAGAATACATTTGAATGTCAAAGGCAGAGCAAAGTAGGACAATAAAACAGCTGCTGAAACGGTGTACCAAAAGCACAAATTCTATTATTTTGCTGTGAATACCAGAATAAATTACCTCTCTTTCACTCCAGAAATGATCCATATTCGAAAGCAAAGGACAATCCACACTAAAAGCGTTTTTAGAAGCATTTTTGGCATTAATCAGCCACGTGTCTCACAGAACAGATTACATTTTATTGTTTCAATCCACACCGATGCATTTTTGCCACCTAATTTGTAAAGACAGCTGTTTAAAATCAGACAAATATGCTGGTGCGTATCAGTTCTGGCCTTATTAACCATATCTACATTGAATAATCGAAGCATCCAGTCTGACAGATTCCCCCACAAACATTCTTGATTTCTTCCCATTGAACCGACATAAAAACTTTTTTATGTTAGTAAATTTCTGCTGGCAGTCAGCCTGGTGAAGCTGGGTTCGCCAGATTTGTCCACTGAGCTCCCCAGGAGCTGCAGCTGACGGACGGCTGAGACACGTCGAAATGCAGACAGAGTCAGTGTGGATTGAATGACGGAATGGTTACACGCCACTCACAACTGGCTTCGAATGGGGAATCCCAGTAAAAGTCTGTACAGCCTAGAAAAGAGTCTAGAAGAAAGTAAGCTTTCCTACCCTCCATTGAGAGTGGGTGTGAGTCCAAACAGCGTACACAGCCCCACAGACATGAGCAGAGAGCTGAGGACTGTGACCACAGCAGCCAGGGCCAGACCCCACTTAGACTTCACCATGTCAATCTTACCTGCAGAGAGCAAAACATGATATGATGAGGAAAGGACACTACAGCTATCCATACAACTGTTACATTCATTCTTCTAACAATTTAAATATTCAGCCATGAAGTCAGGTGTCCTCTCCACAAACCTTTCACATGATGGTGATCTTTTTAAGAGACCACCTCACCAGTTTATTATTCAAGTTCTAATCAATTCTGTGCCGGGATTTTTATTAAATGGCATGCTTGTGTTGCCAGACTGAAAGTAATAATAATAATACCAAATTTGCTATTTAATGAATATGATCTGGATACTGACTTAGCCAATAGTGTAAAAAGAAATAATTAATGAAACCTACATTTCTCTTTTTTTTAATAAGCAATACTCCTAAAAATTCTTACATTGTTAATACATAAAAGAAAAACCTATAGATCTTAACATAGGAAGTATATCTTGTAGCTATGCCAGCGACACAGGAAAGAAATAATTTATCATAATTATCCCAACAAAAAAAACAAAAAACAGGCATTCATTTTTTTCGCAGAAATAAAAAAAAAATGCAATTTTTTGCACATTACATTTGGGGAAAAAAATATCTTTAATAATGACTCAGCTAACTGGCTTTGGGGCATGAGAATAATATTTTGTGTACTTTGAGTAAAGTGTGTGTTTGTTTTCTGAACTAATGTTTGTACAGGCAGGAGGCCGAGGGTTAGCTGGGTGCATTCTTACAGCAGTGTACAATGTTCCCGTGTGGGGATTATCCCTGCACCAGACAGGAACAACCTTGGCACACAAACACACGTGCGCACACAAAGGGCACAGTAGGCATGAGTCGAGATCTTTGGCACTTATCAGAGATTAAGAGGTGTGAGAAAGCCAAGAAAGAAGAAAAGACGTAAAGAGTGGAACAAGGCACGCGGGACAGGGCAAACAGGCCCGTAGTGAGACCTACGTGTGGAGAAGTAGATGTAGGCAAAAAGGATGATGTATGTGGTGACGAGGGGGATGAGCTCTGCGATGCCGATCTCCTCTTTGAAGTGGACATGAACCATGTGGTCGTCTCTCAGGCTGCAGTTGGCTGACGGGTGGAGCTGCTTCAGACGAGCCCGCAGGCTGCCCAGGAACCTGGACACACACACACACATCATGATCACCATCAGCACTGCAGATACACACCACTGATTAACTGTATTCTCAGAGTTTGTCAGACTGAATTAATTCTAAATTTTATTCTGTTAAATACTAGGGTTGTCACGATACTAAAATATTCAATACTCGATACCATTTTCGATACCATAAGGATAAAAACAAAGACCCCAAAATTTAACTGAAACATTTTTTTTTAACAAGAAAAATGCAACATGTAAAAATGAACAGAACCACAGGTTAAATATTTATAATAAAAAACAGTTGTGCAAAAAGAAACTGCAACTATGATAACAAGCTTCAGGTGTGAGGTAGTGCAAAATATAATAAATACAATAAACAATAACAATTAGAACAATATTTTGAGGTTGTATGCTTTGCACATTAGGCAAGCTTGATAAAAAAAATAAAAATAACTTAACTTAAGTGTTCCTTCCTTTGCTATGCTTAACACACATAACGTTTTAGTATCGATACTTTTTTGAGTATCGATACTTTTGACAACCCTATTAAATAGACAACCAATTTTCTCTGAAAATGCATCCTATTATTGCTTGTTAAGCCTCAAAATCAAACAATATTCTACACAGCAATAATGAATGCAGTCTGCATCTTCAGAAGACAAACAACTCAATATGGGATATGTAAAAAAAAAAAAAGCATGATTCAATTATTCTTTCATGTGACACAGACAACTTCCAGAAACCCCTAAAAAATCGAATCTTTGCATTATGACGGTTGCCTTTATTAAGATAAAATACAAGCTAATATTTCGTATTAAAGACTAAACAAAATCACCTTTGGATGATTTCGGAGCAGAGGCAGAAAAATATAAAATTAAACTTTAAAAAAGCACTTTAATTTTCTGTTCTTTGTCTATGTATTGTGCATATGTAACTCACCTTGCATCGTAGCTGGACAGCACTACAGTGATTGTGTATGTCACCACCCTCTTCCTGTTGTAGTGGCTGACCCCAGTGTACTTTCCAGGGACGCCAAACAATAGGTCTAAAATACACACACAGCACATCCAGTAAGTGTGAATGACAATTTCTTTACTTTTACCTAAAAAGAAACAGCCTAAAAATCATGTTGATGCTACTCTGACTTGTAATAGGCAGAATGGCGCTTCTGTCATTTCCACTTGCACTCCGAATACCTGTTTTCATAGTATGTAACCTTGGTGAGTGGGTACGAACTGCTGCTTTACAGCACAAAAAATCCAGTAGCCAGTAAAACTGGATCATATTTTATGGAGGGAATATTTTCTGGGTTTCCCACTGATATTCTCTGGCTGCTCTGTCTCGAATCTCAGGGATGTTTGCAGCTGTTTTTATTTACGACACTCCAGCGTAGGGGTGTGCCATATCTTATCGTTCACGATTATACCGGTATATTCTTTTTTATGGGTAAAAAAAATGCATATCATGATATTGGCAACATTCCGCTAACAATAAAAGTTGTGTTAATCACAAAAAGCTACTTCCTGTTGCTAAACAATGCGTTTTTCAAAATGAGAGCCACACCACAGAATTTACAAAAAGGCTGTCAAAATAAGATGCCTTAAAATAAACATACAAGAAACTTTATTCTCCTTTACAATATTTCATTAAAATATGCAATGATTAAGATCAGTGTATATGATGGAATAGTGGCATTAGAATGTGTGAGAGGCACCAAATTTAGGCTTTTATGGAAAAAATGTGAGGTTATGTGAGGTGTTTGCTCACATTTAGCTCTCAAAGTGAATGAGATTGATCACACTGTACTATAAAATGTGCAAAATGTTCTCCCACCGGACTCCCTAGACGGTTATTTTTCATTATTTGCTAGTACTCAAGAGTCGAGAGATTTTTTTGTATTTTGCAACTGTTGAGATTTGCAATTTACACTACATTTAGATTTATGATTATTTTTTATTTTGTTGTATGATTTTTATTTATTTTTACAGACTAAAAAATAATTTTCTATATATTTTTCAGGATGTTTTAATGTCGTCAAGAATATCGTTATCACAAAAATACCCTGAAATATTGTGATAATCTTTTAGGGCCATATCGGCCAGCCCTACTCCAGCGTCCAACTAATCTAGAGCAGTAGTCATTCACTAGGTGCCAGTCTGATTGGTCTGTATTGGTCAGACTTTATCTGGCAGCCAAGCTGTCTCTGGCTCCGGCTCGAGAACAAGCTGCCCACCTCTAAATCACTTGAGCTGGAAGGTGAGGCAGAATGCTGAGCTGGCGTCGGTTCACTATGTCAGTGGGTAAAGTTTTAAGAGAATTCAATAAGTTCCAAAGGAATGAAACTGCTTGTTCTCTGTCAATATGAAAGCCTCTTAGTTTTCTGATACCACTAATCCCCGGCTCACTGCCTCCCAACAATTGCTCCTGTTGAATGATGGCAGACTGCCCTGCTGGAAGAAGTGGGAAAGCCTCTGAATAAACTCCACTCCCTTATTTTGCACCTTCACGTTGCATTTTAAACAACCATACAAACTATTACCTTGGTATATGGCATCACTATTATAATAACTATGAATAAGTGAGTCGAACAAGATGGAAATTTAATATCAAAGATGCTCAGCATAGACTCAATGATGGGCCTCTTACACCAGCAGCCACTGCTGGTGTGTAAAATGCATTTTCATTTCAGAGTTATCAAGGCTGCCTAATGTCATAAAACAGGAAGAGCACAGCACTACTGCAGTGCAAGTTTCATCAGGGCTTCAGAAACTAAAGGGTTTTCTTTAGACGCATTTAGTATGAATCGATAAAAATTAGGAAGTTGATGTTAAAATGATGTTGTCCATCACTGGATGTTAAGCAGTTCAACTAATTTAATTGTATAATGCAGGAAATACCTCAACTCAGAACATCAAAAACACTCAATCAATCCATGTCATGAGTCTGTACACAGAAGTATTTGACCTGGAAACTTAAAATGTCATCATGCTCTTCAGAGCAAATGCACACCAGGACGGTTCGGGGATGTATGAAATGCTTGCACTTACACCTCAACTTTACTATTCAAAACTTCTCTTTCAATTCATCCATTTCAAGTCTTAAACTGGTAAAAATCACATGTTGCCCTCTATGCCATTTCTTCCTTTGATTAAATATCCCCTAAAGCCAGAAGAAAAAGGGAACTTTTTCAAATGCGTTAGATGCTCACTCCTACCTCGCAGCGTGGCCGAGGTGTGCAGGCCCTTGGGTTCATGTTTCTGGATGGTCTTGAGGAGGTCGGAGTCTGAGTCGAACAGCTCCCGCTGGTTCTGCCAGTAGTTGGCTGGTGAGACGAGCAGGCAGCCGTGCTCTGGCAGCACCGACTGCATCCTCCGTAACCCGGGGAAAAGGTCCGTCACCTGGAGACACAGCGCCTCCAGACTGCGAACCCCGGAGCTGACAGAGAGGGACGAGGAGAGGGCAGAGGTGAGGAACAGAGGGGAGGAGGTGAGAGGAAAGGAGTAGTTGATATGAACAAAGCTCACAAATAGCTCCTTGATTAATTCGTTTTAAGCAGATGACAATAATCTCTCAGTTATCTACGAATTTAACCCATTTAAGCCGGGAAAGCATTACCGCATTTCTACTATTAAAACCGGGGGCGCTGTTGTGTTATTCTACCATTAAAGGTTTCTTCTTCTTTTTCCCTGTTAAAAGGGTTTTTTGAGGAGTTTTTCCCTGGCTGATGTGAGGGTCTAAGGACTATATAAATAAAATGTATTTGATTTGATTTGATTTGATTTGATCTGAAAGCTGGGAAAGCGGATAAGTCGTTTTGTAGTATTTTCGGACTCTTGTCCAATTAAATGTATCAGAATACATGTGGGAGTGTCGCAATGCATCATGGGACTTTTCCAGAACTTTGAAATGATGGCGGACGACGACTATAGTGGAGGGAGCTCAGATATAACAGCTATAAGCTCTCAAATACTTTTTGAATTTCATTTCTATCTGCTACAGAGGCTGAAAAATCTACCATTTAGTAGGAAGCGTTGACACTTCTTATTATTTTAAAATCGGCCATAGGTTTTACAGGCATTTTTTCCAGGCGTTTTAGGCCTAAATAGGTTAACTTCATAATTGAACATAAGACGAGGGAAGTACCTCGTCACTAATGTCGCTCTTAGGAAGATTCAAACAGATGTCATCAGAATCAACTGCAATGTGCAACTTCCAAGTAAAACAAGACTTTACTAGGAATCAGCAGTCATATCAGTGCTTGTACAGTCCATCTGTCAAACAAACAGAGGGCTGCAAGACAGCACGTGCCTGACCTTTAAGTTTACAACACAACTACGGCTCACTGGAAGTCCATGTTTTTGTGAAGATCAGAGATGTTTTTCTTATGTCTCTCACACAAAAGGGCAAACTATCTGCAACTATTAATATAATCAAGTGTTTCATTTTTCAAGGAAAAAATCTGCTTCTCACTTGGGAGGATTTGCCTCGTTTTTCGCAGTCGCTTCGGTGCATTTCTCACATCGCTCTTTACATTTTCACAACAGTTAATGCATTTCTCAAAACAAATAGTACAAACTGCAAAACCTAGTTGATAACCTGCAGAAGCATGCCACTTGCTCAAAATGGATAGCTCATTCCTCAAAGCAAGTATTCATGTCAATGAAAGTGTCAGTGACATCAAGATGAAAAGTCCTGACACCATGTTTATGAACAAGATAGTCAAATGTCTTTAACTTTCTCTTACTCTGGAAATATTTTCAATGCAAAAAAGTCAGATCTTGGTGATGCTACCTGAAAATGCTCAAGACAGGACTTTATACTATTTACACAGCCGTTTGAAACTAGTAAAGTTACACATTACTGTATTTAGTGAGGTAACTGAGTACAACACACTGAATATGTATGTTTCATATTTTTACTGCATATACACCCTTATTTACAACAAACATAAAGTCCCTTTGAGTAGAGCTGTGCACATTACAGTGTCACAGTGTTGTAGAAATGGTCCACACTATGTACTGCTTGGTTCATATATGTTGTAAAGTGTTTATGGTTTATGGATTCAGCTCTGAGTGATTGTAGAGAAGTGGTTGCAACTAATGCTTCACACAGCCCTTATCATCAGTGGAAGCTGAGGTTCACCTCAGATAAATTGTTTAATTCCAGAGACATTTTCAGTAAAATATAAAGATTTAAAAAAATGTATAAAATTTGCTTGACAGATTTTGACAGCTAGTTCAACAGTTTTGTATGTAATGACTCAATTAATGAAATGAGGACTATTAGTTTGATATGGAATGACTATTCAGCCTTCACAAGTATAGTTAATTTTGACTGGCATGACATAAGCAATGATAATGTTATAACACAGCAGAGAGGTGTATGAAAGTACTTGATGACTGTCCAAAAGCATTTGCAATTAGTTGTAAGGAATGAGAAACTGCTACTATGATGAGCACAAATGACTAAATGTTGTGGAGGTTGAACTAACTGTTGTGCAAATGTTAATACTGATGTGAGAAATGCACCATTCAACTGGGAAAATTTGGGCTTTGGTTAATCAAGAATATCAAAGGCAGATTAATATTTTATAATAGTCTCAGTCCTACTTTTGTGTGCAGTTGGGGCACAAAGAATTGTATACAGGTGTTGATGTTCCTTCTGCTGAACAGAATGAACATCTGGTTTGTCCTCTAGCACTGTGTTTACCTGTCAGTATGGACATGGTTGCGTATCTCCTCTAGCAGGCTGAAGGCTCGACTCAGAGGCGACCGAAACACGTCCACCGGCACCAGGTTGCTGTCCCACGGAGACACCGCCGCCTTCACCAACACCTGCTGGATGTAGGCAACCGGAGGACCCCGATACTACAGCACAGACACAAACACACACACAGAGAAACATGAACGTGACACATTCAGTTTGTCTACTGAACCAGCCTCATAAGCAGGTAATCAACAGTTTAATGAAAGCTTTTTAAACAAGAACTCAAGACAGCGAAAGTCTTCTGTGAATGCTTTAAGTTTCCTATTGTCCTGCCTCAGATGCTAACTGTAAAGTAAAACTACTGCTGACAAGTAAATGAGCAGCTGCTTTGTGTTCACCTTCAATTATTTATGAGCCTCCATTTTTGCTGTGGAACTCCTATGTCTCGGTCTGAGAACCAGTGTTAGACTTTCAGAGCGAGGACAATGTTTCACAGAGATGCAAGTTTAGGCTTAGGATGCAGATTTAAGATTATAATTAGTTTCAGATTAAGATTCAAGGTTAAGAAACCCTAGAAATAATAATGGGATGTTTATACATGTGTGTGCGCTTTCGTACCCAGTCGGGCCGTTCTCCAAGGTCTCCCTGAGGCTCATGAGAAGGGACGCTGTAGTCTCGCACCCCTGTGGTGAACTCCACGGGACCCGTCCCAGGCAGAGGAAGCCTCAATAGCGGATAGCTGGAAGAGAGGGAGGAGGGAGGGGGGAGGTCACAGGGTGCATAAAAGATAGAAAATACAAATGTGAGAATGATTGAATCTCTCAAAGTCTGTCGATCAGAGTTACAATAGCCCGCACATGACGTTTTTTTCCCACAGTTTCCCACATAGGCAGATAAAATTATGTGTAATATTAGACATAATGGCTGCAACTGAATACTATTTTCTCTAGGAAATCTAATAATCTCATTAATGATTTAGGCAGTAGTTTGGACAAAAACATGACAATTTCCTTCTCAGTCTGACAAGAAGAAGACAACACAAGTTTTATAATATAAAAAATGCAGGAACCGGTCAGATCAGTATTTGCAAAGCTGCACAAAAATACAGCACAAACTTGATACATAATACATGTATGTGCATGTGTTGTGTGTGTTCACTGTGCAACACCTTCAGAGAACATGACACTCCGGCCTCCGGCTTTTCTTACATGATTAAGTGCTACCTGGAGGAGCCCCCTCCCCATTCCTCCTGGAAACGAGTGGGGCGTTATGAAACAAGTTCCCTCTGAGCACAAAACCTCTCATTTGGTGTCCTCTGTGTGTGTGTGTGTGTGTGTGTGTGTGTGTGTGTGTTCAGCAAGTTTGTTTTATAATGGTGGTGTTGGGCAACCCTGAAACCTAACTGACAGATGAGCTTTCTGTCGGGGCAGGAGAGATGGGTAGATAAAAGGGCACAGCTTAAGAAGATTCTGATGGAGAAGTGATAGTGTTTCTGTGTGCATTCCTTCTGCTTACTCATCATGTACATCAGAGGATTAACAAAAACGCAGCTATGTCCTCTCCTTCTAAAACCAGTTATGGGACAGAAGACTTTTAGCCTCCAAGCAGTACAAAGCCCAGGTGTGAGACTGACATTAGTCAAGTATGAGTCAGTTATTAGTTGTTACAGTAGGCAGTTGAGTTAGGACATATCCACTCAGGAAAAACTGCTCAAAGCCAGAATTGGTTTCTGATTAAATCTAAAACTTAAGTCAAAGCAAGTTATCTCTTAAGACCAAGCTTGATTTATATTAGCAGCAAGTCCTTTATTTTATAAACAACTGTTAATATGGAGGACTTGCACTATAAAAGTAAAAGCCCTATCACAGACATATCGGTATCAGCAAACAAGTTTTCCAATATGATATAGCTATATATTTTATTTTTCCTTACTCTGTCTAAGTTTTCTTTTGAAATTGGTTTAAAAGATGTGCAACAATTGATAATAATAATGTTAAATATTCCTAAATAAAGTGATCTGCTTAAGAAAGCAGCATTTTGAGTACTTTTAAAGAGTCATATTGATTCAAAATCAATGTGCATGATCCACAGAGAAAAGGTCTATTTTCAGCTCAAACATTCTCCATATAGGTGTATTTTTGCCCACATGAATCGGTAAGGGTCTCAAAAATCCCATATTGTTCAGGCACTGATGAAAAGCCTTGCAAAGTTTGTAAAAAAATTGGCACATCCAAAAACAGCTGAATAATACCGCTTGATACAGGACACACTCGCATATGACCCTCGTAGGGCTGAGTCATATAACAGCTGCACTGTAGTTCCATACACTGACAAACCAGAGCTTTCACTTTATTGTTCACTTCCTGTTTGCTCGTATTGTTTCCTGTCCCTTAATCTAACTGCCACAAGAAAAAAAAACTTTTTTCTCTGCCACAGGTAAATCTTTAAGGGAACATTTACAGGCTTAATGAAAATCACCTAAATCACTGAGCACAATGAGTGGACAGTAGCATACTGGCACGCATAAGAAAAGACCTTTTGTGTATTCTGAAATGAGACAGTGATTTACTCTGGAAGGAAGGCTGGCCCTACATTATATGTGTGTGTGAATTCATGATAATGTATGATAACATTATCAGCATTTTATACAAGTCCTAAATTAAAGAACTGTTGAAAAACGATCCAAATGTGGAGTAATTAACTTGTTTGAGAACATTAACTATCGACGTGTGACATAAATTCGAACTATTTATTGCCTGCAGGGGAGATTAAGAGGGAATAAAAAACGATGCCAAAACTGAAAGAGCAGATAAAGTATTTGCTGAGTCACCATTATTGATCACCTTCCACATGGACAGTGTATTATCATTCTGTGCTGTTTGCTAGTACAAATATTACTCATTTCTTGCAAATTTGCTTGTCAGTTTGGAAAGAAACCTCTCTTCTGTCTCTCCGTTTTTCTCCCTTGCCTCCCTCCCTCCCTTCACGCCTCCCCCCAAGGTCACTGTACCTCCACAAAGGCCTCTTTTGTGCGGAGCCAGCCCCCCTCCTGACAGGCAGATGGAGGGACAGACCTTCCATTCTCACAGGGCCATTTTCTCACAGCCCTCTGCTCTGGTCCTGCCTTTAACATCCCCGTTGTCAAGCTCTTTTCTTTCCCTTTGCCCCGGTTGGTGGTCGGCCGTCCATTTGCTCTGCACCCCTGCTGTAAGGTGCTGCAAGGACAGCTCGCAGCAGGTGCATGTGTGTGTGTTTCAGATTGTTTTACAATGCCTTTGCTGATGAAGACAGACCCAACTCTCTGACCTCTGTCTTCTCTTTTGACCAAAGATTCGGCAAGAGCAGAAATGTGCGTGTGTTAAGTGAATGTTTGTGTCGTGGTGTCAGCGGGGGGCTGTTATGTGTGGGCAGATGGTCAGTTCAGATGAGTTGAACCAGTTACTTGTCTTCTCTGTAGAATCACTTTCTCAGCAATTTAGTCTGTCTACACTGGATGACAAGATTGCTTTTATCTCATTTTAACGGCACTACTAACAGATTTGGAGTCATGTGTCCATCCCAACACCAGTCCTACTGTCAGCCCCTCATAAACACTGAATCTATCTTTTCAGTTTCAAACACTACTTAGTAATAAGACTAGGGTTGTCAAAAGTATCGATACTCAAAACATTTTTAGTATCGTGACAACCCTAAATAAGACACAAACCTCAATCTTTTATCATTTACTATCTATGAATTGTAAGCCTGCGTGCATGTGTGGAAAAAAACATAGTAGACAGGGTTCTTTAAACACCATACTGGCTCAAATATAAGACGACATTTTATTCATCGCCAGACAAAATACCTACCAGCAGGTGAGGATGCTGGCAGAGGTGAAGAGGATGATGGGTACTGGGTAGGAGGCACACAGCAGCCCATGGCGGTAAAAAGCCGCCGAGATCTTCTCTCTCAGCTGCTCACGCAGCGTCATCCTGGTGGGCGGGGTCAACTCCCGGCCATTGGGAAGCACTGCGCGACCGAGGACGGTGCGCCGCGGGGCATCCAGGGACCTGAAGGAGCAAAGGAGACAATAGTTTAACAGATAATTTAAAACATCTTTCACATCATAGAAGCTACCACAGTGTAAGGACCGTTTCTCCCACACACTTATTCACCTTGAGATCTACATCAAAGACAGGTGGTATAAATATCAATACTAAAAACTAGGGGTGGGCGTTTGGAAGAAACCTGCCAACTCAATTAGCTATAACGGTAATGATCAATTAAATGATTAAATCGCTGCAGGTATACATGCACAAAATAAGAGATATATATATACAGTACTGTGGAAAAACCTGTTTAGATAACGGATGCTTTTATTTTGAAAGGACGAAAAGAGACTTGATCCTGTCACTCGTAAAACTAACTCTGAGATGATACTGTAAAGATAATGTCAAGAAGTTCTATGTTTTATGTTTTAGCCCCGGAGAGGCATGAGGTTAGTTTTCACAGTATTCTTGCATAAATAAATGTGTTTTGTGCTTCAATAAGTTTTGGATAAAATTAAACTCAGTAATTCATGCTAGCAAGGTTTGATACAGTAAGATAGTTTTGCTGAAATTAATACTCTTGAATTTCTGTGTGTTTTATAATTAATATTGCAACTTTCAATTTGCAAACTGTAGCATTATCCAACTTAATCCTCAGCTCATTGGCTTATTCAAATACGGCCGCAGAACTGAACGCTCAGCGTGTTACAGTTCAGTGATACTGATACACAGTCATAGATAAAATTAAAATACAAAAAATACACAGATCGATTAAAAATTCAATGTGATCGACCAAATTCTTGATGACCAATTATCAATTAATTATAAGGTGGTCTGTGGAATTGTTTTAAAATCTATTTTAGCTTAAACATTCAGAATTGATTCCAAATGATGAAAATTTTAATGTTGTACTATTAAAATCTATAAATGTAGAGGGTTGCGCAGCCATGAAAAACATACTGTATGGGATCTCGCCTGCTTTCTAGTTTTCTCAAGTGCTTCTGGGGTTAAAAAACACATATGTAAAACAACCTGTATCTACTAACCCCTATGGGTACTTATTTTTATAAAAATCACTTGCATCTTGCCATGGCAAATCGTGCTGTACACACATGCGCCAACACCGACACATACACAGGGCAGCTCTTAAAGTGAAGCTCTGTCCCGAACACCTAATTACTGACATGCTCCAGATTGGCACACATGCTGCTGACTAAAGGCACGGTGTGTTTTTCCTTCGGACCAGCTCCTACAGGGTCACATGCTAGACAGCACTTAAACACACAGCTCATTCAGCAGCCAGAAAGGTGTGGATGCATTCCTGCCAGTAGAAAACGTGCAACTCCGGCTGAGCAGCTACACTGAAGCACACAGATGTACATCTCATCGATCACCTGGGTGAAAAACAACCAGCAGGTTCACCTTGATAACAGCCTTTTGTTACTGGAGAGTGGGTAAATTCCACTTCCACTCAGGCGGGAAAGCACCGAGGAATAAGCTGGCCAAGGAGGAATCAGCAGCATTTAATGGTAGTAGAAAAAAGTTGAAACAAGTAGCCAATTAATAGACAAATTCAGTCTTTGGCTTTACAAAATATAAAAACGTCTTGGCGTCACCTTTGGCTTTTGCAACTTGTGCTGAACATTTTTCACAATCTTTTAACATGAGTAATAGTTGGTTTCAGCACAAATATTTAGACAGCTATAAACTCAAGAATACAGACGCTTTAAAGAACATTCATTTTACAACAGGTAGTCCTGAAACAATGTCCAACACAGGTATTCAGTTTAAAACTTGTCCAACAATAACTTAATTGATCAACAGAAAATTACATTTTCTAGTTAAGTTTTTTTAACATTCACTGTCGTCAGCTTTTGTGAGTATTTGATGGTGTTAGGGCTGGGCGATATGGACCAAAAGTCATATCCAGATATATCTAGGCTGAATATCATTATACAATACATATCCTGATTTTTTTTTATTGCAAAGTGAGAGCAAAGGATCAGTCAAAGTCAAAGCCAAATATGACATGTCACAAGTAGTTTTATTGAAACTGTTTATTTAAGTGAACATAAATACCTGTATAACACCAGGAGTACCTTTTTTTTTCTTCTTTTTTTTTTTTTTTAAATCAAAGCTCCATAAAGTGCACATTTAAATAAAAAAAATATCTTAAATTATATATCTTAAATGAAAATAGCCTATAAAATAAAATAGGCCAATCTTTTTGTGAAATCAATATATTTATATGAGAAAAGAATAAGACGAAAATATCACTTAAGGGTAATCAAAGTAATTCTCAGTTGTAGAACTGCAAAAACTGTGTGCCTCTATTACTAGACTCCAGATAAAAGTCTATAAATATGTGAAACAAAAACTTACATAACTACTCTGGTAGGTTTTCATTTAAATTTGCTTTGAATCCTTTATTCAAAGAAACCTATAGGATAGTACAATATGTTCATACCACCACAATATGAATCCAGTGAAAGACATATATACATATGATATTCACATTATAGAATTGTTTACTGGCAGACCAAGCCAGCAACCTGATCACTGATTTAAAGAGAACAAGAATGTTGCATAAAATGTGAAATCTCTGCCTTATGGGTGGAACATCACCTCAAACAAAATCAGTTCCTTCAGTTTCCCGTATCAACTCAACCTCCTGTTGACTTCTCTGCCCAATCTCAGCTCTGTGTTTACTCAGGAGACAGGACCAGTGCTGCCTATCGACTGTTGTTACACATTGCTCTATTAGAAATGTTTAACAGGCTGCCTTGGCACACACACACACTGCAGCTGGATTTGTACAGTATCTCATTCTACTGAAATTAAGCCTCAGCTTCTCACATGATGCCAATAAGCAGCACAGTATTATCTGCTAATCATGCCTAAACACAAGAAAACAGCTCTGTCATATCAGCCGTTACCACGATCAAGCCATCATAAAAGTCTTGAAATGTTCTGAGACCATACCTGCTAATTGGAGACCAAGTTATCTCCCTAGCTCGCAGCTGTTTACGTCCCCTGAAAGCAGCAGCACTGGGTTTTTTGAGCGTAAGCGGTGCCTTGTGGTTAACATAATGCTCTCTTCTTGACTCAGGCAGAGTGTGCGACTGCTCGGCTCGTCCCCCCGAGAGCAACGGAAACATTCCCTGGGAGGAATTTGCCTCAGGAGTCTCTTGATCTGTTGTTATAAATACCCTATACAGTAAAAACAGCAACGTCCTGGCAAGCTTGCACAATGGGTTCTGCTAAGGCCAAAACAGGCTTTGAAGCAAAGCCTTTCTGCTCTCTGTTTCTGCAGGAAAGTAGACTCTCAGCCAGGTTCTGGTCCTGCTCACTTTCTTGCAAGGGAAAACTTTCAATGAATGCCTCCATCGCTCTGCTGTTTGTCCGGTTCACTGTGGAGTTACATGAGTGTAACAGCGAGACCTGATTTGGCAAAGGCTCAGCAGCATCTCCGTCAGTGAACTAATCCGGGATTGAGCCGATCGGAAACTCAACGAGCAGGGCTCAGGGCCTATGGCCACCCCCTGCTGCTTCCCTCCTCCTCTGTTCACAGCCTATCCTGTATGTTGCGGCATGTAGAGACCTTCGCATGTCAAAAGCATGACAAGTCTGACGTCGGCTTTATAATCAAATCTTCACAACCAGGGCAGAAAACTATACCAGCTACAGGCTGAGTGCTGGTAAACTGTTGTTTCAGGCGGGTGAGTCTGTGCTCTCTTCAGCCA
The DNA here is from genome assembly GCF_030273125.1 of Centropristis striata. Taxonomy (NCBI): domain Eukaryota; kingdom Metazoa; phylum Chordata; class Actinopteri; order Perciformes; family Serranidae; genus Centropristis; species Centropristis striata. The sequence continues at coordinate 21,541,459 of NC_081524.1, read as the reverse complement.
CTTTGGCTGATGACCAGAAATTGTTTGGAAATCCTATTCCGTCTGGCCGGATGGTGTTGTTGGGGATATACAACTACTACAGCTGAGGAAATAACAATAGCATTTCTGCTGAAACCCAACAAACCACAATTAATTCTTCCTGACAACACCATGAAAAATGTCTCAGTTAAATAACCCTGTGCTTTTGCGCACACGTGCTGGGAAACTAATATTCCAACAAAGAACAGTCTATATGCCTCCCACGTGAGAAGCAAGCACACTTATTTGCAGACAAAAACACAGCTTGAGACATGACAGACACAGTGTTCCACATTGAAACTGCAAATTCAGTTTGGGAGATAATTTCTGCAACTGTGTAGATTTGCATTTATAAAGCCACATGCTCACAACTTTGAGCAAAAATGGTGCACTAAGTTTCTGGATAAACTGTAACAAAACTGATTCAAAACTAAGATAGAACACTATTGGACAATTTGGAAAAAGGCATTAAAACAGCTTACCTCTTTTCAACACTCGCTAAAATGCCTAGTTTGAAGGCATCTCCAGGGCTTATAGATTCAAATGACATGATCAGCTATTTTATGAATCATGCATCTTCAAGTGAATTATTGCAGGCATAAAAACTGCATTAATACCCACAAACATCCCAGAGAGCATTAAGCTGTGTCCATTCTCCGTAACATAACTGCATCAACATTCAATCCCATAGTTGCATAATGTGAAAGCATGCTCCTCTGATCAGTGACGCCCATTAGTCCTGTTGTAAAGACAAGCTCGATGTGGATGAGCAGATTACTGCAACACAGCCTTTTACAACCCGAGTTTATGGCAGAAGAGGGAAATACCCTGTCAATCAGTAACCTTAATGTAATAGTGAATGATGTGTAACAGGCAGTCCGGTTTCTGCATTTCTGACAAATTCTTTACAGGAAGAAAATGACACAATGAATGTAGATTTATTAGGAGTTTTTTTTAATTTTACATTATTAATCATACCTGCTAGTTATCATGCACATATTTTTTATCACAATAATACCCTTTGAAATGTTAACAAGTTGTCTTTTTCGTGCACATGTAACTGTTTTACAATTAGGACGTTCATGTAGCCAAAATGATGAAACAGCTTTCACAAGACAGTGAACACATGCAGGGATGATGGGGCTGATGCAACCCTGTGGCAACATCACCTGCCAAGAACAAGCGAGCACAGTGGCTCCCAAAGCCAGTGGCAGGGATGCCCAGGGGTCCCAGACCATGCTCCAGGACGCTCTTAAAATAAATAGTTTAAAAGTGCTCATTTACTTTTATCACGGGGTTCACAGTGAAGAACAGGAAGATTGACTAAATCTGTCAATCAGTTTCCCCTTCAGCAGATCCTCTGTGCACCACATTTACCACATAGCCTCTGTCACATCAGTAGGTCTTTTGCAACATCTTTACCTCCTAAAAACAAACAAAAATAAAACAGCCCATGGTCTTTGTCAACAATACTATAGCTCGACACGTAAATGTGTAGAAAGCAGACAGCTGGCAAATAACTACCTAATTTATTACGCTTTAATGCTGTTGAAATTTCCAAATATAACACTCAATATAACCTCTATGTTTGACCTGATTTGGGGAAAGTATTTTTTATAATTTAATACATTTTCTGGAAGCTGCTGTCAGGTGTAAATCTGAAAGTTAACCAACGCTAGTGAAAGCTGCTTGCTAACGTTAGCCATCAGCATCTCGCAGGGTTTCCAACGTCTTTTACTACATAACATTTATTTAAAACTTAGTATTTAATACCATTTGGTATGACTTTCACCCTGCCTTGCGAATTAAGTAAACAAAATATATTAACGGTAGAAGTGGACGATAAACACACTAATTGTTAGCTTGCTAACGTTACCTGAATGCGTGTGTGACTTAGCTTTATCTGACAGCTCGTATAAACATCAGTCCATAACCGGAGCTTCTTACAAACCAAGAGACTAATTCACTGTTATTATTATATATTATATATCAATATAATGGTATTCCAAAGTGTGGTACATTACGGTTTCTGTACCCACAGAGCTAACGTCTAACACACAAAGCTAGCATGCTCCTAGCAATGTTGGCTCCTCAATGAACCCAGTGAACCCGAGTCCATAATAATGTGCACTTTATTAATTAACTAGATAAGATTGTGGCAAACAGAAACGGGGACGTGCATGTAATGTATGTTTACTGTCGTAGTGAACCCATGAGAACAGTTTGTAACGTTAGTTATCATCGTTGCCAAACACCAAGTTAAAGCCCAGGTTAGCTTGTTAAGTGACGACGTTAAGTTGAACAATATGGAGGGATTAAAGAAACCAAAAGGTGCGAATGAGCCCAGCCGCTATGACCATAACACAGCTAAGTGGCTAACATTAGGGAGCGATTAGACAAACCAGCAGCTCTCATCATAGACTGTATATGGCTCCCATGCTTTCATCAGCCACTGAGCTAACTTTCGCAGCTAAAGCTAACTGGTTACAGCTAATAACTGTTCGCACACTTGCCTGAACGAACTTTAGAGATCCTCAAATGTTGTCGTTGCTGTGGGCCTCCTGGGTAAACTGACAGGCACCCGTCGTGTTATTCCTTTGTTTTGGAAATGAGCTAAATGTTATCTAGTCTCGGATGCTGACATGCAGGAGCAGCGTTTCAAATCCACTGGTTGTCAAATCCAGAGACCTCTCCACTCCGACCTCTCACCCTGCAGAGAGCACAGCGAGCACAGAGCGACCTCTAGTGTGCAAATACATAATGACAGTTTTTTTTCTGTGACGTGCAATAGGCTTTCCCTTTTTTTCTGGACAGAAGTGCAATGTTATGTGTGCAGTGTTCGCAATCATTTGCAGCTTTGCCACGTGTCTCTGTTTGCAGTCCTGTTTACAGTCCCTTACTTTGTGATTTGTGTGTGGTGTCCTTTTTTGTTTGTTTGATGGGTGCATGCCTTGTTTGGTAATTTATTTAATGTTTATCTTTTTTGTACTGGCAGGAGAGCTGCGCCTCAATTTCGTTGTGCTAACGTATTTTTTTATACTACTGTGCAATGACAACAAATAATTTAATCTAATTATCCACTTCATAATTGAGATTGTATTCAACCACGATCTGTTCAGCAGTAAATATGATTCTGGGTGGAAAGAAACAGCTTATTTATTCATTGGCCTAACATCAGCAGTCCCTTTGACCAATGTATTTTCTTTGTTGGTGTACAGTATTACAATCGGTCCATAATGTCCACTCACCATCACAAAACAGTCTGCATTCATAGCACACATTGCATGTCATCACACAAACACTCATTCAACTTTTATTGAATATTGACATAATATAGCATGAGTCTAAGTTCATACCAGTTTTTCTTTCCTCCTCACTTTTTTAAAAACCTAAAAAAAAACATCTCAGAAGTGGTCAGCAATTCAGAGGTCTGGAGCCAGATAATCAGCTGACACATCGTCCTTCCTCCAGACGGTCTGGGCTCTAGGCTGGCTTGGCGGTACTAGCAAGCTTCCCAATGTAAAGCCTGGCTGTGCCTACTAAATTTGTCCAGCTCACCAACCGCTTTGGCAGCTCAACATCCAACATCTGTATTGTGTGGTAATATTAAATTACACCAGTCAGTTTAAAAGGGACAAAAGGCAAACAAGATGTTGAAATGTAGAGCTAGAGAACAGCGCTGGACGTCCCAGGAGCAAAGAAGGAGGCTCCTTTATCATGGACCTTGTACTGAAAGAGTTTCTTCTGTGTGTGATGTCCATCACCTTGTCTCCTCCTCCAACACACTTCCACCTGAAAAACAATTTTTAGTTTACTTTTGGTTTACTACTTATGTTGCAGGAATTCAGACTCTAGCAGACTTTGTGACATGTGTATCACCAATTTGTTTACTTTTATGTTGTTGATACTGTGTGTGCACTCATTTTATTCAGATATTAACTCTCTAAAAGATGTTTACAAAATATTCTCTACGCCATGACTAAATCCAGGCTTTTGTTGAAGCAATGGTCACATAGATAATACTTGTTAAACACATCTATATGTCGAGCTTCTGAAGTAGAGCTGAAATGAAAAAAGTGTTTAGAAGAAAAAAATCATAGTTTTTTGTTGTTTTTTTAATTTCTGACACAAAAATATTAATCCAGTGACTAATTGGTAGTGTAATAATACAACAATTATTAATTCATATAATAATTACTTATTGGACTATGTTGAACCAATAAACTATTTTGTGACCCGGTGCAGACATCTGGGGCCAGCAGCTCAGCATTTATCTATTTATATTATTTATTTTTAATTATCTTATCAGTTAGTTATTATCTTAGCTATGTTATTATCCTTGTTTTTGTTATTTTTCTGATTGATCTGTATGCCCCTGACTCTGACTCCTACCTGCACTTATTTGTTTCACTTCATTATGATGCTACAAAGACACCTAAATCTGCCCATGGGAATAATAAAAGGCGTATCTTATCTTTATTTGCTAAATGATAATCAAAATAATCTTGGTTGCTGAACTATCCTCAACTCTATGTAGGATACTTGGATTACAGGCTCATCTATGTGTAAAATGGATGTAAAATCAGGCAAACACACCCACCTGCCCATGTATGTCCCTGCAGTAGCCAGTGGGGAGACCCTGTACATGAAGAGTGAGGCTACACTGGTGGGTCAGGCCCTTCAGAAGTCTCTCTGAGCCTTCATCATCTCCATCATCCTCCTCTTCTTCTTCTCCATCACAGCGTACCAGCATGACCACATTGCCCTGCAGTCAAAGGAAAAGGTATGTTGACATTGTAGTTCTTATGGAAGTTTTTCACTGTATTATATTTCCCTTATTGAACATGCTACACCAAGTAAAATGTCTCATAGGTCTCGTTCAGACTGCCAGCCAAAATCATATTTTTAGCCCATCCAGATTGGAACTGGATGGCTCTTTTGAAGTCTGAACAGTCACAAATCACATAAAATCCGATTTTTGCAAACCGGATCGAAACCACCTTCAGGAGGTAGTTTCAGATCGCATTTGGACAGATGCGTCTCAGTCTGAACTGCTCCAAACACTCAGATCGGTTCTGACTGTCCGTGACGTCACTCTACGCGGCACGCGTAGCGCGGAGACGAGGTGTCCACCGGCAGCCGCGCCCAACTCATGCAGGCCCGACAGGGGAGTCCATCTGCCCGGTTTCTCCCCTGGTGCGTCTGAGATGTTCTGCACCTCTACTGGACAGTGATAAGGCCAATATACTGAGGTGACCTGCCTCCATCATGTTTGTTGTTGTTGTTCTTGTCGCTGTCGCAATTATATGACGTCAGACGCTCTGACGCCGTTACAACGTCAGACGCGCTGACGCTGTTACTACAGCAACCTGTCAGATCAGTCAATAATGTGGCCTAGTCTGAACAGAGCCATATCCGATTTGGACACTTGCTAAAAACAGTGTGGACAGTCAGCCCTAAAAATCTGATTTGAATAGGAATCTGATTTGAATCAGATTCGCCTGCAGTCTGAACGCGGCCTTAGTCAAACTGGTGCAAAGAGTCTGGCCATGCGAGTTGCAGCTCTAATTGACCACAATCCAAAGACAGCAATAGAACCATGCTTTGACAGTAAGGATCTAACCTGCAGCTGGGTGCAGATGGTGGCTCGGCAGTAGTGGCTGAAGTCCAGAACGGCTCCAACGCTCACCCCAAGACTCAGCAGCACACTGATGTCATCAACCAGCAGCACCGGGGGTCCCCACTTCTCCGCACCATCTGCCTCCTCTTCTCCGCCACCACAACTTATCACACCTGACCGGACAAGCTCGTACAGACCCTTCAGACCAACAGCAGGATCCCTGAAGACATGGAGGAAATAGTGTTAATGAGCAAGAGGACAAAGAAGCAGCGAGGTGTCAGACTGGCAAAACACATTAAGTCTGTCGTTGAAGGTTAAAACTGGACAAAAACTTGCCTGGTGTGTAAATAAAGAACTGTTGGACTGGTAATGCAGATAGAGACACTCAAATATGATTAATTTCCTTTACAGGGTGGTTTCAAGATGTTGTGATAAGCAGTGATAACATATGACAAAAAGAAGTTTGTACATGTAAGTCAAAACAATAATAATGATTAAAAAAAAGAGTATTTGCTTGTACCTGATGAAGTCCATGGCTTGATTTTCTGTGTCAGTTTCTTTAGGAATTAAGACAGACAGTGACTCATTCAGTCCCTCCAGGAAAACCAGCTGACCCTTTTCCTTTGCTTGTGCAAGGCTTACACCCTGAGGACACAAAAGATTGTCAGTGTCATCACTTTTGATGGCACCAAGATAACAGCAACTCCTCAAGGAAACCAGTCATTCCAGGTCCCAACCAATAAATAATTTACACATTAACTAGAAATTATTGGAGTAAACAAACAGGTTTAATGTCTGTAGAGCTTAAACTAAGAGCCATAACATAAAAGCTAAGTAGGCACATCAGCTTTTGACTGACCATAGAACATGTGACGAATTGTTGTTATTTTTAGGCTTTTCATCCAGTGCTGATCTGGAGTTCAACACTGGAAAATGATTAGATTTATAAACAATCAAAATGAGAAGAATGCAACCAATAATGACACACTCTGCCAATGTTCAAGTGTCTTGTTTTTTCTCCAGTTTAAAACATAAAGCCATTCAGTTTAACATTATATAAAACAGAGAAAAGTAAGAAATGTTCATATTTTAGGAGCTGAAAAAAGTTTTTCTCAGTTTTTTGCATGAAAAATTACTTTAATGATTAATGGATTAGATAGATATATAGATACAATATACATATATAGAAATACAAAAATACAATATAATAAAATACTGGGGGAATAAATAACAACAATAATAGAGAAAAACACAGAATAGAACAAGGACACTTAAGAAGTTAAAAAGAAGATAAATTGGTAGGTAAGGTACAGTGGCAAACATGATGGTAATAATGTTATTGTGACTAGACAGTTTATAATAATAGTACAGTATATCATATATAATATATAATAATAATAGTAATGGCAGCAACAGTATATGTCTATAAAATTAATAATAATAGTAGTAGTAGTAATAATAATAGTAATAATAATAATAATAACATAGCAATGTGTCATATATTTAGCCTGTGCAGGGTGTGAAAAATAAAATTATCAAAATAGCTTGTGATTGCTTTTATGTCGACTAATCATTGCAAGTCTAAACAAACTCTTAAACTGTTAAAGGAGAATACAGTACAAGGATGATGAGAGTGGAGACTCACCAGTCTCTGACTGATTGCACTGTAATGATTGAAGGACTGCACCAGACCCAGAAACCACACTCTGCAGCGTGCTGAAAGGAAGACACAAGACATCAGCTGTGGGTCAGACCTAAGACTAAACAGCCTGCACCAGACCTTAATTAACTGATTTTGCTAACACTTTACAATGACAACTCACCTCGTAGGTACAAAGAGAGGAAGTGGTGGATGAGGAAAGAGGCATCACTCTGTCTGTCTGAGAGCAAAACAAACTCCCCCTGAGGAAAAATTACAAACTTTAGACACATATACTGCCCTACAAAGTCTAACTGCACTACGCAAAGGGTAAAACTGAGAACTGAAAACATTTTTAGCTGGCCAGCCAAATGGGTTATAGTTAAGTGATATGACACTTATTTCTACATGTATTGATGATGTCATTTTTATGCTCAAAAATCATGATGATTTATTTGACCTTTGACCCCAAAAACGTGGTTACTGCACTCTGGTTTTGCTGTAAAAGGTTCTAATAGTAATGCATAAACAGAGTGGAGTAACAACAATGATGTCGTCTTCTTTCAGCTTTTATATTTTGTTTTCAGTGAATAAACATTTTCAAATAGATTTAGTTATAAAGGTATTTAAAGGTGTTTAACAACTCTTTTAAAAAGATTTGCATATTTTAGATTTAATATTGTAAAGAAATGCTATATTTTAGTCTTAATATAATTTTATCTCACTTTTTTTTTTTTTTTACAAAATCACTATCTAGATAATCATTTCCCTTTCAAATAAACTTATAATTTCTATTATTCTTGTCTTCACTATTCAACACAATGAGGAAATACATGACTACACAGTCAAAGTGAACTTATTGCAGTCTGTTTTGGTTTTGAGTTGGATTTTTTAGTTGCTGCAATTTTTATATCATTATTTCTCTGAAATAAAGCAAAATTGAAATCCAAAACTTTGTCACAAGATAAAACAGAGATCAAGGAGTTCATTTTTAGTTATCACTCAATTTCAACCAATATGTAGTTACTGCAGTTAAGCTTTGCAGGGCAGTATTGATGCTGTATCATTTCGCAGCTAACATTACCACACATGAATACATTAGCACTGTGTAACAGTCTGTCATTTCTCATTAAAGCAGTGTAATGTGTATACCACCAAGCCAGACACATTTACACAGTTAAATCGTCACCTGTGTGAAGCTGTCCGGAGTGGTGTTCAGGATGCTGTTGAGCTCTGTAAACATAGCTCACTGTGTCGTTACTAGCTAACCTAACTGTAATAATACAAGCTACAGTTTGCCACTGAGCAACAATAACGCCACAAAATATGAGTTGTTAGCAGGACGTAATCTCAAAGGTTGTCTTGTGAATCTTACAGGTTAAAAGTAGCGTCAATGATTCTACTTTACTCCATAATTTGACTGCTCTCCTCTCAAATGGATCTGCTGTGCTAACGTAAAGTAGCATGCGACCAAAGATGAAAAAACACAAACAAGAGAGATTACTCTGCACTCCGCGTTTAGTAGCTGTTAGCAACGGCTTCCTGCTGCATAAATATCTTATTTATTACAAGTGTTTTATGCTAGACTACACAAAAATACAATTCCAAGTTTAAATATTGGATTATAACTTTTCCTGCGTGTTTTTTTTTTGGTAAAGCAGACACCTCAGGTCTGTGACAGAATCAGGACAGAATAGTCCTCATGGTGACGTCTTTGTACAGCTTTCTGTATAGACGATCTTTGCTTGCACATGGCGGCTTCTTCGATGTGTTTCAGTCCTTAATTAAAAGGAGGACAGCACCTCCTGCTGGCAGCAGTTAGTGGTACTCATACACAAATAGTAGCAGTAGCAGTCTTGTCAGAACTCTCAACACCCACACAGGACAAATTCATTAAAATGTGCAATTAAACGGACATGTGCAATACAATTGATATGTGCAAAATATACATCTACCTCATCTATACATTATAGCATTTTCAGTAGTCATTTATTTATTTTTATACTTATTTATTGTTGTTTAGCTCGGTATTTTTAAATGTTTTTACTCATGTTGTTTTGTGTTATGATTGTCACAACTATGGACCTTATGCAGTGGCACTTTCAATTTCGTTGTATAGTGAACTATATAATGACAATAAAGGCTATTTGATTTCATTTGAGTAGTGGTAGCTGTTGGGATAGAAGCAATGTTTTAGGAGTTGTAGTAATACTCGAAATAACATGCAGGGCAGGTTACAAGCAGGGAAACCTGAATACTAAACCTCATTGTTTCCACTCAGATCCAAATTTTCTACAAATTTGTGCATTTTTAGCAGCCAAATATGACGCAGAGGGAACAAACTCTCCTACAAGGTTGCTATCAAATATTTCCATGTTATTGTTTTCAATAATCTGCATTAATATGGCAAGTGTTTTCTATGCTGTACCTGAAACTGTACTGAGATATTGCTCTCTATAGAGATGTTTTTGCGCCAGGAAACCGGAGGAGAACCTCTTTCACACCATCACTTTCCTTTGCTTTTCCTAAATATCGATTAAATGCCAAATATGTAGAGCTTATCAAGCAGGAAGTCTCGCCTCATGACAGAAAGGTTTGAGGTTTGAAATTGAACAAAGCCATATTTACTAAAAGATAGTTTCAAACCATCAACCTCTGGATTGTAGACTAAGTAAATTCACTTCACAACTCATCTTTCTGTTTGGAAATATGCTTTTTTTATTTTCCAAGTGACGTCAGCATCAATTCATAGTCATCAGGACAAACAGAATATCCTGCACCGGAGGTTTCTGATGCTTTTGTGTGACATTTCTTTTCTTTCTTTTTTTTTTTTTTGCTGTTCCAGCGCACAAGTGACAAGTAAAATATACATTTTTGTTTTACGGAATAGTTTAATCCAGCACTCTCAGGGGTTTTTTAAAAGGGAACATAGACATTTAAGCAGTTATATTTTTATTTTTTAAATTTTATAATAACAATGCATCAAATGAAAATGTGAGAATCTGTTAAATGTGATTATCACACTCATGTGCAGCTCCCCTTGGCTTTTACAGAGCTTTATTATGAAGTCTGACCCACAACTTTACTGTTTTGGTTCACTCATACCACTCTAATAGCACAGTTTTGGGCCGCAGCAGTAGGCCTGTCATGATAACACATTGTTAGGACAATATATTTTCCCAGAAACTGTCACGATAAACGAAAGTATTGCTGTATCATTGGAATTGAAATGTGGAAAAGAAATATTAAAATATTCTAGATAAATAAAACATACATAAATAAACTACAACCAAAACAAATAAAATAGACTTTCAGGCTCTGTTAACAAAAAATTGCACTGAGATAAACATTTTGTATTATATTATTTTATTATTAAAATAACATATAAACAGCTGCAATGGCTGATTGGAAAATATATTTTTTTGTCTGCAATTTTGCCTGTCAAACATTGCAGCATTACTTTGAACACAACACAAAAAAGCAGAAAAAGTCACAGATGTTAACGACAATATATTGAGTCCAGAAAAAAACTATTGTGTCCGTTTTTATATATTGAACGATAAGTCGATATAGTAATTATCGTGACAGGCATACGCAGCAGGCAACTGTTTTTGACATAAACAATTTAAAAACTCACCTGCTCAGCACCAAACAGCAGACATAAACTAGCTGGTGAACATGGCGGAGCATTTTACTGTTAAAGATGATTTTATCATCCATTCCTGAGGATCATTGCCAACAAAATGTGTGTGCCACTGCATTTAATAAAAAAATAGAAAACCTGCATAACATGTATGTTTCTTTTCCTTGTGTGATCCAATGCAGGTTGGTTCATGTGTGTCATCCATCTTATACTCCTGGTTCATGCAGAACAGCTGAATAAAACACTTTCAAGTAAAATGGGAGATATAACATGAGCAACTGATCATGTGTTGAATCAGCAGATGGCAGTGTGTCGCTCTCCAGCAGCTCGATATCAAGCACATCTAAACTGCAAATGCCAATATTCTGCATTTTAATCTTTAAACATGTTTCATGTCACCCTGCTAATAACACAGCTCTTAAGACAGAGCAATGTCATCTCTGAGCTGCTGTATTATAGGTCAAATCCTGTCATCTCCACTGTTTCTGTGCTGTAGTTTAAACTAAACCTTACATTTGTCACAAAGGCAGTTTAAAGTTGAGTAATTCTGTTTTATATATCATAATCCAAAAAGAGAAATTAAAGCAAATTTAATAATTGTTATTGTGTTTTTGGCCACTTGGGAGCAGCAGAACAAGCTGTAAACACTAAGATAATATCAACTAATAAAGTTGTGTGAGTGTGTGAGGAAACTTTTTAACATCCAGCAGATCCAGAACAACATCAGCAACTGGAATCATGCTTCCATCTGATAAAAAATACAATATTCACTCATTTAAGCATCATTTTGGTGACAAACTGTCCACTGAATATCTGGCTTTTAGACATCTAAATGCTCCACTAGCTATCTATAAAGCAAGAAATGTGTGTGTGTGTGTGTGTGTGTCGATTTTGAAGATTGTTGAATTCATTTTTCAAAATATCATTATTTACGTGTTGCAGCATTGCGCTGTTTCTGATCGGACGCCTTTTAGGGGAGCTCCACCCCATTGTGTGATAGGCCTACACCTGGTCAGTAACACAATTCACTCTGGATTTCCACCCTGACTCATCTCATCTGTAAGTCTATTTAGCCTACCTATCTTTCAGAGTTTTAAAGTGCGCTACAAGGTTTGATTTTCCAATAATATTCAAATAGTTTCCAGCTAATATCAATGTTCAATGTGTATGTGCTGGATGGTGTGGTACCTTATGAAAAGTAAGTGTTTTATGGAGTTGCAGACGTTGTAGTGTTGCAGTAATGTACTAATACATACTTCCTACAGGCACTGCACTAGTGGTCACCAATGAATCTCTTACTTGGTCTGTGATTTGGTGCAGAGCAGTTAATGTACAGTGGGTTTATGAACAGTGTTTTTTCTCTGTTTGAGTGCAGAGATTGGATCAAAACAGTAACATTTAACCAAAGCACAGAGCCGAAAGATGCTAAAAGGCTCTATAGATTGGAGGCAAAATGCAGAGTTGCATTAAGGTTGATGGGTTCATCACACAACAAACACATCTCACATAACATATAATCATTTGTTAATATAAAATATTGATTTGCGCAGCTTCAAAAATGAGAACTAAATGTAGAAAGCTTTTACATTTTAACAGTGTCAGCAACATTCTTTCAGTGGATGTGTTGTAACTGTCCACATGTTTGTCTGTAGTCTTGACTAACCAGATAATCAGCTACAAATTAGGTCATGCTGAAAAAAAATCTGGCAGAGGTTATCAAGTTCAAGTTCTTCGAACGAGGATCTATGGCAAGTAATCAACACGGACTCCTTTTCTGCAACTTTGTCTGCAAGAAGAAAAGAGACTCTTTCAGCAGGGATCAATAAAGCATCACATAATAAACATTTCACATGTGTACAGTATTCAGACAACATCATTTCACACTGCTGAGTCAGACTGTGCGTATCATCAGAATCAGCATCAGAGCACAGACACTGTGTCGTGTGAGAAGAGTAATATGGAACAATCCGATGAGCTGTCATTGATTCGTCGTTTGGCAAACTGCCTCTTTGCTCTGGTGTAATCGTCGCTGCTGATACACAAACATAAATAAATGCTTGTGTATTTGTCTCCAATAAGGCTATCGCAGCCTTTTGTGGTTAGACACCTGCTGATTCCCACAGTCTCTGAAGTGTTCAGTACTGTCACACTGCACTACGGTATAATTCTCCATATCAGCGAATGATCAGTACATTGAAAACTGCCAAAAAACAAACAAACATCAAAAGCATTATTTTCTTGTTTTTCTGTAAAAATCATATCCAGCAGTGTTCTAATAACGTCCTAGTAAAAGCAGAATTTGAACAATAAAAAACATAATTTTCTTTCCATCTTTGACATTAAACCTGAAAAATAACAATTATTTGGTATTTATTTCCTATATAGCACTTCCAAACTATGAACATTTACTAATTTTCTGGAGCGCAGCATATTGTGACAGCTGCCAGAGAAAGCCAGTACAACAACATTCAAGCTAGCATTCCCTTTATCTGAGCCACTTTCCATGTTTGTCCCATTTGTGTATTGTCCTCGTCCCAGATAGACTCTTTAAACACCTTGACTTGATGCTCTTACTTCCTGCTTCAACCTGACACACAGAAAGTCAAACTATGGAAGCAGAATCCCACAGGAATTCTTCTGAGCTTCATGTAAACGCCAACAAAATGCAACATACAGCCAGGACGGTGAGATATGAGGAGCAGTTCATAGGGCGGTGTAGGGGCTCAGAGTCCACGGTGAGGACCGGTGAAAGTCTGTGATCATGGAGGCCGGCAGCGAGTGAGTGCTGGTGGGGCCACAGACGGAGCAGGGGGGAGAAGGAGGGTACGCGTCGTCCTCCCACCGCAGGACCCGCTCCTTAGCTCTGCTGGGGCCGTTAACAGTCTTGACACGGGGCCCGTTGAGGATTCGGGTTTTGGTTTTGGGCGTCCTGTAGAGATAGACATCGTAGTGGGCAACAGGTCCACTGGAAGACTTGAACTTAGTCTTCTTGGCGAGGTGGACCTCCAAGTCGATTCTCACCTTATAATGTAGGGATGGACTGGTTATTGATGTGCAAAAGTACAAGCAAATTGACATTATTATCTTCAAATCAGTAACAATATTGCGACACAGATGTACAGTCAGTACTAGCGTCTTTGAGGCCCAACAAGAAAAATGTGCTGTCGTTGTGAATTGACCCTCACTTTCCATACTGTAGGATATTTTGTCATTGTAGTATATTTTATGTTACAAGTGGTATATTTTATTGTTACTTTTAATGTAAGTCTTCTGCTTTAGTTAAAGGCCACATCCTGACCTCCTGATTGTGTAACAGCCGGTTCAAACCAGTAATAAAGTGCTATAGGGTTCTGGGATGTATCAGATATTAGAGGCGTTTGGGAGCAGAATATAAACAGTATGAGTTGTATCCTTCTAAGGTTAAAAGTAGACCTAGCAGCGTGTGCGTGCACGGAAAATGTGCAATATACATTGAAGTGTGGGCTGTAACAATTCTAGTTTACAGAATGTTTAAATACGTCCTGACAGAGAGAAAAAGGGAGAGAACTCAGGGCTTTGTTGAAGACAGGACACCTCTTTTTTCGGCAGCCCTTAAGATAGACAAAGTGTTCTCCTCCGCTGTACCTGGGCACTGTAATTTGATGTCTGATAAGAAAGAAAACGAAAAGGAACATCGACGTGCTCTTTAATTCATTTTTTTTTCATCTTTATAGGAATTTTTAGTAAAGGATTGTGGGGTAACTATATTTGTTACGTAACTTGTGTTAGTTAATTACATAAATCATGTAACACTGGACATAAATGGCGAACTCCTGGGTGAAAACTGTTTGCTTGGCCGATCCATCCAACCCGACCTACTCCCTGCGTGGAATGTGTCAGTCTTTATACTGCATCACTGAGACAGCTTTGCAAGTCCTGGCTCACAGCTCACAACTACCCGGGTTATATACAAATTATACACTCACCTGCCACTTTATTAGATGGCAAGGTGTACCTAATAAAGTGGCTGTGTGGTCTTCTGCTGCTATAGCCCTTCTGCTTCAAGGTTGGCCATGTTGTGCGTTCAGAGATGGTCTTCTGCATACCTTGGTTATAACGTTATTTGAGTTATTGTTTACTTTCTATTATCTCGAACCAGTCTGGCCATTCTCCTCTGACCTCTGGCATCAACAAGGCATAAAGGCTCTCTGTATATTTTCTCTTTTTCTGACTATTCTCTAAACCCTAGAGATTGTTATTAGATCAGCATTTTGTAATATACTCAGACCAACAACCATGTCACGTTCAAAGTCACTTAAATCACCTTTCGTTATTTTGATGCTCGCTTTGAAGTTCAGCAGCTCGTCTTCACCATGTATAAATGCCTTAATGTATTGAGTTGCTGCCATGTAATTGCCATGTAATTGGCTAATTAGATATTTGTGTTAATGAGCAGTTGAACAGGTGTACATAATAAAGTGGCCGCAGTAGAGCATTCATTTTTGTAGGTACAAGTAACAGGGAATGAAAACAGGCTGACAGCAGTGAGAATAATCAATGATTGTCAACAAGGTAGAAATAGCACATTAAAAAGAATTCCACCTAAAGAAACTCAAAATCAGCAGTAAATCTACCAATTTACCAATCCACCAACACTTTCTGAATGACGGGTGATAATATCTAGGATGAAGAAAAATCACTGCAGCCAAAGATGGAGTTCAAACAAAGAGAACCTTACATTATTGATCTCAATAACAATAAAGAAGAACCGGGCAGGACTTTACTTAGTCACACGGCCTCCTCCTCCTCCTTCTCCTCCTCCTCCTCTTCATCAGGCTGCAGCCTTTCCTGATGCAAACAGTTGGGTCACATCCCTCTCAGCCCTCTGAAGTCATCGCACTGCCCTGCTGCCAAAGCAGTCACTCATTCTCATGTAGTGCAGGACGGAGAGAGGGAGGGGGGGTTACTCTGCTAGGACTGGTAATGTATCACTACATTTCCATCAGAAAAGAAGCCAAAGGGTCCTGTTCTGATCAGCAGCATTCCTCAGAGCCTCATTAGTAAACTAGACGGTGCCAGAACGATTCATTTAGACTTTACCCCCCCTCGCTTCTCTCCTCTTTCCTTTTGGTTTCAATCCCTCCTTTGTAAGGCACACTGTGTGCTTGTGTGCGTGCATGCATGTAATTCTAAATAAAGTGTGCATACATATGTGTAGTGATGTGTTTTGTTTTGAATGTGTGTGTTAATATGTGCATGCATGTAGATTGAAATGTGTGCATTGTGTGTGAATTTCAGCATTTTTTCAAATGTGTGTGTTTTTTTTGCACACATACATGCATGACTTTGAGTTTGCATGTGTGTGCCTCCATCATGCCCTACTATGTGTGCGCGCCTGAATCGGCCAATCACAGCAGCCCCTTCAGGATCCTAACACCATCATTCCACCACATCATCAGCCAATCACAGGCCGCTGATGAATCCCAAGTCCCAGCAGGTTTGACTCGGAACAGCAGAGAAGAAAAAAAGAAAGAGAAAATCTTGACATGCCTCCACCATGTTCTCGGTTTCCAAATTCGTATACCCTTTTTTACCCTCATTAGCCATTTTAAAACTCCTACAGTAAAGTCAGCTGCGGTGAGAGAAGGGTTGCATGATTTGGGATTAAGTAAATAAAAAAAGAAAAGTAACTATATTTTTTATCTTGCCACTTGTGCTCTAATTTACATGAAAATCATCAGTTTATGCTTCTTTCTACTTCTACTTCACTACATTTGAGGTATATAGTGTATTTCTTACTACAATACATTTGTCTGACACTACTAAATTATATGCAGATTCATATTTTACATTCAGAAATCATCAAGTATATAATGCAGATGATGTTATGGATTGAACCAGTGACTCCCATGCCTGTTAAAAAGCACAGGAAAGAAGAAAATACATCATATATATTTGTTGCTATTTTCCTGTGAAAAATTTTCTGAGAATCTTCTGTTCTTTAACTGTTATTAAAAATAAACTTGGTCCAATATTCACCCTCCTTAAAGACCTGGCTGCTGCTTCTTTTTGGTCTCCACCGACTCCTGAAGGAAAAACCTGCTACTGTCACAGCTAAATGGACTGGTGCGTTTCCACTAAATGCCCCTAGTTTGTCCGGACATTTTTTTGTCCCTGTTGAAGAGCAGGGCCATTTTTCTCCCCTGAAAAAAGCCTGGGTGCTGACTGGATAGAATGCTAAGCGGGATGTGACGTCGTACTCGATGCCACAACAACAAGCGCCATTTTTAAAACCCGGTGAACCTATCATTTTAATATTTTTTCGTCCATAATCATCGCCGCCATGTGCATGAACACAGCGACAAGAAACACAGCAGCTCTGCTCCTTCCATCTCTGCGTCTCCTTCTTTATTGTTTACGTTTGGTGTGTCTCCCGTGTTAAATCTGTCGCGTATGTGACATCACGGTCCAAACTGTCGCTGATTGATTACACCTCGAATGAAAACCATACGTCACCTCCGGAGACTTGTGACAAAAGAAGGTCCCTCTGGGAGGCCTGGTGAGCGGCCATTTGAGAGGGCGTGGCCTGAAACTTTCCCAGCGGCCACTTTTTACCCTAATGGAAACACGCCTGATGCTCACAAGTAAGTTGTTAGCTCTGTCTGTCTGCTGTTTTGTGCTGGGCAGGTAGTGTACAGTGGCTTTATGGAAGATTTTTCATCAAAAAGCCTACAGACAAATTACTATCCACAACAATATAATACTGTATTATGATACCAAAACAATGAGCTAAAAGACGGTAGAAAGCTGAGTTGAACTGCAGAGCCGAGCTGAGTAATTCTCGGTGGTTCATCACTAAAAAGACTTTTACTTGCAATTATGTTTTCACTTCTATATTTGCACTGCACTTAATCATGATAATTTGATTTATTTCCCATAAATATGCGCACACACTGTCATCACCCTGATTTTTTGTAGCAAATACCATAAACGAAATGTTAATATTCAAATTGTTCGCTTATATGAAGATGAGAAACTATAATCCTACTGGAGTCATGATGAGGACAGTGTGCGTGTGTGTGTGTGTGTGTGTCTGTGTGTGTGTGTATATGTGTGTGTGTGTGTGTGTGTGTGTGTGTGTGTGTGTGTGTGTGTGTGTGTCAGACAACTGTAAGTGACAGCTGGGCAACTGTGCAGGAGAGGATTAGGGTCGTCTACAGAGACCGCAGGGTGTGACGTTCAACCTAAAGTGAAATCAAGTAGTTTTAATGCTCCGATATGCTGCAGTTTGTTATTAGATAACAGTAAAGCTGCATAAGAGTCACTTAATCTGCCTCAGGCATCCTAGCTTGTGCATGTGTTTGTGTGTGTGTGTGTGTGTGTTTGTGTGTGTGTGTGTGTGTAAAGGCAGAGGAACCCGGAGGTCGCTGAGTTTGGATCTCGTTTGCTCAGATTGTAGCATCAGAATGGGTTTCCATGGCAACAACGCCCTCTCTGTCTGAAGATGCATGAAATCGCCGCCAGCAGCAGATAAGTGAGAGAGAAAGAGAGAGAAAAAGAGAGAGAGAGGAAGAGAGTGATGTGCTGAGAATGATCGAAAGGTCAGTAGATGTGGAACACACACACACACACATACATGCTTAAAGGGGGTTAATGTGTTCTTTTACTGCTGTAATAAATACAGATTAACCAGGTGCTGCTTCACTCTGGGGGGATCAGGTGTTACGTCCATGTTATTCGTCAGTACCAATCAGTTCCGTTTATCCTCTTTCACACGGTCATAAGAATGATTTGTGGAATATTTGGCAGCTCCGACCTCGTTATTTAATTCCTAGAAAGCATTTGAAAGCCCATACATTTTCATATTACATAATTTAGAAAAAAATCAGCTGTTTTAAGGTCCTGAAGTGCTACCGTAAACAATTATCATTGTCATCTGAACTTAAATTGATTTATTTACTATTTATTTTATTTTTGTATGTGTTTCTATGAGCCTATAAATGCCAAAGTGTATTTTGGAAGATTGTGTGAAAAAAGGTCTGTTTTTTATACACAAAATAAAAATCAATCAATCAATATTTGGTTGTATGCTTCTTCCCAGGGAGAACATTTGGTTCTGACATTTCTGGCTGCAGCAACATTTAGTTTGGAATAAACTGAATAAAAAGTGTGCAGTCAGCATCAGCAGCAATAAGCTTCACGACTGAACAAAGACGGGTTCAGAGATCAGACTGACTACAGCTGAAACATCTTTTAAATCCCTTCTTTAGACTTTATTTTAAATGAAAATGTTTATGAATATTTAATCTGTTCCTAGGTTCTATCATCTCTCCTTAAACATTTTATTTGACTTTGTGTCCCTTTTTTAAAAACTTTATTTTAGCCCCCGGTGTTATTATGTTTTTATGATACATCTGTTGTTTGTACTTTATTTTGCTGTTTTTATCGACTTTCTTACAAACACTGTGCACCCTTGTTATGAAAATTGCTATATAAACAAAGATTATGCCTATTATCATCTTAAGAATCACACTTATTTGGAAAAATTTACTTTGAAGTGCAAAGATAATATTCTGTCATTTCAAGATTATCTAGGAAAAATTTCAGTTTTCACACTCAAAATGAAATCAATTTCATTTTTCAGACAGCTCACTCGCCGCCGACTGTCATTATCTGGTCTTAACACTTAAAATAAATAAACCAACACCTTTTAAATTGATCTCCCTTGAGTGCAGAATACAATGCATGCTTTTTGAAAACGAAAAAAGCTTGAGATGTCTTAGTAAAACAACCAAACAGTAGTTTGAATAAAAAAACAACATGATTTAGGAAAATAAATCAAAATAGAGATGCCTTTTTTTCACAAATTAACTCTTTGGGGGTGTTTTAACTGCTGTCCCTTATACAATGCTTGATTGACAGCTGATTCCTGAAAAGAAGAGTCATAGCAGCGATGAGCACTCATACCAAAGATGGAGACAAAATATTACATTTTACAATTAAAATGATAATTTTTAACTGTGTTTTAGTGGCGGTGAATTGATGAAACTTGACTGTGATAAACAAGCACATGAAGGTTGACTCTGCCACAGTGTTAGTCTCAGAAGGATGACGGCACCTCCCCCATCCTGCTTCACTTCTCGCTGTTGGTAATGTAATGCCCACTTGTTGCCATGGCTTCCACTGGTACTTCTGGCCTCAGTCATTTCAATTCAGAGGACCCTCCTTTAGTGTGTGTGTGTGTGTGTGTGTGTGTGTGCGTGCCTGCATGTGTGTGTGTGTGCGCACGCGCGTGTGTGTGTGTGAGTGTGTAGGTGTGTTTGAGCATGTGCAGTCATGTGCTTCTGCATGTGCCAACTTCCACAAGTGTGTGTGTGTGTGTGAGAGAGAGAGGGAGAGAGAGAGAGAGAGAGAGAGAGAGAGAGAGAGATAGAGAGAGAGAGGCTGACAGGAATAAAAGAGGGTGATAATCACTGTTGCTGCTGTTTTTATAGCTCGCCTACTGCTGTTTCCTATTCTGGCTTAAAAAAAATCTTTTCTTCTACCTTCTGGGGGTTGAAATGCTCTCTTGCCCCCCTCTTTATTTATTTGAAGAAAGAGAAGTGCACCCAGACCTTCCCCCACCCTCCATCCATCCATCAGCACCCCTCCACCCTGGGAAGGATCCCCCACAATAACACGGTTTAACCCGTTGCTTTCTCACTGATCCAAGGGAGAAACCCGACAAAGGGCCGGCATCTGAGACCCATTCAGGCCTGTTTACCACACGGGTGAACGTGTGTGTGTGTGTGTGTGTGTGTGTGTGTGTGTGTTATTGTTGCACTTTTATACTTGTGGGAACCAGTTTTTATACTTTTAGAGTGAGGACATTTTTGAAAGAGAGAGAACATTTTGTTCGGTTCGCCTTTTCACAACAGACTCAGCTGAAGGGTTCAGGGTACAATCAGACCTGTAGACTTGAAACTTGGACTTCACATTAACTTGACTGCTTCAAGACTTGAACCACTTGAGTTCTGACTCCTTAAAGAATGATTTGGGACTTGAATAAAAGCCATAAGTTGTTACGTGGCTTTTCTTAACATTAGGGGTGTAAAGATACATATATTGATTCATCTGTGATTGAGCTAACTGCATCGATGCATATTGCAGTCTTAAATATACAATTTCATTTAGACAATTTCCCTGTTTTGTTTAGAGAAGTAAACTGAGCACACAGATAGAACCAATCTTGGGGATGGTCTGTAATTAAAAGATGATTACAGGCTCTTAAATTTAACCCATAAAAAACATTTGGACTTAAATGCAATGTGGGGTGCTTTATAGTGAACAGAAAGTCTATTTTATTCTTTGTGTTAGAGAAGAATGGATTGCTTTTCATTTAAATATTTTTTTGTCCTCAGAAATAAAATGGTAAAATCATATTTTAGTTTATAAATTTAACAGACTGTATTAAATTGTTATATGATATCATCTCATATTGTGAATTGATCATGATGGTGATGAAATTCCAACTAAACACGCCTCCATTTAATTAACTTCACACTGGACACTGTGCTTCCTTGGCACCTAAACAAAATACTCCACACCTGGTTTCTTATAATTAATATCTTCCCTCTTAAATACCTGTCACATTAACAAATTTAACCTCTCAAATACACAATTTTACCTCTTTTTTGTGTATGTGAGAGATGAAACTGTGTATGTGAGATGTTAAATTTGTTATTGTGAGAGGTAAGAACTATGGCCTATACGGCCCCTCATAAATAGGGGCCCTTTCTTAATTAACTATGCAGTGTGTACAAAATGCATTATTAATTAATATGTCATGTATCTCTCAAGAGCTTGCACTTGTACTTCCTTTGCCCTCCCTCAGCAATACATACACTAAGTGTGAAGTCAAGTCAGTTTAATTTATGCAACCCAATATCACGAATCACAAATTCCTCCAGGAGGATTAACACTCTGCACAGGTGGTTTCATATAAACATAAACATATGTTGAGAGACCAAGAGAGCTTTTTACAAAAAAAAATTCCTTAAAGAGTCAGCATTTAAAGACATGAAAGAATTAGATTTTGAATAGCAACTTATGATGACATAACTGAGACTTGAACTCTAGGCTTCAATTCTGATGAGACTCGGGTGATGTGAGTCTGACGTCAGACTTGACTTGGACTTGAATAAACTTTAAACGACTTGACACTCAACATTAGACTTCAGAGTTGACTTAAAATCATCTCCAATGACTTAAGATTCAACTTCAGTATGAATTTCCCCAAACCTAGACCTAGAAAGAGTTCTGCTTTGGGTACGGGGCTTGTCAACACATTACGTCATTGAGGGTCCTCGCTAGTATAGAAGTGTTCGTGTGTGTGTGTGTGTGTGTGTGTGTGTGTGTGTGTGTGTGGTGATCATGGGAAGCTGACAGATGCTTTGAGCATGTATGAATGTAAGTGAGCATATGTGTGTGCGCTCCATTGTGTCAGTTCAGCATCCTGAATGGAACAAAAAGCTTTATAGAGCAGAGCTGAAATATGTGTGGGAGGTTTGTGTGTGTGTGTGTGTGTGTGTGTGTAGGCGTGATTATGAGGAGTTCATTTCTATGTCATTTTCATGTAGAAAAGCAGAATGACCAAAGCAACCACGAAAACATGTAAAACAAATAAAAGTGGGTGCAAAACTACCGCAAAAGATGCAAAACAACTAAAAATAGACGTAAAACCACAACAAATACACACAAAATGACCACGTAACATAAAGTTTGGCATCATGGTCATGTGATAACAGCTGAAGGGCTCCATGACATCTGAGCCAACTCCATCTGCCTATGAAGGCCATAGGAAGCGCCAGAAAAGCCAAATAAATTCTAATTTTAAGGTTAAGAATGACCCTTCAAGCTCATATGAAAGTCTGTTACAATAATCTGGAGTAAGTGAGAAAATTTAGCTCAGCACAAAATTACACAGAGACACAAAGCTACTCAGAAGAAATACCAGATGACTGAAAACAGATGCAAAACAATCATAAAACACGCACAAAACAACAGACAGGTGCAAAACCACTACAAAAAGATGAAAAACAGAGGAAAGAGTACAAAAGAGACACAAAATGACCACATAGAAAACTAAAATGACCAAAAACAGATTCACAAAATTCACAAAATCGTGTAAAACAAGTAAAAACTAACACGAAAAGGTGTAAAACATAAAAAAAGAGGTTAAATGACACAACAGAGAGAGAGGAATAAGTTGCAAAATGATCACGTAGAAAAGTAAAATGACCAAAAAGGGATGCAAAACAAACACGAAATTATGCAAAATGACTAGAAATAGACTCTTTGAGACTCTTGAGTTTGGGGGCCTCTTACATGACTGATTGGCTCATTTCCTGATAATCATAATAACAGTTTCTTAACAGGATTTGTGTCAACATACAGTAACACTGTACTGTTTGAAGTTCATGCTGTTAAAAAATATATACACACTTCATGTGGGTGTTAATTTGTGTTGATATATAGAAGATGCACATATTCTATATCCCATATGTGCATGTGTAAGTGCTATTCAGTGTGAGTGTGTCTGTGTGTGTGTGTGTGTGTGTGTGTGTGTGTGTGTGTGTGAAGCATCTCTGGAGGCAGGAAACATGCAGAAGCAGCAGACTGGTACCTGGTGTTTGTGCTCATGATTTATGTGCAGTAAAGATGTTTTTTTTTAACAGTTGAGCAGCTGTCGACTGCTGGAGATGGTAAAACTCAAAGTTGCAACATCAACATTTATATGACAGAGGCACAAATTTGAGACATGCTGACCTTTGACCTCCTGGTTATTATTCCCTATAAAAATGCTGATGTAAAAATCTATCCATCCATCCATCCACCCACCCACCTATCTATCTATCTATCTATCTATCTATCTATCTATCTATCTATCTATCTATCTATCTATCTATCTATCTATCTATCTATCTATCTATCTATCTATCTATCTATCTATCTATCTGTCTGTCTGTCTGTCTGTCTGTCTGTCTGTCTGTCTGTCTGTCTATCTATCTATCTATCTATCTATCTGTCTGTCTGTCTGTCTGTCTGTCTGTCTGTCTGTCTGTCTGTCTGTCTATCTATCTATCTATCTATCTATCTATCTACCTATCTATCTATCATCAGGGGGGTCCCAGTTTATCTGTGCTATAATATCTACCTAGAATATGTATATTAAATGATGCATATTCCTGAAAAAATGGTAAAATAGCATTATGACAGGATTTATTTGCTGTCTAAATGGTTTAACTGCAACAAAAATGTGTGCATTTTTGCATTTGAGGGAACGTTAGACCATCATTTTTTATATGTATAAGTCCATATTCACCATTTTTGATCCACTTATTCCAGAGCTTTCAGCCACATCTCCTGGCTTTCATCGGCAGATCAAGTTGGCTCAGCTGTCATGGAGATTCTTTATTATTTATCATGTAATCTAAGTTAGGCACTGTGGTCATGTGATAAGAGCTAAAAGAATAATGGAGGCAAGTCCATCTACCAATGAAGGCCATTAGATGTGACTGAAAGCTCCAGAAAAGCCAACTAAATTCTATTTCTAAGGTAAAAGATGAACCTTTAAGCTTATATGAAAACCTGCTATGGTAATTTGGAGTAACAACACCTTAATATCTGTAAATGTTGGCTTCATAATGTAGAAAAAGTCAAATGTGTAAAACCTTGGTGTTTATGTTTGTGTGTGTAAGCAAGGAGACACATTAATGACAAGGATCTAAGAAGCTGCGTTCAAAGCCATGCAGAGTGTTGGAGATCAGGGGGAGAATAAGGGAAAACACAGGATCCATAGAGGTCATGTTAAAAAGGTTTATTTCAACAACTGTCTGAATCTTGTTTGTTTATTCTCTGTTCGAAGTCCCAAAAAAGTACAAAAAAAGAACAAAAAACAAGTACATCAAAGGATTAGAAATCACATCAATGAAAACCAAGACACATTGTGTTGCTTTTTTTTTGTTTTAAATCAATCCAAGCAATTTTTTTCTCCAATATTTATACATACTCACTGGATTAGTCAGACAAACATCAAAACCTCTCAGTAGCTTTATCTTTTTTTTTTTTTACAATGACGTTTTACGTACGTTTTAAACTTCTGTATGATTTCTTTCTTTTTACAAAATACACCAATGCAGGCAGGGGAAGGTGTGTGTGTGTGTATACATATAAGCATGTTTATGTTTATTTCTTTTCACTGTATGTGTGTGCTTCTTATGTGTGTGTGTGCGTGTGTGTAAGAGAGATAAGGGAGAGTAGAGTGACAGCAACAAGGGGGGGGGCGGGGCTGCGAAACAGGGGTGTGTGTGATGTAAAAGGGGGGGAGTTGCAAGGCGGCGGCAGGGTGCGGTTGGTGGGAGGGGGTTACTCTCAGCGGGGGCAGTGGCGGCGGCGGTGGTGTACGTTTTTTTTGCAGCGGCCCGGGCCGCTTGGTGGCAGTGTTGCCGTGTTGGAGACGGTTGCAGACTGGGTTGGTTGGCTGGTACGTTGGCAGGCTGGTTGGTTGGTTTGTTGGTCGACTGGTTAGGCGCACTCGGCAGCGGACGGACAGGAGAGCAGGAAGGGGGTTTTAGGGATGGGGGGAGGGGGGGTCCCATTGCCGGTGCACCTTGTCGTTTTTCGGTGTCGTGTTGTCAGGTTGCTGGGGTTGTTTTGTTTTTGTTTTGTTTTCACATCATGTTGTTCTGCAGTGAGTTTACCTCCGAGGAGTTCTCCTCGCCCAGGACCTTGTGGTTCTCGTGTTTGGGGGTCAGAGAGTTGTGGATGTTGAGGGAGTCGTCCTCCTTGGGCGGGGCCTTCACCGGGTCCTCCAGCTTGTTCTGGGAATTAGGATCATCCTACCCAGGGAGGGAGGTGGAGGTGGAGATGGTGGTGGTGGTGGAGGGGTGGGGGCAGAAAGTACAGTTAGAACCACAACCACAGATTCATGTTCAGTTAGAACTTTGACCTGCAAATTGGTGGAAAACTCTTATAAAAATTATCTTTTAAAGCATCCGCAGCAAATTCTGACTAACCCATCAGAACTGGATTTCCTTAAAGACTAAGTTCATCTTTGTTAAAGGCAATGAAAATCTGTCTATAATCAAAGAAATTACGTCCATATTGGATGATTCTGCACCCCACGATTTGTCAACACTTCGTCCAGTCCAGATTCCGTCCAGTCTGACCTTTATGTCCTGTCCCAGACTTAAAATGAAAATTTTTCCTTTTATTAGCTGTTTCCACAATGTTTCTCTAACCTTGACCTTTAACCTAACTACACTTTACCTTTGTTTATTTATAACCAAGCTCTTTCTTTAACCTAAACCCTACCCCTACTGTTAAAAAAACGTTAACTTTGGAATCAAAAGTCTTTGTCAGTGAATGTAATTCAATGTTTTGCACAATCGTCCAACATTGACGTACTTGTCTGGTGGTTTTGTTAAAGAAAAAACAAAGATGAACTTAGGCTCAGAATGCTTTCGAAGAATCCCAGAACTCAGGAGTCGTCTTTTATTTCATGCACTCAGACGGATTTTCATGTTCCACCTTCATGCTTTAAAGAACCCGACCAGTGCGTTTGCACGTTTTAGCTCCTTAACTACAAATCTTTACATTATATATATATATTTATATTTTGTATTGATTATTATTAAAAATCCACTGCTCAAAAAGTTTAATAAATGTGTGATGCTTTCAAAATCAATGAGTAATGTGTTAGATAGATTTGTATATATATACATTTATGATTTTTGCCATGAACAGGCCTATTATGACAAAGACAAGAAATAGAACAGTATACTATAACTTTGCAATAACTTAAATAATAATAATATTATTATTATTACAAAACAATTAATTTAAATAAATTAAAAATATGCAGATTTGATGTTTGCAAGTAAGTTTCAAGAGTCTGCAAATAGATTTTCAAATAAATAAAAACAATAGATTCCTGAAAAGGTTTAAAAATATCAACTTTCTAGAACAGCATCATTGTTGAATTATGAAATTTGATTGGTAGTAAAAGAGCTAAAACACTGGTTTGGTCCTTTAGAGACTGCCAGAATGCAGCATTTTACCATCACAATTCAACAAAATCAAATTGCAGCTAAATTGTGACTTCAAGCAAAGACCAGTTTCAGTAGCAGCCATTATTTCAGCGGTTCAGAGTCTCCTCTGTTTGACAATCATCATGCTCCACTGGCATGTCATGTTTGGTTCAGGAGACGGTGAGGTGAGCTGCATGAGCGGCACCAACCCCCTCCCCCTCCCCCTCCTCGCCCCCTTTCAGGCAACCCAGGAAGCACATGCACATCCACATGCAAGACCCTTAAAAATATGCCCCTCGTGTACAGTGATGACCGCTCATGCAGAACGCCCCGTCTCCTCCTGCTTCACCTCCTCCTGCTCGCATTTATTGTCCCCAAAACAAAAACAAAAAAGAGGCAAATAAACTCTCGGGCCTGGCCGATTTATCTGTGGGTACCACCGTCATACATACCCAAGCAGTCGCTGGGGGGAAAAAGAACAACGTGTTTTAAGAGGTTTCAATTCAATTCATCTGAATTTAATTAAGGTCAGAGGGAACAAATTGATTGCGGAGTCCATTTTAGTTCTGTTTTTCCAGCCTCTTATCTCCATTAATATTGCATGGCATCATCGACCCTGCTGCGCCGAGGCATCCTGGGGCGCCCGTCTGCGCCTCTTCATCACACACACACACACACACACACACACACACACACACCCTTACAGACAGAAGCTGGTGAGATAGACACATTCATTCACATATGCACACACACACACACACACACACACACACACACACATCAAACTCCAGACCCTGAGGCCTGGACCATTGACAAACACACCCTAATTGAATGTTTGCGTTTGAATTCAATGGCACTTTTAGAAAGGAAGAGCAGTGAGAGCATTTACCCGCTGGCTGCTGGCCTAGATAGTAACTTCAGGCAGGACGTGTGGATACGTCACTTCCATGGTTACGGGATAGGGGCCCTCTGTCCTCCCGTCAGCGTGAAACTGGAAAATGTTTTTTGTTTGTTGGATTTCATTGTTGTGCATGGGTGGAGGGGGTGCGGGCAGTGGGTGGGAGGCACAGAGTCACGAGGACTTTAGAGCGGGTGTCATTTTGGGGGAGCAGGAACAGAGATAAACAGGGTTCTGATGATGGTGATGATGATGGAGGCACATGGACAGTTCCTAATGTCCTTTTTGTCTTTTAGTGGGCTGTGGACATGTCCTACTTTAGCATTAGGAAATTAGTTTTTATGTTGATTTAAATAGATAGTGGTAGAATTATTATATTCTTTGAGGGAATGTGCTGTACTGGACAAACCCCGTCTCCTAAAGAATTACGTTCCCAATAAATAAAACTGCATTCTCAATTATAATTCAAGGTAAAAGTATTTTCTCCTGGGTAATGGATGCTGTTTTAAACATGGTTAAGGTTGTGAATTGAAACAGAAAAGATCATGGTTTTTATTTGTTTGTAACTTAAGCTGGTTAAGCTTCCAGATGTCCTTCGGTAAAATTTGACCCAGATTCAAATGTTTTTGTATCAGATATTTGTACCTTATGTCTTTCATCTAACTGCAACAAAATAACATTGATAAATTCCCCAAAAAGTCTAAATTTTGTGGTAACAAATTTGAATTTAGTTGACAAAGAAGCTGGAACATAGACTTGGGTTATAATATATACTCTGTGCTTTATAAAAAATATTTTATTTATTCATTTATTTTTTAATCTGACCTGAGAAGACAAAATTTGCATGCTCCCACCCATCCCCGGGCAGCCGTGCAACAACGTGAAGGTTTCTCTTTAATAAAGCCAATGGGTAAGAAAGGACCCAACATATTTTCATTTTCTCGTCTTTGTTTTGATATTTGCTGCTTTAGTTTTAGCTTGCAGATCTTTCATAAACCTGTCGACCTTTGCTAGCAGTGCATTATTTACAACTCCAGGTCCACGTAGAGGTTTCAACCCTAAGTTTTGAAAGCACTGGTTTAAGTTATGTGACCTAAGTTAAGTACATTGTAAGTTAAAATAAGTCAGTGTTGACTTTATGTTTCACACTGGACAGGAATATGGTTTATCCACCCGTTTCCCACCTTTCATTAGAAAAATAATTGTCATAGTCTAAATTTAAAACAAACGTGATCCCAGAGGAATTATTTGTCCCTTGAAACATAATTGAGAATGCAATTTTGTTTTATGGGAGGTAAGAGACAGGGCTGAAAATACAAAGTACTTGGAATTTAGACGTTAACCCACTTAAAGTCCCTATATGTAGATTTATATGTGATTAAAGCGACTTTCAAATCATTTTTAAGGGCATATGTTAGTGTTTGTAGAAGTATTTGACTTTTGTCGGTTGTGTTGTGGGTCAGGTGGTCTGAAAGTTTGTATCTGGATCAGTATTTTTCTTTTCTCTCCCTGCAGCTGATTAAATATGTTTTGAATTTACATTGTTTGTGAGTCAGTACACCTGTGTGTCTGTTAGCTTTAGTCTTTTTCTTTCACGCTTGGGTGCATAAACTTCAGATTAAAATATTTGTATTTGGTATGTGTGTGTGCATGAGTTAATATTAGCCTGCCGGTGGTACTCTCTCCCAGCGTGTGTTTACATACTTGTTTGTGATTTGTTTGTGTTTACCGACTGGCTCTTTTCTCTGAGTATATGCAGCATGTGTCTACATTTGTGTTTGCACTCCTGTGCATGTTTGTGTGGAGTGCAGAGGAGAAGAAAAGGGACCGGTCGTAGCTTGTGTTGATTTTCAAATGGACTCAGCATGGTTTGGAACAGCGTGGCCTCGTGATTCATACAGGGACACAACAGCGTAATTTTTTCCAGGGAGCATCTTTTGAACATTGCACTGATGCAAAGTCTAGTCCCCTTTGTGTCTTAAAACTTCAAAATCCATCTCACTCTGTGTAGACTTTGCAAGCTTTAGTGAATGCTGTTCCTTCTGGAAAGTCCCTGGGTGCAAAGGAAGCGATGTCCTTTAAATTTCCACTGCAGTAACAGTATTTTGTTTGCTTGGAAACAGCAACAGCAACAGTGCTGCTCATGCTAACTGTCTGCAGATGAAACCAGGAAAACTTTCAAAGTCAAAGATTCTCCAGCCCACACTGTGATCTCTGGTTTGTACTGTGCAGAGCAAAGCACAGTGATGGGAAAAAAGATGGGGAGAAAAAATCAACTTTTCAATAAGAAACCACATAATTTGGTCGCTCTAGACAGTGATAATGCACTGTAATAAATTATTCTGTAGTCATTTAATTTTACTTGGCAGTTGTTTAAGTAACTTTAATATAAAAATGTTTGAGATAGAATCTACTTATTTTGATCACATTAAATATTATCTTTGTGTGTATGTAATTCCAAATCAAGAGAATTTTGAATGAATCCAACACAATAGAATTAGTCCGTTTTTAATTGACAGAAACTTCCTGTTTAGTTTTTATTAACTCAACTTGTAACGTAGTTAGATTTAATTAATAATATTGCGTGCAATCTGTTGCCTCAATTTTATTGAGTAGCTACTGTTTATCTGTTCTAACTGCATAAGGATCATTTGAATGTTTTTAAATGAATGTAATTACATTTTAAATGTACATTTCTACTGCATGCCTGCAGCATTTGGACTTCAGGGTCAATTCAGTGTAGATCAGTCAGTCTGAGATCTGATTCAGTTGATGGAAATTAAATTGTTTCAGGAATTACAGCCAGCTCTGCCCGCTCAATTCATTTTTCTGTGCTGAATTTATTTAGTATTGACAGGAAACAATTCCATTTCGCTTGCTGCAGATGAAAGTGTGTGGCCAGACTCTGCTGAATTACTGTGGAGGGAAGATTGAGGACAAGAGGGTTCAATTTACCGCAGTGAATGAAACACAAAGCATTCTATTACTGTAGAGAAACACAAGTGCTTTGTGTTATTGTTCAGAAATGTTTGCCCTGTGTTTGTGTGCGTTCAATTTCTCTGTGAATGCAGTGTTTTTTTTTGATTGCGTGTGCATGTGTGTGTGGTGGAGGTGGTCGTCTGTCTTGACGTGCAACAAGGTCCTCACAAGGTCAGCAGTTTTGTGATTGGGTTTGTATGTTACCTCAGGCTCTGCAGCTTTAACATGTGTTTAATGGCGATTTCACACAACTTTCTCTTCAGGGACTTACATGTAACTCTGTGCTCTTTTGGTGACAGCTGGCTGATTATTGTAAAAGTTCCTTTCACACCGCTTTTACTTATATAAAAGAAAATATAATCAATATTAGTGTTTGTTTGCATCCTTATGGATATGAACTGGAGCCCATTGTTTACTCTCTTTTCATATATTTACTAAATGTCTGCAGAAAAGTGCTGGAAAATATGATTTCATCAGTCTAGTCCAGTAATGAGTGGCTTTATAAGTCCACATCCGCACATTTTCATTTTAAGAAGAGAATGCAGAATCATGTCATGTAATTTCACGTTCATTAGCTGCAAAATGATGTGTTTGATTCACAATTAACTAAAAATATGAGCACAATAAATCAATGCACTCTTTTATGCGTTCATGTACAACATATTTTCTTTTAGAAAAGGACCGAAAAGACCCAATCAGGAAGCAGGCATGGTGCCTGCATCATCGTTTTTAGAAGTGTCTGTTCAGATTAAAATGCAATCCTGATCTACTAAACTAAATAGGGTTAGCTGCATTTTAAAAAAAATCTCTGTTGCATGTGTCGGTACATGTTTATGATAATTATGTGTATATTTTAACTGAGGTGCTTTGGGGCTTGTTTGTTTTTTTTCTTTTCTTCTTTTGGTTACTCTACATATATCATAAGTGTCAAAATTGCTGGAATTGTGTGGACAATCAGTGTAAATGTTGCAAAAATGCATTTTAAAACCTTTTAATGTGGATGTAGCTGAAGTTTTTTTCCCTGACTCATGACATATTTTTTGTTGTAATATATTTGGCGGGAGGGGGTAAGACTCAGATTGATCCACTGAGAGTTGAGAGAGGGTGATTGACAGGGCCACAGTAACAATGAGAGAGCTGTTTGGGAAGGTGAGAGAGGGGGGCGGGACTATCTGACATTTCGGGATTTGGTCTTACCTCACAGTCGGACTCCTCTTTGGTCTTACACTCCCAGGTGTATCTGCTCATGGTTTTCTGAGGGGAGGGGGATGGGGCAAATGGTTATACTCCTCAAAACCATACAAGGCATCCTCAGAGAGAGAGACAGGTAGAGAGATGGACAGAGAAAAAAAGAGAGAGGACAAGAGGAGGGACTGATCGAAAGAAAGAAGATGAGTGGGAGATGATACAGAGAGATTAGGTAAGATGGAGAGAGAAAGAGGAGGCGGACAGGAAGAGATAGAAGCAGACAGATGAAATAGACAGAGAGAGATCGAGTGTTGGAGACAGAGACCAATAGTTGGAGACGTCAGCTGATATTCCCAGCTGGCTCCAGTATCTCTGAGGTAGACACCGACTCTGTTCAAACACAGACTCTCTGGTGCTGCCTGCCTCTTATTCTGTATCTGCTCAGTAAATACAGGTTTTGGATATTTCTGGTGAGGTTCTCCACCGTCATGACACAGACACTGGGCCATTAGTTTGGAAGGGAACTGAGGTTATTTGATTTATTAGTGGGTGTATTTTGGGTGAGGGATTGGTGAGTTGGTATGGTTCTTGGTTTGGGGAAGCCTACTCTTTATGTCTAATTGGGTTTTGTAGGTGGTTGGAACATGTGTTAGAGATTAAACTTGGACTGAATAGTAGTTGGAAATATGTTCTGTTTGTTTAATAGACAGGAGGGCAGAGTGTGCCTCATCTGGACCATGTGGATAATGCCAAGAAAGGCTGTTTACACCAAGTTAATGTTTTAAAGACTTTTTCTTTGACTGACTCATAAGGGTTGGGTTTGATACCTTTTAATTGAATCTGTATCCAATCCAATTACTAATCCAAAACCCCTTCTCCAATCTATTGTAAGTAAAAACAACTACAACACAAAGATTCAGTTGAGACTGTTAACAGTTGTTTTATATACCTTGTTTTTTTTCAATGCACTACTTGTTCCAGATGCTGGACGTCCAGATTTAGCTCCATAAGGCTCTAAATTTAAAAAACTGGGAGATTCAGACTATTGAAATTCATGTGAAACGATTAGATGAGACTCACCCTCAGAGACTCATGCAACAGAGATGCTTCTTTGTGTTGCTAGATAAAGTAGTCAGAGTGCATTTTAATATTTTAAAAAGTAAGTTATGTTTATCAGTTACTGCTTATACAAAAAACTGTGAAAGAAATTTTCACTGTCAACAAAAAAAATAGAATACAGCTGTGGAAATGTTCTCGTATATTACTTAAGAGATACAGGATTTGTTGACAGAATACTTAAGCCTTGGTGTTTATGAGATTTGGATGTTACTAACCTGAACTTATTACCTATTTATGACTTAAAGGTACCCTATGCAATTTTCATGCACAGCACCAAACATACTAAGTGTGTCCCAAAAAAGCTACTGACTGCATTTCCTCCCTCATTAAACATTTGCAAAGCTGATTGTTATGAATATTTTTCAAAACCTGCATTGTTTATATTCATGTTTGCTAGCTTGCAGTCTTCTTTCCTGCCTTTTCTGGTGCATCAATGTATTTCTTGGCACATTTCTGCTACCAACTGTCAATCAGTTGATGCAACTGGCAGCTGAAATATGTAATAAGTAGCACAAATGCTTCACACCTGCATGTGCATCCTCAAAACTTCAGCAGGGTAAAAAATGTAAAGTATTTGCAAATACTATTCAGTCCAGTGGATGTGTGGGATTTTGGGTTTTTTTGATATGTAGGTGGTGTTGAGTTAGGAAGTTGATATTTTAGAGATATTGTTAGCGGGTGATGGTGGGATGTTGTTTTGGGGGGTTTATTGTCTGTCAGGGTAGTGGAAATGGTATTTGGTTGTGGGGACAATGAGTGTGTGAGACAGCTGCTTCTAAATGAATTAGATTTAACTGTCGAGCTAACATGAAAGAAATGAGGGCTATAGAGAAAAGACTAGTTGCTGCACTATTACAAGTGAACAAAACTACTGATGGAGTTGTTAGAGGGTGGTACCACATCTTCGAAACACTAAAACAGAACAAAAAAACAAACTCTACCTCAGTTGTAGCACTAGAACTACCCATGCTGCTACAACGATAGCATTGCCGCTACTAGCTACCCATGCTTCAGTTAGTGAGGCGCCTGTCGGCTCTCTGCTGCCACCCACAGGCGGCCGCGGGGCGTTGCATCTCAGATGTTTATCCTGATAACCCCCAAACCATTTATCGCAAATGTCCCACACTTAGCTTACCTGTTTGTGACACCAGTCCTCCCCCCTCAGAAAAAAAACAGAATAAACCCCTCCCACTCCCATTTTCAGGATAAACAAATAAAGCAGACATTTTGTTATATATTTTTTAAACACATAGCAAAGCTGAGCTGCAGTGGCTGACATGGCCACC
Organism: Centropristis striata; assembly: GCF_030273125.1. Taxonomy (NCBI): domain Eukaryota; kingdom Metazoa; phylum Chordata; class Actinopteri; order Perciformes; family Serranidae; genus Centropristis; species Centropristis striata. Next base: position 21,507,020 of record NC_081524.1, on the reverse strand, counting down.
GGGTGGCGCATGTCAGCGTCAGAGCAAGAATGCCATGACACACCGATGCAAGAGGTGATCAGAGAGAGAGCAGGTTAGAAAGAGATGGAGTGGGGAGGGGTTGCAGCGAGGGATTGTGGGAGTTTTCTCTTAAAAGGGTCAAGTTAAAGCCAAGGGTTCGCTGTTTGTTAGCAGCACTGTGAGAACCATCCATAAATGTTCAGTCTGCATGGTTTCAGGGGGAATTTAACCTCTAACCTCAGCTGTGTTCGTGCCCCCGATTCACCCACTGAGCTGATTTATGCTGCGGCTTGTCTTTGTCGGCATGCAATTAAGCATTTCTTGGACACCGTTCAGTCAAAATAAATTAGCGGGGTGTCGTGTAACGTGGCTAAAATAACTAGTTAAGGCTACGACTCTGTTTTGCAGACATTCTCACTGTGTAATGGTAAAAAAAACATCTTTTTATAGCAGTTTCATACATTGTTTGTTTGTCCGTGGGTTTGTGTGTGTTGTCGTCACCTTCAAAATAGGATCAATGAGCAATCAACCAGAGGAGCTAAATCAATAAACACTGTGAAAACTATGAGACTCGACATTGTGTTGCCATAGTAGCAGGCTGCAAGGTCTCAGCCACCTGCAACTGCACCTGAGCCTTTTAAATGTCTACATATACATATGCTGCGTGAGTGTGTGAATTCTATAAATATAACTGATGTGGTGTTATATAAATTGGTTCAAACATTAAATAATGGTACTAACCTAAATGTACATGCGGATCCAAGTAAAGATTATTAAGTTCTTAATTTCAAATAATTTAAAATAGCATTATTGATCTACTAGGAACTTAATTTGTGTAAAATTGTCAGTGCAGACGCAACACATAACAGGACAAATAATAACAATAAACAATAACAATAAAGTTGGGACACTGTGCAAAACGTAAATTAAACTGAAATGCATCAAATTCAGAAGAAGAGTTTATAATTACAAAAACAAAAGTTTATCAGTTTGAACATTAAATATATTGTCTTTTTTAAATCATTTTAACTGAATATTTGTAAGAAAAGGATTTGCAAATGATCACATTCTGTTTTATTTCATACAATGTTGACGCTTTTTTGGAGTCAGGGTTGTATGTCTAACCAGTTGGGATTAAGTGTGTTTAAAAAATGTCCAAAAATAAATAATGAAAAAGGGTCAAGCGCCCAAGCTAGCTCAGATATTAATGAGTCTGATAGAAGAAGACACAGAGCTGTTTCTGCAGCCTGAAGATAAATGGCCGTGTGGCATCTGAGACTCTCTGCAGTCTGTCTGCTGTAGATGCTACTTAGTGTTTCTGCGTCCACTCTTGCAGCTTAATAAGGATTAAGATTCTATGTGCATCCTATAGTTTTATTTGCCATCTGTATTCACCACATGAGAAAACTCCCGCCACCTTCCTCGCACCCGGACCCCGCCCACCCCTCTCCTCAGCGATGCACACCTCGGAGTATCAGAGAATACTCATGCCCATGCATTAGGGGGAGGGGGGACGGGGGCGGGGGGAGTCAGAGGGCCCGGGCAGGGTTTGCGGGGGAGATGCAGAAAAAGGGGTGAGAGAGAGGCGAGAACCACGTTACCTGACAGATAATGTTATCATAGTAAGCCAATGCACGGGCATGAGGGACGTTAGGAGGGGTGTCGCACAGTTTCCTTACATTTGGGTGGGAGCCCTCAGCGATGGTGGACAGCGAGAAATTATCATTGTGCTGCTCCGATGAAGGCCGGTACTTACTGCTGGGTGTCGGAGGATGGAGGGGGGTGACAGTGGGGGAAGGGGAGGAGAGGATGTGGAAGGGAAAATGGAGGAAAATAAATTTGGTGGGGAGGAAGTAGAGGGGAAAAGTGTTTGGAGATGAGGTGAGGAAAGATGGTGAAGAAAAGGAGGAAAGGATTTGGACGATATGGAGAGGAGGGGGAGAGTTTGAAGAGGTTGGAAAAAAGGAGAGAGAGTAAGACGAAGATGGGTGTTTGGAAATTGAAAGTGAACAAAGGTGGTATGAAGTGAAAATGTAAATTAAGAGAAGGATAAAAGAGAAAGAATATGGTAGGGAAGCGACAGAAAAAAGAGGAGGGTAAAGAGAGTAGAGAGGGAAATTTGGCGGTTCAAGATAATGAAAATGAGTTTTGAGAAGATAAAAGAAGTAAAAGGCAGTTTGAGGATTTAAAAAAGAATCCAAGAGGAGGAGAAGGAGGAGGAGAGGAAGAGATGGGGGTGAAGTGACATTTATAGGAGTTGATTCACAAGGTGAGAGAAGGACAAAAGACAGTCAAGCAGATCCAAAAGAAGAAAGTGGAGAGACATTGACACAAAATGGGAAAAAGGGAGAGAGGTAGGGTAAACGGGGGCAAGAAAAAGGACAAATTTAGGAGAAACATTACATTGTTGAAGAACAGACAGACAGAAAGGAAAAAAGGAGGGGGGAGAAAAAAGCAAGAAAGCAGCATTAGTTAGACAGAAAGTTCACGTCTTCTGTTTGTCAACTGGCAAACAGAAATACAAAAAACAGAGACACAAACATTTAATCTGTGATGCAACAAACTGAGAGTAAAACGTTTCATTTTCAGGTTACCTGGTTCGTACACGAGTCCCCTCAGAGGCTTAACTCTGACTTACATCTGACCCACTAACAGGGAAACCCACTGGAGACAAACACACTCTTTCTATTTTAACCAACACAGTTCTGTCGGCTCAGCTGATAAGTGATGAAGATTTTGATGCAAATAAATAAATAAATAAATAAATAAAAGTCTTTAGATTGCTAACTTGCATAACAAATGTACTCATTTTAACCAGAACCATGGAGTAATTTTGTTTGAATTCACAACATTAACCACGTGTAAAAACTGCGCCCGTGTGTCCGTATGTAACAAGTTGGGAATGAGAAGGGGACGTTAAATGAAACAAGTTAACCTTAACACATGTCACCATGAAGCGCCAAATGTCCTTAATAGTGGTGTGCTACATATATGCTGTCCCATTAGATCACACTTGGACTACAGATGTAGAAACACCTTTTGGCTAACTAGAGGTTTGATTAGGAACCTAAAAAAGTTTATGGAATAAAAACTGCAACATTGTAAGTGTAAGACTGCAGAAAAGTGCAACATTAAATAATATTCTGCACAAAGAAGCAGACTATATGCAAGCCTGTCTGTTTGCAAAAACCCCACCTATTTTAAAGCATTTTTGGTTTCAAGTAACAATCGAACAAATTACAAACAAATAAAACTTAAAGTTAAAAAAGCTAAGTGACCCTGCAGTGACGTATTTGTGTTCGTACTGGTCACCTCCTCTGTTTTTTATTTGTTATAAAAAAAATATATACATTTCTTGTTGATAAGGTTTAGTAAGTGAAGCTGTGCGTAATTTATGATTTTTTTTGTATGCTGCCCTGTTTGTTTTCCCTGCAAATAAGCATATTTTTCCCCATCTAAAACATCACGGACACTGCACTCTCATGGCTCCAATCATACCTCTCCGACAGACATCAGTTCATCAGCAATAACAATTGTAAATCCCCCACTGCTCCCCTCTCCCAAGGTGTCCCCCAAGGTTCAGTTGGCGGCCCCCTTCCTCTTCATTCTATATATTCTTCCCATTGGTCAAATCATCCGCTGCCATGGACTTTTTAATTTTCATTGCTTTGTGGATGACATTCAGCTCCACATTTCCACCAAAGTTACTCCTGCCACTCACTAAAATCCTGGCTCCAAGCCGACTTCTCAAACTCAACAGTGACAAATCAGAAGTCAGAAGTCAGAAATCTTCCCCAAATCTCTCACCAAATTTATCCACTTCTCTTCGTTACCTCTGTATTAACTTCGGATAAAACCCTCTCCTTCAACCAACCCATCAAGCACCAGAAAAGCCTTTTTCCACCTTAGGAACATCGCCCGCCCCCATCCATCACTCTCCATTTCAGGCGCTGAGACTCTCACCCACATCACATCCAGACTCGACTACTGCAACAGCCTACTCTATGGTTCACCATCCAAAACATTCAGGAAACTACAATATATCTAAAACTCTGCTGCTGGTCTTCTCACCCACTCCCATGACCACATCACTCCTGTCCTCCATAACCTCCACTGGCTCCCGATCCCCCAGGGAATCCACTTCAAAATCCTCAAAATTACCTACAAAGCCCTGCACAACCTGGCTTCCTCCTATCTGTCCGAGCTCCATTGGCACTCTCCGTTCTGCTGACGCCAACCCCCTCTCCTCCCCCCATCAGGACTAAACACCACACTTGGGGGGAAAGGGCCTTCTCCATTGCTGCTCCCACCCTCTGGACCCTACAACCATCCTCACTCCAAAAAACCCATCTGCGACTCCCCCTCACTTTCCATCCTCAAGAAACCCTTCAAAACTCACCTCTTCAAATCCGCCGACAAGCACTGACTGAAAAGCACTTTATAAACTGAATGCATTATTATTTTTTAAAAAGCAAACCATTTCTTAAAATTGTGTTTAAGATAACTCTACAATTATGCATCAAATAGCACAGTATTTGTTTAACAAACTCAAGGTCTCCTGCAAATGCATAGAAAAGGCATAATAATCACAAAGTAAGTGATGACATATTGCTTGTAGATGCAGATAAACACAGCCTTCTTTGATCTTGTCTGTAAACTTCGGGAGTTCCCTTTTGACCGAGTTAGACGAACTCTTTGAAATTTCCTCCTCTTTCTTCTTCGTCTTCGTCTCCGACTTCTCAAAGGGAAGAGATGTTTGTCTCAGGGAACCAAATGAAACTTTGACAAGAATGTCACAGATGTGTCTCCTCTTCCTCTCACAGATCCTCCTTCTCACATATGAAACGGCTGTCATGCAACCATATAAACCTTAACTCAAATATCACGTTGTGTTCCTCCTTCTCGTCTCCTAACTCCCCCGTCAGATCTATAGTTAAAGAGGCCGTGATCTACTTCCTGCCAAAGAAGCACCCGTCTCTGTGATCCTAATGTGAGCTTACGTATTTATATTTCACAAACGCTGTGACAGGACAATCAAAGACGAGGTGGTGATGAGAAAGAGTCAGACTGAGATTGTGTTCTCCCATCAGCACTTTGGATCTCAAAGTCTGGCACCAGAAACCATCTTTGGACCAGTCACTCTGGCTTTTTTCTGTGGAGACAAAATACCAGCGACCAAGAAATAATTCTACATGTAACCCCTGTAGAATTGGTTCTCACACTTTGGGTTTCATACCGATTAAAGAAACAATCTGTGAGTTTTAGAGAAGCCAGGTTAGCTGTTTCCTCCAATATCCAGTCTTTTTGCCAGGTTAAGTTCACTGGCTGCCGTTCAATCATCTCATCTAACTTTTGGGAGAACAATCAGTCCATCGACGCAGAGAGATGCAGTCCAACAACACAGGCTCAACCGGAAAATACACTTGAAACAAGCTCATCTTTTTCTGCAATGCAACACGACATCATGTGATTAACACAATCTCAACTAAGCAGTTATTTTAAAGGGCAAGCATTATATTTGTTTTCTGCTTTCAGCTTTTAATATCATTCTGTAGCTTTCCAGTAGTGGTCCTTAGGTTTTCAAATCTAAATATGCATATTTTGGTTAAAGTGTGTATGTTTTATGTATGTTTTTTTTTGTTAATGGCATTTCTACGTATATATATTTTTATCCATAGCCAGTGCCGATGGCAGGGGGTCGATATGTTCCCAGTTTGGAGAAGCAGACTGCTGTGGGCGCCACATACAATAAATCGAGGCAGCAGTGGACCAAACTGTACTTCACAAGGTAAAATTACTGTATTTGTCAGAGGAGTCTGGTGGCTTTCAAGAGAGCGATTTTTATTGCTAAGGACAGGGGCTGCAGCAAAACATATGTGGGCCACCTAATAAACAATCAGTAGCCGTTGGAATACACTATATTAAGAATATTTTTACCCCTTTATGATGGAGAAGTGAAGCCGTTATCTATGCTATCTTCAAAGCCAGACTCTATTGACAAAAACTTACATTTTTTTACCACATATGACAATAGTGATGCTGGTTATCCACTATCTTGTTCACTTAATTTGTTTGTGTTATTGTGTGACTTTATGATCCGATCAAACATGGCGTCCACAGCAGTTAATCTGGCCGTGATTTCCAAACTTAATAACACAGCTAATAAGATTTGAAAATGCAGTGGGGGTGCGGACCAACACTTTGTCCAGAACATTCACTTAACAGGGGATACCAAAAAAATCACTACTTTTTAAAATTAAGTGAGGAATGCTACAAATACTTCCTGTCATCTCATTTCATCCATCTTCCTTTCTTCACTCTCTATCTTTCTCTCTCTCTCCATCTCTGACCAGGATGTTAGGTCTGATCTCGACTGCGGCAGAGAAGCACTGCGACTGCGATTACCCACAGCAGATGGGGGAGTGTGGGAGTCTCATGTATTCATGAGCCTTGTCAGCAGTCACACACACACACGCACACACACACACACACACACACACACACACACACACGCTCCTCTGAATGTGTCATGCTGAGCTTTTTTCTCTGTAGCCGCCCTTTCTTATTCCTTTTTCTCTCTCTTTCACTTTCTCTTTCCATCTCTCCTCTCCTGCAACAGTTTCTCCTTCACTCCCCCCTCCCTTGTTTTATCCTGCCCTCCTTTTTACTCCTCTTATCTGTCGCCCTCCTCCTCCTCCTCCTCCTCCTCCTCTCTCCTCTTCGATTTCTTTTAGCCGACCACTTGATGAGGCTGTGTTGTCTCTTTCATGCTGCACCCTGCCACTGCTACACACACACACACATGCACGCACCCCTCAGGTCGCACAGCTGTATGTAGGTCAACCCCGCCTCCCCCTGTTTCTCCCTCCCTCCCCCCTCCTGTTCAGACTGCCCTACTTTCAGCTGGATCCAGAGTACCAATGACATCACCCTTTTCTCCTTTTTAAAAAAAATAAATATCTGCTTCCGAGCGTTAAGGCTGTTACTGACTGCACCACTTTTTCTCCTCACCCTCATCTTCTCCATCCATAATCTCCTCCACCATGACTAGCACGATAGCCTTCCCCGTGGAGCTAAAAATAGTCCCTGTAGCGTGGGATCTGGTGTTGAGAATTTGGTCCTTCGGTTCACATTTGCATCCGCGGCGCTCCATCGCCGGGCTGCTGCTGCTCATCTTCTGTTGCTAGGGAGACCAATGCTAAAACACAGGCGCTGCCAAAGCAGCCGAACCAACGACCCCACCTACACCCCCACTCCTTTTTATATTCACTCCAATCCTTCTATCGGTCTGTCAGTCTCTTTCCTCCCTTCAGTCCACCTCCCTCTGATAGTCCTTTTCAGGGTTCTTTAAAGGTTCTTTAGTAAGGGTCTCTAAGCACATTTTGATGCTAAAAATCCTGATAAGATTAGAATATTTTATCATATTCATGAACATTTTTATATCTTTTTCACAGGTCATCATGCAGTTACTACTGTGATACCCAGTTAATGCTTTTTTTTCTTTTCTTTTAATTTTAAGATAAGGCTTGAGGGATGAAAATTATTATCCATATTTCACAACGAAAATAATCCAAAAAATTCTACTAATATTTCCTATATAGCTTCACTAGTCCTAAAGTTTCTGTCTATATAAACAGGTACCTATTAAATACAGTTTGAGAAAAATGATTTTAAATACACCCTAAAATAAATAAATGAAGCAACAACTTAACCAATAACATAGAAGTAAATATAAATATATGAGTCAACATTGTTCAATAAATAAATAGATACTGAAATAATGAGTCCTAAAACTCAACAAAAATTTTCCAATAACAAGTAAAAAGAATTTGATTATTAATTTACTAGCTGTCATTTACAAGAAATTCTTGTAATCAGTCGATTGTTTTTTTTTTTTTTTTTTTTACGTAAACGTGAGATTTATGCAGGTTTACATATAAAAATGTATGTTCAGCCATTTAACGCCTGCTCATACATACAAAATACTGTATTATTTTACACGTGTTTTGGTTGTTTTGTTTTCTACATTAAGTAAAAATCCATTAAAAAATGTTTTTTTTTAATATATGTTTTTTTTTAATTTTTTTACCTTTTTTTCAATAAAAATCAGTCTATTGTTATTGAAAACATTTTGAAATAATAATTATTTTAAAAAAGGCAACAAATGTGCATTTAAATTGGGTTCTCAAAATGAATTTGGAACTAAACCTCCTCTGATTCTGATTCTCACACATTAAAAAAAATGTGATCTTGGACTTTTGATTTAATCTTACAGAATAAATACCTTTAATGCATCAAACACACCCAGAACCCTTTCCTGGTCCTGCACAGAGTGTAAAGACTACACCGGCCTTCTCTTCCTCTTCCCTCTACCTCCCTCATCTGCTCTGTCATGTGGTTTTCTGCCGGCTGCTCACCATCAGCCCTCGCTCCCTCCCTCCGTCCTTCTTCGTCTCCTCCTGCATTCCTTCATTGTCTTCCTCACTTGTTCGCTTCCTTTTTCAGCTGATCTATCCTTCCCCCTCAGACTGTCTCTCTCTTTGTCGCCCATCCCCCCTTCCTCATCCTTCTCTGTCTCACAGGCCCTCGTCATCCTCCTCCTCTATCTGCTTTTTTTTCTCGCCGTCACTAATTCAAATGTGAAAAAAAATCCAGCGCCACCTTCACAACCTCATGCTTCTACTTCTACATGCTTCTATCTGTGTATACGATCGGTTTAGATCAGTGACAAATGAGAACAAGAGACAAGGATAAAAACACGGAAATAAATCTGCTGCAATTCAAAGGTTTTTGGGTGATAAAACTGGTGCAAACAAACTGAACTGTCTCTGCTGAAAAGAAACAGGATCCATCTCCATGTCCTTGAGCAAGGCACTGAAACTCTACTGCCTCAATCTTTCTTGAGTCATTCTTGCCCTTAAAACTGTAACTGTGAGAAGAAGTTTATTCTTCCTGTGCTCACGGCGCCAAGGCCTCGTCTCTCTCTGCTCCTGTGAAGGACACCTTCTGCTCTTCACTCATCCTGCCTTTCACCAAACCTCAAGCAGCCTCTGTTTATCAAGTGACTTTGACTCTGCTGTGAGCTCCTGACATTTTACTAAAGCTTCTCCCTGTCAGTGACGGTCATCGTCTGTTTTCACTCATCCCTTAAAGGGACAGGTCACCCCAAAGTACATATTTCCCTTGTACTTGCGGTTCTATTTGTTTTGGTGTGAGTTGCAGAGCGTTGGAGATATCAGCCGTAGAAATGTCGGCTTTTTCTTGGATATAATGGATCTAGATGGCACTTGTAGCCTGGTATTACCAGACTAATTTGCAAATTTCTACAGACTGAAATGCTTCTGGATAGATCTACAGCCAACCAGAGCAACGAAACGTCTCTGAGGTGGGATATGGACTTTACTTTTATTACAAATATTAACCATAAAATGGAAGTTGAAATCTGTAAATTAATATTATGGAACATTATAGATTTATTTTTTTTTACAGTATTTTTCAATTACTTATTGGTCTTGAATGTTAAATTACAGTGAACAAATAAAAATAAAAAGGAAAGCAACTTTCTGATTTCTGACAGAAAAAGTTTAAATATAATGTACAAAAATTTTAATAAGAAATGGAAAAAAAAAGTCTGGCAGCAAAAGTTGCCAAACACTTACCGTCATATTAAAGAAAAAAAACAATATTTTTTTGTAATAAAGATATTGTATATTGTAATGTATGTTATCGATATTTGTTTTTTAATTATCTGTAAAATATTATTATTTATTTTAAATATTATAAGTCATATTATTACTTATTTGACAAAGTGTTTGGCAACTTTTGCTGCCAGATTTTTTTTTAAAAATTTTTTGTATTTTTTTTTTTCAGTGTGTGTCATGGTTTCTGGAAAGGGACATCGCCATCAAGCTTTTCAAGTGCATTTTTTGGCAATTTGAGCACAACAAGCCGACCTCTCTACGGCTGATATGTCTAACCGTCGGCTGGGCGAGAGCAGTCTTTGGCGGCAGACCTTTATGCACAAGTTTGACTAACTGTGATTGGACATTGAGATGAGTCCCGGAACACGGTAGCAGCACACTTTCATGACAGTTAAGAGCCAGAGAGGGCCAGATGGATGGTAAAAACTTCACAGACTTTTTGACAGTCTACAGTCCCAACAGGATTTGTCCAAGTACACCAGATGGTCAGTACACCGATAGAGCACCACAACGATATAGAGAAGACATGCTGTCTATGTAAACGCTCAGCATGACAACAGCTTGACAATGTCATTAGTCCCGCCCACGGAGCTGATTGATTGTTAGTCCCCCTGTGGTGATCTAATGCTGTTTAACCGAGAGGCTACTGTTTTATTTCATGATGCCAGATCAATCGGTCAACTCAGTAGAGTTGGTGGATTCAAAGGTCTGGAGCAAGGCAGATAACAACATGTCACACTTATATATAGATTTGTTTTATAGGTAAAGAAGTTTGGGAACTACTGCTGAAGATTCAACCTGAGGCCGACTGATTCTGAATTTTTAAGGAAGATACCAACAACTGTATTAGGATATAAGATATAAGAGTTGCTATCGAGATAATTTGTGCAATATCTTATAGTTAAAAAATAAAGTCTATGGTGGACTCTGTAAAGGAAACATCAAACATACCTTTCATCTGCACCGAAATGTATTGCTATTTATGAGCTGACATATACACGCTGATACATCTGTGATAATCTGTGATGCATCCCTCAGGCTCTATCTGAAAACCTGTCAGCTGGTATATACACTTCAGAGAGAAATGCAAAGCGTAGAGAGTCTGAGCAAAGTCACAGCAATTTACTTCTTCTTAAATCTCAAACCTTATAAAGAAGAAGAAGTGGAGGAGGAAGACATGCTGTTCCAAGATGAGTCCAGTCCGTTTTAGAGGAGTTTTCCAGTTTACAAACATCAATTTGTTATCTGTGAGTCATTAGAGTCTCATATTTTTTCGGGAATCCTTTAGGATCATATTGGGATGATAGTAAATAGCCATGTTTCGACTGGGGGGGAAAATGGCCACCAGGAAAGTCTCAGGCCACACCCTCCCAAAAGTCTGCTCACTCTGCATGTTTCGACTACAAGTTAGCCCCCAGAGGGATTTAGAGACGTCTGGAGGTGACGTATGGTTTTCGCCGTCGCTAACTGTGCACAACATCAACAACTGAAAGCAGCATGGCTAATTATGCACAGAGTCTCCGCTGATCATAAACATAAAACATAGTGATTGTGAATTAACCGCATGATAACTGTGTCTGGTGCTTGTTGTAAACAAACAGAGATCTCTAAGTGAACACCTCCTGCAGCAGCAGCACATACACACTGTACTGCTACAGAGCTAACTGTAGCTAACTGCGGCTAACGGCGGCTCTTTTTAAAAGCCGGCGTCCGGCTCATTAGCGGCTACTTAAGAAGAGTAAGAAGGAGTCGCTGGATTTGTCTCCAGTCGCTTTCTTGAAAAATAGTCGCTAAGGGGGTCTGAAAAGTCGCTAAATTTAGCAACAAAGTCGCTAAGTTGGGAACACTGCTTTGCCGGCTTTTACAAATGGCGTGTGTTGTTGTCATGTAGAGTACTACATCACATCCTGCTTAGTGATCTATCCAATCAGTAACCAGGCTTTTTTCAGGGGAGAAAAAAGACCCTGCTATTTGACAGGGACGAAAAAAGTCCTGGCAAAAGCCGGCTCCAGACTGCTTGTATTCAAATTAGGGGCGTTTCGGCGAGTGAGACCTGCCTCACTCCGGGTATTGCCCGGTAGTGGAAACAGCCCAAATGTGACTATTTATCATAAAGTACTGACTTGAAACTCCATGCCAGTTTTTGTTTGATGATGATAGGCCAAGGAGATAAGCTCAAATATATTTTATGTAAAAATACAGAAATAGTGGTTATTGGAAGCAACTCCAGTTCTATGAATACAACAGTGCTCCAAAAGTGTTAGAAACAGGGATCTAGCAGCTGGATAAGACATCGGGTCCCTTACCAATGTGTCTTTTATATTTTTCTGTGCCCTTTAGTGAAGAACTTTTGGGTATTAATACAGGAAGGGATGGGACAGGAGTCACTCTTCCAGGATTGGGACAGGACAGAAATGTGATGGTACAGGAGTGAAGCCCATCTTTTCCCCAGTCTTCTTCTACTTTTACCTGCCTACATTGGAGATCAGAGCTGCTGGTGAGTCTTTGTCCCACGTTAGAAAAATGCTCATTTCAACTTTTGCCAACTAAAATGTTTAGGTAGGAAGAATCTTTCTTTCTTGACACTTCTATTCCTTTGAGATTTGGATCCGATCAACACATCTTACAACACAAATATGTGCCACATGCTTAATCTATTTATACTTTTGAACTATGAAGAGTATTTCCCCTCTGTCAGACTTATTTCTAGACACCACTGACATATTGATTGAATTTCAGAGAGTGTTTAAAGCTGTTGTTTGGTCTGTTTAGCCTTTAGATTTTATTTCTCCCAAACTTCTTTTCCCCTGCTCTCTCTCTCCCCCTCTTTCTCTCTCTCTCTATCGACCAGTCTGTCTCTGTCATTCCCCAAACTTCACACTAAACGCGAGCCGGGGCAGCAGTTTGGCCCAGAGGCAGCACCAGCTGCAGAAAACACAACTCTCTCCTTCAATCTCCTGCATCGATGGGAGTAATGTACCGCAGCCGAGACTCAAAGTCCGCTGGGGAACGGATAATAAATCTGTTGCGCCATGATGCCTTTGAGCAAGGCACTAAAGACTTTACTTTTTAGTTTTGTTTGATTGATCTTTTAAACTTAGACAAATGAATCCACCGATTCAAAGACAAGCCTGCGGGACACATCGCGCACACTAAAAGGAGACGGATGGAGTTTCACAAAGGTTTGTATATTTCTGCATCAGAAATTAGCTTCTGTGTGAGGAAGGGATCAGTATTTTATCTCTTTCTTTCTTCTCTTTCTCCAGGATATTTTTGTTTTTACTGAATATAAATCTAAGGAGTATGAGTCTCAGGTACATCCCCCAATATAAAGAGTAAATAAGTATATATTTTCATGCTTTTTCTTAGTGAAATGGATGATCACTATAATCATGATACCAATAAAAAGGGTGAGATAAAGTACTTCCAGTCTTTAACCTTTTTTTCCTGCTTGAAAAAGCTTAACGCAGTAGAACAGTGAGGTCATAATGCACTCATGATGCTTCATTGTTAAGGTAACATCTTATAGTTTTTGAAAATGAGCTTGTTTAGCAAGTACTAGAACACAACCTGAACTACATCAGTTCAAACATGGCTCTAAATAAATGTTTTTGGGGTGTGACTGGTGTCCCTGAACTTCCAGAACTAAAGGAGTGTCTATAAAATAATGAGGTATACCGCTCATACTTATGTGATAAGAGTTTAAATGATATCAGTGCTAATTATCTGTTAGCTCAGTGTCTGGTTGGAGCCTCACCTGCGCTTGCGTAACTTCTTGTTCTCCGTCTTGAGCACGTGGAGCTTCTTGGCGAAGCAGACGATGATCATGAAGAGCAGCAGGACCACCAGAGCCGAGGCGCCCACGGCCAGACACATCACCTGGAACTCGGTCACCACCGACTCGCAGCGAGCACCCTTGTGCCAGATGTAATCCTGGACGTTACATCTGAAGGAGGTAGAGAGGAGAGAGGGGATAGAGGGCAGAGGGAGAGGGGGACAGAGAGGAGAAGAAGAGGAGAAAAGAAGAATTGGTTAGTTGGATAAAACTAAGTGATTCTACAAGATGCTCTGTGAATGCACATCAGTTTCTGAAAGGCATCATTTATATTTATATTATATTTGGCTTTTAGGTATAATTTAACATCCACGTTGGCTTTAAGCACGTTCTTTTTCCAATTTGGTCTGTTTTTGAACATTCAGGGTTTCCTTTCTGTTCCTGATTATGTTTAACTGCTTTAGTGTGGCGTCTGAAAAGCTCTAAAAACTTCAAATGTTTCACAACATGTTACATAAGTCTTCAGTGTAATTGTGAAGTAATCGACCGCAGGCGTCTTCGCAGCATGGTAGAGTCGCCGGCAGGTTTTGAATGATGCTTTTTTCAAAATAGGCTAATATCATCACATTGTGTGTCTGAAAATAGAAAGTAAAAATGAAAAAAATAAAGAGCCTGGGGCATTTTCTTGCTATAAACACACACAAACACACACACTGTCAAACATCATCACAAGAGACATTTGCATTCATCAGATCTTACACAATGCATACGGGCATCCATGTGTGGATGCACATTATGGGCGCATATGTGGACGCACGCACAAAAACACACACAGCCGCCATCTGAGTCCCAGACTCCCTCCGTACCCGTTTGGCAGAGTACGGTGTCCGCCCGGGGACATAAAGGCAGATGGCTTTGTCTACACACTGTTTGTCGTGTAAAATGGCAAACCTATTTCAGTGCTTAACGAGACTTTAATGGTGCTGAGCGATGCTGTTTCATTGCCACATGAGTGGAAGAATGTGTGGCTGTGCATTATTTTTGTCTGTGTGTGTGACCATAGGAACCGTTTCCATTAAAAATACAACATTTAAAGTCTGAGTAGAGTAATTTAAAACAGAAAAAACTTCAAAGGTCCCATAATGTGAAAAGTGAGATTTGCATGTCTTTTTTTTGATAATAAAGCAGATCTGGGTGCCTTATAAACACTGTGAATGTATCAAAATACTCAATGCACAGGCTGTATTCTGAAACTGTGCCTTTAAACGAGCTGACAGGGCTTGTTATCATGGTTGTGATGTCACAACTATACCATATATACTGTATCATACAGTAATTTCCTGGCTGCAGTGATGTAACAGAGATGCCAAGAGTGCAGACGTGAAAGACCTAGAAATACTGACCAATGACAAAAGCCCCAGTGCATTACTTCTTCATGACGTCACAAGATAAAAACGAAGTAGAGTTGAGCCCTGCCGTCACCTTCCCTCTAAAGTACTGACTTGAAATTTGTGTACGTTTTTGTTTGATGGTGATAGACCAAGTCAAACTGGAGATAAGGTCAAATATATTTAGTATAAAAATACAGAACTAGATGTTCTCCTCATTTTACCTCTTATATGTTATATCTGTAAAAAAAACCCATTTCAAATTCTTCATTGAGCATGATTGTGTTTTGAACCGATTTTATGTACACTTCATTCATCAATTACAGTTAGCTCGGGATGACAGTGCATTATTTTAACCAGCAGTGAGAAATTGCAAGAAAAGCAGTTCTATGAATACAATCAATTTCCACAAAAAAAAAAATCTACAGAAATTTGTGAAAAGCATACATAGTTGTCCCCTGTCATGATGACAAAATTGTTAAATACTTGAGATATCTCCATTTAAGGTACATTCTGAATAGATCAAATATGATATGTGATTTATTTGTAATAATTACAAATAACTAATATAGTTACTAGTTGGAAGGCAGCATCTCTACCACATGTCCATAGTGTCAAAGAGAACGTGTTTTTCATTTAAAAAGAAGTCTTTCTCATTTTCCTTCTGGTTGTTTTTGACCAGAAGGCTGTCAAAGAGACTGACACACACCCACACACACACACACACACACACACGCACACAAAAATATATAGAAACTGCCAGAGGGAGGATCTGAAGCGTGAAGGAAACTGTGCTCATTTTTTTATTTTCCCTCCATATCAGAGATATTTCAGTAGGTTCTGAGCATCCTGAGGTCATGAAACCAAAATGACCACAGACGCTCTGAACAGGACAGCTTTAATTAACCAATGACAAAGCAATTAACAGTTCCCCTTCACACACACCAGAGATGAGGGAGTATAAAGTAAAGGGAGGTGTCGGGGCGTATGGCCGCTCCTGCTACGTTCTCTACATGCTAATAAGGCTCCTTTCACCGACCCACTTCCTGTATCCTTCCTGAATCCTTGACGCTTTTATTTTGCCAGCTGAAGTGAAAACACTGGCAATGAGCCAGGAGACATTTTGAGTGCGGGCATATGTGAGAAAAAGAAAAGAGAGAAAAGAGAGAAAAGAGAGAGGGAAGATGCCCGATATCACATTTTCAGGGAGACTTCAATGCACTCAAGCTCCAAGTAAATCATACAAAGAAGAGGTTTATGTAAGTCAGAGTTAGATGGAGGTGGAGATGGAGATGGAGGGCGGGGGAGGGAGGGAGGGAGGGATGCAAATAGAGAGAGAGAGAGAGAGAGAGGAAGGGATGCATGAAGAGAGGAGGCAAGCAAGCGAGGATGTGCTGGTCGTCATGGCAACCCAGCTGAGCGGCAAAAACGGAGCAGATGCGGCGCTGACATGTCATTCCATCACACGCACGCACCCTCACTCAGCTGTCCGCAGGGACACGGTCGAGCTTTAGCGGCTAGTTCCCATTTCTGTTTCTTTCTATTTCCCTCCCTGCCTGCCTCCCCTCCTCCTCCCTCTTCTCTCCCGCTGCTTGTCTTCTTGAAAATCTCTTTTCTTGTTCACTGGCTCTTTACCTCCCCATCTTCCCTCCTTCCCTCCCTCCCTCCCTTCCCGTCTCTCTCGACTCGCCCTCCTCCTCCTCCTCCTCCTCCTCAGCCTCCCTCCTGCACTTTGCAGAGCGCCTCCAGCTGAATCATGTCTTTGCTTTCAGTTTCGTGCAACTGATTTTTTTTTTCTTTCGTTCTTTACTTGACATGAGAAGGAAATCAGAAGTCCAAGGTGAATGTTCTGCTTCGTATATCAAGAAACAAGAAAACTATTTAGATTTAGGAAACCAAAATGAACTGAACTGTGCTAACAAGCATTGCCTGTGAATCCAAAGCCTGATATGATCTGATTCCTCTGAGCCACAGAGCTCCATTGTTGTCCAAAACTATTAGAAACACGAAGAGTCTGCAGCCATGCAAGTGGCCCTGCGAGGCTCCACTGAGTTCATGTCAGCATGCTCAACATGACAACATGCTGATGTGAAGCACGTGTAATTGTAATATTATATTACTTGCTAATTAAAGTATACTTGAGGCTGCTGGGGATGTCATTAGTTTAACAGTTATCTAGTTATAAATCACAGTTTCAGACAAATTGTTGACCTGTTGGTGGCGCTACATGGAAAATCAGGACAACAGGATTCATTGTCTGTTCAATCATAAGCATAAACTATAAACTATGTATTTAAAAAAAACAACATTTTTAAGTAAGCCTTAAGTGAGTCCACACCATAACTATAATGATAATGGCAGTGGTGAACAGTATTGTTTGAATCACCTTCAGGACAAAAGCCAATCAAAATCCACCTGAATTTACAGTGTTTCACATTCAAACTCTTTAGAATTGGTTAAATTTATTGCTGTAGAAAGACGCACGGCACCACAACTCTGCAGCAGCAGCAGCTGCTCTTTAAACTGTTTTCTTATGCTTGTTAATTATATTCTTATTCATCCAAATAAAGATCGATAAAAGCTGAGTTTTATCTCATACATTGTCCTGATGCTGTCCATCAGTCAGAGAGCTCCCCTGATCCAGGATCAGAGACTTCTGGATCAAAGATGGTGCAGTTTATAGGTTTATGTTTCAACATTTTATTCATAGTACATTTAATGAGCAGATTTGTGACTGAAATGTCAAACCTCCTGCAGACAGCCATGATGTGTATTAATCTGGAGCTGAAAATCATCTCCAACAAATGCAAAAAACTGACTCCTGTGTGTGTTCCATTTGCCTAAAACAGCGGCAGCACATTTTTGGTTCTGGTCTTCTTGCCGAGTGTGAGGACAACAGGAGACACACCAGCCTTAAGATTACCATTAAGATTTGGAGCATGGTTTAAGGAGCGGACATGAGAGGAAACAGCTCTTGGCTGAATTTTGAAAACAATCTTTAGGATTGGATTTCCTCCTCGGGAAAATACTCACGTCCCGGCCAGCTGCACAGAGCAGAAATCAAATTGGAAATGACTCTTCATCAGGGAGAAAAAAAACTTCTACTGTCAAACCTCGTTTCAACATTAAAAGCTGCGATGCTTCTCTGGCTGAGATGTGTCGACCAGCCTCCCTTGTTCCCGCTCCTTCCATCTATAAAACCTCCCACGCGTCCCACAGGCCTTCCCATTGTGTCCCTGTGCAGAGTTTTTTTCTTTCCTCCCCAACCAATCATTATCTCCATCACTGTGGCTCACCGCAGCCGCATTTAAATCGTTGTCGCAACCCGGCAGGAATACAGCAGAATTAGCATGAGGGCGGCATGAGCCACATTACAAAGAGCTAACAAATCCTCTCAATATTTACCTGATTAGACGGGCCCGCCGAGAGGCAGACAGACAGACAGGCAGAGAGAGAGAGTCTTTAATTTTACTTACAGAGGGTGACAATGGTGCAGATGGGGCTGTAGCCTGCTAATAAGACCCCCTGCTGGTCTCAGTGATGGGTGATGTACAGTGAGAGATGAGGGGGGTGGGAGGAGATGCTGCAAGGACAACTCAAGACAGACGGGCGGGCAGTTAGGGGCTAAAAGCCAGTAGAGAGCTGTGAGTGGTGTGTATTTTAGGAAACCGAACATACTGATATCAGCTCCAAACCAAGGAGTCAATATTGTTGTGTAAAGAAAAATAAAATCTTTAAAACTCATTGCACGTGACTTGCTCAGCACCAAATAGCGGACAGACACGGTTAGAGACTAGCTGGAGAACATATCGCAGCATTTCAGGGGTAAAGAACTCGATATTTCCCTCTGTTGGTGGTCGACAGCAAAACAGAGCCAAGGAAAAATGGTAGATGAATAGTCTACTATAATGGAAGTGAACGTAGCCAATTTGAGGTCAACCATTGGTTTGTGCACTATAGGGTTGCAAAATTTCTGGTAAATTTCCAAAACTTTCCATGGGGAATTTTGGCAATATTCAGAAAAAAAAAAAAAATCAACCGATTTATTTCTAAGTAGAACTTTATCATTTTTTAATTGTTTTATTGAACAATCAATTCTTCTCATTCAACATGTAAATGTTGAATTGAACAGGCAAATGGATTTAACAAGTGATAGAGGAATGGACAGTGCAGGTAAGGGGCGTGGCCTCAGCAGCCCTGCAGTAAGCAGTGTCTTCCGTCGAAGCCATCTTGTTCTTTTGTAACCAGAAGCGACCATATTATCATATGCATAAGTTATCAACCAAAATGTTACAATTAACTAAAAAAACACAGTGTAAAAGATGAAAACATGAACAATATGATAGCAACCTGTTAATCACAAAGTAGCCCCAGTCCCAATGCATACCCTGCTTTATTGACTATTTTACTTTAATTGTAATAATTCACAAGATAACAATCATGCCATATTGAAAACTTAAAACTATAACGATTGAGAGCATAAACTCATTAGGGCAATGTTTCCTGAGGAAATAAATACACTTTTCAGACCTTAACTGCCGTAAAAAAAATCCCACATAAACACATCAAAAACATATCAACGTATAGTGTGATGATCAGTGTTATGTAAACCCATAAATTACCAAAGGGGCTTGCTAAGACAAGACTCACATCTCCAAAAATAAATTTTGAAGAAGGCATTCTGTTTGATAGATCAACTTCACATTCTAAATCTAAAAGTTACTTTTCAACTAGAAAAAATATCACAAATGTATTTGGTGCTTGGGCTGGAAACTGAATTTGATTTAAATCACAGTATTGACTAGTGCATATGTACCAAAAAAACATCCTGAAGTTTTTTGTTTTTTTTTTGCTGCAAGATGTCCCGTCCTACAAATCATGACTTGAGAATCACAACATGATCATTTTAATATACTTTCCAACTAAATGAGAAGCCCTATTTTGTGCCTCAGTATGAACCAAACAAATGGAGAAACAATGTTAAGATACAGGAAATGTTCTCTTGCAGTTTGGACGGAGATCCAGCAGAGAAGAGAAATGTATTCCAACAAGGTCTTTGGAAGGTTAGAAGCAGAACGAGCAAACAGAAGGCCGGCCCTAAAAGAGCTGCATCTGGACTGACAGGAGAGGGCACGGCAGGGTGTTTACTGAATATTTTTGCATAAATTCCATCTTTGCATTAAAACAACACTATTTTTAAACATTTCTTCCTTGAAGCATTGCATATTTTATCACGCAATAACTGCACATAGTGGAAGAAGGAAGGGAGAAAAAGTGAGTCAAATCTGCAGCGTGCAGAAAGAGGCGGATCTGAGGATAACAGGCCAGCAGAGGACGGGAGAAGGAAACTTTTCTCTATCACGAGTTTGGACGATAAAACATCTGCTACTGATACTGGCTCTGAAACAAATCCTCATTTCAGTTTTTTTCTGTTGAATAAAAAGCAAACGTTCTCATTACACGGAGGGCTCTGAGAGGGGAAGGCCAACCACTGGTCAGGCTGAGGGCAGGATCAGAAACTCATTTGATCTCATCTGATTAGATTACTTCATGTGAAATTTAAGGAGGATAAAAGTTATAGTTGTTTTGTTTCAACAAGAAAAACATGTTTGGCTTATTTAATTAATAAAAAATAGATGTATGACTTCACCAGCACCCACATCAGAGATATGAATGGAAGAATGTGTATTTTATAGTCTAAAGAAATGCTCTAGTTGTATAATAAGTTAGGAGAGAGGACCTAATATTTCTTCTCTGTAAATTAGTTGTAGTTTCATTTGCTTTTCTCTAATCCTAGTTTTATCCACTAAAAACTTTTCAAATTAAACAATATGAGACATCACTCTTTGGTTGAACTGCTCACAACATTTGCAACCTGTTAAAAGAAAGGGTAGTGAGGAAATGTTGAGCATATTGTAAAAAAACAAAAAAATAACAATTCTTGCTCCTGTGTACTTTATTTTATTACCTTCGCCAAGAATGTCATGTTTTCAGCTCAGTTTTGTTTGTCAGCAGGAATATGAAGAAAAACAACTGTCCCGATTTTCATGAAACTTGGTGTAAGGGTGCATCATGGGCCAAGGAAGAACCTTGATCCAAATCGCTGGAAGAATATATTAATTATATTTCATTTTCATTACCATTGCACAATAAGGCATTTGTGCTGCAAATCGTAATAATCTGAAATATTTGTTCCCCAACTGAGAAAAGTCGGAACAACTCCTCGGAAAGTCAATCTTTTTTTTTTTTTTTTTTTTGGTGAAATGACGTAACAAACAAGGTGACATGAGGGACAAATACACTACACCATGTGGACCACAAGTAGGGACAGCAGACATACAGCGCAAGTGTATGTGTGTGTGTATGCGTTTGTGTATGTGGATGAGGGGCAGATGCTACAACATATATATAAATATATATAACATGGCTCACTTATATGTATACCACAATGACAATAAATAGGCAAACAAAGCAAGAAGCACTAACGCGAGAAGAGAGGGAAGAAAGAGTGAAAATAAATAAATAAGAATAAATAAAATAACCAAGTAAATAAATAAAAAAATATATAATAATATTTAAAAAATAATTATATGTATACATAATACATACAAAATAAAAAAAAATGTCTTCATTGTCTATGGCAAAGACTGGAAACAGCTATCAATGTGCGAGTGAAGAAAAACAACACAATTTGTAGTGGAAGAACGACTTTGCAGCATGCACTGCATTTATTTTCAGTGTACTGTGTGTTATACTTATATATTCTTTGTGTTGCATGTTCCTGTGCTGCTAAAGACAATTCTCCCTTGCAGTGAACAGTTAATTTATATTCTTTAATGGACTTTTTTTTTTTTTTTTCCCCATTCTTTAGGTTTGACTAATAACTAGATTTCCTATCAGCATTTATCCAGTTTATGATGATTGAATTGACTTAATTCTTGAACAGTTTTTAATATATTTTTTAGATATGAACGCCTAGTTTTTATTGTTTCTATAAACTGTAAAATGCAGAATACTGCCACCCTGCTGCTACAGTCTGTCTCTCACTGTCATTGTCAAGGCACTGCTGTCTGGGAGCATGTCACACATGTTCATCAGATGGGAGAGAGACTATAAAAAATAAATTATTAAGACTGGAGGTCTGTGCTCTGATGTGCTCATGAAGGATCTGACAGACTAATAATACAGCAATAAGATATTGATCGCACAATCCATGCAAGCCACCTCAGTCTGAAAACATTATTGTATTATTTTAGGTCAGATGCTTTTTGTCTTTCATCAGCCATCCTCTTAGATTTCCCTGAGGCACCCAGTCCTCTGCACCACATTCAAAACAAACCAGCTTTAATAAAATATCACTGCATCGGCTTCCATTATGCAGATGGAACCATTATAACCTTATTAGTAACCACAGTGGGGACAAAACTGCTCCATTCAATCAGCCAGTAAAGCTAAATCCCTCAGTTTTAAAACTGAAAAGGGATTTAGAAACATGACGGCATAATCAGCGTTCTCCTGTTGGCATTAAAAGAATCCAACCAATTCAAACCATGGCAGTAATGTTTAGACACTTTCAGACATTCTGTCGGGTGTTGCAGTTCTTTTTCCAGAGTTTAGGCCAAGTTGGAAGACAAGAAGAAAGAGAAATGTAGCCTTAAGCCTACCAAATATTTCTGAACAAATTAATTCAACAGTCTTTAATGAGCTCGATGCTGCTGTTTCTACAGTCCAATAAAAGCTTCTATTTCTCTGGTGAGCAAAATATAAATACTTAATTGTGTGCATTGGCATATGATCTTCTGCAAAGCTGCTGGTCTTTGCTGAGTGCTAACCTCTATATCCTATCATATATAAAGAGAGGCTGCAAATGACTCAATCAGCATGATGGATCTCTGGGTACAACTGTGACCAAAACCTATTAGAATAAAACCCTGCATCCCTGGAGAGCGCTCACAATAAACCATAAACTGCAAACCAATTACTGATATGCAGATGTGTCCCTCTCTCATCAGACAGGAATACAGCATATATAAGCCGAAGAGATGCTCACACTGCCCTCAGGAACACGGACACATGGAGTCATCTTTATGCACTAAATTATGTAAAATTAAGCCGACGTTGGCGGCTAATTGCACCTAATAGTTTCAGTGTCAGTTAATTTATTTGTATATTGAAGCAGATTCCTGAGTAGACTGAAGGTGCGTGGACACATCAGTCTTAGGGCTCAATCACAGCAGCATTTATTATAGTGAAATTTATACTTAAAATTAATTAATTTCCATCTAGAATCAGTGGATAGAGTTCAATGTTGGTGATGGTGGGACTCTGTTTATCTGTATGAATGTGATATGTTATATTCAGGTTTGTATCATAGCCGCAGACAACAATTGTCACTGACTGACTGGCAGGTGTCTGTAAAAACAACCAAGCGTTACCTCTGGAGTCCAGCGGGCGCAGCTGCAACGCCATTTTGTTCCGTGCTGCACAAGGTGCCGTATCACACCTGGAGCATTTCAGAAGCGTAGCACTTTGCTTGCCTGTATTTGTTGATTTGTAATTTTTCCTGGATATTTGTTTTTCTACTAGTATGTAAGTATGGTCCATAGTTAAATGGATTATTTTTGTCTTTTAATTGTGTTTTTATATTTCCTACCTGTGCTTTAGTATTTAAAAATATATTCATCCTCTTAATTATTTTGTATCCGTACATCACATACAGTGCCTGTACACTGTTTTTACTCTAATTGGGACCATAGTTGACAAAATAAACATCATGCTGTATTGAATGATGACTTGAAAGTATTGTCGCCCCTGATGGCCATAAGAAAGAATGCAGGTAAAAGGTGCTTCTGTTCAGGCCCAGAGGTGCTTCCTGCAGCTGGAACGCAGCACAGATGTGCTTGGTATGTGTAGTTTTTAACTTTAGACAGATGCAGGTTAGCTGTTTTACTATTTTAACTCCTTATTTACACTCCTTGTGCATATTGATATATCTGGTGCAGACGATTTCCTCTCTGCAGCTCTTCCAAAATAAGAGCATAAAACATCTGGAGGAATTTGAGTCTGACAAAGAGACAAAGAATGAGACAGAGAGAGCTGATAGTCTGTGAGCTGGTTCAAGAGAGCCTGTTAGCCCCGCCCACATACAGATCAATAAAACCTGACGATTCTGTCTTTGTTTATGTGTGCGTGTGTGTGTGTGTGTGTGTGTGTGTGTGTGTGTGTGTATACGTGTGTCTGTGTGTACATATATGTGTGTGTGCAGGGAACTTAATGTTCAAACTTAGTTACCCTAGAGTAAGATGACCACTGCCAAAAACTAATTTGTGTGTATGTGCATGTCAAAAATTGAATACATCAGGCCGGACTACCTTTGGCATAAACAAAGTGTGTGTGTGTGTGTGTGTGTGTGTGTGTTTTGTCCCAAACTTTTCTGCAATCATAAATCTCCTGTGTGTTTAACCTCTGGCCTGATTCCATGACCCCACGCTCTTTGACTTGGAAGCGATCCCTAATACACCCATAATCCTGTGTGTGTGTGTGTGTGTGTGTGTGTGTGAGAGAGAGAGAGAGAGAGAGAGAGAGAGAGAGAGAGAGAGATAGAGTGTGTGATTTGTGTGTGAATGTAAATGTGTCTATGAAAGTGTGTATATGTGTGTGTGTTTCCATGATGTAGTCATGAAATCTAAAATGGATACAAACTGTTGTTGGTGCTCAAAGCTTCCCTTAATTACATCAAGCTGCAGGACACACACACACACACACACACACACAAGTAAACCCGACCTGGCTCTCCCGAGTCGTTTCCATACTGGCAAGCGTTATAAGGTTCTGACTCATTCTCTCACTCAGTTTCTCCTCCACCTCCTCTCATTCTCTCTGTCCACCTCTCACTCTTTTATTTCCTGTTGATGGCTTCTTGCTCTCTTCTCCCTTCCACTCTTTTTATTTCCCTCGCTTTTTCTCTCTCTATATCAATTTTTTTCTGCCTCACACATTCATAACATAAACACCCCTCCTCTGTTGTCCTCTCTTTCACACGCAGACACACACACCCTCGTTCCTTCCTTCCCTCCCCTCTGTTTTCTCATCTGTTTCTCCGAATATGGTCGTCAGTCCTGCAGCTCCAGAGGAGGAAAACGTTTTACGACACTAACGCTGTCAGGTCCCATTTGTCAGAGGGACAGGGGAGCCAGAGTCCAGGAGATGCCGTAGATAGCTTTAAAAAAAAAAAAGGGAGTGCATTGCAATGTTTTCATACAGACTGTTTGGCTTTATAATTTAACAAAATAAAAGCTTGTGTTTTGGACAATTAGACATTTCCTCATCTGCTCTGTACTATGAAATGTCCTTTAACCCTTTATCAGGCGAAGAACTATATTTGGTAACTTCAGTGGATATCAAAATGTGGTCCCCATGTCTCTCTGTGAGGTCGTAGAACCACACGGATTTCTTCCAGCTAATCAGCAAAGATCAGGCTACGTTACTAGATTAAAGTGGCAAATCTGTGCGAAAGAAGTTGCAGATTGATGAGAAAAAAGCAAAAGAGAAACCCAACTTTTTTCTCGCAGATTCACCACTTTAAATCTCATAAATCTGCACACGTTTTTCTCATAGATTTGCCACTTTAACCTCGTCAATTTTTTTACCGTTAATTTGAGATTTTTTTCTCATAAATTTATAACTTTTTACAATTAATTTGAGATTTTTTTGTCATAAATATGTAACTTTTTTCTCAAAATATTACCCCCCTCCCCCGGGTCCGTATGTTGTTGTTTTTTACACATTCTGGCAGTATGTAATATCCTCCAATATTCTCTAGGGTTGAAGTTTGGAATTTGCAAGTATTTCAATGAGTGCCCTATTAAGGGTTAACTTCAGGATACATTTTGAAACATTTTCACCTTGACTGGAGGCATTTTCAGTCTTTAAAAAATGTCCTCAGTAACATGTTATCAGTACCTTGGGGCGTCCCGGCTCTACAGGTACATATATCTGCCTGTTAGAAAGAAAGAGATACGATGGGCCGCTCTGAGGTCAGTAAACAGAGCTTCAAAGGGGTCATGTGTTTTACTGCAGAGGGCGAAAGGTCCAAACATTCATCCCGCTGTAATTGAATTGGTTTGATGTATGAAGCAGCTCCAGCTCTGCTGCACGCACATGCAACCTCACAGTTTCACACACACACACACACACACACACACACACACACACGATTGTGTGTAATCAGACACACAATCATGCCTAAACACACGCAGACACACACACATAGAGGAACATATTGGTCCTCATCTGTGCCAGCGCTCCATTGACCCATATTGCACTTCTGCCCAGCAGTTAAACGCCTCTCAGTCTCTCTCCGGTCCTCGCCTGACTCACTCTCCAGAGGTTCATCACTGCTACTATCTGCTGACTGAAGCCCAAAATCTGCCCTAAATATCTGGATCATGTTGTCCACTTAGCAAGAGTTTTTTTTTTTTTACATCTCTGTGTGAGCATTGCTCCATTTCCCTCTCAGTCAATAATTTTTTGATATGATACAAAAAGGGATGGGTTTTTTTGCGCCCTGCTCAGTCACTAGTGATTCTACATATTTCTACATTTTTGTTATGAATAGAAAACTTTTCCAAGGTTAAGGGGGGCTGACAGAGAGGTAGGGAGATGCCATATTTTCAAAGTTTATAGTTCAAAGTATATATATATATATATATATATATATATATATATATATATATATATTGGACAGAAGACATAAGTGGTTAGTTACAGTAACACTGGTTTTTGAACATTATATTGTTAAGTTTGGTGTATTTAGGCAAGACACAGATGTTTAATATTTGTGACTGAATATTTTGTTCATGGGTAAATTTTATATACAGTGATGCGTATGTTTAAAAAAAATATTATATATATATATATATATATATATATAATTAGTTTTGGTAAGTTGCTCCTTTTTAAAATAGTTGCAATAATAAAAAGACAAATGTTTAATCTGTTGATAAATACTATATATATATAACTGTAAACTATATTTATGTAACAATTCACACTACATAGAACAGCAGGTGTTAAAAGATAAAGGTTAACATCACAGTAAACTGTTTTTTGTTTTGTTTTTCGCATATGGACTTTTGTTATTTTCTCCGTTGCAGCTGGTGGAAAAGTTCAAATTTCCTGTTGTTGTACTGTAAAGTAATTCCAACTTATTTCTCACAAAACGTCGCACTATTACTCCACCTGCAATTAACTTATTTATGTTAATCATACGTATGTCTTATAGTTAAATTGTGGTGAAAGATTGGTTGATAATAAAGTTCCCCATGCAGGACAATTTTTAAACTATTTTCCTGCTGTTCTAGTAGATTAGTCTGATTTCAAATGGTGGATATCAAATCACTTCCAATTTGAAATCATGATGCAACCGCCAGCATTTGACATGGGGGGATGAAGGTCGGCGAGCATCAGGGTCATGGTCACAGCATGACCCTGATTGGAGCGAGCAGAGGGGGGTGGAGACATAACGCCACAGTCTGCTCCATATAACCTGAACAGGTCACAGGGTCAAACAGGATGAGGGACATAAATATATGGCCATTTTTTTTCTGAACAAATCAATCTGGGCTATATCCATGTTTTCAGAGACATGTAGCATGTCAGATTCTTTGTTTTAGTTCAGACTGAGAAGTGACTTAGAGGCCGATCACCACTGTGCACATTTGCATGTTAATCTTTGCAGCTGTTCACAAATTAAAAGTCCTTTTTTCACTGATTGGTTGGTTCATTTATGTATTTAAAAATCTATACTGTCTTGAATGTGAAACCTATATTTATGTGACTGAAAAATCTTCCTCAGATCTGACATTATCATATCTCAGCAGTCTCTTATGTACACCATATTCCATGTTTCTTTTTGTGATAAAATTGCTGTGAAAGCATAATTCTGTGCAGCCATTTCCCCTCAGCCAAGGCCACAGTGGGTTGATAAATTGATTTTCATTCTTCATCTTCTGTGATGGATTTCATCCTTTAAGGATGTTGACCATCAGTACAAAATGGCGAGTGTAGAAAGAGTTTTTTTTCTTGTTCTTTCTCAGACACCCAAACACTTAGTGTTGATGTTTTCAGCCTTTTACCATCTCCACCTTGTTTAATGCTGAATAAAGCATCTCAAGGTGATGTTACATCATGAACATTCAGCCGATTATCAACAGAAGTAAGAAACCCTGAACAGCTTAACTGATATACAACTTAAAGCAGTTTGCAGCATTTAAAACAACATCATTTTTGCAGCAAAATCTATAAAATCACATCTATAGATTCGCCCGTGGAGGTGGAATGAATCTGCAAACAATTTTGTTTGTGGCAGCTTCAACTTTGGTGATATCTGGTGCAGTTGTCTAAAAGCATATTGGCTTAACTGTGTTTATCGCTATAGAAACAAAGAGGTGCTGCACAGAGACAACTGTCATTGCTAGTTTATGACTGATGCAGTTGTCATTTTAAAGATAAGTAATAAAACACGGTGGGTTGACCTGTCTGATGTTTCTGCTGTTTCTGTTTGTGTCTTTGATAAATCCACCCAACAGTAGCATCTCACTGCTGCTTGGAATAACTGCTAGTTCTGGGAAAACTCAAGCTTTCATTTTCTTTAGTCTCTTGCTAAACAGGGTCTCCAACATAAAAAAAATGTACTTTTTTTGTTGTTCCAAGTTGGAACAACAATAAAAGTTTTTTTTATGATCTGTGGTATAAAAGTGACTTGAGTGGTTGGAAGTTCCAACCACAGATCATCATTTACCCATTCACACACACATTCATACACATTTGGCCAAGGCTACAAGGAGCCACCATCAGTGAATAACCATTTCTCACAAGCAATTTGGGGTTAAGTACCTTGCCCAAGGATACCTCGACATGTAGAAACAAAACAGGCATTATTGTCCATTTTTTCAAACTTTCTGACAGTCCTTGAATGGATCACATGCAGTGGTGGAAAAAGTATTCAGATCCGTTACTTCAGTAAAAGTAAAAGTCCTGCATTCAAAACTTACTGAAGTTATCAGCATCAAAATGTACTTAAAGTATCAAAAGTAAAAGTACTTGTTATGCAGAATGAACCCACTGAGATTATTTTATATATTCTAAATATATTATTAGATTATTGGTATTGATGGATTTATGTAAGCAGCGCTTTACTGCTGTCATTGTAGGGCTCATTTTAACTTTTTAATATACTTCTATGTGGTTTAATTTTCACTTAAAATTGATCATGTTTTTTATGCTAAATCTCAACCTCAAAGTAACTAAAGCTGTCAGATAAATGTAGTGGAGTAAGAACTACGATATTTGCCTCTAAAATGTAATGAAGTAGAAGTATAAAGTTACAAATGTGGAAATATTCAAGTAAAATAAAAGTCCCTAAAAGATTGTACTTCAGTCCAGTACTTTAGTAAATGTACTTTCCACCACTGATCACATGTGACTATTATATCCTACCCTCCCGTCCTTTTTTTCCCTTTTGCTTACGTTTGCCATCGTCTCTCCTGCTGTCGGAATAAACAGGATCTCACATGTGTATTGCTAGTTGTGTTAAACAAGGGTAAGAGTGTTAGGAACAGCCATGTGTTGGATCCCCGACCTTCGGATCAGTGGGCCACCCCATAAAAATGTTGTTATCAACGAGATATCAAAGCATCAAACAAGAGTATGGAACATTTTTAGAGTCCATTTTAGGATTCTTTTATTTGTTTTTAAATCTTTAAATGGTCTCGCCCCGTCTTACCTCTCTGAGCTCCTCCACCCCTACGCTCCTGCTCGGTGCCTCAGGTCAGCTGAGCTGCTGCTCCTGGAGGTACCGAGGTCCAAACAGAAGATTAGAGGGGACAGATCTTTCTTTGTTGCAGCCCCCAAGCTGTGGAATGAGCTACCTTTGCAAATCAGACAAGCCTCATCACTGTCCATTTTTAAAACTCATCTTAAAACCTATTTTTATTCCTTGGCTTTCAACCGCGCATGAGACTCTGCTCTTGTTTTAGTGTTTTATGGCTTGCTTTTATTTATTGTTTTTTAATTGTTTTTAAAAAGCAATGCAACTATTTATTTTAGTGTGTATTCCTGTTTTATGTATTTTTTTGTTTCTTGTTTGCTTGTTTATGTACAGCACTTTGTTGCGGCTGTGGTTGTTTTTAAAGTGCTCTACAAATAAAGTTGAGTTGAGTTGAGAGTTTAATTCCGTTTGCTCAGTGCCGTTAAACTGTATAAAAGTGAGTTTTTGTTACTTATGTGATCATCAGTTCAACGATAATACAGTATTAGAAATACTGAAAAGCTATTGCACGAAGCACACATCATCCTTCCTCCATCTGCAGCAGCTCTAATCCTGAACCCGGCACACTGATGTGTTTTTTTAAAACTCAAGTGTAGCTGTTCTCATCACAGATTTTGATCCGCAGATGCACTGTGATTGTTGACTTTCAGATGCATTGCCAGAGGACTCATATTGAGCTGGAACTACTCTGTGGCTTACACCATATTTTCATAAATGATTCGCTTAATCCGTTTGACTGTTGACCTCCACCTAGATTTAGCACACAGCAACTCTATTGGATGGAGTATTGAAGAGAGGCATTACTGCCGTTTGTGGTTTGGAAGGTTCATATAGTAATGAGAGTTCATCAACAGGTAGGGGGCAAAAATATGAAAATAACATATAGTTTCACAGAAAACATGCATTTCAGTTCCTGTGCATGAGCTCATGTATCATACTACAATGTGTGTTTGTGTGTGTGTGTGTGTGTGTGTGTGTCTGTGTGTGTGTCTGTGTGTGTGTGTGTCTGTGTGTGTGTGTGTGTGTGTGTGCAGTTTGCATGACAAAGAAAAACCAAATCTCAGCTTATGCCGCCTGGCAGAAGAACAGTTCCTCATAAAACTCTCTTGTTAAAAAGAGCAAAAACACACTGGTTTCTATTCTGCACTGAGCTTTCCCACATGTTCCTGACAGGAGAGCACAACACCAGAATAACTCCATAAATCTAGAGTTTCACGGAGCCTCGTGCATCGTTATTTTACATACTGGTGTCTGATTGCTCTGTGGAACCCGTTGTGGATGCTGTAGAATATATATTTATAGTTGATTATACATGCAAATGAATGAGCCTGATGGAGCAAAACACAGCTGCAATGCTTTGGTTTTTAAATATTTTGTAAAAAATGAATTTTTCTACATTATTATTTCTTTAAAGATTGTTTATCCCTTTGACCGTCTGTGCTCAGTTTTTTGTCATCTTTTGTACAATTGCCATACATTGATTTGGTTACTGAAAAAAGTGATTTACAATTTCAAATGACTCTTAAAATATATAACCCAATATTTTTCTGGACAATGTTTAATCTTGTAAATTAAGCTATGCTCAATTTTGACAGTTTTCTGAGCATTTTACACATTGGTTTAAGTTTAAACGTTGTTAGGAACATCCTGAATACCAAAACCTGGTTTATCTTTGAAACTTGAGAAGATGAAATTTGATCTAAAGTTAAAAGGAGTGCTTTTTGATTTAGTTAATATGGCTCAGTTGGTAGAGCGTTCGTCCAGTAACTGGAAGGTTGGTGGTTCGATCCCTGACCATGGCAGCCTACATGTCGAAGTATCCTTGAGCAAGGTGTAAGATACTGAACCCCAAATTGCTCCTGATGCTGCGTTCATCGGTGTGTGAATGAATTTCTGATGGTCGCCTCTGCCACCAGTATGAATGGGTGAATGTGCATAGTGTATAGTGTAAAGCACTTTGGATAAAACTTGGAGGAGCTGCAAAGTTATGGCTTACTCAGTGATACTGACTGTCCTGTTCTGTGATTGCACTGTGTCATACCTGCAGAAGACTCCCATGCCCTCCATCAGGTAGCACTGTCCCCCGTTGAAGCAGTAGTTGGGCAGCATGTCGCAGGGCGAGCGGCAACTTCCGTTCACCATCTGGAAACCCACACGGCATCCGCCCATCCCGTCCGACCCGTCCACTGGGGCGGCCGCTGGAGGAGCAGCAGGGACGTTTGGTACCGGGACTCCTGCGCCAGGAAGCGCAGCCCCGGGGATGAAGGAGCCAGACCCTGGGGCCCGGGGCTTGGAGCGGGACCCGGTGGACAGCCGGAGGTCTTCGTCGCTCTCGTAGGCGTCGGTCGTGGTGCTGTAGGTGTACTCGTCGGCAGTTGGGGACACGCCATCCTCGTAGGGTGTGAGGTAGTCGTAGTTGTCCGGCATCGCCCAGGAGGTGGGGTCGCCCCCCTGCAGCTCATGGGCCAGTGATGAAGGAGAAGCCGGGGCGAGGTCGAGGCCACGACCACGAGAGGAGGGGTCAAAGAAGTCCACGTGGAGGACGTCGGGATTAGAGGGGTTGGTGGGGGCTGAGGGCTGGGCGGTGGTGGTGGTGAAGAGGTGATCCAGGTCGAACACGGCCGTGTCCTTGGCGTGAATCCAAGGCGGGTCGGTGTGTGGCAGGCGCTCCTCTTCCTCCTCCTCCTCGCTCTCCATGACATCCTGTCCCTGCGGGCTGCTCGGCAGCAGGTCCTCCGTCTCAGCGGAGTCGGGGCTGAGCTGGGGCGGGGCGGCCACGCCCACTTCCTCCACCGATTCACGAATCGATTCGCGAATCGATTCGCCGAACATGCCGCTGGCCTGCTCGTCCTCCTCGCCGGCGCGGGGGATCCGGCCCGCCCTCGGGGTCACAGTGTCTGGACTGGCTGAGCTGCTCATCCCGGTTACGGCAACGATGACCTCATTGAGCTTGACAGGCCCCTCCTCCTCATTAAGCAGGGAGGTGACATTGGCTGCACTGTCCGGCTCAGTGGCATTGGTCCCCACATTTCCTGCAAACACACAAAAAAATTCCTTAGCATAAATATAACAACTGAAAATTTGTTTTAAAGCTTTCAAAAGAAAAACACCTTATAACCTCTCTATAATCTATCCCATACTTTAAACCATGAAGGTGTTATCATTATAAATCTGACAGCACGCCTCACGGAGTTTTTATGAGATCCTGTGTACAGGTGCTCAGGCTATGACCTGAAACAAAGATTTATTTCTCTCGGACTCAGAAGGAAGAAGTAGAGAAACATTGCGGCGAGAGAACCAAACTTAATGAGGTGAAAATGGTTTCACTCGGAAAAAACAAACCACAGTTTGTATCGATCAGCTCTGGAAAAACTTGTAGCTCTCAAATGGGCTTCAGTTACCCCAGGGTAGAGCTCATTAGGGAGATGGTTGGAAAGCAGCTGGTTTTATTTAAAGCAACAACATATTCAAATACTGACATAGCATCAATAAAACAGACAGGAAGTACTCGAAAATGTAAAAAACAACAACATGAAATACATGAAATACACAAAAACATTTTGTGTATTTTACTCAGATTTTACATTAGATTTGTCATGAGTGCAGCTACTGTTTGTCCCCAGTAAGGCCCCATAAAATATTAATAAAAATGGCTTTTATCATTTCTTTTATTATTCTTCGTCTTACTTCTATTCACAGTAAAGTTTTGAAGCTACACTTCCCATATTTTAGGGGCTCTAAGGTGGAAAAAAGGGAAGCTTGAGCCTCATTTTATTTAGCCAACATTTGTTTTCATTGTAACAAATTGTTGTTCTTTTTAAAAGCATTCTGAATTAACAACATACCCATGAATGTACAGACAACTATCACTGGATTACTTCGATACTGAAGAAAACCTGATTAACGTGAAGATTATCTTGCAAGAGCGGGTATAAGTGTATTTTTTTCTACTTTTTTAAGCAGATTTATGGATGTTTTTTCACATCGGATATAATAATATCCACAGAAAGTCACAGTAAATCTTAAACTTGTGTATGGCAGGCAAAATTGCTCGGAAAACATCCACACATATTGAAGATTTCTTTTTCTTTTTTTGACAGACAATGTTGGCCAAAACCCCCCAAAAGTTTATCTGCTAAGTACAAGATAAGGCAGAATTAAGATATCTCTTTCTTTGGAGAAGCCCTTAGTGCACGATACAAAGGGCATTGAAAGTTCAGCCTATCCTAATATCTCATGAGAGGAGAGGCAGAACTAAGACTTTCATTAATTTAACAAAGAAATTTTATCTCCTATGTATGAGATATTGCGAAGGAGATAATATGTTGTACGTAGGACAGATTTTGGCCAGCAAACACATTTTTTCACCTTGGCTCTCAGGGCTTCCACACAACTTAAACTGTAGAAAACAGTCCCTCTGTGCAGCCAGAAGAAGAAAAAAAATGCTGATCTCACCCAAACTACCATGACATCAGGAGATGCAGCAACTGTTACCATGAAAAATTCAACAGTAAAAGGGTTGAAAATAAACTGGTTGGGGACAGAGCGATGAGAACTGCCCCATGCTTTTTTTGTAAGGCTTGTTCCCAGAAGTAAATAATCACAGGGGGAGAAATTAAATGCATATCTAATTCAAATGTATCCCTTTAGATGTCTGCACCCAAATCAGATCATGAAAACATACAAAAAATGTTGTTTACATTTTCAAATTATGGCTCCAAGTAGATGCACTTAGCTGCTGGATGCAACATCTGCTGTTGTTTGTAGCTGAACTGTAAATACAAACAAACACGTACAATCACCAACTGGCTCGCTTCACTCTTTCCAAAAACATTTTCCTGGCCTCACACACACCAGTGGTCCCCTGCCGCACAGTGACATCACAAGCTTAAGTCTTTCTCCATTAAGCGATGGACAAAGGCGGCTCAAGGAGTCTGGCATCGAACCCGACGGGTGAAACAAATTAAAACGAGACGTGATTGGCTGTTTACTTATCCTCCGGTCGATTACTTCATCCGGAGGTGGCTCGTTTGAGTCATGCAGAAAGCTGCTTTATGGCCGCTCCCCCCTTTGGATTAAAGGAATAATACACTAATGTACTTGAATGGCGAGGAGCCGGGATTATGGATTATGGGGTTGGAGAGGGAGGGATTTGGGAGACTTTGGGGGTGCCCTCCCTGCAGGGGGGAGGTGATGATCTTGAGGAGACGCAGACAAGACAGTGTCTAGATAATTGGAAGACTGCTGTAAATATGTGAAGATGACATGCAAGAGAATAGTCTCTCTGTGAAAACAACAGCAGTTTTCTGACAGGAAGTGAAGCCTGAGCTGAAATAAATTTAATTACGACAGCACTGTTGTTGTTGTTTTTTTTTAATCTCCTTTAAGATAATTAAACTAATGTGATTTGTTGAGTTTTATCTTTTATTCATTATAATTAAAAGTTTCCCATAACAGACTAAACAATGTACCCAGTAATTTAGTGATATTGATTTTTACAAACTAATTGCAGCCACTGTAAGACACTTTTATGAAATGTTATGAAGTTGCAATTACAAGACTTTGTAGTCGAGATGTTCCGATACCATTTTTTCCCTCCCGATACCGATTCCGATACTTGTACTGTGGGTATCGGCCGATACAGAGTACCGATCCGACACCAGTATGTTCTAAAAAAATATCATACGACATCTGCATGACTGTGATATGATTATCATTGTGGTAATGCCTGGCTCAGGTTAAACCCTTTGTAAAACATGAATAAATACAGCAGATACAAGCCATTTATTTTTTACATTTATTTTTAAATAAAACAGTATACAAAACATTAGTGCAACAGCAACTTAAATAAATTAATCTGGGGGTCTGGGGCCATACTCCCCCGGAAAACATTTTTGCCGTAAAAGTCTAAATTTGGTGCCTCTCGCACATTCTAATGCCACTATTCCGTCTTAATCATTACAAATTTTAGATAATTATTGTAAAGGACAATACGGGTTCTTCTGTGTTTAATTTAAGGCATCTTATTTTGACAGTCTCCTTGTAAATTCTGTGGTGGATTCTGCTAACACATCCATGTGCTCTTATTTTGAAAGCTACACGCTTTATGGTGTGTTTAATTCACACTCAAAGTCAGAAGTTGAAAGACGGAACTTGGAGCTCAGAACAATGTAGGAAATTCTCACATTCGTGTAGACCTTGAACGCACCATTGGCCACCGGACCCTCTATGTGTGCTGCAATGTAAATAGTCTAACTAACGGAACATTAATCCTCTGTTTTACGGCGATGTTTGTTTGGGGGGGAGGGGGTGTTAGGGTTAGCAACTTGAACGTAGACCCGTACTGCTACCATCACTTAAAAATAGCGATATGAGGCACTGAATAAATAAAAAAATAAAAAAATAAATTTACTGTTCATGAGACCTCAAATAAGACTAGCTTCCTAGTGCACCCTAAGATCCCTCCCTACCACCTCAGCTCCCAGGAGGAGACTGACGAGCGGAAAGCGCAAAAAGCCCCACAAAACCCTTTCGACCCACTGCTGAAGGAATCACTAGAATCTACCCTGCTAATAAGTCTGTGTAGCCAGAGCCGAAGACAGCTTGACCTCTGTGCCTCTGGTTGCAGGCCTTGAAATTGCTGAATCGGCAATTTTGTTCCAGTAGTAAATAGGTTCAATAGCTGCATCCCATTTGGCCAGAAACCTTTGAGGGACTAGAGGTGGCATTTGGAGCTGCAGGTTTGTTAAATCTCTATGTGGTTTAGCAGAAGATAGTGGTGGAGCTGTGGTAAACTTCAATTTCATCTTTATAAGCTTCTAACAGAAGCACTGCAGTAGCTTTTCCATTTGGATTCAGCCGCTACAAGCCAAAATAAGTATATTAGTTCACAGTGCTGCTGTTCATGTGGTGTTTTGTTTGCTTGCTGCACAGAATAGTCAACTGCAGTTGGCCTAGCTTTAAAATAAAATACAATATCCATAATGATTGCAATGGGGTATATAAGCTGATGCAACAGTATCGCTCTTTTCCTGCACTTTCCTGAAATCATTAACCATAATTTGTTTTTTTTTAGACAACAAATCTTTTTTTCATGGTCTTTTATGGAGACTGGAGTCCCAGTTGTATCTGGAAACATGTGTTATATATCTCTGACATCATGATATTATTCACAAATTCAAGAGATGCATCTAATCAATTTATTTTTAATAATAAAATGATGAATTAATAACCAGCGTTGTGCTTTTATAATCAGTCAGCGGCCTCATGAATGTAACCTACGCTCAAGAAAAATGGTTTCAGAGGATATAAATTCATCCTACTTCGCCACAGTGAATAACCCTGCATTAATCTGGTGTCAGAATAATGAGATAAAATTAATTCCCGACTGTGACACCCCCTCGAGTCAGAACAACTATTCAGAACATTGGTGAAAATTTTGGTCCATGACTCACAGATTTGACACGATAATATCCAGAAACATGGTGGGTGAAAGTAAATGCTGGGTTGATGGTAAGATTTTTTTAAATGAATTCTAATTTTTGATTTGTAAAAATGTATTTGTATTTGGATGGTTAGTTGCCGTCCATATAGAGTGACCTAGATTAGTTAGATAAGTTATTTATCAGCATTAACACTGAAAACAAATATTTGATCTGATATTTGGTTCTAGGGAGTTAACTGGTACAGCAACAAGGCTGGGACAAAATCATTATTATGAATTATTCAAACACTTTCAGCTGAATATAGCAACATGAATCTTCACTGGGACATCAACACATTACCTAGATACTAAACAATACACAAGGGGACTTCATGCTTTATGTAGATATCAATGTATTCTCTAACCCTTTTGTTGTTTTAACTTTCTATACACCACTTGTCCTAAGGGTCAAAAATGATGCGCCTTCACTAAACCCCTTAAATAAAACAGCTTGATTAAATTTTAAAACCCAAATCTATTTTGCATGAAGAAACAACCTGTCATTCATCAAAAACTTTGAGAATATCAAGGTTTTCCCTCTTTACAGTGCAGAAAAACTGGATTTAATCAGTGGAATTCACTCGTGATTATTACAGCACACCTGTCATAATTGGTTTACTGTTAATGTTACTGTTACTAAAGTAGGGGGTTATTTTTATTCGTTTTATTTCTAAATGCACTGGATAGGTGTAGACATATTTTTTTAGCAAGTGTGCATGGTTTTTATGGGTTTTTGTGGCATGAAAATTATTTTATAGCTGCCAAGGCAAGATATTATCCATTTTTACCGTTGTAAAGCTTCATGGAAATATGAACAAAGGCAATGTTTTATATTTTTAAATGTGATATGGAATTAGATCATATCGCATATATCGATATAGTTCTTTTTTTTCCTTTCTTTAAATATAAATGCTGCCCTTACTAGGGTTTGTCATATTAAGTTCTTTTGTAATGTTCGCTATTTTTATTTATATATAAATAGCCTATTTTATTTCATAGGCTATTTTTGCTTAATATATATGTTTTTATTTAAATATGCACTTAATGGAGCTTAATAAAACGACTTAATAAAACTCACTTCGCAATAAAAATATTGGGATATATATCGTATATCGATATTCAGCCTAAATATATCAGGATAAGACTTCTGGTCTATATCGCCCAGCCCTAGTGGGTCTTTTTTGACCCCAAAGACAACACAAGGGTTAAATGTTCTGAGCAACAAAATACAACACATCTTCAATGTAACGTCCATGTTGCTTCCACATTAGACTTAAAGCTCATGAACATGCTGCAATCATAAGAGTTTCCTTGAGAAACTTGACCATGTGAATGCACCATGAATAAGTACAAGGAGATTTGGTAAACAGTGCCCACTAAATGGCATATGTGAGGATATCTGCTGGCTGAAGATAAGCTCTGATCCCGACCCCTCCGGGTTTTTAATCCATCCATCTCTAAATGTCTCCTCAGCACTCAGCTACGCCGCCAGTAGTTTATCATTTATTATGACCTCAACCAAAAGTTTATGACTAACATGACGTGATGTCTGATTTGGGAGAAAACAGACGAAAATAAGGTACACACCCTCAGAGTAATGAGCCAACAATCTTACACTTCATCACTTATTACACTGCAGCAGAACAAGCAGGGAACCAGTGCTGCTTAGTGTGCAAATCTCCTCTACCTTTTGATCATTCAAGTCAACTTGTATAGCCCAATATAAGATGTCCTAAAGGGGTTAACAGAATTCTTGATGGGGAAAATACAATCATTTAGTTGATCATTTGAAAGGAACTGAAACGAAACAAACACGACACGACAATATGATCCCAAAAACTCAACATGTGGCACCAGTAGAAGCAATTTTTAAAACTGCTAAATTAACCCTTGTATTTCACTGCAATATATCAAATCTATATACCGTACAATCTATCAGTCCTGCAGCTCTATGGAGTCAGCACAATCATCGTTAGTAGAATGAACAACTCAAAATGTCTTTTGTGCAGAATAACACAGATATAATGACATATATCATAAAAAATAAAAAAGTTGAATTATCTGATCAATTACTTTTTGAAAAATTGGAATAAAATGCAATTTATATATAAGTTTTCCAAGTGTCTACAAGTGTAAACAAAAAAAAAAAAAAGGGTCTATTCATATTGGATTAATTGCATTTTTACAACTTCTCTTGTCCTCTCCTCTCTGCTCTGTGTAAATGGATTTTCAGTGAATATTTGTTACATGGACGTTCGTCTCAGAAATCTCTCCAAATCAGTCATTGCTGAGGAGCATAGTTTAATGTTTTTGACATGATAGAAATACCACAAATTTAGACTTCATCTTGTTCACTTATTTAAACATAAATCTTTTTAACCTATGATCCGTCCAAGGACCATTCTAAAAATTTAAATTCCAACGATAATGCATTTTTTTTTACAGTTTCTTTCTTTGATTAATGGTGTAATTTTAGCAATCTTTTTAAGAAAATGTATGTTTCAATCCTGATTCAG
Organism: Centropristis striata; assembly: GCF_030273125.1. NCBI lineage: Eukaryota > Metazoa > Chordata > Actinopteri > Perciformes > Serranidae > Centropristis > Centropristis striata. Next base: position 21,467,327 of record NC_081524.1, on the reverse strand, counting down.
AGGGTTGGACTAACACATACAGACCATGACAATATAATAATATAGTAAAATATCTCTGCTGCTGCTGCCGCAGGGTGAGTTTGCACGTTATTCTCTTAGCATCTACTGTCAAAGTACCCATGAGAAAGATTTTTTCCCTACCTTTCGCCATCAAAGAGGATAATATATTTGAATTGTGTCCATGTATGAATATCAAGGACAGCGCTGATAAAGAGCATACCCGCAAAGAAACTGTTTGCCTAATAAACACTGATCAATAGATGTGCCTTATGGATGCATGCATGCTATGGTTTCATCAAACCCGTCCTGTCATCATTAGGCGTGAGGCTGTCACTGCAGCCACGAGGCGTCTGACAGGTGGAAGGCTTCAGTTTATTGAAGCTCTTGTTTTCTGGCACGGCAGCAGCGAGCTGCGTCTTTGAAGCCGAGGTCGTTCTGGGGCTAATCCCTCCAGCAGTCCCCACAATCCACTGCTGTTCAACACATCATCTGAGCAGCCCGGGATAAATGTGCCAAAACCACACTCACATAAAAACAGGCTTCACTAAAACTACACACGAGCATTTTACACACTAAACACTTGATGCTCACCAGGAAATCAGGCTTTCAGAACGTCTGCCTCGCTCTCAAGCACATAAAAACAATCACTAAATGCACTAAATAATGCCAAATAAAGAAACATTTTACTCTTGATTCTGTACAATAGTAGATTTATAAGAGGAGATAAAGAATAGAAAAAGACGGTTGTAAAAAAAAAAAAAGTGTTTTCTGAATTCAGATCACTTAAGTAATCCATTAAATCAAGGCTGAATAGAAACAATGTCATTAAATCACTTGTATGTCAGAAATAATACTCTTCAGTGGGGTTTTAAGTCAATTCAAGGTTCTGTGTGTTATGAAACTTAGTCAACACATAATATAATTTATAAACATCATGCAGAGAAATAACTGATGGTTACAACAGACGCACTACAATGTTGGAGAGGAGATAGAAGGAAAATGAAGAAAAATGTCATCACTTCCTCCTTTACAGTAGAAATACTTAATCTGTCAACTTATTGATTACTCGATTGACTGAAAAATTATTTACATTTTTTTTGAGAATCACCTAATAGCAACCATTATTCATTAGGTAATTCTTGATACAAAAATGGTGGAAAATTCAGTTTTTAAAGTTTTTAAAATTTGGAGATTGCTGGACAATTATCTCTTGCTTGTGTTTTCACACACACACACACACACACACACACACACACACACACACACACACACACACACACACACATCTGACAGCGATGCACTCATTAAGTGACAGTTTGTCCGGATGAGCATGGTGTTTGGGTGAATCTCCTGGGGAACCGGTCAGCCTTCAACAACACTATCTCCTCCTCCTCTTCCTCCTCCTGCTATAACAAGCCTGATGAATACAAACTGCACAGACTGAGAAACAGACAGTAATGGCTGCCGCACAACCAGAAAGAATGACAGCGGGTGATGAGGAGCGATGGTAACGAGGGAACAGGGAGAAGTGACACATCATGACAGAGAGAAGGGAGAGAGAGAGAAAAAACGAGGGAGGGTGTGACAAAGTGACAGTGGAGATGGTAAAAAAGAGTGACAGAGAGGAAGGGAGATGCTTTCATGGTCCATGAAAGACTTTTGGACTTTTACTCCTACTCTGCCAGTATCTCCGTACCCGAGGGAAAACTCTCTACAGACATCTTCTCTGTACTTTCTACTATCAGTGGCCTCGCTTCTCAAAACTGCTTCAGCCCAGTTACATTACAGTATGAGGCTCCTGGTACAGTAAAGGAACATTTTCTGACTGTTCTGCAGGTTCAATGCAAGCATCCACAATTTGGCCTGCAGACATCAGCACATGCTTCTCAAAATGCACACAATTAAGACATTATCATCCCATAAGTATGGTCGAGTAGGGGCCTACTCTACCTTCTAGTCGGTTGTTATTAGCTTGTTCAATGGATGGTTGCTGTTTCTTTACATTTGACTTTCAGTTTTGTTAGCTTTATCCACCAAAATAGGCCACATTTTCGTTTGGTTGTAGAATTTAAAAAAAAGTTCTTGGTTAGGCATTATAAAACCAACATGGTCTCACAGGAATCCGTGAAATAGCCACGGATTTGCTTAACTCAAAATCCGTGGAATAGCCACGGAATCCTTCCTGCTTTTTACCAAATTCCCTTACTTCTCCCTTTCCTTTTATGCTCCTTTTAACATCACTTCTGCCTTCACGTTGTCCATAATTACTGGAGCCTAAAATGCTAGTTTTGGACAAATCGAGGTGGAGTCTGGGTGGAGAAGAGAACCAACACAGCCTAGAGTGAGTCACCTGTCAGTCAAGCAACCTTCAGACACACCCAGTGAAACTCCCATTACAAGTCTTATTTGCTAGAGAGAAACTTTAATATTATCTGTGTGTGCTTTAAACTATATTTTTTCTGTGATTAAACCAATTATATATACCCCGACTTTTGCGCCACTGCCAACAAAACAAGAGTAAAACAAACACACCCACACATCAGAGCTCAGGTGGTCTGGTGCTGGAGGAGACCACAGAGGTGTCAGTCTGCCAGAATCTTCACAGTGTCTGGACTGAGCTCCAATTAAGTGGAGATGTCTCCCTTTCACCGCCTCGTTAGCCTAATTGGATTAACGAGGAGGGACCTTTTGACAGACAGCTGGTTTATGAGAAACATGGAAGCCGGAGAAAGTAAACTGCATCACACTGGAAAACAACAGCTAGATGTAATGCACTAAATAATGCCAAATAAAGTAAACATTTTACTCTTGATTCTGTACAATAGTAGATGTATATGCAAGAGGAGATGAAGAATAACAAGGTGGTTGTAAAAAAAAAATAAGTTTTCTGAATTCAAATCACTTAAGTAATCCATTAAATCAAGGCTGAATAGAAACAATGTCATTAAATCACTTGTATGTCAGAAATAATACTCTTCAGTGAGGTTTTAAGTCAATTCAAGGTTCCGTGTGTTATGAAACTTAGTCAACACATAATATAATTTATAATCATGCAGAGAAATAACTGCTGGTTACAACAGACGCACTAATGTTGGAGAGGAGATAAAAGGAAAATGAAGAAAAATGTCACCACTTCCTCCCTTTACAGTAGAAATACTTCATCTGTCAACTAATTGATTAGTCGATTGACTGAAAAATTATTATTTATTTTTTTTGGAATCACCTAATAGCAACCATTATTCATTAGGTCATTTTTGATACAAAAATGGTGGAAAATTCCGTTTACAGCCCCTTAAAATTTGTCCGTTGTCTGTTTTATACAATATCAAAGCAAATTTCTATGTTCTGGTCTACAGAACAAAACATTTAGAGACACTACATGGGTGAAAAACTGGGATGGACTTTTTCTCTATTTTCTGATATTTAAAAATTTTGCTTTCAGGTGTAATGGCGGTCAGCTAATTCATTTAAAGTTTAAAGGTTAAAACAGCACTCTCCAGCTAAGTCCAGCTGTTGGTTGCCAACTGCATAGATAACGAAGTAGACTGCATTTATTATTATTTTCATTATAAAATAATAGGCTTGTAACTTTATTTTGTCCAAGAAAAAGGTTTGAAACGCAAACATTAAATTAAGAAAAATATAAAACATTTATTAAAATTGGATATTTCTATCCTATGTTCTTAAGTTTCTCGTGTTGAATGTAATGAGAAAGTTACTTCAACTTTGTGGTAACTTTTATGAGTATTTTAACCAAAATAACAATCTATGACTCAATAAAAAGACTGAATGAGTTCATGAAAAAGGAATGTGTTGGGGGCATTTAAAGTGCAAGCCGAGCTAAACCAACAACAACCAGGGTCTTTTACCCAATTAGAGCCACAGACCTGGCAGACTAGACATCAGCTGGCAGGGTCGAGGTTGGGTCGAGTCAGGACGAGTCCATTCAGACTCAGTCTGGGTCCAGGACGGACCAGCTGAGGTCAGGATGAGACAAAACTGACAGAATAAACGAGTCTTTGTTTGCTTCACTCCGACTTTACATGAGATAATCAAACAGTATTACATAAGGAGATTCCTCACACTGTCTGTGAGTGTTTATATTGTGTGTGTGTGTGTGTGTGTGTGTGTGTGTGTGTGTGTGTGTGTGTGTGTGTGTGTATGTGGTGTGGGTTGTCTCTTTGCCAGTATGAGCCACTGGTAATTGGGGTGGCTTCCAGCTCCTCTGGTGAAGGGTGTGGATGGTCATAATGAGAAGAGTTTGGCTTGTCTTCGTGTGTGTGTGTGTGTGTGTGTGTGTGTGTGTGTGTGTGTGTGTGTGTCTCAGACTGATTGTTTGGGGGTGATGGCGCCTCAAGGCCAAGTGCTGTTAGCCTGCGCTGGCGAGCCACCGACCCTCAGGCCTCGCCTTTTGTTTAACCCAGATCAGTTTGGAGAGGGGAAGCCACTAAAACCACCCGCAGACTTGGGGCACTCTGATTGGCTGTGACAGTCTGTAAAGAGGACCCTGATTGGTGGTGACAGTTCGGGCCCGCCAGCTAGTTTGCTGACCCAGACTGGAGGCAGAAGGGGAAAGGTTGGACACTGGATGGCAAACAAACAAAATCTAACAAAGGTTTTCATCGAGGTTTAATGTTTGAGGTGTCGGTGGTGAAATCTACGTAAATATATTTAAATTTCACTGATTAGATTACATGCAAAAAGCCATCACAATACGGCATATGTAGTGTGTCAGTCTGAATGAATTAAATATTATTAGAAAACAGCAGATTCCACAAAAATTAATGATGTCACCTCAGGTTCTGTGGGTGTAACATTTGACAATAAGCAAGTAATTAAAGAGCAAGGTACACCATTTTCCTTGCAGTCACTTATTTAGTCAAGAAAAAAGGCAAAAGTGGTGCCAGAATTCAATTATACATCAGTTATGAAGTGCTGTATGGCTTTGCCAGGTGTGAGTGAGAAAGGTCAGAGAAGAAAACAGGTGAAAGAGTCAAGACGACAGGTCAAATTGCATTAATTGCCATGACCCACCAACACGTATCAGCCTATTAAATAGCCCTTATCAGTTGTTATAGTGTTGGTCAGAAGGTGCCTGCTCTACCTACTAGAAGGTACATACAGTTTGATAGGTTACACTTTAATTTCCATAAGATCTAAGCACCAAAGCAACATGGTTAGGTTTATCAAGATCATGGTTTAAATATCTTAAAATGACTGGTGTGTCTACATGGTTAGGTTTAGGAAAAAATATGATTGGGATTAAATACCATATGTGACTAAAGATATGCATGCTGGCTAAATATAAAACACCCCAGCTGTCCCCCACATGCAGACATTACAGCACTAGCTGTGTTTCCATTAAAGTTTTTAAAGCAGCGTCAGAATTTATTCACAAAAAGCGCTTCCATAGCTATTTTTCGAAAAAAAGACAAAAAACACCATAATCAAGCGTAAAAACTTTTATGGGCTTTTTGTTTTATGGAATTCTGGTGTTTCCATCAAGCTTTTCTTATCATCCAATCTGCAAAATGGGCAGAGCAATAACTTAATGGAAATACGACGAATAACTGTTAATAAAGCAAGTAATTTAATGGGCTGATAACCACTGGAAACATTCAAACTGTGTGTATAACCACACCGGTGTGGTGTTCTATCTGGACAAGGTGATAAAATACTTTCACGTTGTATTGATTATACTAAATCTTAAATTGCAATGGACTACTTTGACAGCAAAAGTAATAAAAGCAGACAAGGTTCGAACTCCTCTCTCACACAACTATTTCTGTCACTTTTTGTGTTTAAAACAAAGTGCAAATCCTTGAATGCCTTCCAGGAGTTATCAGTTATCTTCCATGCAGTTATCGTCATTCATTGGGTCTCATCAGATAAAAACCCTTTTGACCTTTAAATGCGGTTTAGCTGTCACCGTTTTATTTATTCCTGTGTGGGGTGCAGCAGATTTTTCTCATTTGTGCAAACTGATAAACTAAAGAAAATCTGTTTGTGGTTAATCAATCAACTTAGGACATACAAATTCAAATTTGTGTAAATAAAGAATCATCAGTATCATCAAATATTTGCATTTTATGTAACCATGTTAGAAACATTTGATCTGGCTCAGAAATTGATGAAACTGTGCAACTGTGATTCATGTTGGTTTCTCTGCTTATTTAGCCAAAAAACTGACTTCAATGTGACAGTTTTGTGTATTTCTTGCAGTGTGTGGACCTAAAACGCCCAGGAGAGATGATTTAATTAATTAATTCGTGAAAATGTCCATTTTGAGCGGACTGATGAAGCCAAGTGAGTGAGTGAGAGCCTCTTCAGCTCTCCCTCATTGATTTTAGCTTCAAATACCTGAACCTCAAGAGAACCAACCACACACACACACACACACGCACGCACACTCCTCTTTTCTCATTCCCACACTCTCTAATGAATAAGACATGAGGCTTTTTTATCTTTACTCAACGCTGCTCATTAATATCGATATAAAGAGGAAATGCACAGATCTGCATTCAGCTCTAATTGAAAACCTCGGCATTGATTTTACACCAGCCGCTCTCACTCTTCCTCAATCTCTTATTCTTTACTTTCTTGTTCTCCCTCTTCCCATCTCATAAATTTTGTCCATTTCATCCCTCTCTCTCTCTCTCTCTCTCTTTCTCTCTCTCTCCTCGTCAAATAAATCCTTTGGATCCTTCCTCATCTTTCTCCGAGCATTTCTCTCTCTGTTTCTCCTCTTCTCTCTGTCTCTCGTTTTTCTCATCCCATCACATAAATCCTTTCATTTCTGACTCCACAGGTGGTGGGATGGAGGAAGGATGTGTTGCCATAGAAACGTTCTCAGCCTTGGCCTTGGTAGAGCCGATGCGGTGCTGCAAAACTCGACAAGATCTGCATCCGCGCACATTAAACACACACACACAAACACATATTTGTACACGCAGGGACACACACCTTATAATAATCTTTGAAGAACTGCGCTTTTTATGAGGTTATAAGTCCTACGTATATGTGTGTGTGTGTGTATGTGTGTGTGTGTGTGTGTGTGTGCGTGTGTGTGTGGACACGTGCAAGCATACACAAGTACGATTTCCGCATTTCCACACTCATTAACATGTGTGTGTGTGTGTGTGTGTGTGTGTGTGTGTGCATGTTAAGTGTATGCATACTGTATGTGTGCATCCATGCATCCACTGTACATTTAGACAGCCCGCTTTTTTTCCTCTTCTATGACCTGATTTTGAACCGTCAGCCAATTAAAATTCAAGTGTGTAAGCATGTATGCATGTGTGTATCTGTATGTTTCACACACTAACACACACACATGCACACACACACTCTTCCCATCTTACCTCTTACAGTCTGATATCTACAGTACATGTTGCGCTCATTATTTTCTGTTTTTATTTTAAAATCATCACTGTTTATTCTGAATTCTAACAACTGAATAAAAAAAAAATCACTAAGAAGAAGAAAGAAGATTAAAAAAAGAAAATGCTATCCTAAACTCAACCAGTCAGAGGGACTTTGGTGCATTAATTAAGTAATGGTTCAGATCCTTTTGCGGCAAAAAGTCCACAGCCTTTGGATGAAGTCACAAAATCTGGTTGAAAGGTGTGTATTAATTTGTGCATCTTTCACTTAAAATTGTTAAAATAAGATAGAATATAAAACTGTAACTGGTATAAACTATATACAGTACCTCCAAATTAAATGAACCAAAACAAAAATAAAAAACATGATGTATAATTCATCAATGAATAAAGTATTTGTCAAAAACAAAGTCCGTTTTCAGAGTCTTCATGCTCTTAAGTCCTTTAATAGAAGTGCAGTATTGCTCCAGTTCATGTAGAAAGTGAAAAAAGCTGGGTTTGGAGTCAGCCCATTTCTTCTTATATATGTGAAACTTTCCTAAAAACAGAACTAGCTTTAAGTGTTTTATAATCTGATGTCCTTCTCTATAGGATGACATCATTTATCTGTGCCATTCAAAAGTCCTTACAAAAAGTTTACTGATGTGGCATCGCAATAGCTACTTGGTTTGGTTTCATTCAAAGGAGTAGCTCATTTGACCAGTTGTCTGACCACATTGGGTTGCAAAAGTGTGAGGCTGAAATACCAGAACAAGAGCAACGTTTTCACCTGCAGTCCTGCAAGTTTTTCTAGGCAAATCTGTAAGCCTATGACAAACCACAAATTCCAAAAGCGCAAGCTGACATTCTCCAGTGACTTATTTCATCTGACCAAGAGTCAAAAACCCAAAGATAGTCAATTACTTGACTAATCATTTCAGCTGTAATTGTCTTTTTTCCAATCAATTCTGCTCTGTTGTGCAAACCTGAACACAAACTGTGAAGCAAACTCATTCCACAAGAGAAAACCTCAAACACACAAACCAAATAAATCCTCTTCTCTAATTATCTGTCTTTCTGCTAAAGCTGGTTTTTGATGCTATGACAGGAGTGTGTTTGTGCATGTGTTCACGTAAGCGTGTGACGTGCGCGCTGAATGCTAATATCACAGTCTGTGGTAGAAGAAGAAGAAGAAGAAGAAGAAGAAGAAGAAGAAGAAAAAGAGGGCTGGGGAGGAACGATCAGCGAGCCCACGCTGACGGAGACGAGAGAGGAGCTCGTGCACGAGCATGAACTCAATGACTCGCTTCACCAAGGACACGCGAATACACAGACAGTCTAGCACCTACACAGCACAGCAACACACACACACACACACACACTCATTTACAGCATATTGACTGCATAAAGCCGCTATATCGTTGCAGAAGCACACACAGAGACAGGTGCAAGCCTACGCACAAGAAAAAAGATATTTATTATTATTACTCTTATTCCATCTTTTTTCACCCTGTGTCTCACACACACATACCGCCTACATGAACACCACACACACAAACATGTAAATTACTGTTCAAGGGCACCCAGGGTTTGAGAACAACGCCAACTCAGCACTGCTAAAAAAAATAAAAAAAGCACACATACTGTACGCTAATTATTTTGTCTTTGAGCGGGAAGGGCAGAAGCAGCCTGTCACTGTCAGACTGCTCATGAAACTTTTCCACCTGCACCAAAAAACTTCTAGATGACCAGAACGCAGAGGACACAGACAATGACACCACAAACAAAAGTCACACCTGCAGCAGCAGAAAACACCTGGACACTGACAAGGACGATGAGAAATATCCACTTACTTCTTGAATGACGCTGAGCTTAAGTGAGTTTTTGGAGGCTGAACACAAATTCTTTTGTATCCTGTCAGATTTTGATTTTTTTTAATGCTGAAACATACAAGGATAAGCAGTTTTCTCAAGGATTGTACTCCTGTCTAGCCCCAAAAACAGCATTGTGCAACAACTTCAGTGTACAATGAGCCGCAACCAGTAATAGCAGTAGTGTATTGCTCATGTACAGTGTGTATGTTTTGGCTAAATCTACACTAAAAAAATGTATAAAAAAGAAACACTTAACGTCAAATAACAGTAAATGTACTAACGAAATAGTACAGTAAAAGTACTCATTATGCAAAAAGGCTCTTTTAAAGTGTCACTACAGAATATTATATTTTTATGATTTTATTACACACAAATACTTAGTTATAAGTTACGTCATGTCAAATCATCAGGTTTTCATCCACCATGAATGTAACTCTTGCTGTACGGAGTTTTAAAAAACATCTAATACAATCAATCTATCAATTCATCACTGTCTCTTCGTTGTTATTGATTAAAGCTTACCACACCATCACTGTGGTCCATAATGGGACACTAAAATCTCCCACTGAAACGCAGGATAATTAAATTTTTTTAGGGTTAACAGCTGTTTGAAGGAGGAAGGAGTTGACTAACTGGTAGATAAGCTTGACGATACAAGAAGAGGTTTAAATTAAAGAGGCAGAGTCAATGACTAAAGAGACTGAAAACCACATTTGATTGCGGGTTGTTTTATTGTGAGAGGATAGAATATTCTGAGTTGTATCTTAAAGTTCTGTCAACAAATCCTGCTCATTTTTCATCATCACATATTCCAAATGTATTTATTTTATGCCTTTTGTTACTTTACTGAGGACTTTTGCCCCTCGGAGGCAGCTGAAACGTTCATGCACACAAACTCATATGTACAGTACAGTACGTCAGCACACACAGTGACACAGTGTAGAAGCCAGCAGCTGGTCGGGTCAAGCCTGTGGCCACATACGTATGCTAATGTTGGCCTGCAGGCAGATCCAGGTGGGAGGATATTACAAATGAGATTAGGATCACTTAGTTCCCCAACAAGCAGATTTATCTGGGATGAGGGACATAATAGCCACCACAGATCCCAATTTAGAGCTGCGAGAAAAGTTTCTACCGCGCTTTGCTCCGCACGGAGAATAGATAAAATCTAACTTTTAATGCAACTTTGGTGGTTTGAACCGAAACACCTGCTTTGATGCTAGGCTGCAAGCAAAGATGATTTCAATTGTTTAATCTTACCTACAGATGTTTATAGAGATTAAAACATCTCTAGACACGGGACATCCTGCACAAAACCTCCCAAATAGCCAAGCTACTGTCATTAGCGACCACTCAGTTTTTTCATCAACTGGGTACTATCCACAGTGAAAACAAAACAGAGAAAGGGACCTGCTACCAAAAGGCTATGGTAAAAACTAGCCTCGATGCTAAATTTGGATTTTTTTTCTCAGATCCGATTTTTGTGTTCGGCCGTTCACATTGTGTTTACAGTGGAAGCTGGAGAAGTTATGAGCAGATGATGGCTGCTACGTCTGTACGGAGCTGTGTGTAGATGAGGAGTCAGAGCCAGGAGTGGTTGGATCGACATAAACGATTGTAAAATCACTGCTCCCAACTGACTTACGCCCCGCCAGCACAGAATTGTGAGGGTTGTCACTCTAGAGCGTCGTAAAAGTGACTGTTCAGACTGAGGTCGCATTGGAAACATCAGTCCTGGATCCGATTTAGGACCACATGTGAAAGAGGTCTAGGTCTGATTTGAAAACATCTGATTCCATGTGATTTCTGCTGTTCAAATCTGAGTCACATATGAGCAAAACAGTCAAGTTCAGCCACTTTTGCCTGCAGTCTGAATGTCGCCACAGTGAGTGGAGTCAAACAAAGCAGAGGAAACATATGTGTCCCATCACTGCTGTCAGACTGAAACCACTGACTCGGAACTGCACATTTTCCTTTTGCTGTCACTCTGTTAACATGATTGCACGTTACTGCTTATAACTCTCCGAACTAGGCTCATTATGGCATCAGCAGTTTGACATGTTCAACTGCAGTGATGTGCCGAGTCATCAGTCATTGGTCCTGACATCTGTCATACACAGTCTCTGATCGCTGCCGTGTCTAAAGCGACGTCACTTTCTCTGCTTTCTGTTGAACGTTTCAGGAAAGATTTTAAGAGAACTCGAGTACTGACGCGGCCTCTTTGAAGACGCACTACACGTTCCTTCTTGCATACAAATTAAGAGTCAAAACACTGATGTTTGCAGAACCAACAGAGAAACGTGTTACATCTGCTGGCAATCAAACACAGTACGCCGCGCATGAAATCATTATGCACAAATAATGAATACACCAGTGCAAATAGTGATATCATCTACAAATTAGAGCTGGTAATGATGGACTACACCCACCGCCAGTGGGTTGGACACACACACACACACACACACACACACACGCACACACACTGGTGCGTGGTCAGTGGGCATACAGCCACGAAACTTGGCAAGACATTTCTGCGTGTGCCAAGAAATCCAACCAACATTTCGAGCCTGAATGAAATTCAAAGCGCGAACACATTATGGCGGCGATATGAACACACTGTTCTGCCAGCCAGTGTCAGTGGATGGTGTGTGGTTTCCATGGCGACAGAGAAGATGCAGAGGAGAGACTGCAAAGCCATTGTTCCCCAATAACCAGAGATGTAGAACGGCATAAATCTTTATGATTGGTCATCTATTTTTTTCCTAGTTTTTCCCTTTTGCACGCTGCAAAAAACAAAACAAAAAAAAGAAGAAAAAAAGAGGCTGGACTGGGTTAGTGGAGTCATGGAGGGGGAATTTGGCTTGAAGATTAACCTACTGCACATCAAAGATAATCTGCTAGCCAGCAGATATGTGTCAGCAGGCCAGAGGAGAGGCAGAGGAGGAGGGAAGATATAGGGAGTGGAGAAGGGCGCAGTAGTACATCCATGAGTTTCAGTACAGAAACCATTAGTCTGTCAATCACCTATCTACCAGCTTAACTCTGCGTGGGGGAGGGGAGGAGGGGGTGGCGGTGGCGGCGGTGGCATATCATCCGCGTTAAACACACAGAAGGAGGAGGATTGCAAATGGCCACCGGAGAAAAGCTGACAGGAAATGACTGGCGGCGTTCTAGGCGGCTGCTGTCAGTTTGGGGCAGTTGGCCTTGGTCGTCTGAGCATCATTCACAGATGTGGGGCAAGCTGCCGCCTCCACACTCCACCGGCGAAGCGAGAAGACTTGTCTGTGTGTGTGTGTGTGTGTGTGTGTGAAGGGGATGGAGGAGGAGGGGGAGGAGGGTTAGCCCAAGGTTGTCTTAAGGCGTCTGTGCCAGATCTGCCAACCTCTTTTCATTAAATATCCACCTTCCAAAGACTTTCCTGAAGGGGAAGTTTAAAGTGCTTATAAACGCTCAAAGGTAATTTTAAGACGATCACATTCATTATCCTGCATTGATCCCCTAAATACTCACATAGTTTTAGCCACACTAGCCACAGGGCTCTATGGACAGTAATGTCTGTCAGCGCTTTGGTCCTAAATGAAATTAAATGGATTCCCATGAAATTTGGTGGAGGTCCCCCAGAGAATGTATCCTAATGACTTTAGTGATCTCTTGCCTTCTCTCTAGTGGAAACATGAGATTAAAATATCTTGACAACTCAAGAGCAGAGAATCAAGGAAGTCACTGAGGAAAGAAATACTCCTGCACATAAGCCCCATAAAAACCACAAATTGATGATTTTACACTTACATTTTATAACAGTTCATAATAAGATCTGCTGATCCAATCCCAGCTGACACAGTCTAAGAGACAGGTAAAACCTTGGACAGGTGGCCAGCCAGTCTCAGGCATAACAGGACAGACTGACATTCACACCTATAGGCAATTAAGAGCCAACAAATAACCTACCATGCATGTTTTTAGACTGGAAGAGGCCGGCACCCACTGCAAATATTATCACTGGATTTAATTGGTGTTATCAGTGGTTATTATCCTCATAGGGACCTGATGCACCTTCTAGTCGGTACAGAAGGCCATTATCGACTGTCCATAAGGTCGATCACAGATAAGAATACAGACGTCGGTGACTCTACATCTTATATCTAAGCTGTTTAGGTGTCGAACTCTCGTAATTATGATGGAAAGCAAAGAAGGAAGTCAGATGATGTGGTATAAAGAGCAACAAAGTCCGTGTAAGGATGAGGTTCGCTTGGATGGGTGGGTCAAACTGATACAGTAGGGCAGGCCATTGTTTGTGTCCTTTGTGAAACCAAATGGCAGTGTTGTTTTTAAAATCTAAGTTAAAGTACCAAGCATATTTAATTGACCTCACATTACTTTACATAACAAGCTAATTTGAACATTTCCTAAACACAACCATGTATTTCTGCCGCTGAAACCTAATAAAACTGAGGGTGAAACTGACTTAAACTATAACCATATCATAATGTTGGATATGCCCTGTCTGAGGTACCATAATGATAGTGATTGATCTCAATCCTCTCATCTCTCCTCAATGTCAAATCATTGCTTTAAAGATGGAGTCTGCAATTCTAGTCTTCATCCATCCACCCGTGGCTTTACCCAGTCCTGTACACAGGCAGCAACACATTGGCTGGAGCAGCTTCCCATTTACAGAGCCAGGGCTGTGTATGAACACTGGATTTTTTTTCAAGGTATACACACAAACAATAAGGTGATATCCACCAAATTTGACAAATAATGGATTGAAGTCGCTGACTGCACCATAAAGGGAAATCAGGCCAAATAATCTGCACACTGTTCTTACATGCATGTGCGTTACACTGCCTGGACCAGCTTTAAAAACTGGTGACGTACTCTACATTTCTATAAGACATTAGGGCCCCTTTAAAAAGAAAAAAGACCCTTATATAAATTACATTTGAAGGAAAAACTGAAACAAAGGACATAAATTGGTCAGCTTGCTAAATCATTACATATTTGGCTCATGCATGCAGCTGACAGGGAGCACTGCTCTGCTCTTGGATGCTCCACTGATGATTTTCCCCCTTTTGAGAGCTTCCAGACGGATCTTTGCGCTCCAAATAAAACACACACTATAACAACATCATTTTTGGGGGACTTCACCTTGAAATCACACTGCGTGAATTTCAGCAAGTGCGACGAGAAGAATCAGCCAGATTATATTGGATTATAACGCCAGACTGATTTCATGTCGTGCACGTTCCTGCATTATTAATCTGACAGTAATGTGGCCCGCCGTGCGCAATGAATCTCAGACAAAGAGACAGGGAGAGAGAAAGAGAAAGCCTTCGTGTCTTTTTTTATTTTTTATGTTTACTCGTTTTTTTTCTCTGTTCTTTCCTCTCTGTGTATCAGAATGTCCGTCCAGATCCCTTCATGCATTATTCATAAAGTCCCCCGGCCCTAATCCTCGCCTTTGTGTCGCTGTAGTGCCAGTGCGCCTCAGGGATCCGGTTTACTGCATCGGCTGGACGCTGTCACTGTCACACATCTCTGTAATATCTCCCATCATATTCATACAGTGGCTTTTAATGCGCCAGCAACACTCCGAGTGTTGATATAGTGACCTGATTCTGCTGTGATTGGCTTCCAAGATGTCTTATCGGTGTTCATTTAATGAGTTAAAAGCTTAAAAAAAAAAAAAAAACCTCACCATGCTGTGGGATTTAAAAAGTCTGCAGCATTGAGCTCATTGCATGCTCATATATCAAAAATACTTATATTATATTAGTCCTTATATGGACTTACATCTGCAATTAATTCCAATTAATATCCTAATATTCGTTCATGCAGTGTATCTATGGTGTCTAATGGGTTTACATTGACCTCATTGTTGCCTCCTCTTGTGTCTCTATAATATTCATAAGGGCTTAGATTGTCTCCTTGTGCCTTTATTGTGACCTAATTTCGGGTTTTTGTCTCCTGTGACATCTCTGAGATATTCCTGCAGGGACACAGTGTTCAATAATGAGTCTAAAATGACATGTGTGCCCCCCTAGGCACCGATACAAGAATACAAGAATTACGGAATCTTAAAATCCTTATTATATTCCTTTAGTGTGATATTGGGATGTGTTCTGCACTACTATGTGGAAAAATTTGTTATTTAACATTTTGGTCTAAGTTGTGTTTATTTTCAGTTCCCAGTGACTGGAAAATGTCAAAAGCAATATAATGTGCAGAATAATATGAGAGATTTTAACAAACCAATCGTGTATCAATAACAGTTGAGTGTGCAGAGCTTCCTAACCTACAATCCGAGCCTCACTGACCTCGTTTCTGGCTGCCCTGTGGGAGTGTGTTTAGGTACCCTGAATCCTCCGAGAGGACGTGCTGCTGCAGCAAAAATTAACCAAATAAAAGTGGATTTTTTTTTTTTTTTTGCATGATTAAAGTGCACAGTGAAGGGCAATTTTCTTACCGTGCACAGACAGCGGGATCAAGTGCAGCGCCAGGACGCACGACAGCAGCGTTAGTCTCCAGCATCCCGTGCAAAAGCTCGTCTCCTTCCCCTGCATCCTCACCGTGCAATGATAGAGTAAGATTATCAGGCGGGAAAAAAGGGGAATCCTTTGCTTTAATGGTGGTAATAGAGTTCAAAAAATGTTGCAAAAAGTAATCCGGGTTTGTTGGTTTGCGTGCAGTCTAGACTCCAGCCTCCCTGCGCTTCTCCTCCATAGCCGCTTGGTCTCAGCTGTCTCCTCGTCTCCGCCGCTGTTTCACACGCTCGGCTCAGTTTAAGCACACTGAGGTTGGTTACGGCTCCATTGCCACAGAACGGCGGTCGGAGACGGCGAGGCGAGGGTGGGGTGGTGGTGGTGGTGGAGGTGGTGGCTGAGCTGTGGTGGAGGCGGGGGATGCGCCGTGGCTCGGCTCGGCTTGGTCGGGGATCGGAACGGATCGGTGCTTTTGGGCACTTTGTGGCTGAGAGGGAAACAAACGCACGGCAGAGTGCAGCGCTCGGCAGCCTTCTCATCATCCGGGGAGGGGACAGAGGGCTGTTGATGCCCCCCTCCCCTCACCCACCCCCTCTTCATCCCTCCTCCCCCCTTTCCTAAGACGCTTCCCTCCTCCTCCTCTCTCCATCCTTCCCTTTCTTTAAAGTTGTTCCTATTTTTCGTCCTTAAAGTGTCCACATCTTTCCTCTTTTCCAAACATTTTCCCTCCTCTTCATCTTCCATTAGTTATTTTCCTCTTTTCAAACATGTTTCCTTTTCTCTCCTCCACTCAAGTTCCCATTATTCCAATTTCCACTTTTACTTCCATTTTCCTACTTTTTCGTCCTCCAAAGCATCCACATTTCTCCTCCTCCCTCTCTTCTTCCTTTTTACCTTCCAAGGTTTCTTTTGTTTTTCTTCACAAAACTTTCTGTCTTCTGCACCAAGATGTTCTCATTCCCTTTCTTCTGTCAAATCTCCATAGTTGTCGCCACTTTCCATCCTTTTTTTCATACAACTGTTCCTCCTCTTCTTTTCATTCCCAAGACACTTCCCTCCCTCTCCTCTCTCCAGCCTTGCTTTTTCCTTAAAATTTGTTCTACTTTTTCACCTCTTTTCCACTGATATTCTTGTCCTCTTCTTTTCGGTTTCTTTCTTTGTCCTTATCTTTTTAACCCTCCCTTTACAATTTTTTCCTCCAGAAAATGAATTACCCTCCTCCATCCTATGTTTTTGTCTTTCCACCTCTTTCTATTCCTGACTCTTTTTTTTATACATCCTTCCACACTTCCAGACATTTCTCTTCATCTTCTCCTTAATATTCCAAGAGTTTTTTAACCCTGTTTTTTTAAACCTCATTTTGTCCTTTTGTCCTTTCTCCTGCACCTTTGCGAAGATGATGTCTGTCATTTTCCTCCTCCTTTACTGCCATCCTTCTCCTCCTCCCGGGAAGCTCATTCCTTCTCCTTTTCTTCCTTCCTCCTGTCTGTCTGCATCCCAAAACATTCCTCTTCTTCCTCTTTTGAGACATTTTCCCCCATGTTTTCCTCTTCCTCTTTCCCTTTCCCCCAAACTTTCCCACCTCCTCCTATTCCTCCTTCTCCCAAAGCCTTCAGTTATTTGCTATTCATCTGAGTGTGTTGGATCTCAATAGGAGTGCACACTCTGCTCTGGACACTTTTTTTTTTCTCCCCAAGGGAAATCGGCCTATACTGAAGGAGCTTAACTTCCCTTCATCACTCAGTGTGTGTGTGTGTGTGTTGGAGAGGATGAAGCAGTTTGAGATTATGTAAAAAAAAAAAAATAAGTGTGGTGTTTGATGCCGTCAAAACAACCAGCTTTGTTTAATGGTGTGACACAGAGAAGCAAACAAAAGGGGGGAGGGGGGGAGACATGGGGGGTGTCTGGGTGAGAAGGGGAGGGTTAGAGGGGTAAACGGGGGGATGCATACGGTGATGAATGCCCAAGGGCCCCGGGGGTAATGGTGGCGGTGGGGGTCGTGGGCATTCTTCCACACACAAAAAAAGCATAAAGAGAGAGGGGCTGGGCAACAGGAGATGTTTTGTGTGTGTGTGTGTGTGTGTGTGTGTATGTGTGCGTGCGTGCGTCTGCAGTTGGTTGTTTATGTGTACGTGTGCATATGAATGCAAGAAGCAATGCCAGGGAAATGAAATCCAAAATGTGTAGTGGAATAGAAAATGTGTTTGATGAATTGTGAAAAGTAGGTCAAGAGGACATTTTTAGTGGCTTCCATTGAAATCTTATAAAATATGGTCCTTTTTCTGGAAGAGACTTTTGGGAACACTGCACAAACAATGTGAATCCTCTCAAAACATTGTTGCCAAGAAAAAGAATCTGGAATAAGTACAAAGCACCTGTCATTCCTGTGTCTCTCTGTGGTCCACACAACCATCAGTGTATTCATTATGAGCACAATAAGATTACATTCACACTGCAGACCTTCCTGCTCATTTCTTCTTTCATCTGATTTCACTGGACGACTGGTTTTATCTATTCCGCTGTGTGACGCCAATATGAGCTGACAGCAGCGCTGGACAGAGGGACAATAACAAAACACATCCCATCTGTTATGAACTAAAATTTCAGGCACATTTATTTCGGTTCTATCTTTCAATGCACCAAAAACCTAATAAAGTGGGATATTTGTCTTTTCATCTGTCTTCATGCCTATTCTGACTCAACTGAGCTGTCGTCGTGTCTCAGGTGAATCATTGGTGCTAATTAAACTCTCACAATCAAATGCTTATTAACACAGTCTACAGTCTTTTAGACACAGCAGTGTTTGGAGCTTAAAGGCCTTTACATGCTGCAGCAGTGACGAATAAACGGCACAAAAATGCAAAACTTGACAGCAAATATTTTCCATCAAAACTATTTATACTTGCAGCGATGCAAATCTGCAACAGTTGCATCTGGTCGGGGAGTGTGTAAATGCGCCAAGCAATGGAGTTTAGGTGTCTCTGGGATGATGCAGGTGTGGTACCAGACTTCTGTGGCGAAGAAAGAGCTGAGCTGGAAGCCGAACCAGTCTGTCCACGTTTCAACCCTCACCTATAGTCATGAGCTTGGAGTAGCATCAGGCATCTGGTAAAGATGCCTACTGGTCGCCTCCCGTTAGAGGTGTTCTGAGCATGTCCGCCTGGTAAGAGACCCCGTGGTCGACCCAGAACACACTTATCTATTCTATAATTATCTCTCTCATCTGGTTTGGGAATGCCTCTCGGTCGCCCAGGAGGAGCTGGAAGTTGTGGCTGGGGAGAGGGACGCCTGGAATACCTTTCTTAGCATGGTTCCCACATGACCCAGCCCCAGATAAGTGGTTGAAAATGGATGGATGGATGCAACAATTGTTCAATAAAAGCTTTATAAGGATTTGTACCAGGATCTTATTGACCCAGAGCAGCATCTGGCAGTCTGTCTGAGGTCACTTGTTGTCCAGCCTAAGCCACTCTGAGCTATTGTATCAAGTTTCACTTGAAGAATACTCTAAATCAATTTGAGTTCCCTCTAGCAAACAGTTACGTAGTTTATATGTCTTGGGCTTTTATTGTGAAGGTTCGAATAGAGAGGTGCATCTGGTATGCTCTGTGTTTGTCGGGGTTGAGACATAGACTGGAATGGATGTAGTCACCGTGATGTCACCGATTGGTTTGTGGACTGCTCATTTGAGGCATTGTGCTCGGCGTTACTCTCGTCCCCATCTTGTGTCGCCATCTTGTTTCCGATACGGGGAGAAGACCATATTTGGACTGTGGAGGAGCGAGAGGGATCTGATCACCGACTACATGCCTCTCTACACCTCAACCTGACTGAGAGAAGCCGCTGCTAATTCATGTTAGCATTAACTGGAGCATTAACTGGGATCTTAGTTTTGGCAAAAAACAAAAACAAAATGTATGTTACTTACCTCAGAAAACTGAACAGGGACTCCTTGGAGTGTCTGTTAGTCCAACCAAACACTGAACAAGACATTTTACTGAACAAAACGTTCAAATAAACATTAGGTGAAAATACAGTGAAAGGCTCAAAGTTATGAGACCAAACCGATAAACGTCCTTTTTGTATATGTAATATTACATATAACTTTATTGACACGTTGCCATGGATATGCATTGTTCTGCTTCTCTCCTGATGACGGCTCGCCTTGTTAGTGAGCTGTCAATCAAAGGTAGCCACGCCCCAAATCATATGATTCTTTATCTTCTATTTTCTTCTAAATGGAGCCATTATTTACACTATTAACATCAAATTGTCTTGAAGAAGATTTTTTACTAGAGATTGAGACCATAGTGTCCTAAAGAAGATTTCTGAGGTAATTAATGAAGTGAAAAGTTTTCTCATTTTGCATTGAAATGAATTGACCGAAATGCTTCTGCAGCCACCGTCAGAGCCCCCTGCTGGAATTTTTGGTAGAATGCAGCTTCAGGCACTTCCTGATTTGCCTCACTGCTCTGAACCGGAGGTTGCCGCCTGGGTTGAAAGAAGTAACAAATTAGCCATTTTGGTTCAATGTCCTGAGCCCCAGTGTTGTTGTTGTTTTATATTCATAAGTAAACAACACAACAGGATTGGTTGATGTCTTTATACATGGTGCAAAAGTCCGGAAAAAACAATCTTACTCTAAAAAATGTGTTTATGCTCAGACACGTTTTTAACGAGCACTGCATATTTTACATATACCAGCATGTCCAAGGGCAGAAAGTAAGTTTACTACAGACACCACAATTTGGGTATACTTGCAAAATACAGAAGACTGTCCCTGGTGGCGACAGGCCTAAATCAGCATTGTGTGAACTCATTTGGCAAGGGCTTTAACGTAATGCACATTCGTTTATTTAAGTCCTGCACTACAGCTTTAAGTCAACCACCAACATTTCTGTCCATCAGCAGTGTAAATGCTGCCCAAATGTACAAAAATCTGCGTCGCTGGCATCAGTACACAGTGACACAGCAGATGACAACCTTGATGTTCCCTCTATGCAAACACACATACACAAAAACATCCTAATTCTGTCTGGCAGCACGCCGTTTGCCAGTATTTTGGGGTTAATTCCTTGAACAGCTATCATATCAGATTGAGAGTCACGTGTTGTTGTTGTGACAGTCCAGGTCAACTGTTTTAGAGATATTAAAAGGGGGACAGTGCTCATCAACACATGGATTAGGGGTCATTTAATCCCTCTTATTCACCTTTAAAACATAAAGCCCACCCCCTGCATCTGTATCTCAGAGAGAATACATGCCACCCTGTGCATAACAAACACTTATTACATCCCCCGTCATCCCTGAATCTTCTCCTCTACTTCTCTCATACTGTAAGCAACACAATAAAAAATTGCAATAAAGTTGAGCAAACATGGGAACTCACATTTGGCTGCAGCTGCACCTGTCAAAGTCAACACCATAAAAATAAATCTAATTTCTGAAATCTAATTATTTCTTTGTTTCCCTGCAAATTTAATTTCATGTTTTTTTCATGGGAAGTGCAAAAGAAATAAAAAAAGTTACAGAAATGAAAAGTTCTTGAATTCCCTTCGCAACAAAATGATGGAACAAATGATCTGACCTAATCTTATGGGATAAGCTTGGGTAATTAGTGCTTGCTAGAATGCATTATTTACTCATCAAAACAAAGACTAAGTAAGAAAAGCAATACGAGAGCAGCAGAGACAGGACAGATGCAATTAGAACCTCTTATATGATCAGATATATGATCATGAACAGAGTCACCGGTGCAAAAAACAAATTGCTCACTAGTGTAAACTCAATGTTGTTCGATCTTTCACAGTGTAAACAACTGGAACGAACACAATGCAGTCAGTCTGTAAGTGTGCAATAACAGACCTGGG
Source organism: Centropristis striata (assembly GCF_030273125.1). Taxonomy (NCBI): domain Eukaryota; kingdom Metazoa; phylum Chordata; class Actinopteri; order Perciformes; family Serranidae; genus Centropristis; species Centropristis striata. The sequence goes on along the minus strand of NC_081524.1, from coordinate 21,445,740 downwards.
GTCATTTTATGACCTATATATCTATATGTGACTAAAGTGTATCTGGTCTAATTAGCCTTATCCGTTATGAATACAAGGTAATGAGAGCAGAAGCTGGCCTTGGAGCTTGTTTGCCATTTGCTGCACATATGGTAATGAGATGTTGTGGCCTGGTTTATTGTTAAAGGATAGATTCATGTTTTCAAACCTTAATACATTAATACAGTACTCACATTCACATAGGTAGATCACTGGACTCTGTTGTCATCTTTTTTTCCCCCTTTTCCATGGCTGCAAGTCAGTCTCCTTCTGCTGCAGCTCCAGTATTAAGAGACAAAAAAGCAACACGGTTTGTGAAAGCTTACACCAGTCCTCAACAGTCATCCAGAGTTATAGACTTCTTTATCCAAAATCCTGTGAGTATAGGTCATTTTAATTTTGACTTGGTTGAAAACACACAGGCATTACTAATGACATTAATCAGCAAAAAAGAAGGCAGCTATCATTAATTTTATCAGTCATACCTGTGATTTTCCTCCTGTGAAAAAATCCAGTCACAGTCCAATAAAATGAATCCTAATTACTGTATTAATTATTGTGAGCCACAGCTGAGCCTCACATGCCACATGTTAGCATGTCTCTACAAGTCCCATATGTCACAAAACATTTATTTCCTACAAATTAAAACTTGAAATGATGAAGGCACCTGCAAATGACAAGGTAGTACAAAATGAAAACCATAATTACACTCTGTGTTCAGATGAACTTTTAAAGAAAGACACAAACAAACAGATGCACGTCTTGAAATAGTGTTTAAATTATCAATGTTGTGTTAGTGCACATAAAAGACAATCGGAAATGCTTGTGTTTCTGCAGCTGGAGCGGTCGCAGGTGCACCTTCGCCCCCCTAAGTGCCGACCATGCAACATATGGGAGGTATAGAGATGGAGCCAGGCAGCAAGCCGCAGAGCTGAAAACTGAAGCCAATGCAGAAGTGCCAAAAGCTGCAGTTCCTTGACTGGCCACTTGAGGCTGGCTCCAAAAGTGAGCCAATCCCTGTAGATCTTAATGTTAAAATGCTCAAATTTACTGTAGAATTATACACATTTACAGCCTGTTGCAAAAGACGATTCCGGTCTCTATAGATAATTTCCCCGTTCATGACAACTGTGAGTGAATATTTGTATAACTCAACTTTTCAACCCCTTCTGCATAATTAAGGGCCTTATAGTAGGACTCAGTGGTGCATTCTGCCCTCAGCTTACCTCCGCTCCACTGTCTTTATTAACATGATGGGTAATGAATAAAGTGGAGGAAAAACTATTAAATTTGGTACATTATCAGTTTCACTTAAAGTGTACTGATATTATTTCTTGTCACAATGTGCATTTTTCACAGCAAACATTTTGCTAATAATAAAATGTCTGTAAAACTAGCTTGACTTTGAACTTTCAGTCTTGTTCAAACAACCAATCTGTCTTTTATGGATCCATTCATGCTTCTTTTACCTTAATTCATCCCTCCATTCTCATTTTATTTCATTCCTCTGTTCCTCCACTCTATTTTCCCATGAACATCCCTTCATCTCTTCTCTTTTTGTACTGTCTTTTCTTGGACTCAGAGGGTGAAGCCTGCTGTGTTTGCTAACCAGAGCAGAAATAAACTGTTTGTCCCCCCTCTTCATAATCAACCCCTCCCATTTCTGTCTCCCAAAAATATTAACCCCGACCCCCTTTAAAAGACCTGCCACACTTACAGTCTCACAACACACACTGCACATATATTTATTGGTTTCCTGATGCAAAAAAAGCTTCTTAAAAAACAACAACAACAAAAACACAAGCTTCTTTCTATGTTTCAGGACATTTTCTAGATGACTTCTCAAATTTGCATCTCAAAATAAAGCCCAGCAGCGAGCATGTTAATATTTGTTGATGTCTAATACTGTACCATCAGTCAAAGGCAGACTCTGTGATGAGTCCTGTCATGTTGGTATTAATGAGGGCAGGTTGTCGCCCAGTTTCCAGAGCTGGTTTTACCACCACTGCTCCAAAATATATTCAAACTTTACACTTGTTAATATTTGTCCAAGTCTAATCCAGTCAATGTTTAGACTTAGGTTTGAATTCACTGAGTGACATGAGTGCTGCTGAGTTTCAAAAAATTTGGACATTCAGCTTTAAACCTGCATTAAGCATTATTGTGTGATATACTATATTATACAAACAGTACAATTATTAATTGCATTTAAATAAGTTATGTCAAAGGGTTACTGATGGTGCCAAAATCCTGGTCTGAAAGTCTGAAACACACATTGGTTTAGTCTCAGTGCTTTCATCAACCATCATTTCAGCTTCTCCAGAAAAACAAGATGAAGCACGAGCTGAGCAGATCCAAACAGCAGCTGTGACTTACTTTGCAAAGATACGACTGGACTTACCTCTTGTCTGTGGTCAGTAGCTCTGCTCCAAATGCATGCTAGGCGATTGTTTGCTGACTCAAGTACTGTACTTAACCCTTTGATGCACAACAGGGTCTAAAGTGACCCGATATGGGTTTTTATGTTCTATATCTTTGCAATAAATTATTTTCATCATTCAGTATTCCAGGTTTTCCTCAATTAGTTTGTTTTTGATCATCATACATCCTAATTTTATGTTTTCCTTTATTATTTTTTAATATCATCCTGTTTTGTTTCACTACTCTTCCAATGTACATCATGGAAGAAAAATGACCCATATCGTTTTTTCCGCTAAGTAGCTTGTCAAGCTAACTACTTAGATAACTTCTTGGCTAAGAAGTTAGCTTAGCAAGCTTCTTAGCCAAGTAGTTAGCTATGCAATACAAAATAAATACAAATACAAAAACTTTTTTTCTTCATAAAGTATGAGGCAAAATGGAAATAATGATCTGTTATTATCAAGAAAAAGATATTTAAAGAATACTTGGAATATTCAATCATAAAATAAGTTGATATCAAAAGATAGAGCACAGAAACACACAGCAAGCATTAAATAACATGGGAATGAATGAGGGTCATTTTTGACCCATGTTGTGCATTAGAAGGGGGGGTTAATATGGTGTGCATCAAAGGGTTAAGTGCAATTTTGAGGTCCTTGTACTTTACTTGAGTATTTCCACATATGTAACTTTAAATTTCTACTTCATTACATTTTGAGGCAAATACTGTACTTTTTATTCCACTACATTTAGCTGAGAACTTTAGCTACTTTTAGGTTGAGCATGAAAAACATGATCAATTTAAAATGATTTTGCATTTTTATAAATTAAACCTAATTACAGTATATTAAGCAGTTAAAATGATTCATCATGACAAATAATCTAATATTATATTTAGAATATACAGTCATGGAAAAATCTATTAGACCACTTTTTTCCTTCAATTTCTTGTTCATTTAAATGCCTGGTACAACTAAAGGTACATTTGTACAAATGTACCTTTAGTTGTACCAGGCATTAAAATGAACAAGAAATTGAAGAAAACAAGGGTGGTCTAATAATTTTTCCATGATTGTATATCTGAGTGGGGCCATTCTGCATAACAAGTACTTTTACTTTCAATACTTTAAGTACATTTTGATCCTGGTACTTTTGTACTTTTACTGAAGTGAGTTTTGAATGCAGGACTTTTACTTGTAGTGCAATAGTTCTGCTGTGTGGTATTAGTACTTTTACTTAAGTAAGGGATCTGAATACTTTTTCAACCACTGGTTGAAAAACATTCAACCAAATAATTGATGAATGCAGCTTCAAGAAGGACCCTTTTACATGATTGCTGCACACTGTTTGGAATCAAAATCTAAGCTTTTTTTAAGCTGTGACAAAGACCATTTTACACTTTTTTTCCAAAACACATTAGTGCAATATGTTCTACACCACAATATTAATACAGATAATTTACAGACATTGGCATCTCCATATGACTGCAAACCCATTAATCGACTTAATGATTCATGCAATTTACTGTGTTCCTCTCTTATGATTTACATTAGATGAGACTCTTCAAAGTTAAACCATGTATCACTCATTTTGTTTGCTTTAAATGCAATTTGTTGGAATTGTTAATTTTGACAACAACAAAAAATCAACATACTATGATCATATCATTAATATATGACAACACTGAGTTAAGACTTATCATATTATAAGCTTTTTAAGACTTTTTATGACCTTTAATTTTGACTTTTAAAGGAACCACAGGAACTATTTTTTGTCAACTACACCTGCATCATTGGGTATACCTTTGCACTGATTAGTTTGATAGGAGGTTAAAGATTCATTGGCCAACAGTCTTTAACCATGCATTAGCTGCTTTCATTTTCTGCTTTTGCAGCAACACTAGCTGTGAAGTTAGGGACACCTCATGGAAGAAAAGGCATTCTTGCTGTGTAACTCACATAGCTGTCAGATCAGAGCCCCCATTAATTCTGTGAAGACCTTGTATATTTTTTTACTGTGTTTCCTTTACGGCATTTCTTTAAATTAATTAGACTCTTTAAATTAAACAGGTGTATTTCATTTGAAATGTACTGGCAAAATGTAAACTGTGAACCCCTTAGTAGGATACAAATGGTGAGATGTAGACATTAAGTAATAACAGAACTCATATACAATTAAGGTTTTTATTTATATATTTATTGATGCATTGAATGATTGATTGATACTAAACATATATTTAGTATATATAAAAAATTTTCAATTTTATATATTTGTTGTATTATTTTCATCATTTTAAATCATATTTTATTTTATTTAATTAGGTTATGCCAGATTATTATGATTAAAGTATGTATATCCGTCTGTCTGTCCGTCCGTATCTATGTATGTCTGTATAGCCCCTTTCATAGTGCCATTTCATGGCAGGACATTTATGGCTCTGTAATGTCTCACCTGCAACATGAAACACCAGAAGCGGGATGCCAGGATTAAGTGATCCCACCAATTTTCCGCCTCCTGAGGTAGTCACAGAGGGGGAAAATTGGTGGGACTGTTGGAGGCGAGACCACTATGAAACGGCCAACCCGGCAAGGTGGAAAATTTGACAACGCACGTAACGTCTAAGACACACCTCCCACTCAGTCTGACAGTCACTGAATCACCTTTCAGCAGCATGCACAACAACTGCGGCCGCCGTTGCTAACTGTGCACAGCGTCCGTCGCTTATTGTAAACATACCAGCATGCTAACTGTGCACAGAGTTCCAGTGCTTGTTGTAAACAATCGGAGGTCGCTAACTGAACACATACTGCTGCAGCACATACACATTGTTCTGCTACAGAGCTAACTATGCGGCCTATTAGCACTGTGCTACTGTGCAGCACTGCTGCTGCTCTGTTGCACCTCGTCGCACCTCACTATCGTCTCCTCCCACTATCCTCCCACCTCATTCCACAACAGTGGAACAGAAACACAATGAAAGGGCATGAATATCACTTGGCGGGATCACTATGATTGCCCTAAGTTGGAAAGCTGGCACAGATCATTCCGGCAATATTGCGTTATATAGACGTTTGCAGGAATCGCACTCTGAAAGGGCCTTATGTCTGTATGTATGTATGTTTGTTTGTCCATATTCTATGTCTGTTTGTATGTCTGTGTGTCTGTATGTATGTATGTATGTATGTACGAGGTTACAATTTGCCAAAGAACACATCAACTGGCCTAAAGAGAAATGGAGGAACATTTTGTGGACTGATGAGAGTAAAATTGTTCTTTTTTGGTCCAAGGGCAGCAGACAGTTTGTGAGACAAGACCCAAACTCTGAATACTATGGTGTTGGCTATTTATCGCATACCAGGGATCATGGATCAGTTTGCATATGTCAAAATACTTGAAGAGGTCATGTTGCCTTATGCTGAAGAGGACATGCCCTTGAAATGGGTGTTTCAACAAGACAATGGGCCTCATTCACGAACCGTTCTTAAGAACAAATTTGTTCTTAAGTCCTACTTACGAAGATTTTACGAAGATTGTGGCATTCATGAATTTTGTTCTTATCCAGGATTTTTCTTAGGTAAGAACAAATCCTACGAACACTCAGGAGTACTCTTAAGCACATTTCAGTGCTGACATGTTGGCATGGTTGTGTTGTCTTCTTTTGTTAAGTTCAATAAAATACATTATGGTGAAATTACCGTCATGTATTATTTATTTATTTATTATTCATTTCATTTTTTTTTTTTCATTTTAATGAAATTAAATGTGCCAACGCTTTAACATGAATCAAGTAAATTGGAAACCACGCTGTCAATTAGTGATACCACCCTATTTATAGGTGGCATTTCTCCATCCACGGCCTACAAAACAATGGCATATGTATTGCTGCTACAGGAGATTGCAGATCGTGCCCTACGGAGGGAACAAATCTTTCAGGATCACGTAGATCTTTTTTCAGAGAGCGATGAGTATCTCTTTGGACGCTTTAGGCTCCCACGAGCAGTTCTAGTCGACCTCTGCAACTATTTGGAGCCGGCACTTCGGAGCCACATCGGTCCAACCCTGTCCCCCCGCATGTGCAGGTTCTATTGACCCTCGGGTTTTTGGCCACTGGATCCTTTCAGCGGGAGCTGGGGGACAGGGTGGGCATCTCACAGCCATCCATCAGCCGCGCTCTCCCTCGAGTTGTGGATGCAATTAATCAACTGGCTACACAATACATCAAATTTCCATACACAGCAGAAGAGCAAGTAACAGTCAAGAGAGGATTTCATCTCATTGCTGGTCTCCCTAACACCATTGGCGCAATAGACTGCACCCACGTACGCATCAAGGCACCCTCTCCAGACTCTTTTCCATACCTCAACCGCAAGCAATATCACTCGATAAATGTTCAACTAATTTCGGACTCAAATAACCACCTGCTGAACGTAGTCTCCCGGTTCCCAGGAGGAGCACACGACTCCTATATTTTTCAGAACAGCTCCGTGGGAACACGCCTTGAACAAGGAGCAGCTGATGACGCATGGCTCATTGGTATGCATCTGTTAATTACAATTTCCCATAAGTGAGATATGCCCTGGCCCCCTGGTTGATGACACCACTGACAAACCCTCAGACTCCTCAGGAGGTGTCATATAATCAAATGCATGCACGCACTCGCTCCAACATCGAACGCACCATCGGCATTTTAAAGGGACGCTGGATGTGTTTGGACACAGCAGGTGGCAAATTGCTGTACAAACCGGAGAAGGTAAGACAACAGATTTGTTTCATGAGCCTATTATAAAGACCCACCTACACTAGGCTCAGGTTTCTTCAAACACCTTGTATCTTAATTTATGACTGTCCCTCACCATTACAGGTCTGTAGGATAATCATGGCCTGCTGTGTCCTGCACAACATTGCCATGAAGTGTGGTGTGCCACTTCCCCCTCAGCCACTACACCATGAGGATGTGCGTCCTGATGCAGTGATGGGACCAGACTGCAGGCGCGCTGTTCATGTTCGAGAGCATTTAATTGCTCGTTTGTGAATAAAGTTGAAATATTACAAGTTTAATCAAACAGTCTACTGTAATTCACTTCAAAAATGAGGACAAACCATTTTCATTGGTTTACAGGTTTATTTTTTTTTAGAATTCTCGTTAATTTCTTGAAGAGTTTGTGAAATTGTTCCCAATGTTGAGGCAATCTTCTCCAGTGTGTCCGCTATCCGTTCTTGATTATGTAGGACTGCATCTGAGATCAGGCGTGGTCGTGGAGAGAAACGGGCCCGAGTTCGTGTGGATGTGCTGCTACAGGAGGGCTCTGTCAGTTCTGGCCCTGTTGGAAGACGGCTCTGCGGGACTTCATCTGTGATTAAAAATAAAAATCAAGCCAAGGTTGCAACCCCTCTGTCCAATACTAAAGACATATTTTGAGCTTACACTGTGGTAAACTCCTGCCTTACAGGACACACATTTTAAATCATATATATATTACAGAAAATAAATTTACCTTCCGATTCCTCTGGAGTAGCAGCGGCACAGGGAGGGGGTGACAGCGTTGCATCGGGGCCCAGGTCTGTGTCCAGAGACTCAGTTGATGGTACTCCTAAAAAGTAAGGTGGGAAAATGTAATCAATTAAACTAGTTACATTATAGTACCGGTAATTTGATTTTTCCGATATAGCTTACCTGAGAGTGCCGTCTCCCCGATGATGGCCCCGATGCGCTGGTCCAACTCAGACATGGGTGTCGTGTCTGCTGTCCCCCCTCCAGTCCGTTGCATCTCCCGACGGAATTTGGCTATATTTTTTTTTGTTTCAGATTTAAGGTCGAACCATTTTTTTTCACCTCCTCTATTGTCCGTCCTTCTCCCGATACTTCATCCACTGCACTCGTAACTGCCTCCCAGGCCTCCTTTTTGTTCGTGTTAGTGCAACCTGCACTCAGGCTGCTAAATATATATTTTTTTCTGAAACTGATCTCCAGCAGCAGAACTTCTACCTCTAAAGAGCTGAAGTTTTTCTTTCTTCTCACCTGCGCTCCACGGGATTTAAGTTTTGCTTTTGGCATGATGTTGCTTCTTCTGTGTGGCATCTACACTCGGCCCTGCAGTCCTTTTTATGGGCCCTTTTATGGGCATTAATGGGCAGTTACCTATGCTAATCCTATGTTAATTAGACTCACCTGGCATGCACGCTCAACTTACGAGGAGATGGCATTCATCAATTTAAGAACACGGCTGCGAACAATTCAGCTGCTTAAGAACATGTTGATGAATCTGACGTAGGGTCTTCTTAGAAATCTTCTTAAGAAGGACTTAAGAAAGAATCTAAGAAGATTCTTAAGAAGATATTGGTGAATGAGGCCCAATGACCCCAAACACACTAGTAAACGAGCAAAATCTTGGTTCCAAACCAACAACATTGATGTTATGGAGTGGACCTTAATCCAATTGAGAACTTGTGGGGTGACATCAAAAATGCTGTTTCTGAAGCAAAACCAAGAAATGTAAATGAATTGTGGAATGTTGTTAGAGAATCTTGGAGTGGAATAACAGCTGAAAGGTGCCACAAGTTGGTTGACTCCATGCCACACAGATGTGAAGCAGTTATAAAAAAAACTGTGGTCATACAACTAAATATTAGTTTAGTGATTCACAGGATTGCTATTTGTAAAGTCAACGGCAGACACTGCTATTTTTTTTTAACACACCCCTTTCAACTAATTGCCCAATTCCACAGCCTTAAGAGCTGCATATCATGAATGCTGGGTCTTGTTGGTTTTCTGAGAATCTACTGCACCTACTGGTACCCTGTTTGCCATGTAGCAATAAAAAATATACTAAAAACCTGGATTAATCTGGTTAGTCACATTGGACTGCTATTATTTTGAACACTACTGTATGTATGTTTGTATGTATGTATGTATGTATGTATGCCAGTATGTACATATGCCAGTATATATGTAATCAAGGTATAGTGCAATAAGAGCTATTAGTGCATCAATAAGTGCTAGTGACAATTCTTTAAGGAGTAGAATTATCGTGTGGTGCTAGGAGAGAAGATGCTCTCTGAAGAGCTGGGTCTTCAAGGATTTTTTAAAGGTAGAGAGGGACACCCCTGCTCTGGTTGGAACTGGTAGTGTGTTCCACCAGCGGGGAACAAGAAATGCAAAGAGTCTGGATTGCCTTGGACCAACGGGGGGCAGAGCCAGGTGCCGTTCATTGGAAGAGCGCAGCGGTCGTGAGGTAGCATATGTCTGAATCAGGGCGTTCAGGTAGGTAGGAGCAGTACCGGAGACAACTTTGTAGGCTAGCATTAGAGATTTGAATTTGATGCGGGCTGCAACAGGAAGCCAGTGGAGCTCAATGAGCAGCGGTGTGACATGTGACCTTTTTGGCTGATTGTAGACCAGCCAAAAAGGCAGCAGTCCCACTTGAGACATTTGATTATGTGCAAGTGGGCACGCGATTCAAGTCCATGTGGACAAGGAGGAAGGTGTGAGGTCCATATGTACTGTATGTGACTGACTGCACACAGACAGATACACACACACACACACACACACACACACACACACATAAGGACATACACACGCATACACACACACACACAAAACACATAAAAGAAATACGGTCATACACACACACATACCGACAAGCATACACACCTTCAATACATACAGACATACACAGATCCAAATCCAGAATTTAGTTTAAAATCCTTCTTCTTACTTACAAAGCTCTAAATTGTCAGGCACCATCATATCTCAAAGACCTCATAGTGCCATATTACCCTTCTGGAGCACTACGCTCCCAAAATACTACGTTACTTTTGGTTCCTAAAGTCCTTAAAAGTAGATTGGGAGCCAGAGCCTTCAGTTATCAAGCTCCTCTCTTGTGGAATCATCTCCTAGTCTCAGCACGGGAGGCAGACACCCTCTCTTTATTTAAGAGTCAACTTAAAACTTTCCTCTTTGACAAAGCCTATAGCGGCATAATGCCGCTATAGGCCCAACTTGCTCTCTTTGTCACTGACTCCCTGGGTGTGGTGTGCGTTGTCCTCCTCATGGCCCGAGTACAGCAGCAGCTCTCCTGTGGCCAGCCTTTTCTGTCCAGAATCTGTCCATCTTGATTCACTGATTCCGAGTATGGCAAGGTTGTACTTCTTCATCTCGGTCTTTCCAGCTTCGAAAATGGTCCTTACGTTCCATGTACCGATGGTGGTTGTAACCCTGGTTGAAAGGATGCTTTTCGGCAGTGTGGCTTCCGAGTACTTCCGGCTTTCACCACCCTGCGTCATAAATCCTTCTGACGAAGGTCCATCTTCTCCCCTGGGTCATGGTTTACTCTTGTTTGCGTATCTGTAACAGGTATTGTTTTTATGGGGTGAGGTTGTTAGCCCCACGCCCAACCCCCAACCTGGAGGACCAGGTGTTGCCTTTCGTCGGATCTCTACCCCGAAACCTGCCCGGCTTGGTAAGACCTACCGGGGGTATAACCCCCACCGGTATAGCCTCCAGGGTCATGGAAGTACACAAGCCTCCCCACCACGACAAGGTAGCAACACAGAGGGAGGTCACACACACACATTCATACACACACACACACACACACACACATCCCGACACACACATATAAATACAAACACACACACACACACACACAACCATACGGACACACACACAAAAACACATACATACGGACATACGGACATACAAACACACACACACACACATAAATACGGTCATACACACACACATACACACACACACACACAAACACACACACACACACACACACACACACACATACACAACCCGACGCACAAACACACACACAAATACATTCATGCACACACACACACACACACAAAAGACATATACACACACACATACACACACACACACACACACACACACACACAGACATACGGCCATACATACACACACACACACACACACACACGCACACACACACACACACACACACATATGGCCAGAAACACACACATCAGTCAGTCATTAGGTCAGTCAGTCAGTCAGTCAGTCAGTAGGTCAGTCAGTCAGTCAGTAGGTCAGTCAGTCTATCCGTCTATTTTTTTAATTTAGTAGCTTTACATTTTTTATTATTATATTGTATTATTTTCATCATCTTATATCATATTTTATTTCATTTAACTAGATTATGTCATATTATATTTTAATATATTACATTGTATTATTTTCATTATATTATATCATTTCTTTTTTTATATTATATTATATTTTATTTTAATATATTACATTTAAATATATCATATTTCATTAAATCAACTAGATTATTCTATATTTTATTTTAATATAATCCATTATAATATGTTATATTTTATTATTTGCATTATATTATATAATCTCATATTTTTTATTTTACTCAATTATTTTATATTTTATTTTAATATATCAAACTTTAATGTTATATTGTATTATATTCATTATATTATATTTTATCATATTTTACTTTATTTAACTAGATTATATTATATTTTTATATTTCATTTGAATATTTTCAATTTTAATATATGATATTGTATTATTTTCATGATATTATATCATATTTATTTATTTAACTCAATTATGTCCTATTATATTTTAATATATATCCTATTTTATTTTACTATATTATTTAATATTTATTTGAATATATTAAATTTGAATATATTATATTGTATTATTATCAATATATTATATCATATATATTTAACTAGATTAGGACATATTATATTTAAATATATATCCTATTTTATTTTAATATATTATTTCATATTTATTTGAATACATTACATTTTAATATATTATATTGTATTATTGTCATTATATTATATTATATTTATTTATTTAACTATATTAAGTCATATTATATTTTAATATATATCCTATTTTATTTTACTTCATTATTTTATATTTATTTGAATATATTACATTTTAATTTATTACATTGTATTATTTTCATTATATTATATCATATTTATTTAACTAGATTACTTCATATTATATTTTAATATATATCCTATTTTATTTTACTATAATATTTAATTTTCATTTGAATATATTACATTTTAATTTATTATATTGTATTATTGTCATTATATTATATCATATTTATTTAACTAGATTATGTCATATTATATTTTAATATATATCCTATTTTATTTTACAATATTATTTTATATCTATTTGAATATATTATATTCTATTATTGTCCTTATATTATATCATATTTATTTATTTATTTATCTACCTAGATTATGTCATAATATTTTGATATATATCCTATTTTATTTTACTAGATTATTTTATATCTATTTGAATATATTATATTCTATTATTGTCCTTATATTATATTATATCATATTTATTTAACTCGATTATGTCATATTATAGTTTAGTATATATACTATTCTATTATTTTATATTTATTTGAGTATATTAAATTTAATATATATATTATATTGTATTATTGTCATTATATTATATTATATTTATTTATTTAACTATAGTATGTCATATTATATTTTAATATATATCCTATTTTATTTTACTTCATTATTTTATATTTATTTGAATATATTACATTTTAATTTATTACATTGTATTATTTTCATTATATTATATCATATTTATTTGACTAGATTACTTCATATTATATTTTAATATATATCCTATTTTATTTTACTATATTATTTTATATCTATTTGAATATATTATATTGTATTATTGTCCTTATATCATATCATATTTATTTATTTAACTAGATTATGTCATATAATATCTTAATATATATCCTATTTTATTTTACTTGATTATTTTATATCTATTTGAATATATTATATTGTATTATTGTCCTTACATTATATTATATCATATCTATTTAACTAGATTATGTCATATTATAGTTTAGTATATATCCTATTTTATTATTTTATATTTATTTGAGTATATTACATTTAATATATATATTATATTGTATTATTGTCATTATATTATATTATATCATATTTATTGTCTGTCTGTCTGTCTGTCTGTCTGTCTATTATATTATTCATATATGGCAACAGGTGGGATTAAGTGTTATTTAACGCAGCGAATTATCAAGTAATATTAATTTTAAGCCCATGGGATGAAGACACCTCCCTCAAGCGGGCAAGGAAAAACTCCCAGACCGACCCTTTAACGGGAGGCTGGGAGAAACCTTGGGAAGGACCACACAAGAGGGAACTCCCTTCCTGAGATAATTGAGTGTCTTATGGGCTTCATAACAAAAAATAGTCCAGTGTTGTTAACTAAATCTAGACAAATATATAGAAGAAGAGAGGTGCTCTTTGAAAGTAATTAGCAGTATATCCTCCTCTGCTCTGATCTATCTGCTAAAAATGATACTGGACTCGTGTTTTATCCTGTTCCACCTGTGCCAGTGTAATTACGACCTGCTGGCCTCCTAATACTGTGATGTCCCCTTGAGATGTGGATATGCTGTCCTCATCAGACACCTCTCTGCCTCTGTTGTCCTTTGGCACTTCCATCCACACCCATGACCTGGTGTTGTCAGACAATGACAAAAAGTTGGTTATGTTTTGTTTTCCACTTGTGTTGCAATCAACAGCAGGAGTTATTTTACTGATACCCGAGTTTCCTGTGGTAAAAAAGAAAGTTTTCAAGTGGTAGCTGTATATGCCTTTTTAACCCTTTGATGCACAACATGGGTCTAAAGTGACCCGACAGAGTTTTTATGTTCTATATCTTTGCAATAAATTATTTTCATCATTCAGTATTTCTAGGTTTTTGATCATCATACATCCTAATTTTATGTTTTCCTTCATTCATTTTTGAATAAAATCCCTTTTTGTGTAACGACTCTTCTAATGTACAACACGGGTCAAACAGATCCATATCCATTTTTTTTTAGCTAAGTAGCTTACTAAGCTAACTACTTAGCTAGCTTCTTGGCTAAGTATTTAGCTTGCCAAAATAACTACTTAGCTAACCTCTTGGCTAAGCATTTAGCTAAGTAGCTTGCTAAGCTAACTACTTAGCTAACTTCTTGGCTAAGTAGTTAGCTTAGCAAGCTACTTAGCCAAGTAGTTAGCTAAGTAATAATACAAAAACTTTTTTTCTTCATGTATGTGTCAAGTATGAGAAGCAAAATGGAATAATGATCTGTAGTTATCAAAAACAACATTGAATACTGGGAATAGTCAATCATAAAATAAGTTGATATCAAAAGAAACACACAGCAAGCATTAAATAACATGGGAAATTAATGTGGGTCATTTTTTATCCGTGTTGTGCATTAGAAGGGGTGTCAATATGTTGTGCATCAAAGGGTTAAAGGCTGTGTAAGCCATTGTAAGTATATCTGACCTACACAGTACCACTTTGAGACAGTTGGTCTGAACACAATTTATAGGTTGCAAAATGTTGTTGAAGCCTACAGTTTTTTAAAAAAGAAGCTTGCTGCGTCTTTTTCAGTTGTGCCTTGCAGGCTCTGAATAAAGTTTTATCAGCAATGCAAAATCTGCACTCTCTTTAAAAAAAACAATCACAAAAAGCCACCCCAGGCTGCTAAAAAGTTCTTTTTAATCAGGGACTTACACAGCTCTTCAGCAGCAGTTTAAAAAAAAGTATAGAAACAGTCCTGAAGCACCAACAGCTTGAAGCAAAACAGTTTCATTACTCAGTCTGAGCAAATAAAAAAATAAAAAAAGGAGAGAAGACTGTCTGTCTGTCTGTCTGTCTGTCCGTTCTTCTGACATAATTTAATTTAACTAGATTATGTCATATTATGTTTTATTTTTTGACATTTTAATATATTACATTGTATTATTTTCATTATATCAGATTTTATTTTACTAGATTAGGCTATATTTTATTTTTAATAAATTACAATTTAATTTAGCATATTCTATTTAACTCGATTATATTTTATTTTACAAGATTATATTGTATTTTATTTTAACATATTACATTTTAATACTTTTTTATTTATTTAACTATAACACAACAATTTCCTGTTGATAAAAATAAATAAATGAATAAAGAGAAGACTGGTTGCTATAAAAGATAGAATTGTCAACGAGGAGGAAAATATAAAAAGCCTTTTTAAATGCCTGAAACATTAAAATGATTTAGCCAGCATAATGCAGCCATTTAAATATTTTCTTCCTCATTGATATTTTTTTTAGTATATTTGGAGATAATAGTAAGCAGAACTATTTCTTCTATTTTAAGCTAAAACCTGCTCCATGCTGAGGTTATATTGGGTCTTTATTAGGACTGAAAATAGCTGGTGACCACAGTGGGAGATCTGCTCCCTGCTGCTGCCAATTAAAAATACAGAACACCCACATTGCTGGGTACCAGATGCAATAATTTCCATAATGCAACCCAACAGTTCGACCCTACATGCCCCCAACTCCTTTCAAAATCCAAATCTTAAATTTGTGATGCAAGATTTCTGCTAAAAACGTTATACTTTGATATGTGAGTGGGTGTGTGTTGCAACAGGTGAACCTACCTGTATGTGCATGTGCTCCCTGATCCAGGCCCATCTTCAGGAGCTGCACTCTTCTGGGTTTCTGCACAGATAAAAACATGTCAGAATTTCTTGAATCTTTAAGTTCAATGATCTTCAAACCTGCAAAGCGATGCAACACTTACTTAACCAGGCCACTTTCTTTTCCTCAGAGATGTGGTTTGGGTCTTCATCTCCAGGGAGGACTTTTTTCTGAATCTGGTCCTTCTCTTCTTTGAAGAGCAGTCTGGTTTTCTGCACAGATGAAATGTTTAAATATCTTGTATCCTACAGTTACAGTACAGACTCAACAAAAGGGAAGTGATATAACACCTACTGGTCGTCATTCTTCTGACTTTTGCCATTGCTCGATGAAGCCTGATCAGAGTTGTGGGGCTTCTCTGTAGGGAAGAAAAGGTTTTAACGTTTTGTCAAAACTATTCAGAAATGTGGAATCTTTATACAGAACATGGTTGAACTGAAATCCTTTGAAAAAGAGTCAAAGATGAGCTTACCTGCTTCTGTTTCTGCCTCATCCAGGCTCACCATTTTCCTCCTCTTTGCAGGGTTCTGGCATGGAGACCTGCATGGATGAAATGTGTTTAAATCTCTCAAACTTCAACAGTAAAATGTAATCACTACAGAAAGTTAAACAGCACGTACCTTGACCCACTGTGGGAGGCTTCAAAAGTGGCTCGTGTCCTTTTCCTGCAAGGTTTAGTTTCAGCCTCACTGGCCAGAGCTTTGATTGGAGTCTCCTTTGAGTCAATCAGCAGGCTCACAATCCTCCTCTTCTTTGCTGGGTTGCTGCATGGAGATCTGCATGGATGAAATGTGTTTAAATCTCTTGAACTTCAACAGTGAAATTAAATCACGACAGAAAAGTTAAACAGCACGTACCTTGACCCACTGTGGGAGGCTTCAAAAGGTTCCAGTTTCCTTTTCCTGCAAGGTTTACTTTCAGCCTCACTGGCCAGAGCTTTGATTGGAGTCTCCTCTAACTCATTCAGCAGGCTCATCTTCATCACCTTCCTCTTTGGCGAGCAGCTGTTTGGAGACCTGCATGGATGAAATGTGTTTAAATCTCTTGAACTTCAACAGCAAAGTTTAATTAAAACAGAAAAGTTAAATGGCACGTACCTTAACCCACTGTGGGAGGCTTCAAAAATGGCTCGTGCCCTTTTCCTGCAAGGTTTAGTTTCAGCCTTACTGGCCGCAGCTTCGATTGGAGTCTCCTCTAGCTCATTCAGTAGGCTCATCTTCATCACCTTCCTCTTTGGCGAGTAGCTGTTTGGAGACCTGCATGGATGAAATGTGTTTAAATCTCTTGAACTTCAACAGTAAAATGTAATCACCACAGAAAAGTTAAACAGCACGTACCTTAACCCACTGTGGGAGGCTTCAAAAGTGGCTTGTGTCCTTTTCCTGCAAGGTTTAGTTTCAGCCTTACTAGCGGAAGCTTCGATTGGAATCTCCTTTGAGTCAATCAGCAGGCTCATCTTCATCACCTTCCTCTTTGGCGAGTAGCTGTTTTGAGATCTGCATGGATGAAATGTGTTTAAATCTCTTGAACTTCAACAGCAAAGTTTGATTAAAACAGAAAAGTTAATTGATACGTACCTTGACCCACTGTGGGAGGCTTCAAAAGTGGCTCGTGTCCTTTTCCTGCAAGGTTTAGTTTCAGCCTCACTGGCCAGAGCTTCGATTGGAGTCTCCTTTGAGTCATTTACCAGGCTCATCTTCATCACCTTCCTCTTTGGCGAATAGCTGTTTGGAGATCTGCATGGATGAAATGTGTTTATCTTACCTGCTTGTGCCTCAATTAAATCCGTCTTCAAACTCTTGCTCTCTGGCGGGGCCATTTCCAGGCCCTGGTCCTCGTGGATGGAGAGGCTACTGGAGACGTCTGATGCAATGCCCAGAACGAGAGGGTGCTCCGGGCGAGTGTGCCAAGCAGGAGTGACTTGTCCAGGGATGTTGTACTTGTCCAGGCTGGCGGTGCTGGTAGAGGCCTGAGGCTGCTGGTCCCAGTTATCAGAGCTCAAAGTCTGATCCCGACAGACTCCCATCACCTCGCAGCATGATTTCACACTGAAAGAAAAATCAGAAAAAAACATTAAAATCAACATTCATCCATTGACTCCAGCACAGAGATTGTACCACAGCGTTTAAACGTAGACCTACTAGAAGCTGTCGGGGAAACTGTCAACGAGGTCGCCCATGGTGATGAAGGGATCCTCAAGGAGCTGACTCGGCGTTATCCGTTTATCGGCGTCCAGATGAAGCATCTGCTTGAGCAAATCAACAAACTTATCCAGGTCTTCCTCTTCTGCCATGGTGTCCTCATCTGACAGATGGCAGGTTGGTCTAATCTGAATCAGAACAAATCAAAAAGGTTAAAAAAAAAGTCTATTTTTCTCAAACTGAATTTGTGGGAAAACATTCCCGTGTTAAAAGGCAAAAAATACAATTTGCCAAACTTGACTCCTACCTTTTTCAAATCATCCAGGGAATTGAAAAGGCCCTTGCTTCCAGTTGCTTCTCCATATTCAACGTATGTCTAAAGAGAGATAATATTCGATTATAGCTTATTTGTCGCAAAGTCAATGAGTGGCATAAGATGGAAATAATAATAATGCATTTTATTTATAGGCGCCTTTCAGGACTCTCAGGGTCACCTTACAATAAACAATTAAAAACAAAACAATGATAAAAAAAAAACAGCAATGGCAGTAATAATAAACAACAATAAAACAATTACACATTAGAACAATAAAACAATAAAAAAAAACAATGACAGTAATAATAACACTAAAACAGTACAGAGAAAAATTGTAAATTAAAAATTATGAATATATTAGGGGTAGGCTAGTCTAAACAGGTGCGTTTTGAGATGTGACTTGAAGATTGACAGTGTTGGTTGGATTATAGCTAATTTGTCACAAAGTCAGTGAGTGGCATAAGATGGAAAGACAAGACACAGATAAAAACAAAAACATTCTAGCTGAAAGTCATTGAGTGTTGGTACCTTTAATCTCCAGCGGTGTCTGTGGCCCTTTATTTTTCGGAAAAAGCATCTGGTTTTCATGCCATCCTTTAGAAGTTTGTGCGGCAGTTGACCTTGAATCTGCATCATTTGTCGTAGCTGTTGGCACAACACAAAGTCAGTTAGGGTACATGCAAAGTTATTACTTTTTAGTTTTAAAATAGGTATCATAGAATTGACTCAAAAAAGCTCACTTCCCAAGAAAAGGCTAAAGTTTTACGCTATTGTGGACTAAATTGACGACATTGTTTTGGGAAACACACTTAACCCTTAATAGGGCACTCATTGAAATACTTTTTTCAACCTGAGAGAATATTGGAGAATATTACATACTGCCAGAATGTGTCTGACTGTGGAATGTGTAAAAAAAACCTACAGACCTCTTAAATCTCTTAAATCTGCGACTTTTTTTCTTGTAGATTTGCCACTTTAATCTAGTAAATTTGCAACTTTTTTCTCCAAATATTAATTATTTTTACAAGTCACTGAAGAATAACTCTGTTTGTACGACTGTTTCTTGCTGATTTTTTTTCAATTTTTTTCATTTTTATATTGGAGGTCAAGGCCAATAAAGTTAATATTATTATATTATTATTATCATACTGATTGGTCAGATGTCTGTGACGTAGCCTGATCTTTGCTAATTAGCTGGAAGAAATCCATGTGGTTCTACGACCTCACAGAGAGACATGGGGACCCAGTTTTGATATCCACTGAAGTTAGCGAATATAGTTCTTCGTCCGATAAAGGGTTAAACATTATTAGCTTAGCTTAGCACAGGGCCTGAAAGCATGAATACTTAAACACTTAGCCTGGCTCTCGTGCCAATCTCTAAAAACCACCAACATTTGTTTTTACAAGTGTGATTCTGGAATCTCAATCACATGTCATCAGGTACAGACACTTTGGCGTACTGTCAACATTAAGTAAAAACTGATTCCAGGAACTTCCCATTGTTCAAATGACCATTTAATGTGAAACCCCAGTAGTCAAAAATATGTCCAGTTGGACCAAAAACCCATTACTATTAATGTTCATAAGTGTTCTCATATTCCAGTCCATGGTTATCGTACAAATGTTGCTAATTTTTGGTCTTTTTCACCCCCTAACCACCGATAAATGAAGCATTTTCTGCTGAAATGTTACACTCACTATGTTGTACTCGGTGCTGCCAGGGTACAGCAGGTGGCCCAGGAACAGCTCCGCAGCGATGCAGCCCAGAGACCACATGTCAATGGCTGTTGTGAAGGGAAGTCCCAGGATTACCTCAGGAGACCTGGAAAGTAATACAAATATACATTGGTTAAGTTTTTGTTCTTTATTAGAAATTAAATCTAAAGGTGGAACTCTGCCATGCTGCAACCAGTTACTTACCTGTAACTGCGCGGCTGCATGTATGTGCCACACTCTATCTGAGAGACGTGACTGGCCATACCGAAGTCAATCATCTTAACCTTCAGCGGCTGATTTACATGGTCCACCATCATTATGTTGTCTGGCTTGAGATCTGCATGCACAACTCCCAGGCTCCTCAGGAGTTGTAGTGTTGTGGCCATCTGAAAGTCATTAATAAATTATGCAAGAAGGTCAATCACTGTACTGCAGATGAGTTGATATTTGCTTCACCAGGTTTTGCAGACATTTGAGACCTGAGTGAGCCCTGTAAGATCTGAGCTCGGTGTCATTTCTGGGCAAATTACTTATTTACACTCAACGGAACAGAAACAGAAACTCCTAACAATTGAACGTAGCAGAAGCAGACAAAACAGTAGGAAAATACTTCACAAAAATGCAGTCAGAAATCACTTTTCTCACAAATTCTCTTATAACTGACTGTTCGCTAAACCTGTCTGTTGGTCAGCGAGTGCCCAGACCCAGGAAACAAAATATTTGCTTAAGATTAGGGAGAAAATTACAATTAAGGGTAGCAAAAGATAGCTTTAAAACATTTTAGGAATTGAGGTAGTTACATCTGTAACTTAAAATGTGATGTAAAGCATGATACAAAAGTTACGTGACTTAATAATTCCTTTTAGTTTTTCTTTATTGTTATTTGTCCCATACCTCAGTGGACCTTGTTGTTCCTTACACTCTGTTAACATGATTTCTGCCTGGTATTCTACGTAAATACTACGCCCATTAGAGGGTGCTGCTAACTACAGACATACATATGGGCAGAGCTGGCCCAAGCCTCCATGGGGCCCTGAGCAAAATTCGAATTTGGGGCCCTTTATTTCTGCCATTAATATTGATTGTTGATCATTCACACACCTACTATGAACTCATTGTGACAGTGGCAGTGTTGTATACATTATCCTATTGTCACAATTTTACACATTTAAGGGAGTGGCCCACTTAATAACATAAATAATACCAATGCAATAATAATACAAATAATACCAATGAATTAATGATGAATGATGTCCAAGGTGCCACATATTGTTTCTGATCTCAAATGTAGCACATTCAGCTACAAGGGGTTGATTTCCACTGGGGTTGATTTACACAACATTCCAAATGGTAATGCATAGTATTTACTGTCAGTGTAATTTTTTGCTTCAAACTGCAACAGCAATGTGCAAAAAACAAGTTGTAGTGCAAGAACAACAATAAAGTGCCAATAAATCATTGTGTGTTGTGTGAATTGCTGGTGTGGTTTGCACTTCAGGGCCACCATACTTTGATCATATAGAAACATAGACTGTGTATAAATAGTATATAAATCATCAGTCATACATGCAAAATATAAAGGAAAATGTATACATATTTTTTCCTTATTTTCTCTTCGGGCCCCACTAGTGGCCACGGGGCCCTAAGCAGTCGCTTAGTTTGCTTATGCCTTGGACCGGCTGTGCATATGGGGCTTTTAAAGTTGCTGTACAAATGACCAGTGGGGTTTTCAGGGAGGATAGTCTCCCACCTCCTGTATGCCTTTTACATAAACCTGTTGCAGTACATACCTGGTGCAGGATTGGGCGGATTTCTTTCACAGACAGAACGTGGAGAGGTTTTTTCGCCAGGAAATCCCACAGATTCATGTCCAGAATTTCAAACTCAATACAAAGTCTTTCTTTGTTGGTAAAAGAGTCACCGTGTCTGATGAAGTTGAATCTGTCTGGATCAAAAAGTCTCAGTTGTTGCAGGATAGCCAACTGGAGAACACACAATATGTTAGATTTAAAGTACATGGTTTAAAATACATTTGAAACAGGAATTAATTCACATCACTTCTTTTTTACCTCCTTCTGTCCTTCTGTTATTGGGCTGCGGATTATCTTCACAGCCACCTTTTCCTGAGTGGCTGACTTTATGCATTTGGCGACTTTTCCATAGGAGCCCACCCCCAAAAAAGACAGAACCAAGTAATCGCCGAAGGGGGAGGACAGGATGTCCCGGACAGCCATGGAGTCATCACCTGAAGAGGAGTCAGAGCTGGTGGTGCTGGCCTCCTGGTTAGATGATGAAGGATACTGAGTTTGGTCCCGGTATTCCGCAGGCTAGAGAAGGAAAGAGCAATGGAGACAATAAGGAGTCACATTTTGTCCCATAAAAAATGGCACAAGCAACAGTAATATAAATAATTTACAAATAAGGTACATATTTGTCATGCTGTCTTTCTCTTTAAATTCAGAATTAATTTAAAGAGTGGACTTTTGGGAAGGATTTTAATGATTGCTCATGTAAATACATTTTGAGAATGACAAAACAATTAGCTTCTATTCAGATTCGGATTATTAATAGAGATTACAAATCAACTCATACAATATGATGTAATACTACATAGTATATTACCCAGAAGTATATCAAATAATCAAAATGTTAACCATCTTTACCAACTAAATCATTAAAGTAATGAACACACTGATGCATCAGTTATTATTATCCAATAATGTAATTTAAATATATGTCAAATGTGTCAGTCTGCATATTGAGTCCTAATACTTTTGTTATTCTAAGTATATTTTGACTCTAATACTTTTGTTATTGTACTTAAGTAAGATTTAGAAGACTTTCTCTTGCACAAGAAGAATTGAAAATAAACCTCAAAATTGTGGTTTATTTGGAAGCTTTTCTCCCACTAATTTCAAATTAAAATGTTTAAGTCACATATCAGTTTGTAAAGTCACCTTTCAAACAACAGTCTGCCGCTTTTCTGATCAGAATAAATACATAATTCAATAAAATATAGCTGTAAACTAGATGAAACACTATCTAAGATTATTCTACTCATCTAGCTACTTAAACATAACTGTTGATAATAAATATTAGTAATTCAATGGACCTTAAATTAAAAAAAAAAAACACTTTATTTTTTACATTGGTTTGAGCTGTCTCCTCTTTTGGACGAAACTTGTGACTTATTTACAAAGAAACAAATTTAATCTACTCACCATGTTGTCACGTGTGATGTTTTCCATATAATAAGAGATAGTAGCAAGTGAAATATTGAAGTTGATCCTCTTGCAAACGTGTTGTCTCTAACTAAAGTACAGTTGAAATGACCAACAGTTCAATCATTTCTCCCCTTAGACAGTTAGATTCTGTGACGATATCAGCTGTGATGTCACATTCCAACATTCTCTCATTCCGCAGATGGAACCTTCGTTTAGGATCAAAAGTAAATAGAATTCTATCAAATATTGCCGTTTGCAAAATTATCATATAATGCAAATACCTCTTGTTTTTTCTGATACTCGGCTTAACCCTCTGGAGTCACCAAAAGCGCCAAAGCTTGACTTCTTCATCACATCCAGATATACCAAATACAACTGGAGACAAGGTCAAATATATTTTGTATAAAATTATAGAACTGGATGTAAAAAAAAAAGGACACAAAATGACTAAAAAAAATACACAAAATGACCAAAAAAGACAAAATTACTAAAAAAAGACACAAAATTACCAAAAAAAGACACACAGAAGACACAAAATAACTAAAAAAAAATACACAAAATAACCAAAAAAGACACAAAAAGACCCACAAAATACACAAAATGACCAAAATCGTAACATAAAATGCTTACGCTCAACACACAAAACACAAATAAAATACAGTCACACTAGAATAAAAACCAGAGTTGGATGACAGGATCACACACAATCACAAACACACATTTATGTTCATTGTTTCATTTTGGTTCTAAATGTTGATCCAGTAAGTCAGAATAAAAAATAAATTATTATTAGGTCATATAGGTGAGGTTGTTCTGAAAAAAACATATACCAACATGGCATTTAAACATTTTTTAAGTGGTGAACACAGGCAGGAAAAATGGACAAAATAGCCCAAGACTCCATAGAGCTAAACTTAAACTCCACACGTTACAGACAACATTTAATCATGTTTCTACTGTTTCTCTGGATTGAAGTTACCTGGTCGCACCTCATTCCAAAAACACACTTAGACTAAAAAATATTTTCAGAAATATACATACAAATATACAAAAATATTAAATAAAAAATAATTATAATAAAAACTAATATTAATTTGATTGATACATTTGTTGATATGTTTTGCCTTTTTTTTTTTTTTAGAGTTTTTTATTTTTTATATTTCAGTAGTTTTATTCAGTTTCTTTATTTCTTCAGAATATTTCTTAAGTTATTAGAATAAGTATTAAGTTGCATGTCCTTTTACCATTTTGTTTATTTCTTTCTTTGGGCGTATGTCTCACATCTTGAAAAAAATATTAATTGAACTTATTTACACACACATAATACACTTTTCAGTTCAGTCATGTATATTTTTCAGTGTTCATACACAGATTATGTGACCTGATTGGGGTTATTAAACTCTATTGACACTGCAAATGTTTTCTCATACTTAATTGTATTCTTTATTTTGACAGCTGTTAATGAATCAGACATTGAAATAGGAACCTGGTCTCACAGGAATCCGTAACTCAAAATCTGTGGAATAGCAACGGAATAACTGAAATTTCCATGAAACTGACACGGATTTCGCTACAATGCAAGTAATGCAATTTTTTCCTATTGGTTTGTTCCAAGTCACGTGACTTTTAAGGTCCCGGCGGTCAGAACAAGTGAAAAAAATCAATATTTTGACTTAGTTTCTGCATAAAAATTGATTTTGACCACATTTCTAGCTCTATGTTTTATTTTCTAAATATTCACTCAGTGAATGTACATAATCACTTTGTATGTTGGAATAGCCATGGGATATGATATAGCCACGGGATATGATATTGTCACATTAACTTGCATTGTAGCGAAATCCGTGTCAGTTTCACAGAAATTTGAGTGATTCCGTGGCTATTCCACGGATTTTGAGTTAAGCAAATCCGTGGCTATTTCACGATTCCTGTGAGACCATGTTGTGAAATAGACGTTAAAAGCATAATTAAAATACAATTTAAGACAGTAAAAGTCTATTTAGAAGACAATACTATTGAAACAAGCAATTAAAAAGGATTTAAAAAGAAATCTATGGTATTCATGAGAAAACTGAAGGAAAGAGTAAATGTTTTTTCTGCCCTGTTTTTAATGAGCCAACGTCAGGTATTCACTCTGAGATATAGAATAGAATAGAAATAATTTATTGATCCCTGGGTTGCGTTTTGTTACAGTTGTTGCTATATAAGAATAGAAAGATGAACTTCTGTAAACAAATACAGGTAAAAAGTAAAAAGCACTCTATACTAAATTTACAACAATACAAACAAAAATACCAGTCTTAAGTAAATAAAGATTTGTAAAAATAGAAGTATAAAACATAGAATAATTCAAAGTAAAATAGAGATATGTACAATAGAACAAATTGGGTAACACTTTACAATAACCAACTAAGTGATGTTTATAGATGGTTTATAGACCAATTAGTACCCATTACAAAGTGCTATACATATTTAATCTTTAAATGCTTTAAACCAATTTCTTAAAAGGTAAATTAATCATTTCAAAATCATTTACATACTTAATATGGTGTTAAAAATGTTCAAATGAGTGCAACTAAAACTATTTATGAACTATTAATTATAATTGAATTGTTTGTTAAAGGTAAATTAACTGTAAACTTAGATTAACATACCATCTATTTGTCATTTATAAATGATGTAGTTAGTTAAAAATTAATAAATTATGTATTTACCATTCTAAATGGCCTATATACGGTTTAAAAATGATGATTAAACTTTTTATTTACCATTTATAAATGAGGGTTATTGTAAAGTGTTACCTAAAATAGAATTATGGAAAAAAAGACATATACAAATATGTATAAGAAATTGAAATATTGTACGTGATTCATTAAGAATTTGGGATTACACAAATATTATAAAGTTATAAAGCTATGAGTTGTGAAGTTATGAATCATTTTGTCATGGCTGCTGAAGGTTGAAATAGTATCTAAATATCGAATATAATATAAAATATAAAATATCTAAATATAAAATATAAAATATCTAAATATAAAATATAGTATATCTAACTAGAAAATTTCCTCTGGGGAAATTCTGAAAGGGCCACGGGGGCTACTGCCGGTGTGTGTACACTATGATGAGATTCTTCAGAGATTTCAAACTATGCCCTTTAAGCTCAAAATGTGTGAGGAGTGTGCGCGCTTACGCGCATGTGTGTGTGTATCTGTAACTGTAATCACATCAAAGTTCAAAGGCAATCAGAGCAATCAACAGAATTAACTGCCACCAACTGTCAAAGTTGTGACAGCAACCAGAGGTGGACAGACTGGAATTTCTGGCCTCGAACAGAAAGCTTTCTTGGCAAAACCATTGATCCGACTTCATTTTGAGCGCCCTGAGTTCTTCCTGAACATCTACATATGTTTGTTTTTTAAGAAAAATGAAAAAATAGCTTTGTTAGAGCGATCTAAAAAAACTGTTAAATACATCTCCCTTTTTCAGAAATCTTCCTGCGTTTTTAATATGGGAGCCAATGAGGCTGTTGGTGCATGTTGGTGGTGTATCTGTGCATCCTACGCCCAAACTATAACTCTGACAGCTTTACCAGAGGATTGTGAGGGAGAAGACAAATTTTTCTACGTTTCTATGTATAAATTATTTCTGTAGAGTGGAATTTGTGGCCTGGAGCGCAAATTTTTAAATTAAATTCTTTTCTCCCTCTACACTCTGGCGATGATGTCACACACTGTGCCACGAATATTCCGTGCAATACACACCCATTATAATGATCATGGTCATTGAACAGGGATTGATAAAAAACTATATGACCTATGGAAACGTGGATTAATACACCGATACACAAGACTTGTGTCTACTGTTTAAACTTCAAACAGTCTCAATCCAATTATTGTTCTTTTTCGCTCATTTTTTTTCGGCCGTCCCATTCATTTCAATGCAAAATTTCGGGCAGTTTTTCGCGACTTATGTCGGGAAAAATTCGTATTCTGTAGAGAAAAGTAATAGCACACCGATCCCGATCAAACCGCACGTTTTGATATATAATTTGTCCTGCAACTCTTCAAGTTGTAGGACTAGTAGCGGGACGAAATTGCGTCCGGAAGAGGAAGAAGAAAAAATCCACATTATAACAGTAGTGCTCGGTGCGATTGCCCCGTGGCCCTAAATATAAAATATAATATAAAATATAGTGTATCTAAATATTAAATACAATATGAAATATAGTATAGACAGCATTCACTGACAGGATTTAAGGACAGGTATGATATGGTCCATTAATTCTGATGTTAGTTTTTGCTAATTTATTAAATGCATTAAAAATAAAGCAACAATTGACCCATCTGATAGTGGAGCCCTACTGCGTCATGACAATTATATCATCTATTAAATGAATGCAAAGATGACCCTGTGACTGTGTGAATCTATTCTTGTGGATTTTCTGGAGAATCGCAACACATAAAGGACAAATTATTATGACCATTACAGTCATCATAATCACCATCATCATCTGTGTCACCATTATCATCATCATTATCATATCCGTCATCAGCACAGAGCAGAGAATAAATGATGATAAAGGGGAGATATCAGGTGCATTATGGTTGGAACTGTGGTTTTATTTATGATAGTGTCATTTTTGGTCCTTTTTGGTGGCTGTACGTCTGAAAAAGTCAGACAAAGGACAATGAAGAGACAATGGATGTGAGGAGGAGGAGGAGGAGGAAGAGAGGAGAGATGGAAGAAGGAGGCAGAGGAGGAGGACAAAGAGGAAGGCAGCGTGGGAGGGAAGTGAGCTGTCTTTGCGCGGCTCCTTCCAGCCCATGAGGTGCTGTGAACCGCTGGCCTACTTTAGCCTTCTCCATTTTTTATGACACATACTGACACACACACACTTACTGTTCATAAGCGTGCACGCGCGCACACACACACACGCGCGCGCGCACGCGCACGCGCACACGCACACGCACACACACACACACACACACACACACACACACACACACACACACACACACACACACACACACCATTTATGCCCTCATAAGCAGGCACAGCGGTGAAATGTCAACTATGAAAACATGCATGAACACACACAAGCTGCAGTATTGACAAATTGAGGCAGTATTTCACTGAGTCAGCGCTCTGTGCAGGTTTACCACACACTTAATATATATACATTAAATGCATTATGTATTCTATATATACTTTGCTGATCCATTTACTCTCATTTAGCCTAGCTTGTGCCCTGTTTATATTGTAGCATACATAATATAATAATGGGCTGCCAAGCTGGAAAAACAGCATTCTTGTAACTTTGAGTTTCTACTCCAACTTGGCATAAAATATGTACCTACGTGTCCCACAGACCGCTGAAAAATCTCTGCAAAGCCACCGTACTGGCACATTACAATAAATATAACACTGATGCAATAAATTCAGATAATATAAAAAGAGCAATACATATTGTGTAATAGGTGACTAACAGCTGGAATTTAGAACATTTTAGTTGTGTGAGTACAAGGTAAGTTATAGCGATAATCTATTTTGGAATAATGGGAAAAACACCTTCATGCTTTACATGTTACATGTATAAGACTTACATGTTGTGTGTGTTGTCAGCCCGCAATACATGAGTCGGCTGGGTTTTACTCATCAAACTCTGCAAAGCCTTCACTAAGAAAGCAGGAGCCATAATTGTGATGATTCCATAGAGGTGCAGGTGCAAAATAACCCACCCTGCAACCGTTTGTCGGGGTTCAGAGGATTAAAATATATAAGTGAAAACTAACTTTATGCAGGTTTTCTAAACATCAGCAGCAGGTTGGAAACAAAGCTGGACTCAAAGTGCTTCCTAGCAGCATGGTTCTGATTAAACTGTCGATATGGAGGTGCAGGTGGCTGAGGTTATGATTTCAAAGCAGCACCGAGCCGGTGGCTTTGCACACCGACCTGCCAGACAGAAACGCTGGCTAGATAAGTACGGAGCCATCGCTATAGCAACTGGCTCCTCCAACAAAAGGGCAAAGACCCGCAGTGGTTCAGCAGACATGCAGACACACACACACACACACACACACACACACACACACACACACACACACACACACACACACACATCCTTGTACTTCTATCTTTGTGAGGGCCCTCATAGGAATAGTGAATTCCCTAGACCCCTACCCTAACCCTTAACCTAACCTTCACCATCACAACTAAATGCCCAACCCTAATCCTAACATAAACCTAGTTGTAACCCTAACCCTAAAACAAAGTCTGAACTCTCAACTCTGTTGGTTAAAAAAGTGTTCCGGTCCTCACTATGTAGGAAGTACAAGAACACACACACACACACACACACACACACACACACACACACACACACACACACACACACACACACACACACACCTGAATTTCTTTCAGTGAGTGAAACAATTAGTTGAGCAACATATAAGCAATTTGTTTTAAAAATGTGTCTTAAATCAGGCATTTCAGTGCACTACCTCTGCTATCACATTTGAATGTAATGAAATTAAATTTAAATCACAGATCACAGATTTGCCTCACAGGGCTTTACAGACTGTACATGGTACGACAGCCTCTGTCCTTTGAACCTTGCAGAGGACAAGGAAAAACTGCTCAAAAAACCCTTCATCAGGGAAACAAAAGAAGAAACCTCAGGGAGAGCAACAGAGGAGGTGTGAGAGCAACGAGAGAAGAACGAGATGAACAATGACAACAATAGCACTAACCCAAAAATGAAGTCTGTGCTAAAGGTCGACATGGTACAGGAAGATAAAGGGATGAAGTGTAATTTGTCCCGCCACAGCTTTATAATGAACCAAAATATTTTTACACATCTCATAATAACAGAAAGGTCTCTTACATGTTTCGACTAGGGGGGGAAAATGGCCACTTGGAAAGTCTCAGGCCACACCCTCTCAAAAGTCCGCTCACTCTGCGTGTTTCAACTACAAGTTAGCCCCCAGAGGGATTTAGAGAGTCTGGAGGTGACGTATGGTTTTCGCCGTTGCTAACTGTGCACAACGTCAGCAGCTGAAAGCACCATGGCTAATTATGCACAGAGTCTCTGCTGATCATAAACATAGTGATTGTGAATTAACGGCATCGCTAACTGTGCACAGAGTGTCCGGTGCTTGTTGTAAACAAACAGAGATCTCTAAGTGAACACCTCCTGCAGCAGCAGCACATACACACTGTACTGCTACAGAGCTAACAGTAGCTAACTACCGCTAACGGCGGCTCTTTTTAACAAGCCGGCCTCCGGCTCGTTAGCAGCCCGTTAAGAAGAGTAAAAAGGAGTAGCTGGATTTGTCTGAAAAGTCCCAACACTGCTTTGCCGGCTTTTACAAATGGCGTGTGTTGTTGTCGTGTAGAGTACTACATCACATCCTGCTTAGCGATCGATCCAATCAGCAACCAGGTTGTTTTCAGGGGAGAAAAAAGACCTTGCTCTTCCACAGGGATGAAAAAAGTCCCAACAAAAGCCGGCTCCGGACTGCTCGTATTCAAATTAGGGGCGTTTCGGCAAGTGAGACCTGCCTCATTCCGGGTATTGTCCGAGTATTGCCCGGTAGTGGAAACAGCCCTATAGTGTCTCTCACAACCACTTTAGCTTAATTTCTTTGACAGCTCAAATGTATGCTCAGTTTTGTGTTTTTTTTACCATTTGTGCTAAACTCTCACCTCGTTAATCATTCAACTCACAATTTGTGAGTATGACTTTTTTGCCTTATCATCACCATTTATATCTGTACAACCAATGCTTACAGTTAAATTCTGCAAAATTGTGTATAAGAGCACAATGGGAGCTGCAGATTCAGGAGATCATTCTCTGGAGGTTCATCGAGCAACCACAACATTGTAAATATGAAAATATAAATTTTACAGACTATATTAGACTTTTATGGAAGAGGATTAGGGTCAGGTTGGAGAAAAAAATCATGAGAGGAGGAAAAACAAAGTCTTCAAGAATAAAGTCACTTTTTGAGTTTGGTAAAGTAGACTGCAAGCTTAAACGTGACTTTCCTCAATAGGTCTAGAAAATTCACAAATTGCATAAAATCTGATTTTCCCAAAACAATAGTTGTAGTAGCTACTACCAATAAAATCGAATTTATGTGTCAGGGGATTTTTTGTTCTACTACACCATTGGTTATCGCTCATTTTATGACACAGATAAAAATCAGGTTGTAGCTGCAGCAACTGTTCGGATAGAAAATAATGTTCCTCTGGCGATTTTTTGACAGGGGAACAAACAATTTGTGAATATCTCTCCAACTTTACCCAACTCAAAAAGTTCACTTTATTCTCGTCATTTCGACTTTTTTCTCGAACTGCATAATAATTTAAAAAAGTAATCTTTTCTCCTACCTGACCCAAATTCTCCTATATAGACTTGAACATTTTTCACAATGATAAAAAAAGATTTGTTTATTTTATGTCAACTTAACACTTGACAATCTCATCTACACTTATCAATGAGCTCGACC
This sequence comes from Centropristis striata, assembly GCF_030273125.1. Taxonomy (NCBI): domain Eukaryota; kingdom Metazoa; phylum Chordata; class Actinopteri; order Perciformes; family Serranidae; genus Centropristis; species Centropristis striata. The sequence goes on along the minus strand of NC_081524.1, from coordinate 21,413,816 downwards.
TATTTGAAACACTGGGCAATGATTCACAGGCTGCTTCTCCTCTTGATGGTATTTTCTTTTTCTCTGTTTGGGTCTCCTCAGGTCTAGTGCTGATTCTCTGATATTTCAGACACATCCTTTCCAACTGGGTCTCTTTGGGAAAATGAATTCATGCATGTCTGGCACAGTGGCTGTCTACAAAACGTCAGGGGCTCACCAAAAGTAATTAACAATTCATCAGAACCATTTAAAATGTATTGCAATCCATCCAGTATCAAGATATTCCCCTTTGAAAATAATTTCTGTTCCATGAGCTGCTAGTACGGTTTGAAAAGAAGAAGTTGTGGGTGGAGAGTAAAGGTGAAACCTGAGGGTCAGAGAGGGTGAAAAGCAGATGAAATACAGAGAAAGAAACAGAGAACGGTTGAGTTGTAAAGTGTAAAGCTCATCAGTAGTGGCAGATTCAGCGCAGATGTGGGAGGCCGGAGGGAGCGGCTCTGTTAATTATGAAACATTCTGGATGAGGAGTGTGCTCGCTCACACACACACACACACACACTGCAGAGACATGCTCAGTGTGCACACAAGCTCACATCAGGCTTCTCTTCATGTCTTTAGTTATGGTGAAGAGCTCAGATGATTGTACAGGAGTGCTGCTGAATTAGTGTTTATATTTGTATGAGTGGTCTCAGCCATATCAAAAAAAGATATCTTTACTTTGTTCATTTATTTACAGTACACCAGCAGGGGGCTGCATAATGAAGAAGTCAAACGGATGGATGCAACTGAGGGAATGAGCAATGACCAGAAACAAATACAGCTGAGGGACATTAAGAATTTAACTGTTTACCATCTTTAATGTCAACAAAAATATATAAAAAAATGTGGCTGTGACCAAGAAGAGGAAAACTGAAAGGAAAAGAGAAATTATGTTCATTTTATGATCAACCAGCGTGCAGAAGAGTTTCGGCTGCAAGCCTGCACACGCTGCAACATTATGAAGTCTATTTTTATTGCAAATGCATTCTTATATTTTAGAATTTGACCCAAATAAAATGAGATCTTTGCATGAAACCACAGCAGTGTGTCATGAGATGTTTGAGGTATTATAATGTGGCTTCATGAGCTTTTTCCACCTCTTGTGATGCAGATTGGAGATAACTTTACCGCCAGACTTCATCTCATAGTACGCCCTACTGAGCAAAAACTGACATGCGGGCAAATCTCAAAAGACACGTGTCAATCACGTAACTCTCCACTGTCAGTCTCGTTCATGTCGTTTAAATATGAGAGGAAAAGACACTCAAAACCTCAAAGAATATGAAATCCATACTTAAATATAGAAACACCTGACGTCAGCATCACAGCCGACTGCTAGGAGACGCGCTGTCTTGTAACTAAAAGGTCACGGTTTGAGCCTGTGTGTCAAGTTTAAATGCCCTCGTGTAAAATACTCGAGCCTTCATCCTCACTCGCTGTCAGATATTCCCAGTAGAAGCATCAGCAAAATGCAAATTGGTCATTTTTTAAAACCTTTTTGGCAGGCAGTTGGTTCGTCTCCTGACGTGTTTTTCCAGACTGGTTGCCTGTTTGAATTCCTTTTTAACTAAAATTTAATCACACTGACCCTGCTTATTTTAGCTTACAGGCTACTTTTTGATGCTGTAGGCTACTTTGATTAACACCAACATAACTTGCTCACACGATAATGTACATGATAAATATTTGCATATATTATTTGAATTTCCATAACTATTTATTTATAGAAGTTACAAAACAAGCCCCCAATTAGTACAGGGTTAAAACAGCTTTGTAACAGTAAACATACATCTACATTTGAATTGTTGCTATAAATGCAAAATTTTGAAAAACTGTTGAAAAATATATTTCTGAATAATCTGCGAACAGTGTTAATAGTGCTGTCTTCACTATCCTTTAAAAACAGACATTTTTGCATGAATGCTTCTGAACTCTCTTTACATTTTACTCACTGTGTCGTTGTTTTTCACTGCAAAAGTCCTGCAGCTCTATGGAATCAACACAATCAGGGCTACAAGTGGGAACAAGTCAGAAATGTTGTTTGTGCAGAATAACAGAGTTGTGTCATAAATCATTAAAAAAAGACCAAAAGCAAGTTGAATTTCTATGATAAATATTTGTTTTAAATTGGATTAAAATTGAATTTATGTATACAAAACTTTTCAAAGTGTCATGCATATTTTGGGAAAAAATCCACATGCTATACATACTGAAGTATCTGTATTTTTTAAACCTCTACTTACAGCCTGTCCTGTCCTCTCCTCTGCCCTCTGTGTAAACAGATTGTCAGTGATATTTATATATACTTTCACGTGACCGTTCGTCTCAGCAGAATCAATCATGGCTTCACAGTGTCGCTGAGGAGGAGAATATAATGTTTTAACAGGATCTGGTAAATCCAGGTTTATTTTGGCAACGTTATAAATACGACATGTAGAATAAAGGGATTTTGACAGAAATATCACAATTTTAAGCCGTGTTTTGGTCACTTTTTCTAACAGAAACATTCGTAACCTACGATCCCTTCAATGATCAAATTTTGACGATAATGCCCGTTAAAGAAAACATGTCTCAATCCTGCTGGCGGGATGGTGCAGGACATAAATCTCACTATAAGCAAACAATTCCACTTGTGAAGCTGCAGCTTGACTGTGGTTGACCCGAGCGTCTCCAGTGTGTGCAAATGTCAAAATATCACATTTTCAGACATTGAACATTGGCAAACGAACTGAAAGATGCAGCTTCCGCTCTTTCTTTCCTGAACCATGCATGCTGGACTGGAAGTTCCAAATCCAGCACAGAATGATGGAGAGTTACAAACGTTAGCTTCAGGCCTCACACGAAAACAGCCTCTGAATTGTGTGTGCACCATCACTTGATGAGCACTGTCCTTGTGTCCTGCTCCTCTGACACAAAAAATAAAATATAACACTCTTTCACCCCCCCTCCTCCTCTTCCCCTCCCAGAGAGTGAGTAATCACCCTCTGGCCCCTCATCCCTCTCAATAACATCCTCATGGTCAATCTGCTGGACAGAGAAATCCCCCCTCGCCAGATTACAGTGCCGACCGGCCTGGATTATTATTCTCGTGATGTGCACACACACACACACATATACACACAGATGTTACGAGCAGAGGGCTAAACAGCAAAACAACCACACCAAAAACATCTTCTGCCCTGCTCTCGTGCCTCACCAGGCCAGGCAGAGAGCCTGTTTAGGGCTTTTAGTCCCAAATTGGATGTTGAAACACAGAATAACGGCACAAAATGAAATTTGCACGTCATTTTTAAATCCCTTCCACAGTTTACTCATGCCAACCAGTGAGGTTGTTCATCATAGTGGACTTCTAAATAATTCAGTTTCGCCACTAAACCTGTAAAAATAGATTAACTATATAGCAATACAATAATATGTTCAACAAATTCCTGGCTTGCTATTTATTATTTTTTAAATGTTTTAATTTCTTACACTCATTATGTTTAAATCATTTTGTTGTATATATTTTTTACAATTAGCCATTACATTAATTGTTGCATGTGATGCTGGATATGGGGCAATACATTTTGTTGGACATATTACAAATCCAACTTGAAAGAAATAAGTCAGTGTACGCATCACAATTTTTTTTTTTTTTTTAAATAAGAATGAAACACTTCCACAACAGCTTGATAAGCCTGTGATGTCACTACAAACTGTAGTTCACACACTGCCAAACGCATTATGTGCAGATGTTTTGTAGCAACGTCCCTAATCCCAACACAAAGACACAAACAGATAATCCAGTTTCTCCAACTGGAGCTGCAGTTTTGTGAAAAAAAGAGACAATATTACCAGGAAATACAGTAACAACCTTCATGTTCAGATTACAAACCCGTTATTCACCAGTTTATTGGATAAAGCTTCTGTGGGTTTTTTGGCATGGAGGTGAGTGGCGTTACTCAAAATGTTTCCTGTGTTCCTCATTAAAAACTGAATTAAGACAGTTTACCAAATCAATCCTGATCTAATAATCCAAATCAGTGGTGGAATAAGTACACAGGTGGTTTTATTAAAGGCACGCTATGAAGGAATTTCCACCAACATTTTGTAAACATGACATTCAATGTCAGCCTCTCCTCCCCAACTCAAGGAAAGTGAAAGCAAACCAGACTGTTTTTGAAACAAGCTTTGTCAACTTGACATTTAGCTGAGTAGCCTATATCTTTTAAATCTCTTCTTAAAACATATTTTAAAAAGCCTTTTATCAATTTTACCACATCACCTAATTTTAACGTCTTTACTGTCCTATCTCATTTGCACTGGGGGTGGGGGGAAGGGTGTACAGTACTTTTTTTTTGTATGCGCTTGTTTCTGTCTTGTATGCTTGTTTTACTTGGTGTTCAGCACTTTGTAAGATTTTGTTTTGAAAAATGCTCTATAAATAAAGTTTATTATTTGACATTATTTTCCACAGGTTTTTTCCCCGACGGGTGGTTCCCATAAACGTTTTCAACACAGCAAAATGAATATAGAGACAGAGGGAAGTATTTACATTACATTTCACATACTCATGCAGAGTGTAAGCACCATTTCATTGCTGTATCTGTTCAAGGTGGAGCACGTTTTGGCTTCTTTATATGCTACCGAGTACTTCGGTGCAATGGTGCATGACCAAGGGGTAAAAAAATAAATCAGAGGGGTCGTGGGCTGATTAACCCTTTAGAACCAACGGGAGGAAGTAGTTTATTTTGATGTACATGCTGTGCAAATTGTGCACAATGTGTATTTTGTTTTTGTTGTAGTTCCCTCAAAAAGTAAGTAATGAACACACTCTAAATACATTTCCTGTGGTTTGAAAGGATTTTGTGCAGCTTTTCTCCATTTACACTTTTGAGGGAAACAGCTATGAAATTTGTGTATTTCGAAAAAGTAAAAAAACAATTTTCTCTCTTTTTAAAAAAAAAATAAACACCTTTTAGCATTTTCACTCATTAGTATGGTCATAAGTCAATTTGTACTATTAAAATTTGGGATGTAAACCATATGAAAATGCTCCAAATAAAAAAGGCACTATAGCATGAAAATATCTGCTCTGGTGGGCTTGTTCTATGGTCGGTCACAAAGGGTTAATGGAGTGCGAAAGAAGAAAAAAAACCTACACAAATTTGTATCATACCTCAGTGCATTTCTTGTGTTTTGGTAGTTTTATCTATTTGTACCTTAAACAGCTTTGTGAATGAAACCATCTGAGATATGTATAACGAGGAAGTATATATATGAAGCTGGTAAAAACTCATTAGTCCTAAATTAGACAGAGTGGAAATGCTGTGGGAATTTTTTTTAACTTTCTTAAACTCTTTGTTGGAGGATATGACAGAGCCTTTTACATTTACATTTAGGTACAACAAGCAATGTAAAATGTGATTGTGTTAGTATAAATTACATATAATGCAGCAGCACACTTTTTTTTATTTTTATGTGATGTAATGTTGTCGATTCAGGCCCACATAGACCTTGATATGTGTTTATAGCAGTCAGATGCAGCTTCTTAATTGTTTCTAATGAAATTAGCTTTTTGCTGGTTTTGGGAGCGCCCTGAACTCCTGTTGCTGAAAAAAACTTCAACTTGAAGCAGAAAAACACCTGACGTCATTAGCAATTTTTTCAGATTAACTGAGAGGACTGGTGATTTTATGGTTGCCTAGAAACAATAAGAAAAAGCTGCAGCAAGCTTTTTTGGTGTAGACTTTACCAAAAAAAGGCATGTGCCGATTTGAGTTCTTAATTTAAATGCAGAGGAGAGCAAACAACTGGCTCAAAGTGGTACACAGTGTGAACCAAAATGACTTTTCAGGTGACAGGATCAGCTTCCACATGGTTAGCTCTTTTTTTCCTCTCCCTGTAGATATTTCTCTCGCAGTAAAAGCTAAGCTTTTGGGACTAAGGCGGGCTTTTGCAAAGATATTGTTGTCTCAAGAAGTAGCAAGGAAAATCAATTATTAAATAAAAAAAGAACCGTGACATCAAGCTCATACAAAACACAGTTTATTCGACAGTGTCTAGGTCCAAGTACCAACAGACCCCATACAAAAGAAAAAAAGAAAAAACAAATGCTACAAACTTCCAAAGAACAGAGATAACTTCCATCTACACAAAACTTCTCCTTAAAAATACATTACCAATAACACAAAAAAGTATTGATTAAAGATAATATATGTAAGGGGATTCCCGTCATATTTAAGTGATATTACATAACAAGCCTGTTAAGATGTTGAATGGGAAAGGAGGGCGCGGTGAATGAGAGCGAGAGTGAATGACCGTCCGTGTGTTTAGGTGTGTGGTTTTCTTCTTCCGATAGAACGGGAGAAGAGGGCAACAGTCAGTGATGCAGCAGTCACGTGGGCAGGAAAAGGAAATTTAAAAAAAAAAAAGAAAGGAAATGGGAACAAGAGGTAGCGAAGGGGTGCGCAGAGAGGTAGCAGATAGCAAGAGGAAGATTTCTAGAAGAGGTAGCTAGCGGATGAACGAGGAAGAGGTAGCAGAGATACTAACAGTGCTAGCGAAGGGGCAGAGGAGGAGGAGTTTAAGTCAAGACTTCACATTAGAACAGCTTTTATCCGAGCTTATTATCAACCTGTGTGTCACTAAATTGCCTTATACTTATACTTGGAGACTGAAAAATATATAAAGCAAATTAATTTCACATGTTGTCAGGAAACGAAATATGAATATAACTTAGGTGGTTTCTTATATTTACCGTGTATGTAGGGCTGAAAATGATGATGGCAAAATTTTGTAACATGGTCCTTTAATAGCTGTTCTGGACCTTTTGATTGTATTAGTTTTGAGCATTTCAAGGATTTTCATGACAAGCTGGAAACCTCATCTGCAGAACAAGATTGTAAAAAGACCAAAAACTGCAGAAAAAGCTGCTAATTGATCCTTTGGTTGTTGAGGCATCTGATTTCCATAGTCTAGAATAAACTTTCAAACACACGAAAAGCTGTTAAAATGCTCAAAAACAATGTAAATATGAACATCTGCAATGCCATAAATGCTGAGGAATGTGGTTTTTGTTTGTTAATCAACTGAAAATCTAGATAACTAATTACCAAGCAAAGTTGCCAAATATCTGCTGGTTCCATCTTAAAATTGGGGCAGATTATTTTCTCATTTCTCAATAAATGGAGATAATGAAATTGTGCCTAGAGGTGACGTCTTTAAACATCCAATTTTTTTTTTCTTCGACTAACAAAGATATATTTACTTCAACATCAAAGACAGCAAGCACATATTCACATCTGAGAATCTGGAATTTTTGCTTAAAAAACAACAATCAAATGGGTTCACTTTCTTGCTTACTCATCATTTCAGATCTATAAATAGGTGGTTGGTGGTTTTTCCCCGTGTTTATGCGCCTTTTTAATTTACCACAACACCACAGGACACTGGATTATTAAAGAGTAATTTATGAAATCATGATTGCACCTTGTTTGTAGCGCGGTACTTTTCAGTGTGCCACCCACAATAAGGTTGATACACAGGAATGAGGATATTGCTTATTTACCCCCGTGGCTAGTGGCAAAAAAGCAAGAAAAAAAATGTGAATGTGTGTGAGGTTTAGTTAGCGAGGTAGGCAGCACTAGGCGTTGGGAAACCGTGAGGGGAGGAGGAACGGGGGACGAGGCTTTTCGCTACAGTGTCAGCACCTAAAAACATCTAGAAGCCCGCCGTGCTGAGGAAGAGCATCATTCATGTTCAGTCGAGCCGCATCACAGCGTCTCCCTCTCTGTAAAGGCTGTGTGAAGGTCAGCAGGAGATTATATGTATATGTGTGTGTTTTTATGCGTGTGTATGGTTGTCCAGTGCTTTGTGGCAGGGTCTGGCCAAGTCGGTGTGTGCACGCAGCCTCCAGTGTGAGCCTCAGCTTAGCTTACATTTCTGTGTGTGTGTGTGTGTGTTACAGTGCTGTGGTTGGTGTGAGGCAGCAGGAGGAATGACGGTGTGTTTAGCAGTCTGTCCTTCCTCTGACCGAGCCTCAATTTGTGCCTCATGTAATCAGACTTTTGCTTTAATGTTTAAAAAACAAGTGTGGCGATATTGTAGATTTTTCTTATTGTCCACAAATGAACCAAAATCAGCCAATTGATTCTTCTGCCATACATTTCATATGAACACATAAATGGGCCACATTTTGTCATGTGCGACATGTTCCTTCATTACCATGAACACACATTTGTTTTGAGCAAATCCTGCACTAGAGCACCAAATGTTCATTGATCCGCAGCTAAAAATAGTGTCCAACAAAGGCTTTGTTTACTCATGTTTGAGCGTCATTCGCCAAAAACTACAGCGCCCGGCTATTCAGGAAATGACTGGACCTTTTAACATAAAATTATTGATATATTTCTGACATCTTTAGTGGGAACCAATAGGATTTAGGGTTCAAGAGTCACAGGGTAGGGAGGTCAGAGAGTATTCAAAAACAAAATTCATTCAGCAGAAGACCATTTGTCAAAAATGAGACAAAACCTGATGCTTTTTGGCAGATCACCATTAGACTCCACCCTGTTGTGACAACTGTTTTCAGTTGCCATCTTTGTTTAAATCAAGTAACGGGACATACCTCGTCAAACACACCAGAAAACGTCTTAATTTTAGAATTAAGGTTTTATTTTTTGTTGCGCCAAGATAAAAGTTTTTAAAATGTCTTGAAAAACAAGTCAAGTCATGTTTTCTCATCCATCAAGCTGCCTCGTTTCTTCAATTTTTACTGACCAAAGATTACATAAGAGGCACAAAAAAAGGCAGACGAGTGAACTGCCATGAAACACCCCTCTGTCTCTCACTCACATGTTCACAGACAAACACATAAACACACACACAGAACTACAGTGTATCATTTAAAGAGGAGCGAGAGGTAGATACTCGACAAGACAAAAGCGAGGGCAGGCTGGGTCCCCCCAGTGTGTGTGTGTGTGTTTTATTCATATCGTGTTACAGCTCTGGCTGCTCGTCACAAACTCACAACTCTGCATGTGTGATCGGCCCTCTGGTCTCACTAGCTCCCCCTAGTGTTTGGCTTGCAGAAAGAGGCACCCGACAAGAAGAGGTGTGTGTGTGTGTGTGTGTGTGTTAAATAGAGACGGGAGGGGAGGGGGGGGGTTACAGTGTCATTTAAATCTCCTTTGTAAAAGAGGAAAAATCAGAGACAGACAGTTGTATATCTGTTCTCTCTCCTTTTGTTTTGTTTTCTGTACACAGAGTCATTCTCTCCAGCCTCCAACTGGCCCAACAGAGCAGAAAACAGTGTTCATTACTAGACGACCCTTGCCGCTGTGCCCTGAGAGGAAGTCTGGATGCGTGTGTGGAAAATTGGGTTACCCTTGCCACTGAACCCTGAGTGTGTGTGTGTGTGTGTGTGTGTGTGTGTGTATGTGTCCTGTATGTGTGTGTGGGGGTCCTGTGATAAATTTTATGGTAGTTTTGAGTGTTGAGGGAAATATGCCGAGCCAGTAGCAAAGGCCATCAAAAAGGGGTACAGAAATAGAGTTAGTTTTGTGTGTTTGTGTGTGCTTTCGTGTGTGTTTGTGTGTGTAGGTCTTAGTTGTCGGCTACTCGTCCACTCGCGGGAGCTGGAGGACCCACAGGAACTGCAGGTACGGCCTCAGGCTGTGCAGGTGGAGGGCCAGGATCTGGAAAGAGAAAAGATGCTGTTTTTTAAGAGCACGAAAGAAGCGCTTAATGGGGTAAAGGAGACACAAGGGGGGTTTGAAGAGTCTGGAATCTGGGACCAGCCAGGTCATGAGATGATGAACATGACAGAAAAGACTGCTACACATAATGCACATAATCCATATTTGAGATTTACTTTTTAAAGTGGGATTGTATGGGGTACTTAGCCAAAAATTAGCACTTTACCGACAGTAAATGTTGGTCTGCACACCAACAGTTTGGAGGAGCAACACAGAAGCCAAACACGGTACAGTTTAGGGATGTTGGGAGCATTTTAGGCACATAAAGTTTCCCACTTTTCATGTCATCAGACAGCTCTGTTAAGGATTACATAGAGGGAATTGATGCTGTTATCTATGCCGTCTTCAAAACCACGAGACATGTCCCGCAAGATAAAAACAAATTTTTACCTTACGGGACATGAGTTGCTGGTCTACCATTGCCTTGATCAGTTAGTTTGTGTTATGGTGCGACGTTGGTGTTGTTTGAAAAAGGTTAGTTCCGAAGTCACACAATAACACTGCCACCCAACTGCCACCCACTGTAGAATATGAATAAATATCTCTTAGAAACCCACCTCTATAAATCCAGACTGTCCCTTTAATGTTTAGTTTTACCCCTAATAAAAAAAATACCTCTTTCACAAAGGTTGTACATATATGCAACTGTGGTAAGAGAAGTCAAATATACAAAGTTTCTTTTTAAAGGCTAATAAATCAACAAAAAAAATAAATATAGGATTATATTTTATGGAAACTGTCCCGCAGATAATCCAGGTTCAATGTTGCTTTTTACCTAGAAAAGTGCAAAAGATCAAGACTTAAGCACCTGACGTCCTAAAAAATAGAGCAAGTAACACCCATCTGATGTTCTCTAATCTGTCTGCAATGCTGTCAACCCAAGGTTTTATTTTGGATTACCATAAAAAGATGTTTTTCAGCACTTTCAGGCTGATACTTTGGTTAAGGATAGGTTAACTTCCTCTACCTTATTCTTAAAGTGTCAATGTGAGCAATAACAACAGCACAGGTGGAAACACAAACACTCTCAAGAGAAAATTTATGGAAAATAAATCACATTTGCAAGCCTCAGCTGTATTTACTGAGCTGTCATCGTGCTGCTGCCTGATTTCAGCTGCTGATTGGCTGCAGACTCAACAAGGCTGGAGAAATGAATGCAAACCACAGGGTTGGTGTGTGATGTGATGCTAATAGGCAGCAACGACACAAACGTTTAGCTGCAGCTGACATTCAAAGTAAATACCAGCTGTCAACTCTTTGGTCACAGTAATATTAGGATTACCAGAAACCCTTTTTTTCTCAAGTTGTTTGTGGTGTAAATACTGGATTCTAAAAACACCTCCACATTTTAAGGTATAGTGGTTTTGGTAAATAAAATGCTGTACACAACATCCCAATAAAAAGTACTCAAGTCCGATGAACATAAACAAACGTTTATGCATGAAAAGACACACAGAACAAACATAATGTGTGGCAGAAGGAGATTTGTACTCACACATGCCGTTGGGAGCTCCAGGGTGACGTGGGGGCATCATGGGAGGCATGCCGCCAGGAGGGGGGCCTGCAGAGGGCGGGCCGGGCATCATACGACCTGGCATCGGCTGGCCTGGTCCCATCGGTCCTGTAGCGCAGAAAATCAGATTTGGTCAGACAAATTCTTGAAATATAAAACAAGATTCAGATTCACATTTATATTAGTCTTGAAGCAACACTCATATTCCAATGTGTAAACTGAAAGGTTTTTTCTTTGCAATAATTGTTTCTCCTCTCCGTACGGACCAGATTCTCATTAAGCATTTTTAAAGGTTTGTCTTGGGGGATAAAATCCACGGTCTGCAGGTTCTGTGTAGCTGAAGTGTAAACAGGGCTACAGCAGTCTGCATTATGCCTAGTCCACAAGTGAATGTTTTTTTTGTTTTTGTTTTTTGGCGTTTTATTCTGTTTTCCACATGCAAACAGTATTTGAGGTCACTGATAAATACATTTAGTAGAACTCCTTCCAGGGCAAAGAGCTGACATTATGTGCGGTGGACCTGGTGAAAATAGTGATTATGCTAACCTTGCTAACAGGACTTACATGTTTTAACTTAAATGTATAGTTTTTCCTTCTCGAAACTGAGGCAGAAAGGTGTCAGAATGCAATAGAAAAAGTCACTGCTACATATTCAAACTCTCCCTTAACATAAACCTCAACACCAGCTTATTGCTGCCTGTTAGTTTGGAAGGTCTTGACAGCACGTCTTGGATGAAAAGCCCAGATTTCAAAAATACCTGTGAACACTAGGACTTAGGCAGTTCAAGTAAGTACCTAAATTTACATTTATTTTAGTAAAAAATTCCCTCTTTGTGTTAACTCTACTGTGTTTTGTACTGAATTTTGTGCTAAAAAAATAACTGAAGATATTCACTTGACTTGTCCAACACAGACTGCGGAAGCTGCAATTGAACTTCAAAATGTATATTTGCGCACATCAAGATTGGATTTTGATCCCCATCACTTACAATACAATCTCTCAACAGGTTATGTTTCTGTCTCTGACCTGTCTGTCCTGGGTGGTGAGGGGCCATGGGGTGGTGACCCATTGGGGGATAGCCGGGGTGCATGGCGCCACCGGGTGGGGGCCCTCCGTGGAAGGGCACTGGTGCTCCGTGGTGTGGCGGGGGCCCTCCAGGGTGCATGCCTGATGGAGGGGGTCCGGAGTGTGGTCCAGATCCAGGAGCCTGCCCCTGTCCTTGAGCCTGGGCAGCGGCCGCAGCCGCAGCAGCGGCTTGCTGCTCCATCTGCTGCCTGGCCTTCATCTCAGCGTATTTGAGCTGCTCCATGTGGAACGCCTGACGCTCAGTGAGCAGCTGCTGTCGCTGAAGCTCCAACTACACAACAAAAGAGAGAGAGATGCAGGAATGCCAAGAAAGATTGATTATATGAAGACATTTGTTATAACACTAAACATGACTCCCCACTTATGATAGGTGAGTCAAGTCAAGTCAGTTATATTTACACAGCCCAATTAAAGTGGCTTTACAATCTGTACAGCCTATACACCATCTGTTCTTAGAGCCTTGCTTCAGTTAAAGACAAAAAGAAAATGGGAGAAACCTTCGGAAGAGGGATCCCTTTCTTTGGTCGGACAGACATGCAATAGATGTCATGTCTACACAATAACCAACATAATAAGATTAAAGTATGAATGATCAGACTGAAAAAAGTACAGATATATTGTAACCACATAGCTGAGGGTAAGGGTGTTGTAGAAATGTGGATTTCAGGACCATTAATAGAGGGGAACTGGGTGTCCTCAGACAAATGAAAGTTTAATTGGACCATTAGCATGATTTCACTTTTTACAAGTTAGTATAACAGAATGTATAAAAAAAACTTTGAGAGGTTTCCCTTGACCTACTGTTATCTTCAATGATCTCCACTTAGCTCTAGGGTAGATTCAACAAGTGCTAAATGGAAAAATTGTGTCTTTTAGTAGTTTGGGTGAACTGAGCACTTTAAAAAATGCTTACATGCTTGTATAAAGATTCCCTTTTTTGGCTTTATAAGGGTCAATGACAATATTTTACAAGTGGAACAGAGAGCAGCAGCACATTGGTACACTTCAATGGCTGCCTGCAGGTCTACAGAGGAGATGGTGCATGCACAGGCCTGTGAAGCCTGAGACTCAGTATAATACTGACTTGTGTCTCTTTGCTGTACTGTGTGGATCTGTCTTTTTTTTTTCTCTCTCTCTTTCTTTTTTTTTTTTTTAAAGGAGTTCAGTGTTTTACAGCCTATGGCAGCCGCAGAGGTTTGATTTCTCTCCAGTCTTTGGAAAGCTTATGTAAACCAGAGTCCTTTTCATGCACTATTTACAGCTGTGAAACTGGGCTACGCTCCCGATGCCTCCACCGCGAAAACACAGTTTTACACTCTCACTGGCGTCTCCAGGGATTGTCCAGCGGCAGTACACACACACAAAGCTGAGGGCTTTTCATTTGCCCTCAAGAGGCAGGTAAAAGTTTCACTTGCCTGACTATACAGCCGCTTTGCTCTGGAAAATGTTTTATTCTCAATTCAGCTCCTTCACAAAGGAGTAATTCTGTCTCCTCTTCAGTCTCTGTGGAGGATTTGGACCAAGTGGGAAGCAACTTGTTGGGTGGCCAACACTGGCCAATGAACTCCAAATATTTACTTGCTACTTTTTTTCAAATTAGCAACCAGAGAAGTAGGACTGTGTGACATTGGGTCATTTTTGGATAATTTCAAAAACCTGTATTTAATAAACCTCTTTGTTTATTCACAAAGTATTTTCTATTTACACCTGCCATCTTTGTGCCATCTGTTCATCATTTTAAAAAACTCCAATTTCAAGTTTATCTTATTTATACAGCACATTTAAAAACAGACAAGTCTAGATTGATACTTTGCTCACAAACAAGACAGTAAATGACTGAAAATAGATATTAATCATCACGAGCAGGTCAGTGTCCTCTCAGCAGACAGAGGGTGCTTTGAGATTTTTCTGTTTTGGATGAGCTTCTTAACAGATCACGTTCATTATTACCGACTAAACCTGAGAGCTCTGACTGAATGTGTAGAGATAAGTACAACTAATGCAGTTGGAACTAATGATGCTGTGAAGAGCCAATGCTGGCCAATAACATCCACACTTAATCTCAACGTCAACATTAAAAGAATTCAACAGTTTCTTTAGGACTTACAGCCTCTTTCTCTCGGTCCATGATGGTCTCGAGCTCCTCGAAGTGCCTCAGCTTGATCTCCAACTTCTTCATCTGGGTCTCCACCAGCAGAGCCACCAGGGACTTGATCTTCCTCTCCTCCACCGCCGCCAAGTGCTGAAAGGATGAAGTAAGAGGGGGGGCAGACAAACTATAAATATCTGATGTGGAATGGTTACATCATCAAGATTTCGTTGTGCTTTAGCCCATTCTGGAGGTATTTGGTGACCACAACTAGGGGTGGGCGATGAGGCCCCAAAAGAATATCATGATATTTCAGGGAATTTTTGCGATATTACAAAATACTGAAAAAAATATAGGAAATATTATTTTTTTAGTCTGTATAAATAAAAAACGTAAAAAAAAAAAAATCATAAATCTAAAATAAAGTGTATAGTACAAATCTCAAGAGTTGCCAAACACAAAAAATGTACTCTTGAGTATTAGCAAATAATAAAAAATAATCATCTAAGGGATTTGATTCAGCTGTGGTGGATTCTGTTAACTGTGCTCTTATTTTGAAAGCTGCATGTGTTTAGCGACAGGAAGTTATAGTAGCTTTTTATGATTAACACAACTTTAATTGTTAGCTAATGTTAGCCCGCGGTTAACAAATGGTATAATGCAAGAAGTAGGAATGTTGCCAATATTGTGAGATGCCTTTTTCTTTACTCATAAAAAAATATACCGGTATTATTGTGAACAATACAGCACAGTCCTAACCACAACTTTGTTGCTGAACCTCTCTTTCTACAATCACCCCATTTTCCAAAATGCCCTTAAACAATCCCCTGAAGCATTTAGTATTCCACATGAAATCAGTTGTGCGGCACACAAAGGAAGAGACATTTATGATGGCAAATGAGAGATTTCCAGTAAAGAATAAGGGAAAGTTGTCTTCTGTGTTTAGTGTCTACTGTGGGCATTATACACTATAGTTAAATAAGGATCAAACCAAAAACTTTCAGTAAAGTTTTCAAAATGACAGGTGAACAATGGGACAATTAGACTTCCTAAAGTGTGTTTGTTGTGTCAGCACTCCTGACAGTCTCACCTTGGCCTTGGTGGCAGCAGATGCGAGAGCAGCAGCGGCTGCAGTGGCAATGTTACCCTCTCCGATGTCGTGCTCAAGTTTTTTCCTCTTGTCATCTCCCTCCTCTGTAGCTGCCTTCTCCTCCTTCTCCTTCTCCTGTTCTGAAGACGACGTCTCCATCGCCTCATCTTTGTCTTTTTCTGACAGGGACGAAGACAGAAATTTAACTACTATTTTAAAGTCAGAATATTGCACACAAAAATGTCCTTCTATAGGTGTGTTGAAAAATATTTCTAGACAAAGTAATTTCCAACATTTAACAATCAGCGGCTAACCTCTGAAGATTCAATATTTAGAGCATTTTCATCATGAATCTTACTCTTACCTGCTGGAGATGTCTTGGCCTCCCCTGCTTCTTCGCTCTCCTCCTCCCGCTCAGACGTCTCTGCTCCCTCCTTCTTCACCTTGTCTGTGGCCTCTGTCTTGTCACCCTTCTCTGCAGACTCACTGGGTTTCTCTGCCTCATCTTTCAACTCCGCCTGCAGGATGAAGACACAGACGGTAAGCAGCCCATACTGATACAACAGCTAGTAAGGCTTATGTTTCACGTTTGCCTTTAGACGAGGCCTAAGAAAAGATAACCCAAGATTGTGTTGCAAGGTGCATAAACAAGAAAAAAATCTAACATTCGAGGTTGTAAAACACAACTAAGAAAACATCAAAAGACAGTAGAAATTAGTCAAATGTCCTTGATGCCACTAAACAACTACAGAAGGTAAATGTGGCTAAAGTGACGGCGAGTGAATGCTGTGTTGCTCAGGGCAAGTGGAATAAAGGTCGTATCATGATCCTATCCACTTTTTGGGGGACAATCACTGTGATTTGGACACAGCGTCTGACACTGGTTAATGGATGCTAATGATAAAAGCCATCAGCCATTACATTCAGCCGGTGGGCCTTTCCGACCCGAGCGACACCAAATTTAGATGAGTGGAAAATGGACTTTAAACACCCAGTTGGAGAGAGGAACATTTATAGAATGGAAACTGCTTAAGGAACATGTTCAGCCTTTTTCTTTAAAAAAAAAACACACAAAAAAACATAAACATAAAAAACATTATATTTGGTGCTAGCTTTTAAAAGATGCATGTCTTAAATATGTCTGGAGTCCGGGAGACAGGGATGGAAAATCGGGACAGTTTTGGTCACACACATGGAATTATTTGCTTATAATAAAAGTATCATTCATTGGAAGTTTTATCTGATGCACTAATGCAAACCAATTAAAACAAAGACTTTCCCTCAACATGTAGAACATATAAAGACATGGATGGTCTTACCTTATCAGCCTGCTGGGAGTCTGTGTCCGTGTCCATCTTCTCTGCCTCTGGGGTTTCTGCAAATAACAAATGTGGTGGAGAAATTAGCATTGTGCCACAGACTGAGATGGTTCAGACTGTTGTGCTGCAGCCTAGATTTTCACGGCAACTGTTAATTGTCCGATGGATTGTTTATGCTGTCAAAAACCAAGAACACGGCCAAAGAACAGGGTGAGATTGGGTTCATGCATGCATAATCAGACAACAAAATTACAGGCAGATCCAACAAGTTCAACACTTGTGCTACAACTGTAAAAAGATGAGGCTGCAGCATTTGTAGATTCTCTGGGGCTCCACCAAAAAATTAGTGTTTGAAGGAGAAACTCAGGACAGGAAATTAAGGTCAAAAGCATTTTAAGCAAGCAGGAAAGGCCATGACGTGTGTGTGTGTGTGTGTGTGTGTGCGTGTGTGCGTGTGTGCATTGCATTGCATTGCACACACACACGTGACCAGATGAATACATGTGTATGGTTGAGTGTTAAACCATGTCACGGGTGCACTTGAGCGTTTGTTAAGGGTTTGAATATTGATTGTGTGATGTGTGCGTCGGTTGAGTGCTTCAGGCCAGGCAACGCATTTAAGCTCATTGATTGCAACTCTGGCGCAGGAGGGCATTAATTCAGGTAAAACAACAAATGAATGGTGTCGTTTGTGAGAATCTGTGTGTGTGTGTGTGTGTGTGTGTGTGTGTGTGTGTGTGTAGGAGACAGGGGGGAAAGAATAGAGAGTAAAAGTGAAATATTTCAAGAAAGCACAGAGCAAACTAGAGAGAATGAGATAAGCACATGGTAGAGTGTGATGACCCAGTTTTCTGCTCCCCCTCCTCCCACTCCGCTGCCCCATCTGCCACCGTTGTTTTAATCCACTGGTTACCACGGCAGGGTGCACACCCACAACAATATTTCTGTATTGCTCACCCCCTGCTGGTAGAAACTGGCATGTGTATCACCTTTAAATGTCAAGTCAGATTGATCATCTCTGCCTGATATACAAGTGAAGAAAGACCATCATTTTAATTAAGAGATGGAGGGGAAACAAGGATGTGTGTAAAGGGAAATAGTGACGATGCTGTCCTTAGCGTGAACATACCCTCACCCACAACCCCACACACACCCACAGCGCTAATCTGCATCAAAGATGCTTCTCCCTGTATAATAGCTTGCAGTGTTGATGCTATAAACTGCTGCCCTCCAGTGGCTACATGCATCACAATACAAAAAACTACCAAATCTCCTGTGAATAAAATAAAATTACATTAGGGAGGCCACATTGAGGAAATTCTCACAACGATTATTAAACCAGTGATAATGATTACACTGGAGATTTTATAAGAAAAGACAGCAAAACGTCCTATTTAGAACATTTTCTGGTTAGGAGATTTTAACCAACGACTTCAGCTGCTATTTCTACCCTTCGTCACGTTCTACTCACCCGTCTTTTCTGGTTCCTCGGGGGCGGTGCCAGCAATGCCGCTGCTCTCCAGGCCGAAGGCGGGGTCCACCTTTCCTGTGCTCCTGGCTGCTTCCTGCACTTTCTTCACGTGAGCCTCCACCAACTCAGCAGGCACCTCCTCACGCACACGGGAGAACTCCTCTGCAAACAGAGAGAGGACATTTATTGATTTATTTTTGCTTTGTCATTATTTTGTCTGTTTAAGATACATTTATTACCAATTCCACATATAGTTTACATTTACAGCCTTTGTGTTATTTTTGTTTAACGGTGGGGGAGTCATCCGTCTAACTGTCAAGCTGCTGTATTCAAGTTATATTACATTCAAGGATTGTAAAATAGTCACATTATCAAAGTTCAAGAGTTCTCACCTAGGGCTGCCCTGGCAGCAGCAGACGCCACTCTGGGGTCAACCACAGAGGCCAGGAAGGCTACTGTGCTCATGACGGGGTTTCCAGACTGGCTGAAGGGTATGGGCTGGTAGGCCAGAGGGCCCAGGGAGGCCTCAGTGCTCTCCATGTATGGATCTTCAATGGGCAGCCGCAGGAAGTGCAGGATACACTCGTCCTGGGTGCGTGAACCGATGTGCTCAGACACTTTGTTCCAGTCGTCTTTGAACATCTCCAGGGCCTGGAAGAGTTGAATGGAGTTAATATACAAGGCTTAGTCATAATATCTTGTGAGTGTGCAATCTTCATAAAGGGTATGCAGGATAATAAAAAGCACAGACGAACAGATTAAAGGGTTGTAAGGTAAGAGATGATGGGCTAGAGGGAGAGATGTACTGTTGAAGAGAGGGTAATTCAAAAGTAGAAGTGCAGACCAGTAAGAGTCAAATTAAGAAAGGAAGGAAGGATTATAAAATCAGGAGGGAAGCAAGAAGGGCACAGAGAGAACGGCTGACACGAGTTAAAAGGAGGAATAAGTGGGACAAGTAAGACAGAAACAGGCAAATACAAGAGAGAAAGGGAATAGAAAAAAATGGAAGCTGATTGGATGAAGAGACTGTTTCAGCGCTCAGCAATCAGCCATATTCAAAATTCAAAGTATTTTAAGAGGGATTTTTTGTCGAGTGTCCTGTGAGACTCACCTCCAGCAGCAGTAGGGTTTCCTGCTCAGTCCAATCCCTGCTGGAGTTGGCCGTTTTACCCTGTAAGGAACCAAAAACAATCACATAAAGACAGATAATAGAAGAGAAAAAGTAGAATAAAAATGAGGTTTTCATAGATTTTTAGCCTTCAGCCCCAAATATAAGTGGGGAAAAAAGATTTTCTATAATTTTTTAGGCTATTTAAAATAGTTTATTCTGGTTTCCCATTCATTCGCCATTTAAAAAACCCTAAGAAATCATCTCACCAATTCAAGAGAAAATAAAAAGATGATTTAGAAAACCTATTATAGGTTTTTAAGCAAGTCATGTGCCGACCTTGATATTTTTCTTGTTGTAGAGGTCAGTGCGAAGGCCGAAGTTCTGTAGGTCGATGGCCTTGTCTTTGCCTTTGTCTGCGAAGTTGGGCATTTGCTGCTGAGGGGGAATCTAGAGGGAAGAAACACAGCACAGAAGCAACAATGTTTACATGGTACTGTCTTAGCACCAGTAGAAAGCTCTCCGTTTTACAAAGTCACTTCTTCTTCATCCGTCACTGACTCGGTCTTGTATCTATCAGTAAGTCTTACCGGTGGGGGTCTGTGGTTCAGAGGCATGAGGCCGGATGGTGTGTCAGCCAGCACAGTGAAGTGGGGTGTGGGTGGGGGGCCCATGGGCAAGGGGCGACTCTCAGAATCGACCTGGTAGTTCACCAAACCCCACTGCTCCAAGAATGCATGAACCCTGGAGACAGAAGGAAATAAAAGCATATTTAATGTTATTTCTCTTGAGAATCAGCCTTATTTAAATGGCATGAACAGAATGACAATCCTGATTTCAGATTCAACATAAAATATTATCACTTATTGTACATTAAATAACTCAAGATTAGCTGCAATGTCTGCTTATATATATTTTTTCTCTATTTTGGGTAGTTGAGAGTAGAGTTAGAGGACATTTAGCTGCGTTTGTGTATGTACTTTAGACAAGGTGTTAAATTTAAAAAGGTGAAAAAATGTGCTCACCTCATGATGGCACAGACATCCCCAGTCAAGTTCCTGCGACAGGAAGTGGAGGTGAGGTACTCCTGAGGGTTTAGCCGATACGTATCGATCATGAAGTTACGGTAGGCCAGGTATCTGTCGAGGAGTCAGGAAGAACCACAAAGAATTTAGCATGGCAGGAAATGTATCACATTGGGTCTGGAGCAACACATTGTACAAAAAATATATCTGAAACATGTCTGGTATCTGTAACTCTGTGTGTGTGTGTGTGTGTGTGTGTGTGTGTGTGTGTGTATCAGCTCACATCTCTGGAGTTTTGGACTTGTTCTTTCCATTGAAGAACTCAGGCAGGGCTCTTCTCTCAATCTCATGGATGCTAGAGGGAAACGAAAACAAGTTGCAAAAACAAAAAAGATTTAGTTTTACGCTCAATGACTTTGTGGCTCCTTGTTATCAACAACATTACAACAACCGGTCTAGCAGTTGTACAAAAGGTGCAATCTTCTCAAACCAACAAGTCATATTGAAATACAATAAAAGTGACAATGACCGTTGAGTTATTAATTTCAAGTGTACCTTGATTGTAAAAAAAAAAACAGTTAGGGATTTGAAGCAGAATTTTGATGCTGTGTTTTTTTTGTTTTGCCACCTTTTCATATCTGTTTCTTTTTTATCATTCTAGCTAATATCTTTTTCAAAAGCATTGGCACCCTTCCTAAATGTATCACAACAGGAATGCATTTATCCTCCTGCCTCCAGCTCTTACCAGTTATAGTCAAACCATGCGCTGTAGCTGGGGATAATGATGTGGTGAGTCTGTTCAGTCACGTTGTCCTCGCTGGCGTCCATCAGTCGGTTGATTTCAGCTTTGCCCTGTTCCTCATCATCCTGCAGCAAGGGACAAAGAGTCAGGCAGGTCAGCATGATGCAGACAGCTTCTGTGCAAACATTATTGGGATGCACCAAACGATAGCAATAAAGTAAAAAAAGGTCCAGTTTCCAAGTCCATGTGATTTCAGCATAAAGTGTGTTTTCCTGGAATAAAGCTAAGCTGATTTTGCAGAAATATTTGACCAAGGAAAAGAAAAGTCAATATAGTTTAATATGCAGAAATAAGAAAACTTGTGGAAAATATCCTCACTAAAGATGGATTTGGGTGTCGAGGAAAAAGATTAAAGGGTTTTGGAGAACAGACCAATTTTATAACCTATAAAACACAGACTGAAAGGTAGTGTGTGCAGTGGTGTATGCAAATCCAATGCTATATTTATGCCAGATGCAGGACAAAAGATTTAATGAAGGAAAAAGTAGACTTATTTTACTGAAAACCTTGCAGAGACTTCAGAAAAGCCAATCATCTTACCTTTCCACCAGAAAGCACAGAGTCATCCTCCATGTCATCTGTATAAAGTTAAAACAGAGTTGAGATGCATCACTGAGGCCAATATTTGAAAAAGGTCTAAAATCGTGTTGTTTTTCTGAATTGATTCATGTCATTTATACACAACTTAACAGATCAATACACTTGTAGCAACATACCCAAGTCGGCCAAATTTCCTCCTTTCACAGGAGTATTCTCACTGTCTTTCTTTGAATTTGCTGTGTATGGAAGAAAAGAGAAACTGTTTTATTAAGAGGAAGACTACTGAACGGAGTAGGACAAAAAAGAATAATTCAAAGACAGTTTAATTCAGATGTGGGCATGGAGGCATTAACCCGCACTCTCGTTTGCAAAAGAGGACACTAAAAATAGACAGAAAAAGTGTGTGTGTGTGTGTGTGTGTGTGGGTGTGTGTGTGTGTGTGTGTTGTGAGAAGGAGATTTTTGTAAAAGTGGGACATCCCAGATGGGACTTGTTCTAAAAAAAGAGCATATTTAGAAAGGATTGTGTGTTGGTTTTAAAGGGAATCTTTGAGAATACGGATCGAGCTTCATTCATCTCTGGTTGTTTCAAAAATATATCTTCAGGCTGTTTTCCTACTTTACTGACTGGAAAATGGTGTTTGTGGTGTTTCTGTACATCCCCTCAAAAAGGATTTTTTCATTCCAAGAGTTAAAAAAAAGAAAGAAAAGATGTAGGCCCTATATCACTTTTAAAATCAGATGAAAGAGATGGGATTCACAAACCAGAAATATTTTCACATTTATAAATGAAGAAATTAAATGTTTTTCACACAAGTTAATCCACTTTAATCTGATGTTCACCTTGAGATACCAACTGACTAACCAATACACAAGAAATCATTCAAATGTATAAAGATTACTACATTTACAAACCATCACAGATAACTACTAGTCTCTGTTCCATTATCACTGTTCACTAAATCAGTTGGACAAAACAAGTGATGTGAAGACATCACTGTGTGCTCTGGGAACTTATGATCACATTTCTTTTTTACCTTTTGTAGATAAATAACATTTTCTGAAGAGGTCTAAAAAAGTATTGATGCTCTGTCAGTTAATAGCACAGCTGTTCTTTGTCTGCCATTTTAACCAAGCTGCTGCCTCAACCTGCCTTTTCAGAGTGATTATGTAATAACATCAAAAGTAAGTGTCGTTGTTAGCCCCTACCCACAGCACATACCATTCTTGGACATGCTGCCCTCCTCCATGCTGGCACCAGCTGAGGAGTCGTCCATGTCCTTGGTCATGTCCTCCTCTGTGTCCTCCTCTTCGCCTCTGTGGCCCCGTCGCTTCCAGTGAGGCCCCGGGTTCCTGACGCAGAAGAGGGAGTCATCAGTCAGTTTAATGTCCTCAATTTAAACAGTTCAGTATCACATCCAAACTTCTCAAAAATCACAAGAACAAGCACATCAAGATGTCAGCACACATGACTCAAAGTTAGCGTATTAGTGGATTGTTGTTATTCCATCTATGTCTTGTGTTGTATCATTTATTTTCAGTTTCCAGTGCATATACATCTTTGGTGACATTCAAAATGTGGTATTTTATATTTTTGTAGAATAAAAAAACGAAACACTGTTACACTGGGTACAATTAATTCCAATAAATGTCAACTATAGTTGATTTGGAGTCAATCCCATATACATTGTCCTGTTGGTATTAATACTCAATACTTGCTTTTAGAGTGACAAATGTGTATTAATCTGCCACTTAAAATAGTAACCTACAAATGTAATATGTATTCCTGTTTGAGCACTGTCTGCTATATTTATTCAGCCTCTTTAATTCTACAACATGAACTCTTTGCTCTACATCTGGCTACAAAGGGGGAAATAGAAACTGGCCTCCTTACCCCTTCTTTCCTCCCTTCTTGCGGGACTCGGCGGGAGTGCTGGGCGGCGAGGGCGAGCGCCTCCTCTTCTTGCCGGCGGGGTTGGCCTTGCGCTCCTTGCGATCGGGTGTACGGGAAGACTGATCAGACAAACCCCGTGCAGCGCAGGGAGCGAGGGATGGAGGATGAGAGAAAGAGCCGCAGAATGAGAGGATGGAACGTTTGCACACACAAGGAGGGGAAGCGGTGGGAGAACGGCGGCAGGGAGGGGGAGCGGAGGATGCTGTGGTGGTGGAGGGGACGACCAGGGTTCCTGTATACTTTCCTCTATCGCAAAATTGTTTCTCCTTTACCACAAACCATCATTTCTTAATTTGTACATTGATAATAATTTATCTGTAAAAAATTTGCTTTAGCAGGATCAGCATTTAATTTTTGTAATGGTAGATTGTCTTAGTGATTAAACAAAAACAGTTTATGAACCAACTATTTTTCTAACTGTACAACAAATGTAAGTAAAACAAAACCTCTGAATCAAACAGACTTCAGATTAGAGTATTCAGAGTATTTCCACAAGGTGTCTGTGAATCGACAAAGAAAAAAATATGCAATTTTTTAAATGTCTTCCCTCTTAATGTATCTTCACTTGGCATTTAATTGCAATCTTGTGAAAGCTTTTGATCTCATTTGCGGCTAGTGAACCTACTTTACTAGTTTCCGAAGTTGTGTTCTTGTTTTTGATATCTTGAAAATGTTGAAATCATTTTACAAACAGAAACCTTGTCTTGGACAGAAACCCTGAAATACATTAGACGGAGACAAAGAGTGTGGGAAAGTTTGGAAAGGATGGGCAACAGACAGACAGAGGCGAAGAACAAGGACGCACAATTCACATGCAGCACCACACAAACTTGGAGGAAGAACATGCACTACACTAGGACACAAAAACCTACTTTCAGACCCAGGACTTTCTGGGAGTGAAAATGTTTCTCAAGAAACTCTGGCACTGACAAACACACAGCACAAATACCTACCTCCTCCTCCTTAGGGAAGATCCTCTGGCGGAAGCTGACTGGCTTCTTGTTGTCATCCACCTCGTAGTCTTCTTCATTCATCCACTCATTGTAGGCATCAGTGTCTATAACCCACTTGGCATGAACCTGAGAGGTAGAGGAAAGGAGACAGAGTAGAGGCAATTTGTTACATAATAGTAATAATAACATAACTGAGTCTTAGTGTGCTGAATGTTTATTGTCCTTTATTCATCCAACTGGAATCTGGTTATCTCTTTTTACAATGAATGCCTGATTTTGATTCACCATTTCCCCATAGGAAAGACACATCATTGCATGTTAAAACCGGAAAATGACCATTTTTGTGACAAAAGCCCCAAGATCAAGGTGTTCAAAAGTATTTAACTTTAAGCAAAACCATTAACTTCAGCCACAACATCTCTGTTAGGGCTTCTATTTGAAACTAGAAACCATAACAAAATTGTAAATAAATAAACACATTGTTAATTATAGTAACACCAAAGGCCATATCCCAGGAACAATGTTAATCTTGCTAAAAAGTTCCTTCCCTGCTTGTATTGATCATTGCTCACCTTCCATGGTCTGTCAGTGCTGGGCGGGTCCTCCACGTCTCCATCCACCTCGCTGGCTGACACCCAGGTGTCATAGCTAAAAAATAAAAACCAAAGAATAAGAAACAGCCTTTACCTACCACTTTACCAACTATCAATTATTTTATAATAAAAAAAACAGTATAAAACATGTATCATTACAGACTTAGGAAGAATACAAAAAAAGATCCTCCACTCTGCTCACCTGTCTGGAGAGAGACCCCAGTGAACCAGCACCTGCTTGTCTTTCCTCATGACAGGACGAAGCCACTCCTCTGCAAAAAAAACAAATCAACATTTTTACAAATTTCTCACTTTTCTGCATTACAACAATTAATGAAATTAGGTTTTAGAGATACCTAGCGGGCGACTAAGAAAACTCTACCATACCTTCTTCTTGTTGGGATGGAGAGGGGTAAATGTGGTGGGTTGCCTTTGACTTGTCATCAGTAATGGAGCCCTGGAGAGGACAGAAAATAATAATAATTAACAACCAAATATAACAGTTTTCCATTCGAAATAACCTTTCTAGAATACACTACAGATACTATCATTGGCTAGGTTGACGTAGTAAGTTTGGCCTCACCTGGTGCCTTTTGATGATGTCTTTGAGCTTACTGGCTTGTTTCTGCTCGATGTCCGGCGACAGGAAGACAGTGGGTCGGGTCAAGCAGTTGTTCTAAAAGCAACAGAAACATTATGTCGATTTAATCAACAGATCTGTAAAACTAAGCTTTAAATCTTGTGTGTACCAGATATGTGCATAAAAAATGACTAATCGACTAAGGGGGAAAGCTCTTAAAAACCAGAAGCAATATTTTTCATCATGTAAATGTATGTGAAAGACATTATCTATCTGTGCAGTTTTGCTTGGTTAAGGCTGCCTAGAACTACAAAAACCATCAATACCATTACCAAAGTATCCAGCTCACAAAGCCTTCATAACGGCAGATTGAGGTCAGCTCACTAGAATAGTGAATGTCTGGCTTTAATAACTTGAAAAACTGAAGCCTAATTAAAATAATACAACTACTTCAGGATTGTTTCAATATGATCAACCAAGTTTATTCGCATAAATAGATGAAGAGCAGCTAACGACTGCAGCAGACATCTAAATTAAGGACACAGAGTTGTTCATAAACAAGCAGCTTGTGTGTGGAGAGTGTTGCCCATACCTGGACCAAGTTCTTCTCAACATTTAAGAACATTTCCACGTTCCTGTCCATCCGGGAAGGATTCTGCAGGTCAAATCTACGCCTGGAAGTGGTTGACAGAGAACAAAAAAACATGCAATGACATGTAGTCGCAGCAGTCCAGTATTTTATACCTCATGATAACATGAGGGTTAAAGTTAGGTTCAATAACAACCTTTCT
Organism: Centropristis striata; assembly: GCF_030273125.1. NCBI lineage: Eukaryota > Metazoa > Chordata > Actinopteri > Perciformes > Serranidae > Centropristis > Centropristis striata. Next base: position 21,387,147 of record NC_081524.1, on the reverse strand, counting down.
ATGGAAGTTAAAACAAATCCACTCACCACCCTTGCTCGCTCTTAAATTTGTAGACAGACCCCAAGATGTGACAGAGCGCACCACTTGCCTTGAAATCCAGGAAACATTTGGCCTAAAGATAGAAGCAAAACAATGAGGACATGATGTTTCAGCGCACAGGGAATGCTAGCTGTGTGTGTTAGAGGTGTTGTGCTTACAGGTAGCTTGGTAAGGGCAGGGTTGTTGACCCTGCGTCCAAATGCATCTTCCTGAAACTGCAGCAGCTGGACCACCAGGCCCGCCAGGGACTTACTGGAGGGAGAGTCATTCTGGACATACTGGGACCAGGCAGAGACATAAACATGTATTAACACAGAGACAGTATCGTAATTTCAATGAAGACAATTAATGTAGGAAATGCCTTCTTTGAGCAGGACTGAGAATCACAATTATTCACATTTTCAAGTAGTCTATTAACAAGAAATAAGGATGTTTAAAAAATTCTGACAAACAGTAAGACTGTACAAATGTTTCAATTTAAAATCATGTGATTTTGTCATTACAGCCAATAAAGATGCGCTTTGATTTGAAGCACCCGCTGAAAAGTCTGTTCATTTGCAGCCCTTTACAGAGGAGGTCAAAGGTCTGAGTCAATACCAACAACAGGAGCCCTAATAAGATTCAGGGACTCTCTTTTCCTGGGATGAGATACATTTTCACTCCTGCACCTAAGGGCCCGGTTGGTAGAGCAGGGTTCCACCGATTGGAGGGTTGTTGGTTCGATCCCTGACCATGGCAGCCTACATGTGGAAGTCGATCCTTGAGCTAGATACTGAGCCCCAAATTGCTCCCGATGCTGCGTTCATGGGTGTGTGAATGAATTCCCAATGGTGGCAGGTGTCACCGTTTAGGGTAGCCTCAGCCACCAGTATGAATGTGTGTGTGAATGGGTGAATAAGCGCAGTCTGTAGTGTAAAGCAAATTGAGTGGTCGCAAAGCGTTTAGAAAATCGCTATAAGTGCAGGTCCATTTACCATTTACCACTGAAGCTACAATGTTGCAAGGGGATAAAATGATAGTGTCTGGCTTAGAGAAAATAGGACAAGCCAAACTACAAAGGGGAAAAGCTCATCCAAGGGCTTCTATTTATAAAAAGGACAATGTCAAGGAGACACACTTTAAGCTGTAATACACACCCAACTTGGCTGCTTTACATACAGCTAATACATATAAACAAACTCAAGCATGTGGGTTAGCATTTGTGGAGATTAGCATTTAAAATGCAATTTAGCCTCCAAAACTGCATCTCTACATAGTTCAAATAGGGTTCCAACACATTATATAATTGGTCTGGTTTTGAATGCAATAAACATGTAAGGTACTCTAACAGTACTAGATCAAATACCACTCTTTGCCAGCCTTTAACAGTTGGTACTTTTTCATTAATCCACTGCAATAAAATATTCTTCCTCACTGCATAGGTAAGAATACAATACAACCTCTTATTATGTTTGGATGTTAAGCGTCGGCTTTGGAGATCCAGTATGAGAGACACAGGGTTCATCTCCAGTTCTAAGACCAATATCTTCTCTATTTCAGATAATATATTAAACCAGTCCATTTGCAGTTTCGAACATGACCAAAAACAATGAGTTGGAGTACCAATTTCTATCTTGCATTTAAGGCACATGGGTGAGAGGGTAGGATTGAATTGATGCCTGCGGTTGGGGGATATGTGCATTCTGTGTGTAATCTTTAACTGTATTGCTTTGGTACGATTGCAGACTGAAATTGAGTTAGCATGTGTCCAGATATCACTCCACTCTTAATCATCAATTAGGACGTTTAGCTCATTTTCCCATGCACCTAGGTGTTTTAAATCGTTGGCCCATTTATTCAATATCCCCGGCGCGTCTACGTGTTTACATGAGAGCATTAACAGACAGAAGGACTATTCTTTGTTTGGCTAACTTATCAGAGGGCGAGTGGAGCCTGCACAGTCTGGTATGCTGCTGTGTTGACAAAACTCAATGCCGCTCACGCTTCAGCACAAAATACAACCGCGCCTGCAAAACGCAGACACTGATCTCATGAGAATTTTTGTAACCACAAAGTTAATTTGTCTAGAATAAAAGGGAGAGTTAGGCACTATGTTGATAGAAAAGTACTGCCTTTGATTGTACGGTGTCCCGTGACGTTAGCTTATCGGGCCTTTGCAATGCTTATGGATGGAGTTTCGCTGGCATTTTATGAATTGGGAAAAGTTACAAATATATGCTAAACAAGTGCGATAGCTGCAGCGTCCACATGCTGCTCATTTGTAAACATTTTTGCCCCAAGTGTGTTATTAGTAAGGGCACGGGAGGAGCAGTTAGCTGGCTAACGGCGAGCTAGCTAACAGATAAACAGCTTCGCTCAAGTAAAAGTTAATTTTGTGGCATGCTAACACGAACATATGCTAACAGGTTATCAACGGTAACTCACAAAATAAAGTAAAGGTTTGTATAAACAGGTTAAACTTGAGCTTTAGTTGGTTTTGTGTGACAGCAGCTAGCTAACATAGCAGCGGCCCATTGTGCCTGCGGGCCGTCATAGGAGTCAATGAGAAGCAGCTACTAACCTTCTTGTAGTGCTTCCCGACCCACTGCCGCACCGTCTCCAACTGGGATATCGTCTCTGAACTTTCCCAGAATTTGGTGGACGGGCCGCCGTCCTTTTTGCGTCCCACTGCGGTCCCGCCGCCGACCGGGCCGGTGGCCGGTCCGCCTGAGCCCGTCCCGCCTGCCGTTGTCGCCGCCGTCGCCATTGTGTGTTTTGTTCGCTGCGTTTTCTTTCTCCTCACGGCGCCGCTCACCGTGCGAGTTTTCGAATGATATTGCGCAGCCGCAAACGCGTCGAGACTTCAAGTCTCGCGAGTCTCGAACATTTCGGGGCTCATGGGAAATGTAGGCAACTAGTGATACAAATATAGCCTATTTAACCCATAAAAACCCAGACCTATTTATCCTTGAAAGAAAATTATGGGGGATTTACCACAGACCACAGTGGACCACATAGACCATATTTATGATGTTTTTTTTTAATTCTACCCGTAAATGTCAAAGATCTGAGATGTGACATATATGCCTATGTCACATTGGGCGTTTATTGTAGCCTATTTATTTTTATGATATTTTATATTTTAATATAAATAAACCCGACACATTCTCTGCATACAGAAACACAAAATTGACTTTTCTCTGCATCTCCACAACATATATAAAAATTGTGACATTACTAGTGCTCTTTAACTGCAAATTGTTTTTCAGATTTTTTTTTAAGTAACAAAATAATAATAAATCAATAATAAATCAAAACAAATAGGGTTCACATCACAACTGGACTACTATAACGCCCTCTACACCGGTATGGATCAATTGCAGCTTCGCCGCCTGCAGTTGGTCCAAAACTCAGCCGCCAGACTCCTCACCTGCACTAAAAAACACGATCACATCACCCCAGTCTTCGCATCGCTCCACTGGCTCCCCATCCGTCACGGCATTGACTATAAACTTCTTCTAACTGTTTACAAATCCCTCCATGGTCTGGCCCCTACATACCTGTCTGACCTCCTGCACCACCACACCCCCTCCAGAGCTCTACGGTCAGCTGACCAGCTGCTGTTGGAGGTGCCCAGGTCCAGACTAAAAACAAGGGGCGACAGGGCTTTCTCAGTAGCAGCTCCCAGACTCTGGAACTGCCTCCCCCTCCACATCCGTGCAGCGCAGTCACTAAATGGTTTTAAATCCCACTTAAAAACCCACCTCTTTTCTCTTGCCTTCGATTAAAGTTTTGTTTTTTCCTCTGGCAAGTGCTAGGGAATAGTGTACCCTAGTAATCCCACAGCGCTTTTAAAAAATATCCCATCCCTTCTTTTAATTTATTTTAAATTAAAACATTTTTTGTTTTTTGTTTTCTTTGTTACCTTTGTCAATTTTGTCAATTCTGTATTTTATTGCACTTTCTTGCACTTTTATGTGAAGCACTTTGGTGCGGCTCAGCCGTCTGTATATGCGCTATATAAATAAATCTGACTTGACTTGACTTGAGGGTTAAATGCAATAAAGGACATCATATTAACGGATTAGAACCTAGTAACAAAAAAAGAGCTTTTTGAAATTAGCTACTTTTTCACATTTCTGTTTCCAGTCACAGCCACATTTTGGAGAAGTCACTTCTAGATAATTTAAAGTGTTTGCTAAAACCGTGTCACAGTGGGTTCTTATGGGTTAAGATAGTATTAATTGTATTATTATATTTCAGATGATACACTTCTTATATAGCATATGAAATTTAATTTGAATTGCAAAAACTTTTAATAGAAGCCCAATGATTTTTTTTGTTTAGCAATCTTTTAATATTCATCCATTTCATTTTATTTCTAAAAAAAACATCTTAATCTGTTGTCTTCTTTTCTCCTATATTGCTGTATCTCCTTGTTTTACTATATGTCCATGTATTGCTGTATTTTTTATTTTATTAATCATCTTGTGTTGCAATTTTGCACGAAAAGCACTATGTGAATAAACTTCAAGATATTACATATTATTTATTATTATTATTATTATTATTATTATTATTATTATTGTTTACCAAATTATGGGAAAGTACTTTAACTGATTTCCTTTGACAAAATAAATTTGAGTGGCTGATTGGTTGATTGGTTCTTGAGTTGTTTATCTGTTGGTGTAATCTACTGTTTTGATGTTTCCGCCATTTTTTGAGAATGATTTTTCAAAATTATATTATTCAAATTATATTATTTATTAACATCTAAAAAGTCTCTCTTTATAGCTTACATATGAAAATATTTTCTGACCCCTATGACCTCATCAATTTTATTTATTTATTTTGAGTAATTTATTTATTAGGTTTTCTCCTCTAATTTTTTGAGGTACTTTGACTTTATTTTTTATGATATCTGTCATGTTTGTTACCATCATGTTCTTTTCTCTAGTGCAATTACTGTGATTATTGCGCAAACAAATGCTTTTAAATTTACTGATACCCATTCTGTCTAGATGTATTTATAACTTGGCACCTTTACACACGATAAAATGTCAATATTTAAACCCTTTACTGCACACTGATAACTGCAGTACCCTTTCAACATTAATAAGTTACACACATTATCTTATCAGACCGGGAAGTTGTGCCTTATATGATCCACATGGCAGCAAATAAACAACATGAGTGTTCTTACTTATTTTACTGTTTGATAGCTGTGCTTATTTGACCAGGAAGTTCAACTGTATTTATTTAGGACTGTTAAGTACACGTGGGAGCTTATAAAAGCGAAATACATAGACAGGGCTCGTTCAGCTATAACTGAATTCAACTTTAGGACATACTGTATAAGGAAGCACATCTCTTCCTGGCTGCAGAGAGTTTGTGCCTCTGTCCATCCAAGGCCAGGAGGTGGTGCAGGTTTACACCATTCTATGAACTGGGCAAGCCATCTCTAACTTAAAAAAGAATCACCAAAGACAGAAACAACATGTCATAAGCATTTGGCTGTTGTCGACAGGAAAACAAGAATAATGCAAGTGTAGTCTATGCAGTCTGCTTCAGTGAAGTATTCATGTTAACTTCTAGTGAATTGAATACATATATCATTTTTTGTTGTTGTTTTAAATCACACTGTCACATGTGGCTGCATGTTTTTATGTTTGAATGAGTTGTAGCTGTTTATATGGCAATAAAGTATTAATCTTGAATGTGAAAGTTCTAAGGAATCGCCCACACATTCCTTATCTGCATGCAAGGACATCATATTCGGTAAATCATCAATAAACAACAGCACGTGCCCTGATAAGATGTGCACATAAATATCCCTGTGTGGCCCACATCTGATCATATTCATCAACATAAACAGTCACTCCTCTTCTGGGTTTTGCTCTACAACTTAAGGTATGTTGTTAAAGTTGAATACTGAAGCTTTTAAATATTCACTGAATTAAAAAATAACAGCTATTTTATAGATATCTAACTTCTGCAACAAAATGTCACATAGTAATAATGCTGGGAATGTTCATTTCTTCAGTGTAATTCTGTTATTGACTCTGCTGTCTTGTCTCAACCAGAACAATGAAACTCGGCTCAGTTCTGCTTCTGCTGCTCCTTCTGGGGATGTGCTCGGCCTACACCTATCGTAAGTATCATCTGACTGTATAAATAAAGTATTCAATTCCTACCGTTGGAGGAAAACGTCCTTTTACATATTGATGATTTCAATGGAGATGGACGAACATCCACTCAAAAGCATCTCGTGATTTTAGAGAATTCAGTATTTATTCAGCTCCTTGATGCCACTTAATCCTGTTCAATGGTCTTTCAGAACATCTGCAGGGAATTTTAATGGATAGATAGATAGATAGATAGATAGATAGATAGACAGACAGACAGACAGACAGACAGACAGACAGACAGACAGACAGACAGACAGATAGATAGATAGATAGATAGATAGATAGATAGATAGATAGATAGATAGATAGATAGATAGATAGATAGATAGATAGATAGATAGATAGATAGATATACTCTATTGATCCCAAACTGTGTTACAATTACTGTGTTACAGCAGCAGCTAAAATTAAAACACCAAGCACACCATGCAAAATTTTGAAAAGTATATAAGAATATCAAAAACAGACTATCCAAAAACAACTGCATAAGAAACAAATGTATATTCTAAAAATAAATAAGTCATCTGTCAGAAAGAAGTGAACTCTTGTACAGTGGTTTTTTTTTTAAAATACACAAGTGTTTCTGTTCTAGAGGGTTAGTTATGTGTCAAAAAGCTACTGTTTCAATACAAGTTCACCATATCAACTGACATGGTGATGCTATATCTGTTCTGTTCACATCTTGTTTCTGTCGCCCCCAAGTGGACTTTTCAGGTCGAGATTTAACATAAAAAACATGATACATCTTAAGTGATTTGACTTTTTTTTTAACCTCATAACAGTATATTGAGAAGTTAAATTGAGCCCTACCAAATATATTTGGAATATATAAAACAATCAGACTAGAAGTTCTTTTACTTTTGATACTTTAAGTACATTTCGATGCTGATACTTTTGTACTTTTACTTGAGTAAGTTGTGAATGCAGAACTTTTACTGTAGTGGAGTAATTTCACCATGTGGTATTAGTACTTTTACTTAAGTAACTGATCTGAATACTTCTTCCGCCACTGGTAAGTTTAGCAGTTTTCAAACATCTTAAAATGTGTTTCATATGTCTCATTCACAGAAAATGTGGCCTTGCGTGGAAAAGCCACCCAGTCAGATCGTCTTGGGAACCTGTACGGAGCTGCCTCTAACGCTATTGATGGAAACCGTGAATCCAACTATGATGCTGGATCGTGCACCCACACTGTATCACAGGCCAACCCCTGGTGGAGAGTGGACCTGCTGGAAACCTACATCGTCACCTCCGTCGTCATCACCAACAGAGGAGACTGCTGTCCAGAACGGCTCAACGGAGCTGAGATCCACATCGGCAACTCTCTTCAAGATAATGGTGCCGCAAACCCAGTGTGAGTGGAAGTAATGACTTAAAAACAGGGTTTCCCACAGGAAATTGATCCTGACGTAGATGGACTAAACTATAGCTTTAAACATGTGGCAGTTGTTTTGTGAAATCTGCAACTGCTTTTTTCCAGCAGGTTAAGTGTCTGTATTATTTTTTACTCTATATTTCTAAACAGCTTTAAAAGTAATGCATGCACTGCTTCCTCTCTTTATTTTAGGGCTGCTGTAATTTCACACATCCCAGCAGGCAGGTCTTTAAAAATTACCCTTACCAGACGTGTGGAGGGACGTTACGTCACTGTGGTTCTACCTGGTTTAGGAAGGGTCCTCACGCTCTGTGAAGTGGAAGTCTATGGGTACCGGGCCCCAACTGGTGAGATTTGAATATAAAATACTTTTTTTTGTGATGCCGCTGCCTTGTTTCCTCTTCGTTTGAATCAAGAAAACATGCAAAATGTATGCACTTTCTGTTGCTAATAGATTCACCTTTGCAAAGTGGTATCTAAAGTATTTGAGCTCCATGTGCCTTATCTCTAACATGGAATATAGTGAGACTCACCAGCCAGCTGGTTTATTTTTTTTTTTATCTTTAAATGATTTGTAGACCATATGAATTGGTGAATCATAGGAAAAAATAGTTTCTCAAATTTAAGTCACATTTGTATACATACAACACAATATAATCTTTAAAAAGTCTGCAGTGCTAATCCAACTAGCATCATCACAACTTTCTCCATCTTTTACTGCTTGTTTCTTTTTACCACTGAAGAAGCTAACAATGCACATAGTTGTGAATTTCAGTTTCATGACTTACACAAATCATTGACACTTTGCACTAGATAGAGTATCGAAAAAACGCATAATCAGTGCTATGTGTCCTGTTTGCAGGAGAGAACCTGGCCCTCCAAGGAAAAGCGTCACAGTCGTCAGTGATTCCTAAAGGCAATGCAAACAATGCCGTAGACGGGAATCGTGCCAGCTACTGGAGCGAGGGTTCTTGCAGTCACACAGACATCACCATGACCCCCTGGTGGCGACTGGACCTCGGCAAAACACACAAAGTTTTTTCTGTAAACGTAACCAACTACAAAGATGAGCCATTTAGACTTAATGGAGCTGAGATCCGAATTGGAGATTCTCTTGAAAACAATGGCAACAACAATCCCAGGTAGGATACAATTATTGATTCAAATATAACAGTTTGATAAGTATGCTCTCTTTTAAATAAAAAAATCACAAAGAATACACAGTGAGCCATAGAAGGAGGCTGCAAAGACATGCATCATCACAGAATTTGAAGTTTCCAACAGTCCTTTAATATATCATCGGTCATGAAAGTTTCTGTTAGAAAAAGGAACCAAAACAAAGCCTAAAATTTCCATATTTCTGTTAAAATCACTTTATTCTGCATGCCTCACTTAAGATGTCACCAAAAATAAACTGTTTGGAATAAATAGATCCTGTTAAAAACATTCAATTCTGCTCCTCGGAGACACTGTGAAGCATGATTGATTCTGCTGAGACGAATGATCACATGACAAATATTCACTGAAAATCTGTTTACACAGAGCTGAGGGGAGAGGACAGGAGAGTTTGCAAGTTACAGTTTAAAAAATGTTAAAAGTGCAATATGTACGAAAGAGGGTTGACTTTTTTATGACTTTATACTTCTTACCTTAAAGTCAGAATTATGAAAATAAAGTCAGAACTCAAATATTTTTTTTATGTGTGGCCCTAATCCTTTTCAGTAAATATACATATAGCATGTGGAGACCCATTTTCCCCCCTCCAATAGTCTTTACACTTGTGGGCACTTGGAAAAGTGTTGTATATATAAATTCTGTTTTATTCCAATTAAAAAAAAAAAATCAGAGAAATCCAACTCATGTTTTTTTTTTTTTTTAATGATTACATCACATTATAACTGTGTTTTACTTGACACTTGTAGCCATTGTTGTGATGTTTCCATAGAGCTGCAAGAAAAATCATGATCTCACAGTGACATATCAAACTCTTATGGAAAATATTGTCCTTAGAGTATCTAAATTTATTAAAATTTCTTCTTCTGCTAGGTGTGCTGTGATCTCAAGCATCACTGGAGGTTTCACTGAAACCTTCGAGTGCGACGGGATGGACGGTCGATACGTTAACATCGTCGTTCCTGGAAGAAGCGAGTACCTGGTCCTGTGTGAGGTGGAGGTGCACGGCTCCAGACTGGATTAGGTCTGAGGAGCATCAAATTTATAACAACGACAGTTTAAGATTCACTTCAACACTGATGGAGGGAAAAAATTATGAATACTGACTAACAGGTTGATGGTTTTCATTCTACATTTCAGTAATGGGAAAGTTAATTAAGCCAATGAAAACATTTACAAATAATTATTTATCAGTTGTGCAGAATCCAAACACATGTCCAATGCTTTTCTAGATTTATTTTTATAACACTATGGATCTATTGTCTCCTCCTTTGTCTTTGTGGTTTTACTCTGCATTGTTTGTGTATCTTTTCAGCATCAACATTACATTCCCGGAAAGGAAAAATACACACATTATGTAATCAAACTGGGAAGTTAAGCCTCGTATCAATAATATTACGTTAAGAGTTTAGAGTTTACTGCTTTATATGACCAGGAAGTACAACTGCATTTATGTGTGAATTGACAGTAAACAGTGATTACACCTGGGACACATTCAGAATAAAACAGTGCATGTTTTAATTGTTGCAATGTACAGTCAACTAACATCATGATATGTAAAAATGTAATTATATATTCTTCCTTTTTGTACTTAACATGTTGCAATAATAAAAAAAAAAAGTTACATTTACTGGACTGTCTGTGTCTGTGTGTGTGAGTCAAGATGTTGCTTTAACTCCTTGAATACTTCTTCATTGTGAACGGATTGAAATTTTGCACACGATGTTGTCTGGAACCAGACTCTTTGCCACGTGACAAATATTCACTGAAAATCTGTTTACACAGAGCTGAGGGGAGAGGACAGAAGAGGTTGCAAGTTACAGTTTTAAAAATGTTAAAAGTTCAATATATACAGAAGAAGATTTACTCTTTTATGACTTTATTCTCAGAATTCTGACTTCAGAGTCAGAATTTCTCACTTTATTCTTCTTACTTTAAGTCAGATTTCTGAGAATAAAGTCAGAACTCAATTGTTTTTTCATGTGTGTCCCTAATCCTCGCACTAATCATCATTCTTTGAACATTGTCTGAAACCAATGACTATTTGTCAGACCTCAGGTGGGGAATAAAGAGCAGATCCAACTACTTGCATTGATTCATTTTTATTTAACAACAGTCCAGTAGGCAAAAACAGAGTCCAGGCATAGACAGAGTTCTTTAACAGGCAGACATAGGCAGATAATCCAGACACGGCAGGCAGATAACTTAAAAAACCAGGCAGGATTCAAGACAGAACAAAAACTTTCCTTAATCTTTCCAATATAAACTTAGACTAAGTACTTGTCTCACTCACATGGATTTCAGGCACCATACTGTACACACAGTGACGGTCTGACAAACTCTACTGAAAAGATTTTAGGGTCTAAATACTCAAACTGATTGGCACAAATGAGAGACAGGTGAACAGAGAAAAATGACGGGAAAAGAATAAAGGCAGGAATTACCAAACAAGTACATGGGGGCGGCCCCAAGCACATGACTAAAACACATGGCAGTGTAAACAAAAACAAAGTTCAGAACTGTCATACTTGACAGGTAGGGGGAGACAACACTAACAGTCCAAGTGGGAATCCTGACACTCTTCCATCTAAGGCCAGGAGGGGGAGCAGGTTTACACCATCTCCATCATCAAAAACAGGGACTTTTCTTCACAAGATAAATCAATCCAGTCAATGATTTAAAAGCTGAAAAGAAGCTCCAGGAATTTCTGTTAGTAATTTGTGGGAAAAGTAATACTTTTTTCATTGTGTTTTGCAGTCATTTGACAGGAGATTAAACAAGCTCTGGATAGTATATGGGGAAAAAAGACATTTAACATTTTAAGTTCTTCATTTACACTCTGCTCAACACACAAAATGAAGATATTGTTGCTTGATATCTTTCTTTACTACTTGCAAAAAGTGCTGTCTCACTCTCAGAAGACAGCTAAACCAAAGTGTATTAATACTTTAATGTTCTGTTACAAGTGAACTGTCTTTGAGTTTGACAGGATGAAAAAAAAATTAAAGAATCACGTGAGTATAAAAAAATGGGAACCCTCTTTAAAAAAACAGGGTTTAAAAAAAAGAAGAATTATCATTATATATATATTATATAAGTTTTTTCATTTCATTTTAATTTGAACAAACTTTTAATCATAGTGGAACATCTTACATACTGAAGGGGTAATTATAGTATATAGTTTACATTTACTTTCAAACAAAAAGTTATATATATATATACACACACACGTTATTTATGTTTATGTTATATATGTATAGAATAACATTTTTTTTAAAGTTTTTTTTATTTTTTTTACCTTAATATGAAGGTAAATGTTGTTTTACACGTGTTTTCGGTAAGTGACTCTTTTAAACAATATTTTACATTGAATTTTAATTTTTACTATAGGAAAACAGAAAGTTATCTTAATTTTACATTCAGAGATATGATGTTTATTTTTTTTGTATTATTTTAACATAGAATTAGCTGTAATTTAACATTCAACACCACTAAGCAATTGAATAATACTGTCAAAGAAATCTATAATGTCCCATTACATTAATTTACAGATTTCAACATCCAATGTTTATGGCTAAAATTTGTAATAAAAGTAATTTGTATTTTTATGGCATTTGTGGCATGTAGAAAAAACAAGAAACTGTAAAATAATACCGTAAATGTATTTTGTACAGTGCAGTAACAACATGGTATTTCTAACTCATTTTAAACTGTATGAATACTTACAGCAGATATATTTTTGTGCAAGTCTTAAACTAATGCTGCATGTTAGATGTGAGCTAATAATGCTTCAGTGACTTTCTGTCTACATAGTTGATGTCCTGATTGAACAGCACCAAAAATGTTTTCTCGCAACCAAGTGACACATTTCTGAGTCTCGACTGCTGAGGACACACAAGATGCAAATACTTCTCCCTCATTTTCTACACAGCCGTGGTCATGCCAGAGTTTTAAGAATTGATTTGAACAAAGTAAATGAATGCCTGCTATTCTGGAAACAAACACATATTTCCTTTGCAAACTCATTTTGTTAAAGCTACATGTGTCCTAACTCCATGCAATATAATGAGACACACCAGCTGGTTTGATTTGAAAATAGCATCTTAAAAATGATCCAAGGGCAATATAAAGTGTTAAATCATTAGAAGAAACAGTTTCAAGTTTTGCAGTGCTGATCAAAATAAACATCAGTCATCCTCACAACTTGCCATGACCACTCCATCTTTTACTGTGTTTTCTTCTTGTCAGTTGAAAAAGAAACAATGTGCAAATAATTATGAATTTCAGTCTGGAGATACAAACAGATTGGGGACATTTTGCTCTGCAGAGAGTGCCAAGAAAAAACATATTATAAGTTTGCAAATGTCTTCTGTTTGTAGTAGAGAGTCGCTGTGTATTTTGATTACTAACTGTTATAAAAATTTGTATTAATCTGGGGTTTTTCCAACGTTTTAATCATATTAAGCAAATGTGATCCTGTCTGCTGTATGTAGAGGCACTGGCTTTGGGTTACATCAGACCAGTGTTTCTGCTAAAGGCTGGCAGGCTAGATAAGGTTAACTATATGTTACAGTTTTTCACAACCGATATGACCCGTTTGTCAGAACCTTAAAAACTTTTTCAAAACTGTTAACGCACATCACATCTGATACACACAATCCCCCAAACAGTTAATTTCATGGTCAAAATCACCCAGTGTAACTAAACACAGACACACACTTCCAAAATACAATACAGTTTTTCACAACCGCTATGACCCGTTGTTCAATACTTTTACCGCTTTTTCAAAACTCTTCACACAGTTACCACAACATCAGCCTGTGTGGGCGATACAATTAACACAATTCTTCTTCTTTTGACACAAAATACACACATTTTACACATTTAAAATTAGTTTTAACTCCTTTTACACACAAGCTCAATCAAGACCAAAACAGTACATGTTAACTGGTGAATTTTCAATTGTTTTCACACGGTTTGTCAAAACAGAAAACCTCATGTTCAAAACTAATGAATTGAAGATTACATTGATCAGCTTCTGCTCCTTTTTCTTTTTGTCTATTTGGCAATACAGTAATGAATGACAGCTGATTTTTTTTTACCTCTTTACTCTACTGTAAGTCATTTTAATTTGCAATACAGTAAAGTGTTTACTGCAAATCCTGTCATTCACTATCTTCTTCTTTCATACGTAAACATTCTGCAAAGCTGCTCTGACACGGCTCGTTCACTTTCTGTACTGAGTGTTGTACAAAAAAGGACCAAAATTCATGGCCAACAAATGAAAAATGAAGAACATCATCACAAACATTGTCTCTATGGAGGCTATTTTGTCCATTTTTGAATCATTTTCATGTCTTTTCATGTCTTTGTAAGTCATTTTGTGTCTTTTTTAGTCATTCAGTCCAACATAAAATGTGATTTTGAATCTTTTTTTACTTTCAAAACACTATCATGCTCAATAAAGAATTTTACAGTAAATGTTGCAAATGTGAACAAAGGTCGCAAATACAACATATACGTAAGAGGGTTCCATCCAGTTCTATCATTTTATACTAAATATATTTGAGTTTGTCTCCAGATTTACTTGGTATATCATCATCAAACTGAAACTGGCCTCATGGAGTTTACAGCCAGAACTTTAGAGGTAAATTTACAGTAGGGCTCCACGCTGCTTTTTTTTCTAGTCTGGATGATGAAGAAGTCATGATTTGGTGCTTTTGGAGACTCCAGAGGGTTAATTTACATGTATGATCAATACAATAATCTGTTGATTGTAAAAGAAAAAGGAAAAAAAGTAGATAAGAAACATGCAAAGTGATTCGGTTTGTGTTCTTCCATCAGTTGTCAGTGTTTTTTATGACACGGTGCTGTGACTGACTAAATGTTTCTGTTGGAAGACAACGTGTGTCAGTGTTTTGGTAGATTTGGTGAATTGTGTTAGTGTATTATTGTATTTTGGAAGTGTGTGTCTGTGTTTAGTTACACTGGGTGATTTTGACCATGAAATTAACTGTTTGGGGGATTGAGTGTATCAGGTGTGATATGCGTTAACAGTTTTGAAAAAGTTTTTAAGGTTCTGACAAACGGGTCATAGCGGTTGTGAAAAACTGTAACACCACACTGTGAAATTTCTCCACTTTAAATAAAAGTCCTGCATCTAAATCTTACTGAAGTAAAAGTACAAGTACAAGTATCAGCATCAAAATGTACTGAAAGCTTTAGAAATAAAGTTCTCCTTATGCAGAATGGACCCACTCAGATTGTTTTATATATTCCAAATATATTATCGTATTATTATTATTATCGTATTGTATTACTGCTTAATATGCTGTCATGTGGTCTAATTAATAGAAAAGTGCAATCTTTCCCGTAAATCTTGACATCAAAAGTAATTCAAGCTGGCTTAATGTAATAGAGTAAAAAATAAATACAGTGCTAAACTAATGTATTAGACCACCAACAGCATTAGTAATTGCCAAAATTATTTTTAATGTTTCTGTAATGGTTAATATTTATGTTTTCACTTTTATGATAGGTGGTCTAATACATTTGTTAGCCTTGTATATATATATATATATATATACATACAATGCTATATATATATATATAGAGAGAGAGAGAGAGAGAGAGAGAGAGAGAAATATAAAGTTACATAAAATTGAAATATTCAAATAAAGTACAAGTACATCAAAGTTCTACTTGAGCACAGTTCTTGAGTAAATTAACTTAGTTACATTCTACCACTGACTACAATGTACCAGATTTTGTAAAAATGTAGTTTTAAAACTTTCGTTGTTCCAGCTTATATCTGTGTTTACTAAATGAACTAAGAATATCATTTACTGGCTGAAGTTTATTTAACACACTTCACGTGTTTGTGTTTATGTTTGTGTTTATGACATTATAAAAACTTTCTCATCCCCTAAAACGTGACCTGTGGTAAATCATCAATAACTAACAGCACATGCTGATAAGACGTGCATATAAATATCCCTGCGTGAGCCGCATAAAAATCATACTCGTCAACACAACATAAACAGTGGATCCTTGTCTTCTTCTGGGATTTTTGCTAGTAAAGGTATGTGCTTGTAGTTGAGAAATGTGTTTTTTTAAATTCACAATCTGGACAGTTAAGGCTACTCACATGTAGGTCCAGTCAATCATTTTATACTTTTACTCACATTGGATATCTGACTCATGAAGTTGTTGTAGGTGTGGGATAAATTTCATACATTAATGATGATGACAATGTTAATCCATTGAATGTAATTCTGTTATTGACTCTGTTGTCTGTCCCAACCAGAACAATGAAACTCGGCTCAGTTCTGCTTCTGCTGCTCCTTCTGGGGACGTGCTCGGCCTACACCTATCGTAAGTATCACCTGACTATATCTGTCATACCTTTGTTATGAAACGTTAATTCCTCCTCCTGCCACTAAAATATGTATTTTGTGTCTTGTTACTTCTTGCTACCTTGTGACATCACATCATGACACCGTCTGCAGGGGTGTCTACCAAACCTTTCAGCAGGATTTTCATGTATTGTGTGAAAACAGTGATGTTGAGCTTCAGATGGTGTGCAGACCAGTGGTGAAAAAAGTATTTAGATCCCTTACTTAATTAAAAGTACTAATACTACACTCTGAAAGTACTCCACTACAAGTAAAAGTCCTAAATTCACAACTTACTTAAAGTAAAAGTACAAAAGTATCAGCATCAATATGTACTTAAAGTATCAAAAGTCAAAGTATTTCTTATGCAGAATGGACCCACTCAGATTGTTTTATATGTCTAACTTTAATTTTATCATGTTTTTCATGTTAAATCTTGACCTGAAAAGTAACTAAAGCTGTCAGCTAAATGGAGTGGAGTAAAAAGTAAAATATTTGCCTCAAAATGTAGTGGAGTAGAAGTATAAAGTTACATAACATGCCTCAAAATTGTACTTAAGTACAGTACTTGAGTAAATGTACTTAGTTATATTCCACCACTGGTACAGACATAAAGTAAGACATGTGAGCAGGGTTTCAGATGAGAGAAAAGACAGAAGAAGTCAGAGTATCATCTGCATAGCTACGGCAGGAAAAAGTGAGAGTAGGGGACCCAGAACAGATCCCTGAAGAACTCCACTAGTGAGGCAACAAGGTTGAGATACAGATTATCATCAAATGATCCCGTTAGTGCAGCTCTTATATGCTCAAGTATTGGGTTGAAGAAATATCTTGTAACTCCCTACATCATGAGGGTTGGGTTTTTGTAAAAAAATAAATCTTTTAAATGTTGCCTGCTTCATTCACAGAAAATGTCGCCTTGCGTGGAAAAGCGACCCAGTCAACTCGTTTTGATCGTGCATTTGGAGCGGCCTACAATGCCATCGACGGAAACCGTGACTCTAACTACTCGGCCGGATCATGCACCAGGACTAATGAGCAGACCAACCCCTGGTGGAGAGTGGACCTGCTGGAGTCCTACATTGTCACCTCCATTACCATCACCAACAGAGGAGACTGCTGTGCAGAACGGCTCGACGGAGCTGAGATTTACATTGGCAACTCTGTACAAGATAACGGTGCTGCAAACCCACTGTAAGTGAATATAATGACTTATCAAATACAGGGTTTCATCGCAGCTCATCCTATTATCTATTAGCTCGTAGATGTGTCTGTATAATTTCTTACTTTATATTGCTGTTTGTGGTTTCCTCTCTCTCTTCTAGGGCTGCTCAAATTACACATATCCCAATGGGAAGGTCTTTAAAAATATCTTTTACCGGACGTGTGGAGGGACGTTATGTCACTGTGGTTCTACATGGATTACGTAGAGTCCTCACACTCTGCGAAGTGGAAATCTATGGGTACCGGGCCCCAACTGGTGAGATTTGCCCCAACATTTGATTTTCTAGGGGAGGCCGCGGCCACCTCATTTTCTGATACAGCCACAAACATGCAAAATGCATGCCCTTGCTGTTATTAATAAATCCTTCCTTTGCAAATTCTTATTTATTTGAGCTACGTGTATATAAGTCTGACATGCAAGATAAAGACACTCACCAACTCGCTGGTTTAACATGAGAATTTATTAAAATCCTAAGAAAAATGTAATGATTTTCACATTTGCTTCCCCTTGCTGCATCCTTCAAGTTTTTCAGTGCTGATTCAAAAAACAACAGAAATCCTCAAAACTTTCTATGACTTCTCCATCTGTTCCTGCAGCTTCCTCTAATTATAAGAAATGGCAGCAATGTGCAAATTCATGTGAATTTCAGTTTCAAGACATACACAGTTTGAGAACATGTTGCACTGCAGAGAGCATTAAGGAGAACTAATTATTATTTCCAAATGTGCTCTGTTTGCAGGGGAGAATCTGGCCCTCCAGGGAAAAGCCTCACAGTCGTCGCTGCATTCTATAGGCATTGCAAATAATGCCATAGATGGTGATCGTGACACCCTCTGGGGCCGAGCTTCTTGTATGCACACAAACAATGACTTCAACCCCTGGTGGCGAGTGGACCTGGGCAAAACCCACAAAGTGTTTTCTGTGACCATAACCAACTACAGAAATACTAACCATCAGCTTCGAGATGCCGAGATCCGAATTGGAGATTCTCTCGCAAACAATGGCAACACCAATCCCAGGTAGTAATGCTCATTCATTCATTCATTATCCATAACCACTGACATTGGGCAAGAGGCGGGGTAGACCCTGGACATGTCGCCAGACTATCGCAGGGCAGAGACATAGACATAGAGTTTTTGGACTGTGGGAGGAAGCCGGAGTACCCGGTGAGAACCCACCCTGACACGGGGGACAACATGCAAACTCCACACAGAAGGCCAGAGTCCAATCGGCGTTCCTCTTGCTGCAGAGCAAGAGTGCTAACTACTACACCACTGTGTAGCCCTAGTTTAATGTCCATTAATTAAAATACTACAATAGCTAAAAAATTGGATACGGATATGTCACTGGATTTGTTTGGAACACCAGATTCACACTTATTATAACTTTATTTTAACTATTTATCAATCTACTACCTCTTAAAATGAGACATTTTTCTTCTATTGAACTGATCACTGAGTTAACCAGTGGTGAAAAAAGTATTCAGATCTCTCACTTAAGTAAAAGTACAAAAGTATCAGCATCAAAATGTACTTAAAGCATCAAAAGTAAAATGACTTATGCAGAATGGAGTTTTTTTTTATTTATATTCTAAATATATTATCGGATTATTTGCAGTGAAGCATTTATGTGATGAGTGTTTAGAAGATATATTTCATTTATACTAGTTTAGATACTGTTATACTCACTTTAAATGTATCATGTTTTTCATGTTGAATCTTGAACTGAAAAGTAACTAAAGCTGTCAGCTAAATGCAGTGGAGTAAATAGTATAATATCTGCCTATAAAATGTTGTGAAGGAGAACTATAAAGTTACATAAAATGCCTCAAAATTGTACTTAAGTATATTACTTGAGTAAATGTACTTAGTTATATTCCACCATTGGAGAAGACATAACATAAGACGTGAGCAAATACAAATAATCAAGTAAAGTACAGGTACCCAAAATTATACATAAGTACAGTATTGAGTATATATACTTAGTTACATTCCACCACTGGAGTTAACAAACTTTTTTTCTTTTTCTGCTAGGTGTGCTGTGATCTCAAGAATCCCTGCAGGTTTCACTGAAACCTTTGAATGCCACGGGATGGATGGCCGATACGTTAACATCGTCATTCCTGGAAGAACCGAGTACCTGATCCTATGTGAGGTGGAGGTCTACGGCTCCAGACTGGATTAAGTATACAGCTGATTCAACACCTCAGTCAAAACCAAAAACTCAATATTATAATTGTCCTAAGGAGATGATTTATTTCAGGACTGTTGTATGAGTTTTTGCTTACTATAACGTATGTATCCAGCTTCAAAGGGTCCAGCAGGTAATGCACGGCAGTGTGACACTATACAAGCTGCAGAGACTGAAGCAGC
This sequence comes from Centropristis striata, assembly GCF_030273125.1. NCBI lineage: Eukaryota > Metazoa > Chordata > Actinopteri > Perciformes > Serranidae > Centropristis > Centropristis striata. The sequence continues at coordinate 21,367,402 of NC_081524.1, read as the reverse complement.
TAAATGGAATTCAGCCATCATTGAGTGCATTATTTACACTTTTCTCCTTGGTGGCATGTCACAATATCTTCTGTGAAAGAGGCCATTTAAAAACCGATGGCCTTAAAATAAAGCTCATCTAGGTTAGTCTTGTGTTTCCATGTTTAGGAACATTTCAAAAAACAGTTTTCCATACATATGTATTTTGCATATTTTGCAACAATCTTGTGAATATCTTTATTCAATTTATATGATTTTGTATTCACTTTGTTTGTATTTTTGTATTTGTTTGGATCATATTTGTGTTGTAAAGCTGCTGCTGTGGTGTTGTTGTTGTTGTTGTTGTTGTTGTTGTTGTTGTTTGATGAAGATAGATGAAGATTTCAATGCATATTACTGAACTTTTCATTGTACTGTAAGTGCCTGCAGATGGATATAATAAATGTATGATAAATGAAAAGTAATAAAAATTGGCTGCCATGTCTTTATTTTCATTAACCTATATTATTCTATTCTATTCGGTAAGACCATATTGCACATTATGTATTTGATATTAACAAGCAAACATCAGTTTTGCCCTTTGGTTCAGTCATCTACAGAACAGTTATACACCTAGAAGTTTCTAAGAATAAATATTTAGTAACATAAAGTCTCTATGTTCTCCACAGTTTGTGTGGTGAAGCCTGTTTGAAGTTGTTGATGCTTAAAGCTTAATAAATATTTAAAACGAGGTTGAACTGACCAGTGGTAAGTACATTTACTCAAGTAGTGTACTTAAGTACAATTCTGAGGTACTTGTACATTACTTGAGTAATTCTATTTATGTACCTTTATACTTCTACTACATTACATTTAAGATGTACATATTGTACTATTTACTTGTTAATTTTCAAGTCAATTTCTCAAATGAATTTTTTTTAATAATTCAACTTTTTGTTTTAATCTAACTTCATAACAGTATATTAAGTAGTTAATATGAGCCATATTTTTACAAAAATAAAATGCTGCTTACATAAATGCATCAATAATAATAATCCAGTAACATATAAGTAATGTACTTAAGTACAATTTTGAGGCATGTTATGTAACTTTATACTTCTACTCCACTACATTTTGAGGCAAATATTGTACTTTTTACTCCATTAGATTTAGCTGACCGCTTTAGTTACTTTTCAGGTCGATTATCAGCATAAAAAACATGATAAAATTAAAGTAAAACAAAAATTAGACCTCATAACAGTATATTAAGTAGTTAAAATGAGCCCTACTTTCAGAAAATTAAAACGCAGCTTACATAAATGCATTGATAATAATAATCCTATGACATATTTAGAACATAATAACAGTCTGAGTGGGTCCATTCTGCATAACAAGAACTTTTGATAGTTTAAGTACATTTTGATGTTGATACTTTTGTACTTTTACTGAAGTTAATTTTGGATGCAGGACTTTTATTTGTAGTGGAGTAATTTCACAGTGTGGTATTAGTACTTTTACTTAAGTAAGGAATCTGAATACTTCTTCCACCACTGACTGCAGTAGTGTAAGCATGTCTTCCTGCTGTAGGCCACCCTTTGTTTTTAAAAAGATAAAAGCCACGTGCACTTGACGTTTACAGCTTATTCCCGGATAAATGTGTCTGTCCTTCCTGGTCAGATAAACACAGAGATAAAACAGTAAAGTTGCCAGGTGAACCGGTTGTACTTTTTCCACCACTGGAACTGACAAACAGCTGGTGCAACTGACTCTAGACGATGCAGCAGGACTCACCAATCAATCAGTGACAGAAAAAAATCTTTAACCATTTACTCAGATTTGGGAAATGGTTGCTGAAATGAAGAGTACCCAGTTGATTAAAAAAAACTAAATTTTTGGCAGACATATTAATTAAAGGCCTATCAGTATCAGTGTATGTGCTGTTCGATTTTTCCCATTATAAAACCTTTTTTCACACAATATATAATGGAGAAAATGTTGAGTGGCATGATTCAGAAATGTAGTGAGCTGTTAATTTTTCAACATTTTAATTTTTTTAAACAGTTGGCAGATGATTTAACTGAACAGAAAAGGTTTGTTTATTTAGCTATTTATTTTATTCCTATAATTATTCCTATATATTCCTTTTATTCCACTTTCTCAGTTGTTACTCTGCCTTGAGGGGGCGTTCACGTTACTTTTACTTAAGACTCCTATTTTCCAATTATTTTCATACCACATGAATACAGCACAATTTCCCTTTCTGGCAATGTTAATCAAAGTGAAGAATAATTCATATATCCATCCCATTATTCAGATCTGCTCCAACGTTTAATGAGTCCTTCCTCAGTCCATGTTACATCCACCCACCAGGTTTCATGAAATCTGACAAGTAGTTTTTCCATTTCTTTAAATAGTCAGCAATAGATTAAACTGAACAGTAATTATGTTTATTTAGCTTTTTATTATATTCCTGTATATTCTTCATTTTCTCAGTAATCATTTAAAGAACTGGCTGACATGTACATTGTTTGTATATGTATAACAATGTTAAATATTATTTAATTAAGTTTTATGTTTGAGAAAGTAGCTGTCTGGGGACATTTGCAGAGTGGGGAAAATATTGGTGCACATTCCACATTAAAAAAAAAAGGGTCTATTTTCATTCCAGCTAAAAGAAAAAATCTATATCGGCCACAATATGGGTCATCAATGAATTTTCTGATTCAAAAGTCCCATTTACATATACTAAATATGTAAGTAGGTGTAAATGTAAGCAGTGTCACAGACTTGACACATGAAGAAAAGTCTTTGGTGATCCTTTTTCTGATGGTAAACCACCACAAACAACTGTCTTTGAATGCACTGTTCAGGAAATTGGACAAATAAACATCAGGTTCAGGTTACAGTGCAACCACCATGGAAACATTGAGTTTTACAGGCTGGCTTTTGTTTTGAAAAATGTGTCACATGTATTTACTGTCTATTGTTAAGTCACAAATGAATCTGGTGTCACTTCCTGGTCAGATAAACACGGAGGTAAAACCATAAAACGAGAGAATATTATTGTTGCTGACTCATTGCAAAGTGGCAAGGACACATCAGACACAACTTCCTGTTCGGATAAGATAACGTGTGTACTTTGCATTCTCAGGAATTTAATATCGATGCTGTAAAAGGCAAACAAACAATGGATTGTGAAGCCGTGTAGGGACAAAGACGGAGAGAAATCATATTTTGAAGTAAAACTAGAGATGCACTTAAAATGTGTTTGATTTCTGTAAGTACTGATGATGATTGACATGGAGCGAAATAATATGAAAACTTATTGGCCTTTAATGTAATGTCACAATTAACATCATTAACATGCCACCATTACAGTTGCTTCACACAATCTATCTATCTATATCTTTATACTAGAGTAGCTTGAGACAAACAAACTAACAAGTGAATCTAAAGCTATGATTGCAAGTATGTACAATGTAAAATGTCATTGTTTTGCATTTTGAACCTAATCTAGTACTGAGCCGTAGACCTCCACCTCACACAGGGTCAGGTACTCGGCTCTTCCAGGAATGACGATGTTAAGGTAGCGACCGTCCATCCCGTCGCACTGGAAGGTCTCAGTGAAACCTCCGGGGATGCTTGAGATCACAGCACACCTAGCAGAAGAAAAAAAAAGTCTTAACTCGTGGAATAATCACGTTAAGAAACAGACACTCAAAAGGTACCAACTCATTTCAATGGTGTATTCCCATGTTCTTCAGAAATCAGTAAGTCCATAAGCTTTAAGTTGTAATGTGCAAACAACATGGATGCTACAAAAAATATGTTTTGTCTTTTATTGCTCAGATATTTAAACTATTCACTATTTGTGTGAAACTGAAAAAGGCTAAAGGAAACGGACCAGACGAGACAGGAAATGTGCTCCTACATTTTTTCAACTTTAACAGTTATTATTTTGACTTAAGGGGGCATTCTTGTGACTTTTTTGAGTTTTAAAACTGTTATTTTCCAATTATTTTCATACAACATGAATGCAGCACAAATTCCCTTTCTTGCAATGTTAACCAAAGTGAAGAATAATTAATGTATCCGCACCAACGTTTAATAAGCCCTTCCTCAGCCCATGTCATATCCGTCCACCAAGTTTCATGAAAATCTGACAAGTAGTTTTTCCATAATCCTGCTGACAATAAAAAAAACTAAGCTAAAAACAAAACCTTATTGGTGAAGGTAATAAATATAAGTGAATAATAACTTACTGCTAAGTACCACCAAATCTCTATTCTTAGATTTATTTTTCAAATTAATGACCTAATAATGGACATTCGATTACCTGGGATTGTTGTTGCCATTGTTTTCAAGAGAATCTCCAATTCGGATCTCGGCTCCATTGAGTCGTTGTGGGACAGAATCTATAGTGTTGGTTATGTTGACAGAAAACACTCTGTGGGTTTTCCCCAGGTCCAGGCGCCACCAGGGGTTAAAGTCAGCCTTCGTGTGAGTACAAGAACCCTGGCCCCAGTAGCTGGCACGATTCCCATCGATGGCATAATATGCAGTGCCTGTAGAATACAGTGACGACTGTGCGGCTTTTCCTTGGAGGGCCAGGTTCTCTCCTGCACACAGAACACATTTTCGTTTTCCTTAATGTTCTCTATGAAGTCGACCCAATCTCGTAAGTCTTGAATCATTAACATATAGAGAGGTCATGGATAGTTGTGAGGAAGCCTGTTGTTTATTTCGATCAGCACAGCAAAACTTGAAGGATGCACCTGCAGCTTGCGGCAGTAAACACGCTTTTCGACCAGAGCAACTGCGAATGGTTAGTTGGTTTTCCACCACCAAAGAACCGGCTCCTGGCTGGGAAAACTGGTTCCACAGCAGCACCAACTCTCTGGTCTTGAACCGCGGGGTTATCTGACCAACTCGGCTTGTATCATTCATTTATTTGATTTGTTGCAAATGCAATGTGATTGATACCGGCGAGCTAGCGTGCTAACGTTAACAGCAGCTACGTCTGATTTTATTACGAAATTTTTCGCCGTCCGTTGTGATCAAAATGAACAGCACAGGTGTGTTGTAGAGACATGTAGTCTGACTTGTTATTATACGAGACATATACAGACATTAACAGAGATATAATGACGTGGCTCTAAAGCCTGTGGGCAGCAAACAGATTCACATCTGGATCGCAAGTTAAACCAACTGTGAACCAGCACTAGCACCGGCTCTGAAACGGCCCTGAAACTGCTCCGATCGAAAATTTGTATAAATGTGTAAACTACGTTTCCAAATCTTTGCAAAACTTTTGAGGAACTGGTTCTTCTTAAGAAATCTCACCAGTTGGGGCCCGGTACCCGTAGACTTCCACTTCACAGAGTGTGAGGAGTCTTCCTAAACCAGGTAGAACCACAGTGACATAACGTCCCTCCACACGTCTGGTAAAAGACATTTTTAAAGACCTGCCCGCTGGGATGTGTGAAATTACAGCAGCCCTAAAAGAAAAAAAGAAGAAAGGAAGCATTACTTTTCGTATAACTTTATAACTGCAGGTGAACAGTCATGAAGTAATAAATAATACCAATACCACAAAGAGTAGAAGTAGATTTCACACAGCAAGATGAGCTGCATCAGGATCTTCTAAACAATATCCTCATGAAACATTGTATTTAATGATGAATTATGTCCACTCACACTGGGTTTGCGACACCATTATCTTGTAAAGAGTTGCCGATGTGGATCTCAGCTCCGTTGAGCCGTTCTGCACAGCAGTCTCCTCTGTTGGTGATGACGACGGAGGTGACGATGTAGGACTCCAGCAGGTCCACTCTCCACCAGGGGTTGGTCTGTGTGATAGTGGCAGTGCACGATCCGGCCGCATAGTTCGATTCACGGTTTCCATCGATGGCATTGGAAGCAATTCCATACGCATCTGCGTACCGATGTGACTGGGTGGCTTTTCCACGCAAGGCCACATTTTCTGTGAATAAGACAGTTGAAATATACATTTAACTGCTAGATTTGAACATCTATCTATAAAAGCAAGAAGTATCTGTGTGTGTGTGTGTGTGTCTAGCTCATATCTCGCTGACCGTTAATCAGACTGACCTAAGATTTCGTATGTGGCTTGCGCATGGCACGAAGGTGTGCATCCTCGATTTTGAAGGTTTTTGAATTCATTTTTCAAAATATCATTATTTACGTAGGACGTGTTGCGGCATTGCACTGTTTCTGATTGGACGCCTTTTAGGGGAGCTCCGCCCCATTGTGTGATAGGCCTGCACCTGGTCAGTAACACAATTCACTCTGGATTTCCACCCTGACTCATCTCATCTCATGTCATCTGTAAGTTTATTTAGCCTACCTATCTTTCGGAGTTTTAAAGTGCGCTACAAGGTTCAATTTTCCAATAATATTCAAATAGGTTCCAGCAAATATCAATGTTCAATGTGTATGTGCTGGATGGTGTGCAGACCTTATGAAAAGTAAGTGTTTTATGGAGTTACAGATGTTGTAGTGGTCTGCTGGCCACAATATATGAAACACAATAGTTATCAATCTTCACATTCCACAACACACCAAATAACCCTTATTCACATTATTCTCCTCCATCTGTTTGTGCTGCATGTAAACTTATTCCCCCCTATATCTGTGTCTGTATATATGTCTAAACGTATTGAATAATTAAGTTTCTTTTTCTTAAAATAACTATTTCTGTGTCTCTTTATATCTCAATGTACATCCATGTATTACCCAATATACACTTTGTATATTAACACTATGCAAGAGTATTACACCTCATTGTACATCACACTTTCACACACAACCTCATTTGGCCAGAATTGAAAAATCTACTTAGTCTCCCACTATACGAATACATATTTCCTACGGGCACTACACTAGTGTTTGTTAAATACTAAACCTGCAATAACTATTTTATGCCATTTGGAGGCTGTAGGATTTTATTTCACACAACATTAATATAGCATCCAGTGGTGGAAGACAGATCCCTTTACTTAAGTAAAAGTACTAATACCACACTGTGAAATTACTCACAAACTTACTTAAGTAAAAGTACAAAAGTATCAGCATCAAAATGTACTTAAAGTATCAAAAGTTAAAGTTCTTGTTTTGCAGAATGGTAATATGTTACTTATTATTATTATTATTATTATTATTATTATTATTATTATTGATGATGCATTTATGTAAGCAGCGTTTTAATTTTCTCAAGATAGGGCTCATTTTAACTACTTAATATACTGCTATGAGGTTTAATTTAAACAAAATGTCTCATCACTTTAAATTGATCATGTTTTTAAAAAAAATGTTTTTTATGTTAAATCTTGACCTGAAAAGTAATTAAAGCTGTCAGCTAAATGTATTGGGGTAAAAGTACAATATTTGCCTTGAAATGTAGTGGAGTAGATATATAAAGTTACATAAAAAAGAAACACTCAAGTAAAGTACATGTACCTCAAAATTGTACAGTACAGAGTAAATGTACAAAACTACATTAATTGATATCATCACCTTCAAAAGTGATTTTATCAGAAATGTTGTAGCAACTTTGTTTAAATTAATCTGATTTGAATAGTAATGTGGCTTTTCCCCAAAAGTCAAATAACCTGTTTCGTATATTTAATTCTATATTTAGGGCAGGCTCACTAGTTATAAGCCAAGGACTGAGGTGACATTTTCATTTTCAACATTAAACTGTTTAATAACAAAGATATGACAGATACAGTCATACTTACGATAAGTGTAGGCCGAGCACGTCCCCAGAAGGAGCAGCAGAAGTAGAACTGAGCCGAGTTTCATGCTTCTGGTTGGGACAACACAGCAGAGTCAATAACAGAATTACACTGAAGAAATCAACTTTTCGCCGATTTAACTTTATGTAATTTATTCCAGACCTAAAATTAACTAACTGTAATAAGATTAATAACTGTGAGTGCAGTGTAATGTGTGTAGTTTATTTAAAACATCATTTTAAAATAATACCACATACCTTGACTTGTAAAATAAACCCAGAAGAAGACGACGATCTGCTGGATATGTTGTGTTGACGAATATGATTTGACGTGGACCACACAGGGATATTTATATGTGCTTCTTATCATGATCCATGCTGTTGGTTATTGATGATTCACCACATGTGACGTGCCTTTGCCCTTGTTTGTTGATAAGGCTAATTTCGGCTATCAAGCTGATCAGGGAGCAAGTTTTTATGACACTCCAGTTATGATTTTTTCTGGGAATGCCGCCACATACACGCAGCTCATAACACTGCAAATTAGGGCTGGGCGATATGGCCAAAATCTTCTTTCCCTATATCCTGATAAAGCATGATTTCTAGTTATTCAGTTAATAAATTGTCTAGCCTGCTTTTGTCATTTTTCTAAATGACGTAAACCTTACATTAACGCAAATCAGGCGCTGGTTTCTGACATTGCGATACATTAGTCAATACATTATTGAAAAATATATACAAGAAGCATTTTTATATTGCTCAGGTGATGACAATATATATATATATATATATATATATATATATATATATATTGTCATATCGCCCAGCCCTAGTATCACATGACAATGCAATTTTGTATCATGATATGTCAATATTTGTTTTTATCGCGATATGATGCCATTAAAAGACAAATAAATTATTGTTTTGAATTATTGCCCAGCCCTACTGCAAAAGCTTTCTGCAGTGGATTACAAACTCAATCACTATCGGGTTACCTCATTTGCAGATAAATAATTACTGAACAGAAATTCATTTTAATTAAAATCTTTGAGATTATTATTTAAATGCAAACAGTTGCATACCTGATTCATCACTAATCAGCCCATAAGAATGGACGAGAAGGGGCCTGCTCCACCTGCTGGCAGGTTAAGAAGGTCATTATCAGGTCATTCAATAACCTGTTGCAGGAGCACTTAGTTGAAAAAGGCCATAGCTTTCTTATGATTATGCTTCAAACTCACATCTCTAAAGTTAGGGGAAAAAAATTTCTGGTTTGGCATCACAAAAGGTATTTTAAAAAGTAAATTAAATGTTAGAAATGAAGGTGTTACAAGGACAACGTGAGCACCGAGGCCAAGGCCAGCAGAATCTGGTCCAGAAATCCAATGAGAAGACCAAACAATACATCAATCTCATTAAGTATTTTCCTTGTAACCAAAGCCTGATATATCTTCTTCCTCTGTGCCGTAGAGCTCCTCTGTTGTCCAGAAACTATAACACATTAATAAGCCAAACTGTTGCACTGGGTGACATCTGTCTTCTGTCATCTTCTGTCATTACCATCACACACATGCTTTGGTTGTTTTGTAAAGCTGAAAGCATGAAGGTCCTGAAACTACATTTGACAAAGAAATGCTCCTCAAAATTAGAAGCTTATCAGAAATCCATTCCTGTGTTCTCAGTAACTACTAGCTACTTTTAAACTAGTCATTTGCTAAAGCAGATTGCATGTCTAAAACTAAATAAATCCAATTATCCAACTATACAATACATATTATTCTGGAGTGTTTTTTAATGTGGGTAACTTTTGTCTGATTTGCTGCTCATACATTTAAACTTTTGGGTTATGTACTTAAAGATAGAAGCGTTTGCCCATAATCCAAATACGATGTAATTATATATTCAATGCTATAACATGTTAACAATTATAGTTAGAGATACAAGTCAACTGGAGAAAGTTATTCACAGTGTGTTTTCAGAGAGAAAAACAGAGAAGTAGCAGAGCATCTGAAATGTTGAAACAGTGAGATATTGAAGTGTTGATGGCAAAAGTTTCAGGGAAAGTGCACATTGTGCAAAATAAAAAAATCTGAAACTAAGCATTTTCAGCATTGCTTGACACTGTTTTTTTCATTTGTTTCCTGTGTTGTTGGGATGTTTGGTAACTGTCCATGTGCTAAGGTCAGAGATTATTTCCCCTCACATTGATTAAGGAGCACACTGCAGAAGACCTTAATCACACATTAAGCATCAGACTGCTGCAAAATCTCTTCTTGTCTGAATTTAAGTCATGGTTATAACTCTAAGTTACACACAGTGTGCACGTTAATCAAGTGCATGTTCAGCCAATCCTCCTCCTGTATTGGTCCATTTTAATAAAGCCATAGTCTGCAGAGGCTTCGTGACCCAACTAAGCAGCGGTGGAAGAAGTATTCAGATATTTACTGAATTAAAGCAACAGTACCACTCTGCTTGTTCTGTAAAACTGTAGTGTACAACCAGTATCAAAATTAAAACTACTTGTTGGGCAGAGTGGCTCCTTTGAGAGTGTAATATTGTTATATGTATCATATATTTGGAATATTATAAACAGTGCATAAAAAACATGATCTGCAAAGTGATTTTAGATTTTAGACAAATGTACTGAGGTGTGGTTCAGTAGAAGAACAAAGTAGCATCAAATAGAAGTTTAAAATGTCTTAAAATGAGTAGAACGATGTGTAAAAAGCAAATAAAGCTGATTTTCTAATCCTTTTTGACATTAAAACTGTACAAATAAAGGATTTTTTATGTTATTTTTTTAAACATACACTGTGAACTTGATGCACTCTGTTTATATTTACATTTTATACAATGTCCCAACTTTTTTTTTTAATTAATTGAAGTTGCAGTAACATACCAACAATAGGCTACATTCACACTGCAGGACCATAAAGACTGAGGTCGCTTTGAAAAAACATCAGATATGTATCTGATTTAGGACCACATATGAAAGTGGCCAGGATCTAAATTAAAAAAATCTGATTCATGCTGGTCATAAAAAATCAGATCCAAATCACATGAGCAAAAAAAATCTGATGTGTGTCACATTCGCCTGCAGTCTGAACATAGCTTAGGTGAGGGTAAGAGTCAATTTATTATTTTTGATAAATTGGTGTGTATTGTGTAATCTGTCTTGGCGTGTAATTGTGAAATGTAATTCATGAGTAGGGAAGTGAAATATGGTGGCACACGAGTAAACAAGAAGAACAGGATTGCATAAGTGTTGATGATGAATATGATGTGATTTCTGAGGATTGGTTGATAAGGTTCAGTCAAAAGGCTTATAAAGAGCACAGGAACAGTCTAGCTTTTAGGGGTTTGGAAACTTTTTGTCTCATCAGATTGACGGCGTCTCCAGGTAATTATTACAAAAGATTTTACACCGCATGTAGACATCAGGAAGCTAATAACAACCACACCATGTTAAACCTTAATCCTAATATTATCAGTTATATAAATTTACTGAATACTATGTATTTGCTATTTGATATTGTAGACATATAAGTATGTATCAGTGTCACCGTATATATTTTCCAATATTCAGGGATATGAAAAACTTTTTTTACAGAACATACACTGCAGAAAATGATGCTTTGGGTGAATTAGAAATGGTGTTCGCTATTTATCTTATTTTTATTTATCTCAATATAAATGGTTAGTAATTGACAGACACTGAACACATTTTATTTGTTTTATGCTTTATTTTCTCAGTGTTAATTATTGTAAGCGGTTGACTGTGTGATGCATTGTATGTGTAAAGTATAATATTCTTTTATAAAGTTATCTGTTTAAGTACCTCTGCACAGTCATATTGGTGCAAAATCACCGTACTGTTCGGATGTGATACATTTTCAACAGTAATGATTAAGAAGTTTAGATATTTTAAGACGTGGATTATAAATTTCTTTTATCTGTCTCAACCAGAATGATGAAACTCAGTGTTTTCCTTCTGCTGCTCCTCCTGGAGACATGTGCAGCTTCCACCTATGGTAAGCACAATCTCAGCAGTGAGAGATACTTAAGTACTGTACTTAAGTACAATTTGGAGGTACTTGTACTTTACTTGAGAGGCAAATATTGTATTTTTTACTCCAATACATTTTCCTGAAAACTTTAGTCACTTTTCAGGTCAAGATTTAACATGGGAATACATGTTGATGTATGATGTAATTATACCATATAACAGTATATGAAGCATTCAAAATTAGCTCTACCTCGAGTAAGATGCTGCTTTCATAAATGCATCAATAATAATAACTAGAAAATTTCCTCTGGGGAAATTCTGAAAGGGCGACGGGGGCTACTGCCGGTGTGTGTACACTATGATGAGATTCTTCAGAGATTTCAAACAATTAATACTAGTAATGTTATAACATCAGGACCTTAGACAGCCTGTACATCTTCCGCCGCAGGCTGAAGACCTATCTCTTCCAACAATACCTCGGTTAAGCCATGGTCACCTAACACATATATATATTTAAAAAAAAAAAAAAAAGAAAAAAAAAATTGCTCTTCTTCTTCTTCTTCTTTTCTATTCTTTTCTTCTTTAACATATAGCACTCCTGTAGCAATGACAGTTAGCTCTTAAAGTTATGTACTTACTTGATTCCTGTGGTCTATGTCTAGTACCATCAGGTTGAATGCACTTATTGTAAGTCGCTTTGGACAAAAGCGTCTGCTAAATGACATGTAATGTAATGTTATAATACTGTATAATATACAAGGGGCACACCTACAACAAGCATTCCTTTTCAAGTATTTATTTAGACAGCAACCTATGCCCTTTAATCTCAAAAGTGAGTGTGTGTGTGTGTGTGTGTGTGTCAGTGTTTGTGTGTGTGTGGGAAGCATGTGTATCTGGAGGAGTGTGTGTGTGTGCGTGCGTGTACGTTTAAAAATCTTCGAAAAAAAAAATATTTTGTAGAGAAAAGTAATAGCACACCAATCCCGATCAACTCTTCAAGTTGTAGGACTAGTACCGGGATGAAATTGCGTCCGGAAGAGGAAGAAGAAAAAATCCACAGTATAACAATAGTGCTCGGGGCAAAGCTGTAGGGACCAGTGCTCGGTGCGATTGCCCCATGGCCCTAATAATATATTTGGAATATATAAAAATGATCTTAGTGGGACCATTCTGCATAACGAGTACTTTGGATGGCATGGATGACATTTCTTTGACTTTCTTCATAATCCCTGACTCCACCTTTAACAATCCATCTTCCATTCTATCTTTTATGTGTTAATAAAACTCTTCACAGAAAATGTCGCCCTGCGTGGAACAGCGACCCAATCAGATCGTTACGATAGTCCATTTGGAGCTGCCTACAATGCTATTGATGGAAACCGTGACTCCAGATTCTCGGCTGGATCGTGCACCCACACTAATGAAGACAGCAACCCTTGGTGGAGAGTGGACCTGCTGGACAAATACATCATCTCCTCCGTCACCGTCACCAACAGAGGAGACTGCTGTGCAGAAAGGATCAACGGAGCACAGGTTCACATTGGCAACTCCTTAGAAGGACATGGGGCTCCAAACACAGTGTGAGTGCATGTTAACATTCATAAATATATTATGATACAGGTGCATCTCAATGAATTAGAATATCATAGAAAAGTTTATTTATGTCAGTAATTCAATTCAAAAAGTAGAAATAAGACATTATTTTGATCCATTACACACAGAATGAAACATCATATTCTAATTTATTGTGATGCACCACTATATACATAAAAAAATAACAAAGTTTTACCTTTATTAATTGCATAGAAATGTAACTGTTTATTTTCATATCTACTGTTTCATATCCATAACTACGATTTACCTTAGACCTCAGTCCAGTCAGCTCAGTTACTTTAAGCCTGACATGACAGTCTGCATCACTGACAACCCCCCACTAGATACTTAACATCACAGATGAGCTCATTTCTCTTTTTCTGTCTCTCTTTCAGGGTTGGCACCATTTCTGTAATCCCTTCAGGGCAGTCATTCACTCTGACCTTCACACCTGTGGAGGGACGTTACGTGACTGTGTTTCTACCTGGTGCAAAAAGAACCCTAACACTCTGTGAAGTTGAGGTTTACGGGTACCGAGCCAGTGAGACACCCAGCGAAACCAAAAGTAATTTGTCAAAATATATAAAAGAAATAACAAGACACTGAAGACATTCATTAAAGTCAAATTAGACTCATGGCTGTGGTGTAAATCATTTTTTTCGGCTAACTTTTGCTGAGTTAATCAGGTGATTTCTGCTTCTTTTGATCACTGCAGAACCTGCCAATTAATTCCAGCGTTTCGACAGGATGGATGGTCACTGCAGTACCGTCGTTATCCCTGGAAGACCGGAGCACCCTACCCTGTGCGAGACGGAGGTTGATGGCTCTGCACTTGATTTGCTTTAAAATGTTACTTCAATTGTAAGAACTTAACCAATGCTGTCACATGTAATTAACCAAAATAACAGATTCAGCTACGATCTGATTGTTCTTATGACTAATAACCAATAAAAATGTGTGTAAAATGTAATTTCATCTCACCAGAAAAACAACTGCATAATAACCTAAATACCAACACCTCCAATTCACCCCCCCCCTTTCTTTTACTGACCTATAGTGGACAAAGTAAAATTGGAATTTCTCTACAATTTCCACACTTTTAAAAGTCTTCCAGTGGGTCGGATTAAACCCTTTGTCTGGTCAGTTCTGTTCCTCCAGCAACTAATTGAAGCCCCTGTCTCAGTCAGGAAACCTGGGTTTTTGATGATCCCTATATTAATATTGTCATTTGTGATTTGTGCCTACTACCTGTTTCCATTTCTAATGCTGACACTCTCACTGAACGTGCGATTGTAGTACCACTGCTGCTGCTGCATTGTATATAATCTTTTCTGAAATAAAGTCTGTACTAAACATAATCACTAATGATTAAAAAAAAAAAGTCTCTGACGTTTTTTTGTTTGTATTTTTTTTTTTCAAATAAAAAGCTGAACAGCTGCTGTGTGCTGGGCAAAAATAATACTGAAGAGAGTAATGTTAACTAGAAAATTTCTAAAGGAATTTTGATTGTGTGCTTGCCTCTGGACCGTCATTGTCGTGGCTCAAATCAACAGTTAAACAGGGACTCTGTCCTGAGTTCACAGACACCTCATACAAGTCTCTAGGACAAACAGTTCAAAAGTTAGTAAAGGGGGCGTGGCTACTCAAAGGGGGCGTGGCTTCAAGCACCAGTTAAACAGGGACTCTGTCCTGAGTTCACAGACACCTCATACAAGTTTCTAGGACAAATGGTTCATTAGTTAGTAAAATGGGGCTTTGGTAGCTAAGCAACAAGGTGGCTAGGTGGGGTCGATCAATTGCTCAATCAGAGCTGAGCAATCAACTGAAATTAACTGCTGGTGGAGACAGTTCCGCCACAGTGAGCAAGCAGAGGTGGACTATAGCGTCATATTTGAGTCATTGTTTGATCTTCGCGCACATATTCAGCAACCGAGTGAAACAGATTCTCCCCCATGCTCGCTCGTGGTGTATGGAATTATATTTGTGCCACTATCCTGAGCGAGCAATGATATATTCTGAGCACACAAAGACAGATTTTGAGCACAGAAAAATATATTTTGCAAGCACATCAATTATATTTCAAAAAGAAATTACACTTGAGCAAACAAAAATATATTCTGTGCTCCATAAATGTGTTTGCATGTTAGTTTTACTCGTAATGTTCTCTCACAAACTCTTTCCATGGTGCACAAACAGACCGCTGCGCTCGCTCGCTCCCCCATCCCTCTCTCGCTCAACCTCTCTTGCTCTGCGCGCTCTGGTTTGTTCTCTCTGCGCGCTCAGCTTGGAGAGCTAGTGGACGAGGAGGAAATTTCGGTCAGTATTTATTATTATTATGAGTATTATCTGATGTTACAGAACTACCTTATTAGTTTTTGTACTATAGTATTGTAACTTTAGGGTTGCGTTGTTACATTATATCCTCTTATTTTGAGACATTAGCTGTTGTGTGACTGACGAAGACTTTTCCTTTCTGTCCTAGGCACCATTAGATAATGTCAGGTGAACAACAACAACCACATGTAAGTAGTTTGTGTTGCCATTGTTATAAACACAGTGTGTTATAAAGCATTTGTAAAGTAATGTAAAGTAATGTAATGTAATGTAATGATGCCTTTGTTGGTTGCAGTGAGTGAGAGGCACATGACATGTTTAAAATCCTTGGCAACAGTTCAATAACAAGTAGTTTTAATTTCTATATTGAGTATAAACAGATACACTTTTCAGGGACAGTTGTTTATTTTTATAAACGAAATACACACAGCAGTGTGACATATTGAAAAACAGTCTTGACATATTGGGTTTTTTTTTTGTCTTTCTGGATCTTTACGAACTGCAAGACCCAGACATTGACTGGGAGAGTGTCGTACTGCAAGATGACTCTAATGGAGCAGTTGTGGTCCCTGAAATCGCATGCCCACTGGATGACGAAGCCCTGGAGGAACTCCAGAGAACTATTGATCCTCTGGGACATTCTCAGTCACATGGTTGTGACTTGTACACACAATTTTTGCACAAGGTGTCTGACATTACAACATGAATAGACACATTAGCTGGTTACAGGAACCTTGTTTTACAGACATTCTGAACATTTTCCAACAAATGCATGGAAAAAAATCCTGTATGAGGTATTGAAAAAAAAAAGAACAAATAAAGGAATAACAAAACTTCATAACTCGTATCTGTTTTCAGATGAAACAGCCATTGGCATATTAACTTCTTGTTTTGAGTAAAGCTAGAGCTATTAAGCTCTGTGGAATCCACCACCATATCGCACTGCTTCACTCAGGATTCTTCTAAACTCAGTGTAAGTGCTAAGATGCTCTACTGGAAAAGTCACAGTCTGAGTGCATGCACTCACTCATAGACGGATTACCACATGGGCAAAGTGGGCGTGTGCCCAGGGCCCTAGAGCCAATAGGGGCCCTTGGCCTTCAGATTTTTTTTTTTTGGTACAATTTAAAAATATATTGGAATGAATGTGGCTTTGAAAATGTAGTATGATAATAAAATCAATTAAATGCTTTAGAAATTATAATATTAAATCAGTAATGTGTGATGACACAATACGCTGGTCGCTGGGGTTAAAGTTGAAAAAAGTGCGTTTTTAAAATGAAGACGTGGGCGCTCAGTGGATCAGCTTAACGAAAACAGAGGAAAGAAAAAGGTGAAACGGCTGAAACCACACTATGTAACTGGCCGTAGAGGCCAAACTGGTCTGAGAGTTGGACTGTGATTACTTTATCAAGGACTTTTCCTCGAAGAAGGCCAGGAAAAAGCCGGTGGTTTAGGTGAGTAGTTTCTAGGAATGTACCCATCTGAGTACTCGGCATCTGAGTGCCGTGTTCGGTCGGACGGTCGGTCTGAACACATTAGCGCAATTTAGTGCATTTGTTTATTACCATTACAACATGACTCCTCCATGTGCCTGTATTTGTGTGTGTAAGTGCGTCTGTGTGCGCCGGCCAGCGCGAGGGAGAGAGAGAGAGTATTAAGGGGACACTCTGGATGCGCTGGTTGATAGTTTCATTTTTAAAAATAGGTGGTTACCTATATTTTAATTAATACTACAAGGGCTGGCTATTTGAGCTTTCTGTCTCTCCCATAATATATATATCGTCCTGTACATGGCAGGTGCCAAACAAAACAGACCTAACTGACAGTAATGTTGTGTGGTTGTGTGTGCCGGTGTTGTTACGTGCGTAATGAGCGCTGTTGCACGCTCACATAATGCGTGTGTAGACAGGGGCTCGTGGTCATGATAATCCGTCTATGTGTATATCGTCCTGTACGTGGCAGGTGCCAAACAAAACAGACCTAAAATGACAGTTATTTTGTGTGGTTGTGTGTTGCCCGGTGTTGTTATGTGCGTAATGGGAAGAGCACCTTTTCGCGCACACTGTTTGCGTGTGTAGGCAGGGGCCCGTGGCGAGTTTGTGTCCAGGGCCCGTGGTCATGATAATCCGTCTATGCACTCACTATTGGGTAACAAACCGAGTGGTCTCCAAGCCTTTCCCTGCATTCATGGTCACAGTTGCATGTAATTTTGAAATGTCTCTTTTCATCTGGGAGGATGGGGATGTGGGATTGCCCGGTCATCCACTGGAGCACATGTGGCACTTCAAGAGGTTCTGTGTCACCAGCTGCACTGTCTGTCTCCCCATCTGTGATTAATGTATTTTTTCAAATAGCATGAATTTAAGATTAAGATTAATTTAAGAAACAGTTTAAACTGAGTTTTAAAAAAAAAGTTCTGAAACATCAGATAATACTCATAATAATAATAAATACTGACTGAAATTTCCGAGTCCAGTCCGAGTCCATCTGATGCGATCTCCTTAGTTTTTTTCCGGGTTAACGTAACTAGCGATCTAATTGGAGAGCAAACAGCCAATCAGGATGTACCTCCGCCAGCTCTCTGATTGGTTGGTTTTGTGGCACATTTGTAACGTGTGTGCCAAGCTGAGCGCGCAGAGAGAACAAACCCGAGCGCGCAGAGCGAGAGAGGTTGAGCGAGAGAGGGATGGGGGGAGCGAGCGAGCGCAGCGGTCTGTTTGTGCACCATGGAAAGAGTTTGCTCGCGTGGAGCGAGGACTTTTGACACATTGGGGGTGGGGCCAAGGCTGACCCCGGGCCTCTTATGATTGGTCATTTTCCAGCCCTCCACGTGGGTGCCTTTTCAGTTTACTGCTGACAGCTGGTAGCAGCGGCATCATCTAAACAACAACAACGGTTGTTTCATGATGTCACGACCACAACTCTACGCTTCATCACTGGTAATAAAAAGGTTAAAAAATGCTGTTTCTTGTTTCTAAATGGGTTTGCCGTGACACGGAGCAGAGACCTGCAGTCCAGCGGTGCAGGCTGTCTCTCTGAAGCAGAGGATGGCGGTCGTCTTAATTTACGTCAGTCTTCTCCATAGACTGTATATAAATAATGGACGTAGTCACCGTGACGTCACCCATTGGTTTGTGGACTGCCCGTTGGAAGCCTCGAGTTCAGCGTTATACTCGTCGCCATCTTGCGTCGTCATCTTGTTTCCGATACGCGGAGCAGACCATAATTGGACTGTGGCGGAGCACGAGGGATCTGACGACACTGACTACACGCCTCTCTACACCGGCAACCCGACTGAGAGAAGCCGCTGCTAATTCATGTTAGCATTAATTGGAGCATTAACTGGGATGTTAGTTTTGGCTAGCAAAAAAACAAAAACAAAATGTATCTTTCTTACCTCAGAAAACTGAGCAGCGACTCCTTGGAGTGTCTGTTCGTCCAACCAAACACTGAACAAGACATTTTTACTGAACAAAACGTTCAAATAAACTGTCATTAAGTGAAAATGCAGTGTGAAAGGGTCAAAGTTATGAGACCAAATCGGTAAACGTCCTCTTTTCTATCTATAAAGTTATATATAACTTTATTGACACGTTGCCGTGGATATGCATTGCTCTGCTTCTCTCCTGGTGACGCCTCGCCTTGTCAGTGACCTGTAGCCACGCCCCAAATCATATGATTCTTTATCTTCTATTTTCTTCTTAATGGGGCCATTATTAGAACTATTGACATCAAATTGTCTTGAAGATGATTTTTTTACTAGCGATTGAGACCATAATGTTGTCCTGAAAATTTTTTCTGAGTTAATAAATCAAGTGAGAAGAACATAGCAGTCAGAAATACTTAAGAATCAATGAATCAATAAAGGCCTGATCCAAGCACAGGCCGGATCAAAACATTAAAAACATGGGCTGTCTGAGAAGACTGACATAAATTAAGAAGAGCGCCATCCTCTGCTTCAGAGAGACAGCCTGCACCGCTGGACTGCAGGTCTCTGCTCCGTGTCACGGCAGGCCATGGATCTAACAATTTAACTACTGTATGATCATTTAGAAACAAGAAACAGCATTTTTTAACCTTTTTATTACCAGTGATGAAGCGTAGAGTTGTGGTCGTGAACGTCATGAAACAACCGTTGTTGTTGTTTAGATGATGCCGCCGCTACCAGCTGTCAGCAGTAAACTGAGCTTTGGGCTTTGGATTAATTCATGTATGTGTGTGTGTGTGTGTGTGTGTGTGTGTGTGTGTCCTCAAGTGGTGCTGTGAAGCATTTTCGTTGTAGGCTTTAATCCTGTTTTCTTCCGATATTAATACTGCAGTACTATTTTGATAATAGAGGTTATTATGTAATAAGGTGTATTTGTAATATCAGAGTCATAGCTTAAATTTAGTATAGGGTGCATTTGGGTACTCTTACACTGAAAGCTTTTGAAAGTATTCGCCACTATTATCAGATTATTACCTAACTATTACCATGGTGTTACCGAGCTGTGGTGTCAATAGAATTATCAATATATCCATTCATATTCATCTTCTTTGCAAGCTTTAATCCTGTTTTTCACCTCACAGATTTACAGCTTGACCATTTATTTACTGGTGAGTGTTTGTCAAAGACTGTTATTAACATAAACTACTTTCATTTTTTTAACCCTTGTGTGGTCCTCCCGTCGACTATATACCCATGGTCCTCAGGGGTCAAAAAGGATCCCATGACACAAGACTGTTTTTAGGAGAACATTTTTTTTTTTACCAACTTTTTTTTTTTTTAAATCATTTTATCATTTAACGCAACTCATGCCCCAAAAATTGATTGATTGATATATAATTTTCATATTTTTTTCTTTATTATTGGTCAATTTTAGTAAAATATTCAAAATTAGGCCTCATTTCAAGAGAGAAAAAAGTAAAAAAAACCTGAATACTTTTTTCAATAGTAATAGTGGAAAAAAATTATTCTTGATGGGAATGCACAGAGTAGGTCATGTCAACTTTTAGTGAAACTTATGTTTTGTTATTTGTATATTTGAATAAAATTGACCAATAATAATAAAAAAAATATGAAAATGAAATATAATTTTTTTTGGTCATGAGTTACCTTAAAAGGTGAAAAAAAAGTTGGTAATATTTTTTTCTACATTTCCTAAAACCAGTCTAATGTCATGAGGTCCTTTTTGACCCCTGAGGACCATGGGTGCTATAAAAATTTATAAAACACGTAAAAATGTATGAAGAAAGTTAAAATTTATATTATCTATAAAGGATGCAGAGGGGCACATATGCTGAAAATTTTGCTACATTTGCTATGTATCTAGAGGTGCTATGTGTGTATTTAATTCAAATGATTATATTCAGCTTCATACTGATTTTTATGACTAAGTGATACATTAATTCAGTTATTTAAAACATTAATAACACATTATTGTTACATTGCTGCAATGCTCACGGTTGTCATCCTGTTCTAGATAAACACTACTTCACCTAAGAGACTTGAGTATCCAGTTCTTCGTTGACCTTCAGCATTCAGTTGTTTGTTTTCACCTTTTCAGGTAAGCAATTTTAAAAAATTGCTTTTGTAATGTTGAGAAACAATGAAATTATATTCATAAAGAACTTTCAACCACTGTTCTGTGATGTCATGTATAGTGATATACAAATATATCTGAAGGAACGGTGTATTTGGGATAATCGATATTATTAGTATTATTCATGTATTTATTTATTTTTAAATCAGAGAGTGGGGGAAAATAGATTATTAGTACAAAAACTAGTAACTAGTAAAAAAAAATTGGTAACAATAATGTTCATTCATTAATTAACGCTTCATCAGACTCTCATCTAATTAAGTATTGCTGTCTCATTAACATGTTGTATTTATTTATTTTGTAGGCTAAAACCTGAGAAGCCTTCACCATGTTGTTGTTTCACATCAGAGTAAGTATTTCACATTATGCAGATTTTTCAGCATGTGGTCCTCAATATATAGTATAGAAGTCACTGTATTTTCTGACTTTTCCAGGTTTCCTGTGTCCAGGATCTTCAAGGCAGACTAAGCTAACTTTTCATATTTTTTGCACATTTATATTTAGGTTAGGTTAGGAGTAGGTTAGGTTTATAGTAGAGTATTTAGTGTGTATAGTTTAGTATATAGTTTTTATGCTGGTCTAGGGACAGTTAAGTTAGCAAATTAATTTAGTTCAAATCACTTACAGTTGCATATTATTGTTACAATTGTGTTATTTTGTGAGTTATTGTTGTACAGGCTATTGTATATTGCAGGACCAAGTGAGACGAGGAAGACCACTGCTTCCAAGATGCCGCGCTCAGAAAGTGCGTTGGACAAGTCTCGACCTTGCAGATCCTGCCCCACTTAGCCCAACCACTTCCGCCCATGGGGTACCTCAAAGACCTCCGTCAACCAGCCGGCTGTGGATGATGGATAACGCACCCACAACTCCTTCTCCAGTCTACAAGGTATGGGTTTGTTTTTTTCCCCATCACAGTGGACACAGACATGGCCTGATAATAAAATCTGCTGTCTTAACTACTTCCTTTGAATAATAAAATATTAATTCACAATTGAGTATTTATAATGTATGAATAAATTTGGTATTGTGTGTCATCAGGTTCTAAAAATACAGACACCCCCACAGTCCAAGAACAGCTGGATGACCTCTGGACCCACCTGCCCCCGTTCACCAGTTGAAAAGATAGGCTTTTTAAAAAATTCTTCAATTGTTAATTCTGCACAAAGTGATGAAACATGAAATGTATATTTAAATACATGACTTAATGCAAATCATACTAAACATCATCTCTTTTTTTTTTAAACCAACCATTGCACACACTTCCATCCAAGGAGAGGTTACTGGTTCACATGGTCTCAGCGGAAGTGTTACTGGTTCACATGGTCTCAGCGGCAGAGTTACTGGTTCACATGGTCTCAGCGGCAGAGTTACTGGTTCACATGGTCTCAGCGACAGAGTTACTGGTTCACATGGTCTCAGCGGAAGTGTTACTGGTTCACATGGTCTCAAAAACAGAGTTACTGGTTCACATGGTCTCAGCGGCAGAGTTACTGGTTCACATGGTCTCAGCGGAAGTGTTACTGGTTCACATGGTCTCAGCGGAAGTGTTACTGGTTCACATGGTCTCAGCGACAGACTTACTGGTTCACATGGTCTCAGCGGCAGAGTTACTGGTTCACATGGTCTCAGTGCCAGTCATCGGTTCGCAGGGTCTCAGTGGCAGAGTTACTGGTTCACATGGTCTCAGCGGCAGAGTTACTGGTTCACATGGTCTCAACGACAAAGTTACTGGTTCGCATGGTCTCAGCGGCAGAGTTACTGGTTCACATGGTCTCAACGACAAAGTTACTGGTTCACATGGTCTCAGCGGCAGGGTTACTGGTTCACATGGTCTCAGCGGAAGTGTTACTGGTTCACATGGTCTCAGCGGCAGAGTTACTGGTTCACATGGTCTCAGCGGCAGAGTTACTGGTTCACATGGTCTCAGCGACAGAGTTACTGGTTCACATGGTCTCAGCGGAAGTGTTACTGGTTCACATGGTCTCAGCGACAGAGTTACTGGTTCACATGGTCTCAGCGGCAGAGTTACTGGTTCACATGGTCTCAGCGACAGAGTTACTGGTTCACATGGTCTCAGTGCCAGTCGCCGGTTCGCATGGTCTCAGTGGCAGAGTTACTGGTTCACATGGTCTCAGCGGCAGAGTTACTGGTTCACATGGTCTCAGCGGCAGAGTTACTGGTTCACATGGTCTCAACGACAAAGTTACTGGTTCGCATGGTCTCAGCGGCAGAGTTACTGGTTCACATGGTCTCAACGACAAAGTTACTGGTTCACATGGTCTCAGCAGCAGGGTTACTGGTTCACATGGTCTCAGCGGCAGAGTTACTGGTTCACACGGTCTCAGCGGCAGAGTTACTGGTTCACACGGTCTCAGCGGCAGAGTTACTGGTTCACATGGTCTCAGCGGCAGAGTTACTGGTTCACATGGTCTCAGCGGCAGAGTTACTGGTTCACATGGTCTCAGCGACAGAGTTACTGGTTCACATGGTCTCAGCGGAAGTGTTACTGGTTCACATGGTCTCAGCGGCAGAGTTACTGGTTCACATGGTCTCAGCAGCAGAGTTACTGGTTCACATGGTCTCAGCAGCAGAGTTACTGGTTCACATGGTCTCAGCGACAGAGTTACTGGTTCACATGGTCTCAGCAGCAGAGTTACTGGTTCACATCGTCTCAGCGACAGAGTTACTGGTTCACATGGTCTCAGCGACAGAGTTACTGGTTCGCATGGTCTCAGCGACAGAGTTACTGGTTCACATGGTCTCAGCAGCAGAGTTACTGGTTCACATGGTCTCAGCGACAGAGTTACTGGTTCACATGGTCTCAGCGACAGAGTTACTGGTTCGCATGGTCTCAGCGGCAGAGTCGCCGGTTCACATGGTCTCAGCGGCAGTCGCCGGTTCACATGGTCTCAGCGGCAGAGTTACTGGTTCACATGGTCTCAGCGACAGAGTTACTGGTTCACATGGTCTCAGCGGAAGTGTTACTGGTTCACATGGTCTCAGCGACAGAGTTACTGGTTCACATGGTCTCAGCGGCAGAGTTACTGGTTCACATGGTCTCAGCGACAGAGTTACTGGTTCACATGGTCTCAGTGCCAGTCGCTGGTTCGCATGGTCTCAGCGACAGAGTTACTGGTTCACATGGTCTCAGCGACAGAGTTACTGGTTCGCATGGTCTCAGCGGCAGAGTCGCCGGTTCACATGGTCTCAGCGGCAGTCGCCGGTTCACATGGTCTCAGCGGCAGAGTTACTGGTTCACATGGTCTCAGCGACAGAGTTACTGGTTCACATGGTCTCAGCGGAAGTGTTACTGGTTCACATGGTCTCAGCGACAGAGTTACTGGTTCACATGATCTCAGCGGCAGAGTTACTGGTTCACATGGTCTCAGCGGAAGTGTTACTGGTTCACATGGTCTCAGCGACAGAGTTACTGGTTCACATGGTCTCAGCGGCAGAGTTACTGGTTCACATGGTCTCAGCGACAGAGTTACTGGTTCACATGGTCTCAGTGCCAGTCGCTGGTTCGCATGGTCTCAGCGACAGAGTTACTGGTTCACATGGTCTCAGCGACAGAGTTACTGGTTCGCATGGTCTCAGCGGCAGAGTCGCCGGTTCACATGGTCTCAGCGGCAGTCGCCGGTTCACATGGTCTCAGCGGCAGAGTTACTGGTTCACATGGTCTCAGCGACAGAGTTACTGGTTCACATGGTCTCAGCGGAAGTGTTACTGGTTCACATGGTCTCAGCGACAGAGTTACTGGTTCACATGGTCTCAGCGGCAGAGTTACTGGTTCACATGGTCTCAGCGACAGAGTTACTGGTTCACATGGTCTCAGTGCCAGTCGCTGGTTCGCATGGTCTCAGTGGCAGAGTTACTGGTTCACATGGTCTCAGCGGCAGAGTTACTGGTTCACATGGTCTCAACGACAAAGTTACTGGTTCGCATGGTCTCAGCGGCAGAGTTACTGGTTCACATGGTCTCAACGACAAAGTTACTGGTTCACATGGTCTCAGCAGCAGGGTTACTGGTTCACATGGTCTCAGCGGCAGAGTTACTGGTTCACACGGTCTCAGTGGCAGAGTTACTGGTTCACATGGTCTCAGCGGCAGAGTTACTGGTTCACATGGTCTCAGCGACAGAGTTACTGGTTCACATGGTCTCAGTGCCAGTCACCGGTTCGCAGGGTCTCAGTGGCAGAGTTACTGGTTCACATGGTCTCAGCGGCAGAGTTACTGGTTCACATGGTCTCAACGACAAAGTTACTGGTTCGCATGGTCTCAGCGGCAGAGTTACTGGTTCACATGGTCTCAACGACAAAGTTACTGGTTCACATGGTCTCAGCGGCAGGGTTACTGGTTCACATGGTCTCAGCGGAAGTGTTACTGGTTCACATGGTCTCAGCGGCAGAGTTACTGGTTCACATGGTCTCAGCGGCAGAGTTACTGGTTCACATGGTCTCAGCGACAGAGTTACTGGTTCACATGGTCTCAGCGGAAGTGTTACTGGTTCACATGGTCTCAGCGACAGAGTTACTGGTTCACATGGTCTCAGCGGCAGAGTTACTGGTTCACATGGTCTCAGCGACAGAGTTACTGGTTCACATGGTCTCAGTGCCAGTCGCCGGTTCGCATGGTCTCAGTGGCAGAGTTACTGGTTCACATGGTCTCAGCGGCAGAGTTACTGGTTCACATGGTCTCAACGACAAAGTTACTGGTTCACATGGTCTCAGCAGCAGGGTTACTGGTTCACACGGTCTCAGCGGCAGAGTTACTGGTTCACACGGTCTCAGCGGCAGAGTTACTGGTTCACACGGTCTCAGCGGCAGAGTTACTGGTTCACATGGTCTCAGCGGCAGAGTTACTGGTTCACATGGTCTCAGCGACAGAGTTACTGGTTCACATGGTCTCAGCGGAAGTGTTACTGGTTCACATGGTCTCAGCGGCAGAGTTACTGGTTCACATGGTCTCAGCAGCAGAGTTACTGGTTCACATGGTCTCAGCGACAGAGTTACTGGTTCACATGGTCTCAGCGACAGAGTTACTGGTTCGCATGGTCTCAGCCGCAGAGTCACCGGTTCACATGGTCTCAGCGGCAGTCGCCGGTTCACATGGTCTCAGCAGCAGAGTTACTGGTTCACATGGTCTCAGCGACAGAGTTACTGGTTCACATGGTCTCAGCGGAAGTGTTACTGGTTCACATGGTCTCTGCGACAGAGTTACTGGTTCACATGGTCTCAGTGCCATTCGCCGGTTCGCATGGTCTCAGTGGCAGAGTTACTGGTTCACATGGTCTCAGCGGCAGAGTTACTGGTTCACATGGTCTCAACGACAATGTTACTGGTTCGCATGGTCTCAGCGGCAGAGTTACTGGTTCACATGGTCTCAACGACAAAGTTACTGGTTCACATGGTCTCAGCAGCAGGGTTACTGGTTCACATGGTCTCAGCGGCAGAGTTACTGGTTCACACGGTCTCAGCGGCAGAGTTACTGGTTCACACGGTCTCAGCGGCAGAGTTACTGGTTCACATGGTCTCAGCAGCAGAGTTACTGGTTCACATGGTCTCAGCGACAGAGTTACTGGTTCACATGGTCTCAGCGACAGAGTTACTGGTTCGCATGGTCTCAGCGGCAGAGTCGCCGGTTCACATGGTCTCAGCGGCAGTCGCCGGTTCACATGGTCTCAGCGGCAGACTTACTGGTTGGCATGGTCTCAGCGTCAGAGTTACTGGTTCTCATGGTCTCAGCGACAAAGTTACTGGTTCACATGGTCTCAGCGGCAGAGTTACTGGTTCACATGGTCTCAGCGACAAAGTTACTGGTTCACATGGTCTCAGCGACAGAGTTACTGGTTCCCATGGTCTCAGCGACAGAGTTACTGGTTCACATGGTCTCAGCGACAGAGTTACTGGTTCCCATGGTCTCAGCGGCAGAGTTACTGGTTCACATGGTCTCAGCGACAAAGTTACTGGTTCACATGGTCTCAGTGGCAGAGTTACTGGTTCACATGGTCTCAGCTCTGTGCTGAATTGATGCGCCGTGCTCCATCATCCGTCAAAAATAGAAGCTCTGCGCAAGTGTTGCAAGGGCTGACGGATAGCGGTGGACCAACGGACTCACTACACAGCGGATATGGAGTCGGTGGAACCTCACACAGTGACTATAATGAATGCGTATCGGCTCCACCGACAGATCTGCAGCCATTATGCATGCAGTGGAATTTAGGGGTAACAGGATGTAGTCTGGTACTCCCCATCAGGTTATAATTTTGTTGGTGAGTAACTTGGACACCCTCTCTTCTGTAAAGCTCAACCGAATGGATGTAATAGTCCATAAATACAAAAGAGTACACATTACCTCTGGAACTCTATGGGAAAGAGCCCATGAAATCCCAGGGTCTTTCTGAAGCTGAAATTTCCCTGCTTTTC
The DNA here is from genome assembly GCF_030273125.1 of Centropristis striata. Taxonomy (NCBI): domain Eukaryota; kingdom Metazoa; phylum Chordata; class Actinopteri; order Perciformes; family Serranidae; genus Centropristis; species Centropristis striata. The sequence goes on along the minus strand of NC_081524.1, from coordinate 21,339,743 downwards.
TTAATTTGTATTATTAGCAGAGCTGAGCCCAATCAACACCTATATACCAAAGCACTGTTTTATAGGTCTTGTATTTTTCGAAGATATCCTGATATTGAATTCTCATTAAACATTCCAGGAAGGAGTTCTCAGAGACATCCTGGTATGTAGACTTGCTAGATGGTTTCATCTGAAGGAGTTCCAAGATGGCACAGTGGATGGCAGCTTCAAAACATAGATCACCTCGTTCCACGACGCTGGACTGCACTATGAGAGGGCACGAATATCACGCCTTTGTGGGATCACTATGAATGCCCTAAGGCGAAAAGCTGATATCTGACTTCTAGCGCCGACAAAGTGACCGATATCTGTAAGTAAATACCCCAATCCTCGCATCTTTGCACTGGCTCCCTGTTAATTTTCGTATTGATCTTAAGATTTTGTTGTTTTCGGGTGGTCCGTAGCGTAGTGGGTTACACAGGCGCCCCATGTGCAGAGGCTACAGTCCTCGCTGCAGCGGAGCCGGATTCGAATCCGGCCTGAGCTCCCTTTGCCGCATGTCCTCCCCTCTGTCACCCCCTTTCTATCTGTCTCACTATCAATAAAGCCTTGAAAAATGGCCAAAAAAATATCTTTAAAAAAAAAAAAGATTTTGTTGTTTGTTTTTAAAGCTTTGAATGGACTGACCCCATAGTACATCAAGGACCTCATCCAAATCTATACTCCAGCGCTCAAATTGAAGTCCAAGGGCCGGCTCCAGCCCGTGGTGCCTAGAGCGAGACTTAAAACCAGGGGGGACAGGGCTTTCTCTGTGGTGGGCCCCAGACTTTGGAATGCCCTCCCCCTCCATGTCCTAACAGCCCCCACGGTGGAGTGCTTTAAGTCTCGTCTTAAGACCCATTTTTATTCCCTGGCTTTTTAACTTTGCGGGAGTTTTGTGGTCCTCTGTGTCTTTTATTTCTTTTACTACTTCAAACTACGTCTTTTATTTATTTTACTATCTGTTTGATTTTATTGTTTTATTTATAGCATCATTTTAGAGTAATACACTTATTATTTATTGCTGATTGTTATATGTAAATGTTTGTTTTATTGTTGATTCTATGTACAGCGCTTTGGAGACGTTTTTGTTGTTTAAATGTGCTATACAAATAAAGCGGATTGGATTGGATTGAAGTAAAATCATGTAGAGTGGTTGTCTTACTGCAGTAACCTCCTCAAAGACACTGAGTAGCTTAAGGCTACAATAAGTTATTTCTTCCTGCAGCCGGCGGATTATCTCAACCATGGGGGACAGAACCCAATGTATATCTTTAAGAGTTTTGAGTGATGCTGTTGTCGCCATAGTGTCTCTGAGCTGATCTCTAAGGTACTCTGTATTTTGGACCAAAAACTCCTTTGTATTCCGGTATCCATGTTCCTGACTTTCATTAATGCCATGTCTGATTTCCATCAGAGGTTGATTTAACTATGGTATATGTTCCTTTTCAATTTTCATGTCCCACACCATTACTTCTAGTTTGTGAACTGAATGTTGCAATTCTTCCAAGGGACAGGAGGTTACAACTGAGCAGTTAGAGAGTCACCATCACATAAATAAATATCAATTAGAGCCATTGTGTTTGAGCGAAACTCTCATTCCCGGGGTCTGAAGAATTCAATATGTTCTTGTGGCTACCACCACGGGGAGCCTGTTGTCCAGGGCAGCTATTCTCAAACTTGGGGTCCCGACCCCAATTGGGGTCGCGAGATGATTTCTGGGGGTTGCCAAATCATTTTGGAAGTCAGCTTTGTCTCCACTGTGTTAAAGTGTTCATGTGTTTTAGTCTTTTTGGTAATTTTGTGTTTTTTTAGTCATTTTGTGTCCTTTTTTTGGTAATTTTGTGTCTTTTCTGGTAATTTTGTGTCTTTTTTTGGTCATTTTGTGTCTTTTCTGGTCATGCTGTGTCTTTTTTTGGTCATTTTACGTCTTTTTTGGTCATTTTGTGTCTTGTTGTGGTCATTTTTTCATTTTGTAGTCAATTTAAGTCCCTTTTTGCTTAATTTTATGTAATTTTTTGGTAATTTTATGTCTTTTTTTTTTTTAAATCATTTTGAGGTCAATTTGATTCTTTTTTGGGTAATTTTGTGACAAATCCCAAAGTAGCAAGTTATTACTTTCCAAGGAGTCTCTGGCTTGAAGCTGACTGTTACACACTCAGGAGGTCAGAATGGACCTTTAAACTTATAGCAAATGACTTAGATTAAAACTAACAATAAAATATAAAAAAATATATAAATGCACAGACAGAGAGATGTTTTAGTTGTTCTCTGCTTCATTAATTGTCCAAAATTTGTCGCATCAACTGAGTTTGTATGATCTGAACTGTGAGATTCTGTTCAGTGAGGGGGGGTCACAGACAACATGAATGTTAAATTTGGGGTCGCGACTCAAAAAGGTTGAGAACTACTGGTCCAGGGTATGGTAAGTTATACAGCTATCTTTTTTTGCTGAGTATTTAAAGAAGAAAGTCAATGAATGGCAGATTCCTATTGGCTGAACAAGGGAGAGTTGACTGGGGTGTGGATTTTGAACATTAAAATATAGACTCAAATAAAGCAGACAGTTTTTATGGCAGATTGCCACACAACACTGGCTACTGCAAGCAAAAGTGGCCCAAATCTGTTTTGTTTTTTTTTGCTTATTTGTATCTGTTTTTGTTTTGTTTTGTACAGTATGCAGCACAGATCACATGGAATCTAATTTTTCTCAGGCTGAACAGTCATATCGCATTTCACAGTGGTCACAATTCAGGACTGTAAGTTCACAGGCAGTCTGATATGAACCACATTTATAAAATAATGTGAACACTAAGACATAATCACACATAAACACACATTAAAATTGAATAAACAATGACATTTTTTTCAGCAATTTAATTATGGTGTGGAATGAGCCAGGGTTACTTAAAGTAGGAACCCACAGAGCATCATCACCCAACTCTGCAATTCCTTTCAGGCCCATGGAGATTTAAGAATCTTGATTTTAGTTATGGCCACAACTTTACTGTTAATGAGCTGTCCCCTCAACTATAGCACATGACACAGAAATGCAGTGCCGCCCACCTTCCTACAAGTGCTGATTGAACTTAGATTTTATGAAAAGGCAGCTTTTTAAATAAATCAGACAACAGCATAAGTGTCCCTTACGGAAGCCCTAAGCGGCCATGCATTCATGTATTTTTTTCCCGAGATAACGAGATAATTATCTCGTTATTATCTCGTTATCTCGAGACAGTTGTTTTCCCGAGAGAATGAGATAATTTTCTCGAGATCTGTAGTCCAGACGCGTAGCCAGTAATGGGCCTACTCACTGCTTACTCACTGGCCCACCCAGCCAAGTGTGATAAAAACATATTTCTCACAACGGCTGGCAGCTCAATCTTAAACAGTACAAGTTAACACTGGCGTGAGACAACAGAAAGTCTAAAGGCCGGTGTTGTGTCCTTACTGGTTTCCACACTAACTGGTTGCCGTAGGCTATGATCTGCGCATTTTCTGTTACGCATGAGCTGTCCGTGGTACTGAAACCACTTGCTGTTAATGTGAGAATTCTGTCTGATGCAGGCCTATGTTATGCTGTGCGTTGACACCTTATCTACTGTTTAATACAGAAACAGCCTTACTAAGAGTAACAAATTACATCCTGATGAGTGCAGATTCTGGAAATATCACTATTCTCATTTTACTGGACCTGAGTGCAGCGTTTGATACAGTAGATCACACAATTCTCCTCAATCGACTGAAATACATGGTTGGCATAGATGGAACTGCACTTAACTGGTTTGCTTCATACCTAACAGACAGGGTTTTCAGAGTCACTGTGGACAACTTTAGGTCTTCATCAGCTGTCATGTCATGTGGGGTCCCGCAGGGCTCAGTCCTTGGTCCAATACTGTTCAGTTTATATATGTTGCCCCTAGGACATATCATCCGTCATTTCACCCCTATGTCATATCAATGTTACGCCCACGATACCCAGCTCTATGTCTCTCTTCACCCGGATAACCACAGCAAACTGGACTCTCTGCACTGCTGCCTCGCTGCCATTAAGGACTGGATGGCTTCCAATTTCCTACAACTCAATACAGATAAAACGGAAGTCCTGGTTATCGGCCCTGATCATATTTCTAACAGTGTTTCCCCTCACCTTGGACCTCTAACAATTAACACAACACAGTCAGCTCAGAACCTGGGAGTCATATTTGACCAACAGCTCAACTTCAATCAGCACATTAAAAGCCTTGTTCAGTCTTGCTACATACAAATTAGAAACATCGCCAAAGTCAAACCAATGCTCCCCAGAAACATACTTGAACAGCTCATCCACACTCTTATTTTTTCCCGCATGGACTATTGCAATTCATTGTTCACCTGTATAAATGATGCAGCAATTAATAGACTACAATTGGTACAGAATGCAGCAGCAAGACTTCTCACAAACACCCAACGCAGAGAACACATCACTCCAGTCCTCGCAGCATTACACTGGATCCCCATCCGTTACAGAATTCAGTTTAAAATCCTCTTTATTACCTATAAATCTCTCCATGGTCTAGCTCCACTTTATATTTCAGAACTCTTAACCCCTTACTCTGCACCGAGATCCCTCAGATCTCAAAATCAGATACTGTTAAGCGTCCCACGGTCTAGGCTCAAGACAAAGGGAGATCACGCCTTTACTGTCTTAGCTCCAACGCTGTGGAACAAGCTCCCCCTCAGTATCAGGGCAGCTGAGTCTGTGTATCATTTTAAAAAACTTTTAAAAACCCACTTATACAGACTGGCATTTGTGCAATGATTTCTAATGTCTTACACGTATTTTAATTTTGTATCCTATTATTTTTGCTTGTTCACTGTTTTTGATGATGTTCTGTTGTTTTTGTTTTAACTGTTGTATTGCCTCCGTGATAATGTACTTTGTAAAGCACCTTGTAACCCTGGTTTTGAAAGGTGCTATAGAAATATAGTAATAATAATAATAATAATAATAATACTGTAAGAAATAAAGCATGAAAATCATAAAAATCTAAGTGCAATCAGCACTTGTAGGAAGGTGTGTGGCACTGCATTTCTGTATCATGTGCTATAGTTGAGCCGCAAATATAACAACCACCCGTGTCCGACTGGTCCCTCCTCCGCCCTACATTATCATAAACAACACAACGCAGAGTTCCAGGGTGTGGAGAGGCTCATCCCACACGGCCGGGTTACAAATACAATTATACATTAATTTCCTTTCTTACATACATGTTTAAAAATATGTTTTTATCATACTTGGCTGGGTGGGCCAGTGAGTAAAATAGGCGGGCCCTTTGCTGGCTACGTGTCTGGACTACAGATCTCCAGAAAATTATCTCGTTATCTTGAGAAAACAAATGAAATTAACTCGTTATCATGAGAAAAAAATATATGAATGCATGGCCGTTTAGGGCTTCCATAGGTCCCTGGCCCTCCACCTAATAAGGTAAGATATCTATCTACCCACCCTAGAAGAAGCAGCAAAAACTATGTAAGGCAACCTGTTATTGTCTAGGGCAGGGATTCCCAAAGTGTGATGCATGCAACCCTTGGGGTGCACGAGCTGGCGCTAGGGGCTGTAATGGCGGTCTGATAATAACACAATTACATTTTTTTTCCCCACACAATAAAGAAGTGTAAATAAACATTTCCTTTGTAAAATGTAAAATCAAAAACTGTAATATTAATTAATAAATAAATGTAGGCTATTCAAAATGCACTTCTTCTTAAATGAAGCATCTTAAAATGAAGCGTAGAAGAAGTTATCTTCTTCCATTTTTCCAACCTGTGTTATGATGACGGGTTGTTTAGCTTCACGCTCATTTAAACTTGCTGCAATTTTTGTTCAACGCGGCTCAAAATATTATAACATTTTCCCCAACTTATGTGCTTTCTGCCTCTGATCCTGAGCCTGTCATCATCCTCTTTGCTCTTAAAAGTGTAAGCTTGCACATAACTTTGTTGCATTTGTAGGGCTCACAGCTTCTCACAAGTTTCATTTGGATTAAAGACTGAATGCAGTGAGAATTATCAACAAATTCTCTCCATGCTTCAAGATGGAGGTCGTTCTTTGTCCCCCTCCAAACAAAGACAAACGACCCCCACCCCCACAGGTATCTGGAGATACCTAAAGGCGTCTCATTGGCTGATACCAACAGGAAATACAACTTCCAGGTTGAGACACAAAAGTGTCCTGCAGCCACCCCTTCTTTCTCTTCTCTTCTCGACTCCCTGAGGAACAGCATGCCTGCTGTCCTGGTCTGATCTTCCAGGAGGAAGATCAGACACTTTCCCCTCTGTCTCCAGCTCTAAGGGAAGGCCGGTGAGGACCCAAACCAAGTGGGCCCACCACGATGCTTCTAAGTTTCCTGCCTGTGATCTATACTGGACATAATCACAGAGACCCTCACCAAGCTTGTGGAGCCAACAGCAAACAACGCTACAACCACCAAAACCCAACCAGGAACCAGATTCTTCCTCAAAAGGAGTGCTGCTTTCCCCTTTCAACTCTGGACTCTGTGGTATAGTACTGGGCAGTTAGTAAGCAAGAACAAGTGTGTTAAGCTTTAATCAATGGTGTTGATCTGTTGTGTGTTTAAGTATATTTGTTGGGATATTTTGTGTAGCTAGATCATTTGAAGTTGTATGATTAATGTTGCTCTACATATCTCAAGTTGTACATGTAAATTAACTATAACTCCTTTGATTTGCTAACACACTAATCCACATGAAATATACTTTAATTTGGCTTCCCACAACACATAGACCTTCAAGACTGCATGGTCTATTGTTCTTCAAGAACAAAAGGGCTTCCGCCATTTTGATTCATTTAAATGACCGCCTTTCGGCAGCCATTTTGTTACACAATCTTTCTCATCCACATTTCCACTGTAAATAGTCTTTTAGATTAGTTATTGTGTGTTCTGTTTGCTTTGCTTTATTTAGAATAAATATGTTTTTGGATTAATATGCTTCTCCCTTTAATGTTGCACATGAATGAGTGATTTGCTAACCTCTGCTATGGAAAGAACTCAAAATTCCTTCAACCGTTACTAAATATTAATAAGGTAATTCGATTATAATTATAAATATAATTATAATCGAATTACCTTATTAATATTTAGTAACGGTTGAAGGAATTTTGAGTTCTTTCCATAGCAGAGGTTAGCAAATCACTCATGCATAATCAATGTTCCAAATTGATAATTTGTTAACTTTATGAGACTGATTAACTATGATTTGCTATCTTTTCCTATTCCTAAGTGAATAGGTGGTGCCCCATCGAGTAACTTTAATTCATTTAAAGTATTAAATATTAATTTAGTCAATTTCCGATAGCAAAATTGACCTAAATTAGCTTTACCTCTAAATATTTTGGTACCCCTAATGGAGTCAATGTGTATCTGAACCAGATACCCCTACACATTATATTGAAACTGTGTTCAGGTTAATTCAAATGCGAGACAGCATTGTTGTGATGGTGATTATTTAATTATATGTGTGTTCTCATTTGAGCATGATTAAACATGCCGCCTTTAATATGGCTATAAAAAAGCTTATTGCATTTTGTTTTTTTTGAAGGTGTGGGGGATTGGGGGTGCGTCAACATGGTTGGGACGCTGAGTTAGAGTAAACTGTTTTCAGTTAAAATGTCTGTGTTGGGGGGTGGTGGTTTTGGTAGCTAAGAAACCAGGTGGCCAGGTGGAGTCGACCAATCAGAGCAGAGCAATCAACTGAAATTACGGTGGAGACAGTTCCGCCACACTGACATCAACAAACTGGAAATTCTGGCCTCGAACAGAAAGCATTTTTGGCAAAACCATAATACCTATCATTGATCCGACTTCACTTTGAGCGTCCTGAGTTCTTCCTGAACATCTACATATGTTTGTTTTTTTAAGAAAAATGAAAAAATAGCTTTGTTAGAGCGATCTACAAAAAACTGTTACATCTCCCTTTTTCAGAAATCTTCCTGCTTTCTTAATATGGGAGCCAACGAGGCTGTTGGTGCGTGTTGGTGGCGCATCTCTGCGTCCTACGCCCAAACTATAACTCTGACAGCTTTACCAGAGGATTGTGAGTGAGAAGACAAATTTTCCTACGTTTCTATGTATGAATTATTTCTGTAGAGTGGAATTTGCGGGGCAGTTTTCAAATTTATTTTTTGACAATTCTTCCTCTCCCTCATCACTCTAGACTCTCCATAGGGTTACATTCGGGGGATTTTTTTGACGTGTTTTTGCCCAATAATTTGAAAACCGTTTGTTGAAACCCTTAGAAAAGTCATAGCACACTTGTCATGGGCGAGCCGGTCAATTTGATACCTTTTTTGTGTATGTGCGACCAAAACTCTGGGAGGAGTTGTCGAACGAAAAAACACCACGGAAGAAACGGAAGAATAAGAATAAGCCCACGGAATAACAATTAGTGTGCTTTTGCAAGCAAGCACTCAAAATAAGGAAAATAACTGGCTGATCTGTTTTAAACATACATTTAAGACAAAAAAGCGATGGTTATTTATTTTTTAAAATATACACAAAATAGACACATTTTATAGAACACATCTTGAACACACTGCCTGCGAGAAGAATAAACTATTTGTAAGTATTAAGAAATGGCTACTTGACTTACAAGACCACTTCTACACCATAAAACCACAACTGCTCTGAAGTCCGAAGGACATAATGTCATAGGTTAAAAGTGTACGTTATGATTCTTTCAACCGTTCATGCCGGCATTTTTAATCTTACCACAGCTGGACTGTGATTTTAAATGTGTGTTTGTTTTGTGTCATCTCATTAATTGAATTTGTTGAAGTTGAAACTCTATAAGGGTTGCAAAATTACATTAATTTTCAAAGTTTGAAACTTAACATGAAAATTAATGGGAATTTATTGGAATAAACAGGAATAAAGCTAGCCTGGCTAACACCAGACCAAATCGCATTTGAGATTTGGTCTGGACACCTATAATGCTTTTCTCCGTAGAGGAGGTGTGGTTTACGATCCTCCGGAGCCGTTTATTGGGCGCTTAGAATGTCTATCAAAAGCGTCTGTAGGTAGCTCTTAGCCAATCAGATCAGTTATACCAGATGACGTAGTAGAGCAACAGAAATGGATGGTTGTTGTGTGTGTGTCTGTGAGAGAGTGTTGTTTGCTGCTTTGCTTCTCCAGTTCTCGCTTTCTGCAAGATTATTTATTTTTAACCTTATTCCCCCTCATGTCATTCAGCCACACACATCCACTGATTTTATGGGCAATAAACAAGCTGCTGCGGGTCTCTCGGCGGCTCCGCTGTCCCCCGGCTGGTAGCGAGATCACCGGCGGTGACCAGCGGTCTCGCCGGCTCGGCGCAACGAGCCGCCCGGACCGCCGGTGCGGCGCTAATAGCCCCGCTACCGGTGATCTCGGTACGAGCCGGGGGACAGCGGAGCCGCCGAGAGACCTTTCACCTTTCAACTTTCGCTCTAAACTATTTAAAACACCATCTACAGCTAAAGAGAGTTTCGGGTCTGCAGCAGCCATGTTGGATCCGGAAAACTACAAGCTTCCAAGTGCCGAGTAGTACGCGTCATCGTCTCACCGTCCCTCCCCGCTCTGTGATTGGATCCCTAAAACAGGGCTAAGAAACTGCCGTGGTTTCCAAACCGCCTGGAGGTTCGAAATTAAATTTGAGCGCGCAAGGCAGTCTGGGTATACCCAGGCTAGAATAAAGCAGGAATTTACAGAATTAAAGGTTGGCCCTTAACAGGGAACTTAAATATAGTTGGGGGAAATATATTTTAGCATAATCTTGACCTAAACAATCAGATTTCTGCAAGCACACTTGAATATCTGCTATTCCTCAATAACATGCACACAGCACACTGCTTAGTGCAGGGCTGCTGAGGCCATGCCCCTACTTAGGCCGCGCCCCCTACATGCACAGTGCATTGCTCCATCACATGCTTATTCATTAACATGTTGACTCTTCTCATTCAACATTTTGAATGGGACTTTTTGGGGATTTTTGTTGTTCAATGAAATAAATGATTCATGAATAAAAGAAATTAAAATTGCTTTTCTTCCAATCCTCCTCATGGACTGGGTAAAATAAGAAAGGATACGTGCATTCTCTTAAATATAATCCATGATTATATCATTATGTGTAATTAAGTATTATTGTTGTGATATACCCTCTCTCTCTCTCTCTCTCTCTCTCACACACACACACACACACACACACACACACACCCACACACACACACACACACACACAGTGTAAATAGTCTGTTAAGAATATATATTGTGTGTTTTTTTCAAATTGATTTTGAGCATACTTAGAGTAAATCAAGTAATATGATTTTACAAAAAAATAGTTATTATTTATGATAATTATGAATAACTTTGATAACCATCTTAACACATTTTACCGTGAGACCCACATACACTATATGGACAAAAGTATTCAGATGACTGATCATTATACCAACAGGGATTGTAATGACATTGTATTCAAATACATAAACTTTAATATGACGTTGATACCCCTTTTGTACCTATATCAGTTTCAACTCTTCTTGGAAGGCTTTCCACAAGATGTGTTTCTGTGGGAATTTGTGCCCATTCGTTCTGTAGAGCATTTATGAAGTTAGGCATTGATGTTGGACGGGATGGGCTGGCACTCAATCTCCATTCCAGTTCATCCCAAAGGTGTTCGATGGGGTTGAGGTCAGGTCTCTGTGCGGGTCAGTCAAGTTCTTCCACACTGATGCTGGTCTCATTACCGTGGATCTGGTTTGGCCCCATGATGGGAATGCTCCTCTCCTTGTCCACTCACCATCACAACTGGCCAATGGTGGCGCATCATCACCTGCTGCTGTGCCCTCCCGGAACTCCCGTCTCTCTCTCGCTCAATTATTCTGCTTCATGGTTGAGATGCTTTTTTTCCTAAACACTTCCGCTTTCTAATAAAATCACCTACAGTTGACCGTAGAATATCCAGCAGGGATGAAATTTCCCAAACCGTCTTATTGCAGAGGTGGCATCCTATCACAGTACCACGCTTGAAGTCACTGAGCTCTTCAGAACGACCTATTTTGCATCACAAATGTTTGCAAATGGAGACTGCATGGCTAGGTGCTTGACTTTACACACCTGTGGCAAGGGGTCTGATTGAAACAACTGAATTTGGTAATTAACAGGTGTGGCCAAATACTTTTGTCCATATAGTGTAAGTGGAGCTCAGGTTGAAGCATATTTAAATGAGGTAAAGCCGCAGTGAAATAACCTCCCTCCACAACTCTATATCTTCTTCCTCTGTGCCGTAGAGCTGACCAGAAACTATTTTGTAAAGCTGAAAGCATGAAAGTCCTGAAACTACATTTGACAAAGAAATGCTCCTCAAAATTAGAAGCTTATCAGAAATCCATTCATGTGTTCTCAGTAACTACTAGCTACTTTTGGCATTTTTTTTTTTGCTTTATTGATAGTGATAGAGTGAAAGGGGGTGATAGAGGGGAAGACATGCGGCAAAGGGAGCACAGGCCAGATTCGAACCCGGCTCCGCCGCAGGAAGGACTCAGCCTACATGGTAAGCGCTCTACCAGTGTGAGCCACCGGGACGCCCCACTACTAGCTACTTTTAAACTAGTCATTTGCTGAAGCAGATTGCATGACTAAAACTAAAGAAAATGTCTTATTTATGTCAATTTAATGCATCAATGACGATCATCCAATTATCCAATATATATTATTCTGGAGTGTTTTTTTAATGTGGGTACCTTTTGTCTGATTTGCTGCTCATACATTTAAACTTTTACTCAAGTAAAATTTCGGGTTATGTACTTAAAGATAGAAGCGTTTGCCCTGAATCATATATTAGATGCCATAACACGTAAACATTCATAGTTAGAGATACAAGTCAAATGGTTCACAGTGCGTTTTCAGAGAGAAAAACAGAGAAGTAGCAGAGCATCTGAAATGTTGAAACAGTGAGATATTGAAGTGATGATGGCAAAAGTTTCAGGGAAAGTGCACGTCGTGCAAAATAAAAAAATCTGCAACTAAGCATTTTCAGCATTGCTGGACACTGTTTTTTTCATTTGTTTCCTGTGTTGTTGGGATGTTTGGTAACTGTCCATGTGCTAAGGTCAGAGATTATTTCCCCTCACATTGATTAAGGAGCACACTGCAGAAGACCTTAATCACACATTAAGCATCAGACTGCTGAAAAATCTCTTCTTGTCTGAATTGAAGTCATGGTTATAACTCTAAGTTACACACAGTGTGCACGTTAATCAAGTGCATGTTCAGCCAATCCTCCTCCTGTATTGGTCCATTTTAATAAAGCCATAGTCTGCAGAGGTAACATGGTCTCACAGAAATCCGTGAAATAGCCACGGATTCGCTTAACTCAAAATCCATGGAATAGCCACTGAATCACTCAAATTTCCGTGAAACTGACACTGATTTGGCTACAATGCAAGTTAATGACAGTCATATCCCGTGGCTATTCCAACAAACAAAGTGATTATGAACATTCACTGAGTGAATATTTAGAAAATAAGACTTCTCGCAAGAAATGTAATCAAAATCCATTTTTTTGCAGAAACTAAGTCAAAAAGTCACGAGACTTGGACACAAACCAATAGGAAAAAATATCCACGGTATAGCCACAGGATATGACTGTCATTAACTTGCATTGTAACGAAATCTGTGTCAGTTTCACGGAACTTTGAGTGATTCCGTGGCTATTCCACGGATTTTGAGTTAAGCGAATCTGTGGCTATTTCACGGATTCCTGTGAGACCAGGGTCGTAGAGGCTTTGTGACACAACTAAGCAGCGGTGGAAGAAGTATTCAGATATTTACTGAATTAAAGCAACAGTACCACTCTGCTTACAACACTTTGGTTGTCTCACTTTTTCTGTAAAACTGTAGTGTACAACCAGTATCAAAAGTAAAACTACTTGTTGGGCAGAGTGGCTCCTTTGAGAGTGTAATATTGTTATATGTATCATATATTTGGAATATTATAAACAGTGCATAAAAAAACATTACTGCAAAGTGATTTTAAATTTTGGACAAATGTACTGAGGTGTGGTTCAGTAGAAGAACAAAGTAGCATCAAATAGAAGTTTAGAATGTCTTAAAATGAGTAGAACGATGTGTAAAAAGCAAATAAAACTGATTTTCTAATCCTTTTTGACATTAAAACTGTACAAATAAAGGATTTTTTATGTTATTTTTTTAAACATACACTGTGAACTTGATGCATTTTGTTTATATTTACATTTTATACAATGTCCCAACTTTTTTTTTTAATTAATTGGAGTTGCAGTTACATACCAACAATAGGCTACATTCACACTGCAGGACCATAAAGACTGAGGTCGCTTTGAAAAAACATCAGATATGTATCCGATTTAGGTAAGAGTCAATTTATTATTTGTGATAAATTGGTGTGTATTGTGTAATCTGTCTTGGCGTGTAATTGTGAAATGTAATTCATGAGTAGGGAAGTGAAATATGGTGGCACACGAGTAAACAAGAAGAACAGGATTGCATAAGTGTTGATGATGAATATGATGTGATTTCTGAGGATTGGTTGATAAGGTTCAGTCAAAAGGCTTATAAAGAGCACAGGAACAGTCTAGCTTTTAGGGGTTTGGAAACTTTTTGTCTCATCAGATTGACGGTGTCTCCAGGTAATTATTACAAAATATTTTACACCGCATGTAGACATCAGGAAGCTAATAACAACCACACCATGTTAAACCTTAATCCTAATATTATCAGTTATATAAATTTACTGAATACTATGTATTTGCTATTTCATATCGGCCTATTGTAGACATATAAGTATGTATCAGTGTCACCGTATATATTTTCCAATATGCAGCGATATGAAATATTTTTTTTACAGAACATACACTGCAGAAAATGAGGCTTTGGGTGAATTAGAAATGGTGTTCGCTATTTATCGTATTTTTATTTATCTCAATATAAATGGTTAGTAATTGACAGATACTGAACACATTTTATTTGTTTTATGCTTTATTTTTTCAGTGTTAATTATTGTAAGCGGTTGACTGTGTGATGCATTGTATATGTAAAGTATAATATTCTTTTATAAAGTTATCTGTTTAAGTACCTCTGCACAGTCATATTGGTGCAAAATCACCGTACTGTTCTGATGTGATACATTTTCAACAGTAATGATTAAGAAGTTTAGATATTTTAAGACGTGGATTATTAATTGCTTTTATCTGTCTCAACCAGAACAATGAAACTCAGTGTTTTCCTTCTGCTGCTCCTCCTGGAGACATGTGCAGCTTCCCCCTATGGTAAGCACGATTTCAACGTGACAGTGAGAGATCCTTGTTTTTTTTACTCCAATACATTTTAATTTACATTTACATTTAGTCATTCAGCAGACGCTTTTATCTTACAGGAAAAAAGGAGAAAAAACAAGATATTTTAATGTCAACTTGAGATACTTTTCAGGTCAAGATTTAACATGGGAAAACATGTTGATGTACGATGTAATTAAACCATATAACAGTATATGATGAATTTAAAATTAGCCCAACCTCTAGTAAGATGCTGCTTTCATAAATGCATCAATTGTAATAATAATAATCCAATAATATATTTGGAATATATAAAACAATCTTAGTGGGACCATTCTGCATAACGAGTACTTTTCATTTTGATACTTTAAGTACATTTTAATGCTGATATGTCTGTACTTTAACTTAAGTAAGATTTTAAATCCAGGACTTTTTTTTTTTTACTATGTTTACTAACTTTAGGGATCTGAATACTTCTCAGATCTCAGCATGGATGAAGTTTTCACTTTCTCCAGAATCCCTGACTCCACCTTTAACAATCCATCTTCCATTCTATCTTTTACGTGTTAATTAAACTTTCATTCACAGAAAATGTCGCCCTGCGTGGAAAAGCGACCCAATCAGATCGTTATGATCATCCATTTGGAGGTGCCTACAGTGCTATCGATGGAAACCGTGACTCCAGATTCTCGGCTGGATCGTGCACCCACACTGATGAAGAGAGCAACCCTTGGTGGAGAGTGGACCTGCTGGACAAATACATCATCTCCTCCGTCACCGTCACCAACAGAGGAGACTGCTGTGCAGAAAGGATCAACGGAGCACAGGTTCACATTGGCAACTCCTTAGAAGGACATGGCACTTCAAACACAGTGTGAGTGCATGTTAACATTCATAAATATATTATGATACAGGTGCATCTCAATGAATTAGAATATCATAGAAAAGTTTATTTATGTCAGTAATTAAATTCAAAAAGTGGAAATAACACATAATACAGATCACACACAGAATGAAACATTCCTTGTCTTCAATCATTTCATTTCTTCTAATTATAATGATTATGGCTTACATTTAATGAAGACTAAAATTCAGTGTGTCAAAAAAATGTGAATATTACAAAAGACCAATTTTAAATAGTATGTTTAATATGGAAATGCTGGACAATGAAAAGTATGTCCATCTACATGACTCAATACTTGGTTGGGGCTATTTGACTTGAACTACAGGAAACTTTTCTATCATATTCTAATTTATTGTGATGCACCACTATATACATGAAAAAGAAAGTTTTACCTTTATTAATTGCAGAGAAATGTAACTGTTTATTTTCATATCTACTGTTTCATATCCATAACTACGATTTACCTTAGACCTCAGTCCAGTCAGCTCAGTTACTTTAAGCCTGACACGACAGTCTGCATCACTGACAACCCCCCACTAGATACTTAACATCACAGATGAGCTCATTTCTCTTTTTCTGTCTCTCTTTCAGGGTTGGCACCATTTCTGTAATCCCTTCAGGGCAGTCATTCACTCTGACCTTCACACCTGTGGAGGGACGTTACGTGACTGTGTCTCTACCTGGTGCAAAAAGATGGCTAACACTCTGTGAAGTTGAGGTTTACGGGTACCTAGCCAGTGAGAAACCCAGCGAAACCAATGGTAATTTGTCAAAATATATAAAAGAAATAACAAGACACTGAAGACATTCATTAAAGTCAAATTAGACTCATGGCTGTGGTGTAAATACATTTTTTCGGCTAACTTTTGCTGAGTTAATCAGGTGATTTCTGCTTCTTTTGATCACTGCAGAACCTGCCATTTAATTCCAGCGTTTCGACAGGATGGATGGTCACTGCGGTGCCGTCGTTATCCCTGGAAGACCGGAGCACCTGACCCTGTGCAAGACGGAGGTTGATGGCTCTGCACTTGATTTGCTTTAAAATGTTACTTCAATTGCAAGAACTTAACCAATGCTGCCACATGTAATTAACCAAAATAACAGATTCAGCTACAATCTGATTGTTCTTATGACTAATAACCAATAAAAATGTGTGTAAAATGTAATTTCATCTCACCAGAAAAACAACTGCATAGTAACCTAAATAACAACATCTCCTATCCCCCCAACCCCCAGTGGGTTGTATTAGACCCTTTGGCTGGTCAGTTCTGGTCCTCCAGCCACTAATTCAAGCCCCTGTCTTAGACAGACATCAGTCAAGTAAACTGGGTTTTTGATGATCCCTGTATTAATATTGTCATTTGTGATTTCGGCCTACTACCTGTTTCCATTCCTAATGCTGACTCTTTACCACTGAACGTGTGATTGTAGTGCCACTGCTGCTGCTGCATTGTATATCATCTTTGCTGAAATAAAGTCTGTATTAAACATCATCACTAATGATTAAAAAAAAGTCTCTGACCTTTTTTTTTGTTTGTTTTTTTATAAAAAAGCTGAACAGCTGCTGTGTGCTGGGCAAAAATAATACTGAAGAGAGTAATGTTAACTAGAAAATTTCCTCTGGGGAAATTTTGAAAGGGCCACGGGGGCTACTGCCGGTGTGTGTACACTATGATGAGATTCTTCAGAGATTTAAAACTATGCCCTTTAACCTCAAAGTGTGTGTGTGTGTGTGAGAGAGAGAGAGAGAGAAACATGTATGTGGAGGAGTGTGCGCGCATACGCGCGCATTTGTGTGTGTGTGTGTGTGTGTGTGTGTGTGTGTGTGTAGCGAAAATCGCATAAAGTTACCTATGTGTGTAATTAAAATCACAAAGTTACCTGTGTGTGCGTGTTTGAAGCAGGTGTATGCATGTGTGAGGAGTGTGTGCACTTACGCGCATGTGTGTGTGTGTGTGTGTGTATCTGTAACTGTAATCACATCAAAGATCAAAGGCAATCAGATCAAAGCAATCAACTGAATTAACTGACACCACCTGTTAAAGTTCCGAAAGAGTGACAGCAGCCAGAGGTGGACTGGAATTTCTGGCCTCGAACAGAAAGCATTTTTGGCAAAACCATAATACCTATCATTGATTCGACTTCACTTTGAGCGTCCTGAGTTCTTTCTGAACGTCTACATATGTTTTTATTTCAGAAAAATGAAAAAATAGCTTTGTTAGAGCGATCTAAAAAAACGTTTCCATATCCCTTTTTCAAATATCTCCCTGCGTTTTTAATATGGGACCCAATGAGGCTGTTGGTGGTGTTGGTGCCGCATCTGTGCGTCGTACGCCCAAACTATAACTCTGACAGCTTTACCAGAGGATTGTGAGTGAGAAGACAAATTTTCCTACGTTTCTATGTATAAATTATTTCTGTAGAGTGAAATTTGCGGCCTGGAGCGCAGTTTTAAAATACATTTTTTGACAGTTTTACCTCTCCCTCTACACTCTGAGCGATGACATCACACACTCTGACACGAACATTCCGTGCAATACACACCCATTATAACCTCAGAATTTCTCCAAAAATGATCATGGTCATTGAACAGGGATTGATAAAAAACTATATGACCTATCGAAACGTGGATTAATACACCGATACACAAGACTTGTGTCTACTGTTTAAAGTTTAAATGGAGTCGGCCGTCCCATTCATTTCAATGCAAAATTTTGAGCAGTTTTTCGCGACTTGCGTCGCGAAAAATTCGTATTCTGTAGAGAAAAGTAATAGCACACCGATCCCGATCAAACCGCACGTTTTGATATACAATTTGTCCTGCAACTCTTTAAGTTGTAGGACTAGTAGCGGGACGAAATTGCGTCCGCAAGAGGAACTAGAAAATTTCCTCTGGGGGAAATTTTGAAAGGGCCACGGGGGCTACTGCCGGTGTGTGTACACTATGATGAGATTCTTCAGAGATTTTAAACAATTAATACTAGTAATGTGATGATACTATTCCTCTTCAAGTATTTATTTATACAGCAACCTATGCCCTTTAACCTCAAAATGTGTGTGTGTGAAACATTTGTATCTGGAGGAGTGTGCGCGCTTACGCGCGCATATGTGTGTGTGTGTGTGCGTGCGTGTATCTTTAACTGTTATTACATTAAATGACCAGTGTGTGTGTGTGCGTGCTTGGAACTTTAACTGTTATTACATTAAATGACCAGTGTGTGTGTGTGTGTGTGCGTGTGTATCTGTAACTGTAATCACATCAAAACATCAAAGCGGGGGGTCGACCAATCAGAGCAGAGCAATCAACGGAATTAACAGCTGTGGAATCTTCTGGCAGAGTGAAAGCAGCCAGAGGTGGGCAGAGTGAAATTTCTGGCCTCGAACAGAAAGCATTTTTGGCAAAACCATAATACCTATCATTGATCCGACTTCACTTTGAGCGTCCTGAGTTCTTCCTGAACCTCTACATATGTTTTTTTTTTAAGAAAAATGAAAAAATAGCTTTGTTAGAGCAATCTAAAAAAACAGTTAAATCTCACTTTTTCCGAAATCTTCCTGCGTTTTTAATATGGGACCCAATGAGGCTGTTGGTGGTTTTGGTGGCCCATCTTTGCGTCGTACGGCCAAATTATAACTCTGACAGCTTTACCAGAGGATTGTGAGTGAGAAGACAAATTTTCCTACATTTCTATGTATAAATTATTTCTGTAGAGTGGAATTTGCGGCCTGGAGTGCAGTTTTCAAATTTATTTTTTGACAGTTTTACCTCTCCCTCTACACTCTGAGCGATGACATCACACACTCTGACACGAACATTCCGTGCAATACACACCCATTATAATCTCAGAATTTCTCCAAAAATGATCATGGTCATTGAACAGGGATTGATAAAAAACTATATGACCTATCGAAACGCAAAGTAATACACCAATACACAAGACTTGTGTCTACTGTTTAAAGTTTAAATGGAGTCTCTAGGTGAAATTATGCCGGAGAAGTAGACGTCTGAAAATCTTCAATTAATGTTCTTTTTTGCTCATTTTCTTTCGGCCGTCCCATTCATTTCAATGCAAAATTTTGGGCAGTTTTTCGCGACTTACGTCGCGAAAAATTCATATTCCGTAGAGAAAAGTAATAGCACACCGATCCCGATCAAACCGCACGTTTTGATATATAATTTGTAGCGGGACGAAATTGCGTCCGCAAGAGGAATAAGAAGAAATCCACAGTATAACAGTAGTTATACTGTAGTTATACTGTAGTTATACTACAGCTATTGCTGTATGGGACCAGTGCTCGGTGCGATTGCCCCAAGGCCCTAATAAGAAGAAATCCACAGTATAACAGTAGTGCTCAGTGCGATTGCCCCGAGGCCCTAATTATTGCTGTATGGGACCAGTGCTTGGTGCGATTGCCCCGAGGCCCTAATAAGAAAAATAAATGGCTGATGTGTTTTAAATGTACATTTAAGACAAGAAGCAATAGTTATTTATTTTCTAACTATTTGTAAGTATTTAAAAATGGCTACTTGACTTACAAGACCACTTCTACACCGTAAAAAAACCACAACTGCTCTGAAGTCAGAAGGACATAATGTCACAGGTTAAAAGTGTACGGTATGATTCTTTCAACCGTTGATGCTGGCATTTTTAATCTTACCACAGCTGGACTGTGATTTTGAATGTGTGTTTGTTTTGTGTCATCTCATTAACCCATTGAAGCCTGGAAAGCGGATACGTTGATTTGTAGTATTTGTATAAGCTCTCAAATACTTTTTGAATTTCATTTCTATCTGCTACAGAGGCTGAAAAATCTATTATTTAGTAGAAGCGTTGACACTTCTGTTGAATTTCTTCAGATTTTATGGGCTTATTTTGAAATCACCCAGAGGTTTTACAGGCTTTACAGGCCTCAATGGGTTAATTGAATTTGTTGAAGTTGAAACTCCCATCTAAGCCTGTCTCAACATTTGATTAGTTAATATTAGGGTTGCAAAATTACGTGAATTTTCAAAGTTGGAAACGTATTGAGGCCACGCCCCCTACATGCACTGTGCATTCCTCCATCACATGTTCAATTCTCTAGAAGAAGAAGAAGAAGAAGAAGAAGAAGATTACTTTATTAATCCCACAATGGGGAAATTCAACCTCTGCATTTAACCCATCCTTTTTTTTACACACAAGTGAACACACCATGCAAGGAGCAGTGGGCAGCACATTACTGCACATTACTGCGCCCGGTACAATGTTGACTCTTCTCATTCAACATTTTGAATGGGACTTTTTGGGGATTTTTGTTGTTCAATGAAAGAATTGATTCATCAATAAAAGAAATTAAAACTTGATGAAGTTCTACTTACAAATAAATCTGTTGACATGTCACGTTTTTTAATTGTGGTATTATTATATTATTATATTGATGTTTGGATATGATAGTTCATTTAAATTACCCCAATTTCCAGTTAATATCTATTTAATTCCCTTTAATTCCCATGGAAAGTTTCCGATTTAGAATATTTCCCAAATTCTCCAGCTTAACTTCCTATGAAAATTCTCTATGAATTTACAGGAAGTAACTAGCCTGGCTAACACTAGACTAATCACAAATTAGATTGGTCTGGAAACCAGCCATTAACTTCTCCGTAGAGGAGGCGTGGTTTACGATCCTCCAGAGCCGTTTATTGGGCGCTAAGAATGTCTATCAAAAGCATCTGTAGGTAGCTCTTAGCCAATCGTATCAGTTATACCAGATGACGTATGTTGAGCGACAGAAATGAATGTTTAGCCCTCTAGCATCTCTACTTTGAGACTAAAATGCCCAGTTGTGCTTCTGCAACATTTTTCTGCAGCATGTTCTGATTCTGGCTGCTCTCTCACATTCTACCGGCAGTGTTGGTGTGTGTCTGTGAGAGAGTGTTGCTTGCTGCTTTGCTTCTCCAGTTCTCGCTTTCTGCAAGATTATTTATTTTCAATCTTATTCCCCCTCATGTCATTCAGCCACACACATCCACTGATTTTATGGGCAATAAACAAGCTGCTGCGGGTCTCTCGGCGGCTCCGCTGTCCCCTGGCTGGTAGCGAGATCACCGGCGGTGACCAGCGGTCTCGCCGGCTCGGCGCAACGAGCCGCCCGGACCGCCGGTGCGGCGCTAATAGCCCCGCTACCGGTGATCTTGGTACGAGCTACGGGGGACAGCGGAGCCGCCGAGAGACCTTTCGCCTTTCAACTTTCGCTCTAAACTATTTAAAACACCATCTACAGCTAAAGAGAGTTTCGCGTCTGCAGCAGCCATGTTGGATCCGGAAAACTACAAGCTTCCAAGTGCCGAGTAGTACGCGTCATCGTCTCACCGTCCCTCCCCGCTCTGTGATTGGATCCCTAAAACAGGGCTAAGAAACTGCCGTGGTTTCCAGACCGCCTGGAGGTTCGAAATGAAATTTGAGCGTGCAAGGCAGTCTGGGTATACCCAGGCTAGAATAAAGCAGGAATTTACAGAATTAAAGGTTGGCCCTTAACAGGGAACTTAAATATAGTTGGGGGAAATATATTTTAGCATTATCTTGACCTAAACAATCAGATTTCTGCAAGCACACTTGAATATCTGCTATTCCTCAATAACATGCACACAGCACACTGCTTAGTGCAGGGCTGCTGAGGCCATGCCCCTACTTAGGCCGCGTCCCCTACATGCACAGTGCATTGCTCCATCACATGCTTATTCATTAACATGTTGACTCTTCTCATTCAACATTTTGAATGGGACTTTTTGGGGATTTTTGTTGTTCAATGAAATAAATGATTCATGAATAAAATAAATTAAAACGTGAAAAATTTCAACTTACAAATAAA
This sequence comes from Centropristis striata, assembly GCF_030273125.1. Taxonomy (NCBI): domain Eukaryota; kingdom Metazoa; phylum Chordata; class Actinopteri; order Perciformes; family Serranidae; genus Centropristis; species Centropristis striata. Next base: position 21,317,619 of record NC_081524.1, on the reverse strand, counting down.
TCTGTTGACATGTCATGTTTTTTAACTGTATTATTATATTATTTTTATGTTTGGATATGATACAGTTCATTGAAATTACCCCAATTTCCAGTTAACATCTATTCAATTACCTATTTAATTCCCATGGAAAGTTTCCGATTTAGAATATTTCCCAAATTCTCCAGCTTAACTTCCTATGGAAAGTTTCTAGACATTTACAGTAAGTAACTATGTAAAGTTAACTATCACAAGTTAGCCAAGACCACAACAGAAACAGAAGGTCTCTCAATTAATTTTAAAGGCACCAGGAGCCAACAGAGTGAGTCCGCACTGAGCAACTCACCCTGAAAGACAACAGCGACCAGTCTGCAACCACACACAGCAACAGATTGTAGTCAACATGGAACCAACTCTCAAGCCTTTTCTTGCTATTCTTCCAATCCTCCTCATGGACTGGGTAAAATAAGAAAGGATACGTGCATTCTCTTAAATATAATCCATGATTATATCATTATGTGTAATTAAGTATTATTGTTGTGATATACCCTCTCTCTCTCTCTCTCTCTCTCACACACACACACACACACACACACACACACACACACACACACACAGTGTAAATAGTCTGTTAAGAATATATATTGTGTGTTTTTCTCAAATTGATTTTGAGCTTACTTAGAGTAAATCAAGTAATATGATTTTACAAAAAAAGAGTTATTATTTATGATAATTATGAATAACTTTGATAACCATCTTAACACATTTTACCGTGAGACCCACATACACTATATGGACAAAAGTATTCAGATGACTGATCATTATACCAACAGGGTTTGTAATGACATTGTATTCAAATACATAAACTTTAATATGACCTTGATACCCCTTTTGTACCTATATCAGTTTCAACTCTTCTTGGAAGGCTTTCCACAAGATGTGTTTCTGTGGGAATTTGTGCCCATTCGTTCTGTAGAGCATTTATGAAGTTAGGCATTGATGTTGGACGGGATGGGCTGGCACTCAATCTCCATTCCAGTTCATCCCAAAGGTGTTCGATGGGGTTGAGGTCAGGGCTCTGTGCGGGTCAGTCAAGTTCTTCCACACTGAACTCATCAAACCATGTCTTTATGGACTTGTCTTTATGGACATGTTGGAACAGAAAAGGGCCTTCCCCAAACTGTTGTCACAAAGTTGGAAGCATAACACTGTCCAAAATGTCTTGTTATGCCAAATCATTAACATGGCCCCAAACCCTGAAATACAGCCCCATACCATTATCCCTCCTCCACCAAACCTCACAGTTGGCTCAATGCAGTCAGTCAGGCAGGTTACATAACGTTCTCCCAGCATCTGCCAAACCCAGACTCGACCATATCAATGCCAAACAGAGAAGCGTGATTCGTCACTCCACAGAACTCATAGTTATGCCGCTATAGGCCCAATGTGTCGGGGGACACGATACACCGGGGCCCTCTTTCTCTCTCTCTGATGTTCCATTAATACATGACACAAGCTTTTATTTTCCCAGAGTACTCGCACTTTTCTCTGCTCTCTCTTTCACAGGGTGTCGAGCTATGGTCCTGCTCGGCATCACTCCTGCTGGTCTCACTACCGTGGATCTGGTTTGGCCCCATGATGGGAATGCTCCTCTCCTGGTCCACTCACCATCACAACTGGCCAATGGTGGTGCATCATCACCTGCTGCTGTGCCCTCCCGGAACTCCCGTCTCTCTCGCTCAATTATTCTGCTTCATGGTTGAGATGCTTTTTTTCCTAAACACTTCCGCTTTCTAATAAAATCACCTACAGTTGACCGTGGAATATCCAGCAGGGATGAAATTTCCCAAACCGTCTTATTGCAGAGGTGGCATCCTATCACAGTACCACGCTTGAAGTCACTGAGCTCTTCAGAACGACCTATTTTGCATCACAAATGTTTGCAAATGGAGACTGCATGGCTAGGTGCTTGACTTTACACACCTGTGGCAAGGGGTCTGATTGAAACAACTGAATTTGGTAATTAACAGGTGTGGCCAAATACTTTTGTCCATATAGTGTAAGTGGAGCTCAGGTTGAAGCATATTTAAATGAGGTAAAGCCGCAGTGAAATAACCTCCCTCCACAACTCTATATCTTCTTCCTCTGTGCCGTAGAGCTGACCAGAAACTGTTTTGTAAAGCTGAAAGCATGAAAGTCCTGAAACTACATTTGACAAAGAAATGCTCCTCAAAATTAGAAGCTTATCAGAAATCCATTCATGTGTTCTCAGTAACTACTAGCTACTTTTGGCATTTTTTTTTTTTTTGCTTTATTGATAGTGATAGAGTGAAAGAGGGGAAGACATGCGGCAAAGGGAGCACAGGCAGGATTCGAACCCGGCTCCGCCGCAGGAAGGACTCAGCCTACATGGTAAGCGCTCTACCAGTGTGAGCCACCGGGACGCCCCACTACTAGCTACTTTGAAACTAGTCATTTGCTAAAGCAGATTGCATGACTAAAACTAAAGAAAATGTCTTATTTATGTCAATTTAATGCATCAATGACGATCATCCAATTATCCAATATATATTATTCTGGAGTGTTTTTTAATGTGGGTACCTTTTGTCTGATTTGCTGCTCATACATTTAAACTTTTACTCAAGTAAAATTTCGGGTTATGTACTTAAAGATAGAAGCGTTTGCCCTGAATCATATATTAGATGCCATAACACGTAAACATTCATAGTTAGAGATACAAGTCAAATGGTTCACAGTGCGTTTTCAGAGAGAAAAACAGAGAAGTAGCAGAGCATCTGAAATGTTGAAACAGTGAGATATTGAAGTGATGATGGCAAAAGTTTCAGGGAAAGTGCACATCGTGCAAAATAAAAAAATCTGCAACTAAGCATTTTCAGCATTGCTGGACACTGTTTTTTTCATTTGTTTCCTGTGTTGTTGGGATGTTTGGTAACTGTCCATGTGCTAAGGTCAGAGATTATTTCCCCTCACATTGATTAAGGAGCACACTGCAGAAGACCTTAATCACACATTAAGCATCAGACTGCTGAAAAATCTCTTCTTGTCTGAATTGAAGTCATGGTTATAACTCTAAGCTACACACAGTGTGCACGTTAATCAAGTGCATGTTCAGCCAATCCTCCTCCTGTATTGGTCCATTTTAATAAAGCCATAGTCTGCAGAGGTAACATGGTCTCACAGAAATCCTTGAAATAGCCACGGATTCGCTTAACTCAAAATCCATGGAATAGCCACGGAATCACTCAAATTTCCGTGAAACTGACACTGATTTGGCTACAATGCAAGTTAATGACAGTCATATCCCGTGGCTATTCCAACAAACAAAGTGATTATGTACATTCACTGAGTGAATATTTAGAAAATAAAACTTCTCGCTAGAAATGTAATCAAAATCCATTTTTTGCAGAAACTAAGTCAAAAAGTCACGAGACTTGGACACAAACCAATAGGAAAAAATATCCACGGTATAGCCACAGGATATGACTGTCATTAACTTGAATTGTAACGAAATCTGTGTCAGTTTCACGGAAATTTGAGTGATTCCGTGGCTATTCCACGGATTTTGAGTTAAGCGAATCTGTGGCTATTTCACGGATTCCTGTGAGACCAGGGTCGTAGAGGCTTTGTGACACAACTAAGCAGCGGTGGAAGAAGTATTCAGATATTTACTGAATTAAAGCAACAGTACCACTCTGCTTACAACACTTTGGTTGTCTCACTTTTTCTGTAAAACTGTAGTGTACAACCAGTATCAAAAGTAAAACTACTTGTTGGGCAGAGTGGCTCCTTTGAGAGTGTAATATTGTTATATGTATCATATATTTGGAATATTATAAACAGTGCATAAAAAAACATTACTGCAAAGTGATTTAAAATTTTGGACAAATGTACTGAGGTGTGGTTCAGTAGAAGAACAAAGTAGCATCAAATAGAAGTTTAGAATGTCTTAAAATGAGTAGAACGATGTGTAAAAAGCAAATAAAACTGATTTTCTAATCCTTTTTGACATTAAAACTGTACAAATAAAGGATTTTTTATGTTATTTTTTTAAACATACACTGTGAACTTGATGCATTTTGTTTATATTTACATTTTATACAATGTCCCAACTTTTTTTTTTAATTAATTGGAGTTGCAGTTACATACCAACAATAGGCTACATTCACACTGCAGGACCATAAAGACTGAGGTCGCTTTGAAAAAACATCAGATATGTATCTGATTTAGGTGAGGGAAAGAGACAATTTATTATTTGTGATAAATTGGTGTGTATTGTGTAATCTGTCTTGCCGTGTAATTGTGAAATGTAATTCATGAGTAGGGAAGTGAAATATGGTGGTACACGAGTAAACAAGAAGAACAGGATTGCATAAGTGTTGATGATGAATATGATGTGATTTCTGAGGATTGGTTGATATGCTTCAGTCAAAAGACTTATAAAGAGCACAGGAACAGTCTAGCTCAGTTTGGTAACTTTTTGTCTCATCAGGTTGTCTGCGTCTCCAGGTAATTATTACAAAAGATTTTACACCACATGTAGACATCAGGAAATAATAGCCTAATAACGGTTTACAGAACATATTATGCAGAAAATGTTGCTTGGTGTGAATTAGAAATGATGTTTGCTATTTATCTTTGGCAATTATTCTTAATTTTGTCAGTGTTCATTATTAAAATGGTTGACTGTGTGATTTATTGTGTGTATTTCACTTTAAAGTTATCTGTTTATGGTACCTGTTTAGGTCTTTTTGGTGCAAAGTCACTGTACTTCAACAGCAGCACAACATCTCCCCTCTGGATAACTAAACTTTAGTAATGATTAAGAAGTTTACATATTTTAAACCATGGTGTATTGTTTATTTTTATCTGTCTCAACCAGAATGATGAAACTCAGTGTTTTCCTTCTGCTGCTCCTCCTGGAGACATGTGCAGTTTCCACCTATGGTAAGCACAATCTCAACGTGAAAGATCCTTTTTTTTACTCCAATACATTTTAGTGGCAACTTGAGATACTTTTCAGTTCAAGATTTAACATGGGTTAACATGTTGATGTATGATGTAATTAAACCATATAACAGTATATTAATTATTTAGAATTAGCACTACCTCGAGTAAGATGCTGCTTTCATAAATGCATCAATGTTCATTCATTCATTCATTATCCTATTGGCTGGAGCTGATCCCAGCTTACCTTAGGTGAGCGGTGGGGTACATCATGGACAGGTCTCCAGACTATCATAGACTGACACAGAGAGACAGACAACCAATCACACTCATACATTAAACCTAAGCTGCAAGTTTTTGCACTGTGGGAGGAAGCTGGAGTCAAACCGCCGACCCTCTTGCTGTGAGGCAAGAGTGCTAACCACTACACACACACACTGATGTTCCTTGAGTTTGAAGCTCACCTTTAATCTCTTTTGAAGTTTTTGACCATTTGTTACCATTCGTATTATCCGTCTCTTTGATTTGTCATCAATTTTCCTCCTGCGGCCACGTCCAGGGAGGTTGGCTACAGTCCCATGGATCTTAAATGTCTGAATAATATGTGCAACTGTAGTCACAGGAACATCAAGCTGCTTGCAGATGGTTTTATAGCCTTTACCTTTAACATGCTAGTCTATAATTTTCTTTCTAATCTCCTGAGACAACTCTTTCCTTCGCTTCCTCTAGTCCATGTTGAGTGTGGTACACACTATGTCACCAAACAGCACAGTGACTACCTGTAGCCCTATATAAAGGACCACTGACTGATTACAAGATTGTAGACACGTGTGATGCTAAATAGTGGACACACCTTGATTTAATATGTTCCTTTGGTCACATTATTTTCAGTCTTTTCTAGGGGTACCATCATTTTTGTCCAGGTCTGTTTAATGAGTTTATTTTTAAAAAATAATTCTGTTGAACCACGGTTCAAAATAAATGTCGGATTTTCATTTGTTCATTTTCATAGAATTTTTATTTATTATCACTTTTGTCAGATTCAATTATTTCTGTGACCATTGTGAGTTTTTCTTTCATTAACCGAGGGGTACCAACAATTTTGTCCATGTGTGTGTGTATATATTGGATATTGTGTATATATTTAACAATGTGGGACCATTTTGCATATTGCGTACTTTTCATCTTGATACTTTAAGTACATTTTGATGCTGATACCTCCTTATTTTTATTTAAGTATGGAGTAAGAAGAAGGAAAAAAAAGAAAATGAAAGTTTTCACTTTCTCCAGAATCCCCGACTCCACCTTTAACAATCCATCTTCCATTCTATCTTTTATGTGTTAATGAAACTCTCATTCACAGAAAATGTTGCCTTGCGTGGAAAAGCGACCCAATCAGACCGTTACGAGCATGCATTTGGAGCTGCCTATAGTGCCATTGATGGAAACCGTGAATCCAACTTTGGGGCTGGATCGTGCTCCCACACTGATGAAGAGAGCAACGCCTGGTGGAGAGTGGACCTGCTGGAGAGCTACATTGTCACCTCCATCATCATCACCAACAGAGGAGACTGCTGTGAATACAGGATCAACGGAGCAGAGATTCACATCGGCAACTCTTTAGAAGACAATGGTGCCAAAAACCCAGTGTGAGTGAACTTAATAACTGAGTAAAAACAGGCTTTCATCAGGAAATTGTTTGGAAAACTTAAGACACTGATGAAGCTCCAACCCAAAGTGAGAAATACCAAAAGAAAAATATCCTGCATTATCAAAAACTTTTTGAGATTTTCTGGTGTGGCTGAGAATCATGTTCAGTTTTGATAGGAACACATCAACTTAATTGAGCTTGCTCGCTTAAATTTTCCCACTTTCAGAGCCAATTCAGGAAATGTCTACAGGAATTGGCTACAGCACTTTTTTAAAGAAGTTGTAATGGTCAATGGTTAAAGAATAATTCATTTTTTTAAAATACAAATATATATATATATATATATATATATATATATTTTTTTTTTTTTTTTTTTTTTTTCAAAAATCTTGTTTTTTTTTCACAAGACAAGTAAAAAATGTTTTAATTTTGTTAAATCATGTATTTATATTGAGCAATCCAAAGAAAATCAATCAAAATTGTGCTGGTTTATTCACTTCAAAAATGGCTTTTTTTCTGTTACTACAAATTACCTCTTCATTTTAATCTCTTTGTCCTGCTGTAATTACAAGTCTGTCTGATGTTAAGCCCACAAAAAGTAGAAATATTGAACAAAAAAATATATTAGATATTTTTTTAAATCATAAATGGCCACCAGTAACTAAATCTACTGAGTGAACAACACACATACTGTTGAGTAATGTTCCAAACATGACTTTTTTTCATTTATTTTTTTTTATAATTTTTGCATGAACAACTAAATATTAGTCAATTGCTGCCATGAGAACCATCCAACCAAAGATTTGAAGCTTTAGGTGTCATTTCTAAAAAGAAAATATCTTATTTGAAAATTGGGAAACTACTAGTATGCACAGTAGCTTTAGTATCGTTATAGTCTAGATTTCTTTAGACAAAAATGTGACGATAATTCACTTTACAGTTTGGCTTTCAACAATGAAGCCTTGAGACTCAATAATCTTGTTTCTTTCATCTTCATGTTCAACCCTGCAGGTATAAAATGTGATTCATGTTCTGCTTTCTTTCTGTCTTCATCTTCTTCTGTTAGTGTTGCTACTATTTCTAGACTCAGCCGTGGAGGTCAGTTCACTCAGGCTTTCACTGACCGTGTGGAGGGACGCTACGTGACCGTGCGGCTCCCGAGTTCACAGTACCTCACACTCTGTGAAGTGGAGGTCTACGGGTACCGCGCCCCAACAGGTGAGATTTTGAGCTATTACGAAAACTAAGTCTGCAGGGATTTTAATTAGGGCCGGGACTTTAACGCGTGAATTAAGATTAATTAATTACACAAAAATTAACGCGTTAAAAAATTGAAACTGGATGAGTTTCAGGCAGACCTTTTATACTGGAGCACCAACTAGTGTTCATGAGTTTAGACAACAACAAACCACAGTGAAACATGAAGGACGAAGCTGATGAGAGCGCTTTGGCTGGTCCCGTGGATGATGGGACATTTTGTTACAATGAAACAACGGATGGACTGAAATTAATTTGATTTTTTTAAACCAGCTGTTGGTAAATCAACAAAGTCTATTATGTCCTCTGAAGCAACAGAGAGATGTTTTCTAATAGTCAGGGTTTCCAATGTATGTTCTGAATCTACTTGAAAGTATTGTGTTTTACTTAAAAAACTAAAGTATTATAGTTTACAGAAGGTCTACCTACCTAGAGGCTACCTGAATTTCAGAAATGTACTATATTTCTAAATTTGCTCTTGCTACACTTAATGGCAAAAATTGCACTGGTCTGTTGGACTTGAACAAAAATAAACAATGTTTTTGTTGCTTAAGTTTATGTATTCAGTCATTATTCAATGACTGAAAATATACTAAAAATCCATGTGAAAAAAAATGACTTCTCACTGTTCTCAGGTCAAATATTTATATGTCATTAAAATGCGATTCATTTCGATTAGTTAATTGCAAAGCCTTTAATTAATTCGATTATTTTTTTTAATCCAGTCCCGGCTCTAATTTTAATATAATCTATAAACTGTGGTATGAGCCAACCATTCAATCATTCAATCATTCAATTCTATGTTTTCTTCTATGAGTCAGTGTGCTTAATATCATAAATAGGGGTTGATCATGCCTATATACTGCATTTTATTGATACCGTTTTGCTTAACATTTAAAGTTTAATTAACCACAGCTGAGTGATACATTTAGTTGTACTTTCTGTATTTTGTAGAGATGTTATGACTATAAATGTATTAATTTAATTAATAATCACACAATAAATGGTGGCTAATTCTGCATTTACCCTACATTCTACATTATGACTGCAAATTGAAAGACAATTTCTCAATGGGTTATTGAACTGCAAGAAACAAATGTGCACCAGAAGACATGTATATACAGCATTTAATAAAACTGTTTGGATTTTATTGTGAAGATAACTGCAAAGAGGCCCAGGTAATGTTTGTAAATGTGTTCTGTTTGCAGGAGAGAACCTGGCCCTGCAAGGAAAAGCCTCACAGTCGTCACTCTATCAGTTTGGCACTGCATATAACGCCATCGATGGAAATCCAAACAGCAACTGGGAGGACGGCTCCTGCTCTCACACAAAGAATAACGTCAACCCCTGGTGGCGACTGGATCTGGGCAAAACACACAAAGTGTATTCCGTAAAGATAACCAATCGAGATGAAGACGCAGAACGTCTCAATGGAGCAGAGATCCGCATTGGAGATTCTCTTGCAAACTTTGGCAACAACAACACCAGGTAGCTTGTTGAATCAAATCAATAAATCAATATCTTATCAATATTTTAGATGCACTAGCCGTCGGTACACTACGGAAGAGAACTGGGGCCAGGTACGAGAAAAAACAATGAGTGGAGGACTTATTTATTTCATTATGCAGTTCGAGAAAAAAGTCGAAATGATGAGAAAAAAGTTTTGAGTTTGGTACAGTTGGAAAGATCTTCACAGATTTGTTGTTCCCGTGTCAAAAAGTAATCAAAAGGAAAATTGTTTTCTATGCGAACAGTTTGCAAGAGTAAACTGTAAGCTACAACCTGATTTACATCAATGTCATAAATTGAGCAATAACCACAGTATTTAAGGGTGTAGTAGAACTAAAATCCTCCAACACATAAATGAGCTATTCTTGGTAGTAGCTACTATGAATATTGTTATGGGAAAATCTGCTTTTATGTCATTTATGTTAATTTGTTTCGACATACAGTACTGTGCAAAAGTCTTGGGCAGGTATGAAAAAATGCTTAGAATAATTGATGCTGGTTTGAAGGCAAAGGGTGGTCACATCAAATATTGATTTGATTTAGATTTTTCTTCTGTTCACTCACTTTGCATTTTGTAAATTGATACAATTTTTCTATTTTTTAAATAATTCTTATTTTACAGCATTTTTTAACACCTGCCTAAGACTTTTGCACAGTACTGTATGACGTATTGAGTAAAATCAGGTTGTAGCTTGCTGGCTACTTTACTGAACTGAAATGAGACTTTATTCTTGTCATTTCAGCTATTTTCTCAAAGTGCATAATTGTTTTTTCCCCCCCTCAGTATTTTTTTCTCCAACCTGGCCCTAATCATCTTCCGTAGTACACAGCTGAGTTCCACACTAAAATATCTCAACGACTGCTGAGCTACGACTGTTAACTATGAGTTAATGCAATCTCTGCTTCTTGTGCCAGGTGTGCTGTGATCTCAAGTATCCCAGCAGGTGGTGTCGGTGAGTTCGAGTGTAATGGGATGGACGGGCGATACGTCAACGTCGTCATCCCAGGACGAGAAGAGTTCCTGAGTCTGTGTGAGGTGGAGGTTTATGGCTCTCGACTGGATTAGATCAAGTTCACAATGCAAAACAATGAGCAAAGATCACTTTCTTGTAAACAAATGCCTTTTGGGTTTCTTCTTTGTTTCAATGACATCACTTTGTGCATTAAGTTTGTCCATATTTGAACTTTTTGGTGTACTTTCACCACATCTTGTAGGACAAAAACTGCATGTCATAAATATTGAAATGCAATTTAATCAATAAAACATTGACTCCTATTGTTCTTTTCTTTTCATCAGCATTTGTCTAGATCAAGTTTTAACACGACTGACGGACTTTTTTTAAACCTGAGAGTCTGAAACAAAGCTTTGTTTTTTGTGTGTTTGGAATTGGAAATTGAGGCAATCTGAGTTTGAAACTGATCAACAAACAAGGTGAGATAAGAAATAAGATATGCCTTTATTGATCACCATGGAGTGAAACAGATTAAGATAATAAAAATAGAATAGAATAAGGATAATACAAAAAAAAAAACCCACTACATCCACGTGTGGTATGCCAAAACTAGTAGTGCAAGCATATGAAAGGCAGTGAAGTGTAATTATATACAGTATATACAGTAAATATAAATGTCTGCAATGTGTGAAATGTTTCACATGAGTCCAGTGCAGGTGAAAGTAGAGGGAGTTGGGCCTCTGTTGCCTGCTCCTTACCACTGCCCGAGGCTAGCAGCTCAACCTACCGTGGGTCATGAGATGTTTTTGGGTCAGCAATTGAAATAAAAACAGTGTTCTAGTTTTGCAGCATTCTTTGTCCCTTCTTGGCTTCTATAACCAGCACCAAAAGCTCTAAATAGGACATGGCTACGTCTCATGAACAAAGGACAGGTGATAACCCAAAGGACAGGATGGAAGAGTTTAAACAGTAACTATTGCAACGTCATCCAATAAAAATCAACATATCAGGATGTTTTGGGGGCTGAATACAATTCTATTGATCATAACTGTGATTCTATTGTCACGCAGCCAGTTCATATTCAAAGTCATCAAAAGGAACATTGTTTTCTACGCGAACAGTTTACAAAAGTAAACTGCAAGCTACAACCTGATTTACATCAATGTCATAAATTGAGCAATAACCACAGTATTTAAGGGTGTAGTAGAACTAAAATCCTCCAACACATACATGAGCTATTCTTGGTAGTAGCTACTATGACTATTGTTATGGGAAATTCTGCTTTTATATAATTTATGTGAATTTGTTTAGACATACAGTGCTGTGCAAAAGTCTTGGGCAGGTGTGAAAAATGCTTAGAATAATTGATGCTGGTTTGAAGGCAAAGGGTGGTCACACCAAATAATGATTTGACTTAGATTTTTCTTCTGTTCACTCACTTTGCATTTTGTTAATTGATACAATTTTTCTATTTTTTAAATCATTATTATTTTACAGCATTTTTGTAACACCTGCCGAAGACTTTTGCACAGTACTGTATGATGTATTGAGTAAAATCAGGTTGTAGCTTGCTGGCTACTTTACTGAACTGAAATGAGACTTTATTCTTGTCATTTCAGCTATTTTCTCAAAGTGCATAATTGTTCCCCGCTAACAGCTCAACACTGACTGTAGGATCTTTTTGAGGCTGCCGACAATGTCATTGACAAAAACAGGGATTCCAGTTTCACACATGGTTAATATTTAATATTTTCATGACTGTGTTCACAAAACTGACAAAAGAGAGAAACAAGGACCCAGTCCTTTGTCACTTCTTGGCTCCTATAAACAGCACCAAATGGTCCAAATAGGGCATTGGCTAGGTCTAAAGAGGTGACAAAGGACAATGTCAAACAACAATAACAACTGCAATCAGATACAATTAGATACAATCAACATTCTTGAGCTTGTTTTGAAAAGCTCGGTTTCGGGAAAGAAAAGTTGTTGGTTTAATTTTCCAGTTAACCCTTAACAGGGCACTCATTGAAATACTTGCAAATTCCAAATTTCAACCCTAGAGAATATTAGAGGATATTACATACAGCCAGAATGTGTAAAAAAAAAAAAAACATACGGACGCGGGGAGGGAGGTAATATTTTGACAGCCAGAATGTTTACGAGATGAAAGTGGCAAATCTACGACAAAAAATGTGCAGATTTATGAGATTTAAAGTGGTGAATAGCCTGATCTTTGCTGATTAGCTGGAAGAAAAACCCATGTGGTTCTACGACCAAACAGAGAGACATGGGGACCTCATATTGATATCCACTGAAGTTACCAAATATAGTTCTTCGCCCGATAAAGGGTTAATAGAGAAAGCGAGTTGGATGAGGGGTTTTATGAGGGCCTTTTCAAACCTGAAAGTCCAAAACAGAGAATGTTTTTTTTGTGTTTGCCAATTAAAAAAAAACAACCCATGCCTATGGTCAAGTCATGCCCTGACTGCACCCTGTTCTGCCTATCAAGTGTCCACCCCTCTGCTACTTTTGTTCAATTGTATTTTGAATTAAACAATTGATCAAGGACAATGGGAGGTTTAGACAGCTCTGTAGGTGAGCCAGGCCCCTCTCTGTTTCATAATGTGTACTTAAATTGCCATCGAAGGAGGAGGAGTGCATGGAAATACACTCCCATGAGGTGATGTGATTGGATAGTGTCCTTAAAAAAACTTGATCTTCATCATTATCGTATCCACAGATCAACATTATATAGCTTGTTTTAAGCATTTTTAAACCCACAGACAAGAGTTTACACTGTCAGAAGAAGAAGCTGCTGCTACAACTAACAAGTAACAAGACACAGTAACTCTGACTGACTCATCGAACTCCAGGGACAAAAGATTCATTCTCTCCAGTAATCCGGGTAAGAAATTAATTTCTTTTCAATTTCACATTCTTTGTATATATATTCTTATCTTCATGAATTAAACTCATAAACAGCCAACTTGGGAGTAAAAAAAAGTCAGTAACACTTATAATAGTCTGTGTTTTACAGTGTAATTTATAAGGTACTAATGTAATACTTCCTACTGGTACTTAAATGTTAGAACAGTTGAATAATAAGGGGAACAGTTCAATGTAGAAATTTAGAGGAAAGGATGAATAAGTTATATTAAATATTTCGGAAATACTTTTCTTCCATCCATCATCTTTACTTTTCATTAAAAATGAATCTCTCTCTCATCAGTCTCCAGCAGAAAAAAATGAAACACATGGTTTTTATCTTTCTGCTGCTCCTCTTAGGGACGTGCTCAGCCCTTGGTAAGTATAATGTGAGAATAGCCAAAATGATGTGATTACTATAAAACAGCATCAGAGATCAGAGGAAGTCGCATACATTTATCAAAACACACACTCATTTAACTGTTTTGCAAACAATGGAAACTATACAGGTCAGAAAAGGTCTGAGGTGGTCATGTTTTGAACAATAATAATAACTACCTGAGAAAAATAGTCTTCAAAGAATTGTGAAAATAATTTGAGCATGAATTAGTTTAAGCATCATGCAATCTAAATGAAAATGGACAATCATTCATAATCTTCCTATTTAGGGCACATATGATGGCTAAATGTGTATTTCTTTCATAGAAAATGTGGCCTTGCGTGGCACAGCAACTCAGTCACGCCGCTATCCAGATGTTTATGCAGACGCCTTCAATGCCATTGATGGAAACCATGAATCGATTTACACATATGGATCATGCAGCTGCACTGCTGAACAAACCAACCCCTGGTGGAGAGTGGACCTACTGGAGATCTACACAATCTCCTCCGTCACCATCATCAACAGAGGAGACTGCTGTGCAGAAAGGATCAATGGGGCAGAGGTTCACATTGGCAACTCTTTAGATGAAGATGGTGCCGCAAACCCACTGTGAGAACTTAACATTCATTAATATATTATGATATATATGGCACAATTTTGCACCTTTTTTTAGTCCAGTCAGCTCAGTTACTTTAAGCCTGACACTACAGTCTGCATCACTGATAATCCCCCAGCTACTTTCTCTTTTTCTGTCTCTCTTTCAGGGTTGGTGTCGTTGATAAAACCCCTCCAGGGTTGACATACCCTCTGCATTTCGCACCTGTGGAGGGACGTTACGTGACTGTTTTTCTACCTGGTCCAAAAAAATATCTTACACTCTGTGAAGTGGAGGTTTATGGGTACCCAATTGGTCAGCAGTCCAACTATACCAAAGGTAGGTTGTCAATAATATGAGAAAGGCTAATAAAAAACAGTGAGCTCTCGAGCAGCTCAGCTTAAGAAGGACTCTAGTGTGCATACTCTATGGGTCACAATGGGTCTTTTCCAATAAAAATAGCTTACACGAGCTCTGAAAGATGCTAAAAGTTGCCAGACGATGCAACGCGCTAATTTGCATATTGATGATGTCAAGGTGAAAGCACAGTTTATTTCTATGTCTGGCTCTGTGCTGTCCAGCCGGTGCAGCTCTCGGTTGGGACCCATGATGCTTTGCAGTTGTCCACTCTTTGTGATGTTTATGCTTTTTTCTTGTTATAATGGTTCAATTTTGAGTCTGTCTTTATTGTATCAACATTCCGTTGTTGTTCACATAATGTGTTTAATGTTGTACCTTCACCGTAACAGGGCTTGTGTTAGTTACTCCCCTTCCTGTTCTCGACAATTAAGAATAAGCTTTGTTGGCATTGAGTTACCTGCCTAATAAACTGCCCAAAATGAGCTAAATATTTTATTTTTATGAATAATTTTTTATTTTTTTATTTGTAATAGTCACTAAGTCGCTAGGCACTTTTTATTTATAAAGTCGGCAAAAGGCTCTGAAAAGTTGCAAAGTCTATCGATAAAAATGTTATGTTGGCAACAGTGTTTCGATGATTAAGGGCACTTGACAGGGGCCCTAGAAAATATTAAAACATCAGTGAACATCTGTTTATTGCAAAATCAGTTTATTCAGGGTAAATACCGATGTAGCACATTAGTGGTAACAGCAGTGTTGTTTACATTGGCACATCTTGCATGACTAAGATTAATGAACTCAAACTAGCAGGGTGGGGGAAAATACTGCTTACTAACATTCATCTTTTCACAAGCTGATATGAACAATTCCTCTTTCATGTGAGATTTCCAAGTACTTCAGGTGGAATAAGTAAATTTAAAATCTGTTTTTATTTTTTTTAAAGGTAGAGGAAAGATTTTAGATTACTGTCGAAATCTATTAAAGTCACAGAGGTTGCAGTTAGATAAAATAAAGGTCAAAATATTGCTCCTGGAAGGGAACCATGGACTGAAGACATTTATTTAAGTAAAAAATAAAATGTCTGCCGACTTTTGCTGAGTTAATCAAGGTATTTGTGCTCCCTCTACCAGGTGAGTGATCACAACAACCCGGCAGGTGCTACTGTTGAACTCCAGCCTCCCAACAGGATGGATGGTCACTACGGTACCGTCGTTATCCCTGGAAGACAGGAGCACCTGACCCTGTGAGAGGCCGAGGTTGATGCCTCTGCCCTGGATTCAGCTTCAAATTTTACTTGCAAGAACTAAACCAATGCTGTCATATGAAAGTAACAAAAATAATCGATTCAGTAAGTTTGTCTTAGACTAGGGGTGTCAAACTCAGTTTAGACAATGGACCGTACAGCTCAATATCACCTCACTAGTAAAACAACTGCATAATAACCTAAATAAACAACAACTCCAATTTAATTACCCCCCATTATTTTAGTGTAAAGAAGCAGATTCTTAAATGGTTCATAATGAATTAACTAATTAACGAAAAATCTTCCCCAGGGCCAGATTGGACCCTTTGGCCGGCCGGTTCTTGTCCTCATGCTGCATGTTTGACACCAGTCTTAGACAGATATTAGTCAGGTTAACTGGGTTTAAGATTATTTCTGTGATAATATAATCTACAACATTCATTTGTGAAATAGGCCTACTACCTGTTTCCATTCATAATGTTGTCTCACTGTCTCTTGTGATTGTACTGCTACTGCTGCTGCTGCATTATATATCATCTTTGCTTAAAAGAACTTCATTAAACTTGAGCACCAATGAAGATAAAAAGTCTGACGTGTTTTTTTAACAGCTGCTGTGTGCTGAGCAAAATAATAGTGATAGATTAAAGTTAAGAAGGAAAATAACTGGTTGATCTCTATGTTCAAACATACATTTAAGACAAAAAAGCAATGGGGCTGATAGCGAGTATTTTATTTTTATTTTTTTAATACAGATAAAATAGACAAATATTATAAAAGACATCTTGAACACATTTACGCCTGCAACAAGAATAATCTGTTTAAGTATTCGGAAAATGTGACGACAGCCCCACCTATTTAAAATGGGCACCTGACTTACAAGACCACTTCTATATGTGAAACTGCAGTCTTCATTACGAGCAGTATATAAACAAACTGCTCTGAAGTCAGATGGATAAAATGCCACAGATCAAACGATTTATGAAACCCGTTACAGGTTCATTCACAAAAAGTACATTAAAGCTGAGGGAAGCTTGCAGCCTTTTTAGAAACAAAGAGCTCATCACAGAATATTTGATAAGTAGGTAGCGTAACATGAGAAGGACATAGCGTCATGTCGGAGGAGTAAACATGAAACACAAAGTGCCAAAAGTCTTTCTGGCAATCATTCAAACACACACTGTTGAAACTAATCCAACATGACGACTCCTCCCTCTCGAAGAAATAGTTTCAATACAAATACACTTATTCTCTCTCTTTCCAAATGATGGATGTGATAATATACCTTTTTGATACCTTTCTCACCTCTCTGTTATATATAAAGCTGCAGCAAGCCAATAGCTGAGCTTAGAATAAAGACTGCAAACAAAAGGAAGAATGTGCCTCCTGGCACCTCAAGAGTTAACTGTTTAAAGTTAAAGTGCCTGTTGTTAAATATGCAAACATTTAAGTTAAAACTAGAAATTGTGGCTGTACTGAACAGGCAGAGACTGTTGCACTCAGCTAGAAAAGTGCCCATGCACCTGTAAAACCACAACTGTTTCTATTTCTATTTCTATTTCTACACTTTCAGATTTGTTCTTAAGCAGAGTTTTAAACAAACCCTTTTTCCTCCCTACTCTAAGTCACAACTAGAGGGGACACCATTCTGTAATACAGAGAAAAGATAGCCACTTTAGATAAATCAGTCTCATAAAGTTACTAACTATCAAGTTGGAACTCTGATTAACAATTAATTGCATAATTTTAACCAAATTACTATATTAATATTCAGTAATGGTTGAAGGAGTTTTGAGTTTTTCTCATACAAGAGGTTGGCATCACTTACACATGTACAACATTGAATGGACTTTGAATTCCTCATCAGAGGTATATATATGTGTGTGTGATAGAAAGCCAATTTAAAGTATTTTGTGTGTAATTACATGTGCCAGGTTATAAAAAAAACGTTAGTAAAGCAAGACTAACATTTAATTCCAGTTGGTGTGGCAATACCAACTACAAGTAACCTTTACAGATATTACAGCAATCATACTAATAATAATACTAATAATAATAATAACAGAATGCAATAATGTGGCAGTCCTTTTTGACATATTTCACTATAAACTGTACAAGGACAATATGTTTCATGTTTCAACTAAAACTTTTCATTTTCCATTTTTGGAATTGGGGTTGTTTTTCATTACTTCCTCTTGTTTGTAAGTAATTCTTTGTACAACAATTTATATTTTTATCTTCATTAATTACACTTAAAATACTCTTAAGAGCCAACTTGGGAGTAAAATACAGTCTGTGATTTACAGTGTAATTTATAAGGTACAAATAAAATTCTTTCTGGTTCCTACTGATACTTCAAATGACAAGGGGAACAGTTACAACATAGCATTTCAAAGGAAAGGATCAATAACTTATATTAAATATTATGTAAATACTCAGTGCCTGGTATGGGGCAGATTACTATATAATTAACATGGCCAAAAATTGTATTGTGGTCAACTCAAAAAACATAAACTGGTTGGCTAAATTGCATATGTCGGTGTGTAATTTACCCAATAAATGGCTGATATGAGCCTTGTATACCCCGCCTCTCGTCTTATGTCAGCTGGGATTGGCTGGAGTTCCTCATGACCCAAGTTCAGACAAGTGGTTAAGGATAATGAATGAGTGAAAGACTGATATGTTGCTCATTATTTCAAGATTTTATGTTCCTACCACATATTGCTGTACACCAGAGTTGGTGTTTCTTTAATTTTTAGTAAAAAATAATCTCTCTTGTCTGTCTTCAGAAGAAAAATTAAACTCGTTGGAGTTCTTCTTTTGCTGCTCTTGGGGACATGCTCAGAATAGCAGAAATGATGTGTTTACTATTTAACAATATTAAAGGTAGTTGCATACATTTCTCAAAATACACTCTTATTTAATTCATAACAAAAATGTTGTGACAATAATTTCAACATAAATTAGTTTTTGCATCACGCAATCTAATTTGTAACGCCCATCTCTAGGGCGATGACACAGTTCTGTATTGCACCGCTAACACTGCACATTCAGCCATTGAAACTCTCCAACAGGCCTTTGAAAAACTACAACATTCTCTCCTCAATCTAAAATTAGTTCTCAATTCAGACAAAAGAGCCAGACATATTGCAGAAGACGGTCTACATATTACCACTTTAACAGGTCACAGCATTGAAAGGGTTTCACAATACAATTATCTGGGTGTCTGGCTAGATCAAAAACTCACATTCAAATTTCATATTGATATACTTACAAGTAAATTAAAACAAAAAAACGGATACTTATACAGAAACAAAGCAAACTTCCCTCTGTTCTGTAGGAAACGGATCATTCAGGCTGTCTTTTTATCAGTTCTGGATTATGCTGATGTTATCTATAGACATGCTTCTGCCTCCACTCTCACCTCACTGGACTCTGTTTATCACTCTGCTCTCCGATTCATCACTGGTGAAAGTTACTCCACCCATCATTGACTCCTATACAACAAGGTGTGATGGCACCTTTATCTGTGAGACGAGACATACACTGGTTCCTCTTCATTTATAAAGTATTGATAGGTGATATGCCACCATACCTCAGCACCTTATTAAACTGGTCACATAGTAATTATCCAACACACTCTGATCAATGCTTAATGCTCAATGTTCCTCGGACAAATACTGAATTTGGAAAAACTGCTGTTTTCTCTGTTCTCTGTTTTGTGTTTTCTCTGTACTCTGTTTTGTGTTTTCTCTGTACTCTGTTTTGTGTTTTCTCTGTACTCTGTTTTGTGTTTTCTCTGTACTGTTTTGTGTTTTCTCTGTACTCTGTTTTGTGTTTTCTCTGTACTCTGTTTTGTGTTTTCTCTGTACTGTTTTGTGTTTTCTCTGTACTCTGTTTTGTGTTTTCTGTGTACTCTGTTTTGTGTTTTCTCTGTATTGTTTTGTGTTTTCTCTGTACTCTGTTTTGTGTTTTCTCTGTACTCTCGACATCATTGTAAATGAGGGGATGCCCTCAATGATTCATCGAGAAATAAATAAAGAATAAATGAAATGAAATGAAAATAGATAATCATGCGTAAACTTACTGTTCAGGACACATATGATGGCAGAGGACGGTAAATAAATATATAGTTGTGTTTTGTAGTCAATGAACTCCTATCTTGTACATGTGAGCTTATGTAACATGTTAAAATTAGAAGTCACAAATGTTTAGAATAAGGGCCTCCAAACTAGAAGGCTAAATTCTAAAAAAGGAGTGAGCATCGCTCTCTCTCTCTCTGAATCCGTGTATCATTCGTTCTTTCCATTTTCAATTGGCAATCAAAAATCAAATAATGACAAATTGACTGGTTATTTTGTTATTTGTTTTCAATTATAACACAAAAAACGAAAAAAATGCTTATTTTTTCATATTTCAAGATTTGGCTCAGATAAAAATATGAAATGGAAAAACAGGCACAAGGACTTAATTTGATTTTTAAAGATTATTTTTTTTTGGCATTTTTTGCTTTATTGATAGTGATAGATAGAAATGGGGTGATAGAGGGGAAGACATGCGGCAAAGGGAGCTCAGGCCGGATTCGAACCCGGCAGCAAGGACTCAGCCTACATGGTAAGCGCTCTACCGGTGTGAGCCACCGGGACGCCCACTTAATTTGATTTTAATATTTAATTGGTCAGGTTTACGTGACCCGGAAGTTTGACTGCGGTCCAGTGAGCCGTCACTCGCTTCACCGTAGTCAAACCAGCCGTCCCTATATAATGTAGTGCACCCGTATTGTGATATTTATGGTAAATTCATTGAGACTGCTCAGAGCGAGCTAACATGAAGGATAAACACTTTACTGTCATTCTTTCTTACTTGTTTCAGTATAAAACTCTTACACGCAACTCTTACTTTCCAATTGAAAATGGAAAGAACGAATGATACACGGATTCAGGAGCTCTCTTCCCAGTCCTTTGTCCCTTCTTGGCTTCTATAACCAGCACCTCAAGGTCCAATCAGGGCATCATCTGCTTCTTGTGTCTACAATGCCACTGATTGAAACCATGATCCTAGTTTTGCAGCCAGTTCATATCTTATATTTTCCTTTTTTTATGGACTGTATACAATGCCATTGATAAAATAAAATAAAAAAACAGGGATTCTAGTTTCGCAGCATCCTTTGTCCCTTCTTGGCTTCTACAACCAGCATCAAAAGGTTCAACCAGGGCATCAACTGCTTCCCACTCAGAAAGGACTGGTGATCACCTCAAAGAATGGGAATCAAATTTTAACAATGACAATTGCAATGTAATTGGATAAAATCAACCTATAAGGGACAATGGGATGTTTTTGGGGCTGTATACAATTCCACTGATGATAAATGTGATCCTAGCTTCACAGCTGGCTCATATTTAATATTTCCTGACTATATTTACAATACTGACAAAAGAGTGAAGCAGGAGCTCTCTTCCCAGTCCTTTGTGTCCTTTTGGCTTCTATAACCAGCACCTAAAGGTCCAATCAGGGCATCAGCTACTTCTTGTGTCTACAATGCCACTGATTGAAACCATGATCCTAGTTTTGCAGCCAGGTCATATCTAAAATTTCCTTTTTGGGGGGACTGTATACAATGCCATTGATAAAAACAGGGATACTAGTTTTGCAGCATCCTTTGATCGGATATTGGCTTACAGCGAGCACTAAAAGGTCCAGGGCATCATCAGCTCCCATTGCTCTTGTAGGGTATCAGCTGCCTCTCATGACATGACAAACGACATGTGATTACCACAAAGGAAAGAATGAAAAAGTCAACTAACAATAACTATTGCAAAATCATCTGATAAAATCAACCTACCAGGGATCATGGGGATGTTCTTGAGGCTGGCTACAATGCCACTGATGGGAACTGTGATTCTACGGTTTCACAGCTGGTTCATATTTAATATTTCCTGAAAGCATTTACAAAACTGATAAAAGAGTGAAACAAGGACTCCCTGCCCAGTCCTTTGTCCCCTCTTGGCTTCTGTTACCAGCATCAAGTAGTCCATGCAATTTCAAGGACAGGATAAAAGAGTTAACAACAATTGTGCGACTCCATCTGATAAAATCAAACAAAATCTGAGCGAATGACAACAGACCTGCTGTTCATTTGGCTATACTGTCATTTATGAGCTCTGCTCTCAGCTCTGTAGGCGAGCCAGGCCCCCTCAGGCTCACCCATCTCTGTTTCATGATGTGTCCTTAAATTGCCATGGAAGGATGAGGAGTGCATGGAAATACACTCCCATGAGGTGATGTGATTGGATAGTGTCCTTAAAAAAACTTGATCTTCATCATTATCGTATCCACAGATCAAGATTATATAGCTTGTTTTAAGCATTTTTAACCATTTTAACCACCAAGTTTACACTGTCAGAAGAAGAAGCTGCTGCTACAACTAAAAGCCTAATCAACAAGACACAGTAACTCTGACTGACTCATCGAACTCCAGGGACAAAAGATTAATTCTCACCAGTAATCCGGGTAAGAAATTAATTTATTTTCAATTTCACATTCTTTGTACTATATATATATATATATATATACATAATAGTCTGCGATTTACAGTGTAATTTATAAGGTACTAATAATACTTCCTACTGGTACTTAAATGTTAGAACAGTTGAAGAATAAGAAAAAATAACAGTTTAATGTAGGAATTTAGAGGAAAGGGTGAATAAATTATATTAATATTTTGTAAATACTTTTCTTCCATCCATCATCTTTACTTTTTATTAAAAATGAATCTCTCTCTCATCTGTCTCGGCAGGTGACAAAATGCACTCATTTGCATATTTATGACTTTAAGGTGCATGCACAGTTTATTTCTATGTCTGTCTAGTAATGGGCAGAATATTTTAAGTACCATGAGCAAAAATTGTCCTGTGATCAGTCAGCTGGGATTGACTGCAGCCCCTCATTACCCGAGTTCAGATAAGTGGTTAAGGATAATGAATGAGTGAAAGACTGATATGTCCCTCATTATTTCAAGATTTTAGGTTCCTACCGTGTATTGCTGTACACCAGAATTGGTGTGTACCCATATTGACATTTTGGGAAAACAACATAATGTTAAATATGTTTCCAAATGGTAAACATTTTAAAGGTATTTCAAAAGCCCTGTCCTTTAAGTTCCATAATTACTTTGTTGGAATAAACTAAAGTTACTCCCTTGTTGCCCATAGTGTTGTTTACCTCCACTCAACCTCAATTTAAGTACCAGACAGTTGGTGCGTTTCACATGTACTTACAGGGAAGTCTTGGAATAAATCTGAAGTGCAGCCGACAAACAATCACAAGATCAATCACAGGTATGTCCAGAGCAAGGATAGCCAAAAAGAAACAACAATTTAACTTATCTCTTTACCATGATTCATTCTTCAAAAAAGAGAGAAAAATAATGCTTTTAGTTTGCGGCTAGTTCTCTTGTCTTTTTCTTCCATCCATCATCTTTACTTTTTATTAAAAATGAATCTCTCTCTCATCAGTCTCCAGCAGAAAAAAATGAAACACATGGTTTTTCTCTTTTTGCTGCTCCTCTTGGGGACGTGCTCAGCCCTTGGTAAGTATAATGTGAGAATAGCCAAAATGATGTGATTACTATAAAACAGCATCAGAGATCAGAGGAAGTCGCATACATTTATCAAAACACACACTCATTTAACTGTTTTGCAAATAATGGAAATTATACAGGTCAGAAAAGGTCTGAGGTGGTCATGTTTTGAACAATAATAATAACTACCTGAGAAAAATAGTCTTCAAAGAATTGTGAAAATAATTTGAGCATGAATTAGTTTAAGCATCATGCAATCTAAATGAAAATGGACATAATTCATAATCTTCCTATTAAGGGCACATATGGCTAAATATGTATTTCTTTCATAGAAAATGTGGCCCTGCTTGGCAGAGCAAGTCAGTCACGCCGCTATTCAGATGTTTATTCAGACGCATCCAATGCCATTGATGGAAACCATGAATCGCTTTACTCATATGGATCATGCAGCAGCACTGCTCAACACACCAACCCCTGGTGGAGAGTGGACCTACTGGAGATCTACACAATCTCCTACGTCACCATCACCAACAGAGGAGACAGTTATCCAGAAAGGATCAACGGGGCAGAGGTTCACATTGGCAACTCTTTAGAAGAAGATGGTGCCGCAAACCCACTGTGAGAACTTAACATTTATTAATATATTATGATATATATGAAAAAAGCACAATTTTGTACCTTTTATTACTTGCAGAGAAATTTTACCTTCAACCTCAGTCAAGTCAGCTCAGTTACTTTAAGCCTGACACTACAGTCTGCATCACTGATAATCCCCTACTAGATATTAAACATCATGTATGAGCTACTTTCTTTTTTTCTGTCTCTCTTTCAGGGTTGGTGTCATTGATAGAATCTCTCCAGGGGGGATATACCCTCTGCGTTTCACACCTGTGGAGGGACGTTACGTGACTGTTTTTTTACCTGGTCCACATAAAGTACTTACACTCTGTGAAGTGGAGGTTTATGGGTACCCAATTGGTCAGGAATCCAACTATACCAAAGGTAGGTTGTCAAAAATATCAGATAGGTGTTAGAGCCGGGGCTCTTAAAGCCTCCTGCACTCTGCCCCGGTTCTTTTGTTCTCGACTTGGTTTATAAAGTTTACTATTTACTGAAAGAATAATAGCCAAATGCAATGAGCAGCGCTGGACTCTGGAGTCCACACCTGGATCACCAGTCAGAGTGCCACCAAGTTCCAAAAGTCACAGTTATCTTCTGGGTGTGAGCCCCACCCCGACAATAGGTTGGACATTTTCAGGATTGGTCAATTTAGGATGGTGACGGCAGTAGCCAACCCATACTGGACACAATGTGGTTTATGTCTTTTCAAAGCTATGGTGTCATGCATGTATGTTTTTGTATGTTTCTTACTGAGATAGCTGCACCCTGACCTAGTTCTAACCGGTTTTCAGGAAAGGTTCAATAAGAGGGCACGTTGTGGTCTCTTAACCCAAAGCAAAATAGAAGAAGTGCTCTCTTTAACCTATAGCCAAATAGAAGAAGTCCTATAGCCAAATTGAAGAAGTGAGCCTTGCTCAGAATGAGGGCAGGGTGTGCCCCCTTGACCTGCAGTTCAATGGGGGAACTAAACTTTAAATGTTCGTTGAGCACTCTTCTGCAAAGTCACTGAAGTTTTCTAACAAATAATAGTTTTAACACTACAGTTACAGCTAAGCTAAGCTAAATATCCCTATCCTTCGAGGTGGTGCCAAGTTATAAGTATCTAGGTGTATATCTGGATAATAAGTTGGACTGGTCCCTAAACACAGACGCTCTCTACAAAAAGGGGCAGAGCCGCCTCTCTTTCTTCTTGAAGCTCAGATCTCTGGACATCTGTAGTAAGATGCTGCAGATGTTTTATCAGTCTGTGGTGGTAGTGTGTTGTTTTATGCTGCAGTCTGCTGGGGAGGCAGCATCAGACACAGAGATGAAGGCGGTTGGACAGACTGGTCTAAAGAGCTGGTTCTGTGGTTGGAGCCAGGTTGGACACACTGGAGGAGGTGGTGGAGATTTGACCTGTCAACATGTTCTAGTCCATCCTGAAATACCCAGATCATCTGCTACACAAAACCTTTATGGACCAAAAAAACAGCAGTGGACGGCTCCTCTCTCTCTGTTGCAGGACGGAGAGATACAAAAGATCCTGTCTCATTCTAACAGAGATTCTACCAGACTAACTGCATTTACCCTCAGTCTAAATAAAGTAATTTTGATTTGATTTTGATTTCATAGGCTAATAACAAACACTTAGCTCTCAAGCAACTCATCTTAAGAAGGACTCTAGTGTGCACACCAATGTTGTAGTCAAGACCACCTAAAAAGAGACCAAGTCAATACCAAAACCACAGTGTATCAAGACTAGGACAAGACCAAGACTTTGAGGGGTCAAGACCGAGACAAGACCAAGACCGAGACAGGGCGAAACCGAGTCAAGACCAAGACCAGCCCCAGCCGTCTCTGTTAGCATTGCTTTGCAGAATTTACAAGTTGCACTGTGTTTTCTTTTTTTGTAGTTGTGCACAAAAAATCTTTGTGGTTCAGGGAACCAAATTTGTCTCTCTTCTCCTGTCACTCACATGCACTTTTGTGGGCGGCGTGTGAAAGGAGGCGGGAGGGTTGTCAGCTGTTAATGGTGACAACAAGTTCAAACGATATATGAGTCATGTTATTGGTTGTATTAGTAAGTAAATCCAAAAATGCACAGTTGTGGTCTTGACCGGTCTTGAAATAAAATCCACAGTCTGCTTTGTCAGATCCAAGACAAGACTGAGTAAAAATGCAGTCAATTCCAGTCTCGAGTACTGGTGCACACTCTATGGGTCACAAAAGCTTATGCGATGCAGTGTTGCCAACTTTTTTCCAATGAAAGTAGCTTAAACGAGCTCCGAAAGACGCTAAAAGTTGCCAGATGACGTAATGCACTAATTTGCATATTTATGACATCAAGGTGCATGCAGAGTTTATTTCTATGTCTGACTCAAATCAGTGTATCAGTGCTGATAATACATTCTTTGCAGGAGACAACCCGGTACTGCCAGATTCCCATGAAGAATCACAAGGTAATTTACAGCCAATTAATTACAATACTAACATCAGAAAAGTGCACTCAGTAGAGTGCAGATCAGATAGATAGGAACTCGGCTCAGAAAAAAAATATTTAAAAAGTTGGATGCTGGTCTGGATGCTTGTCTTGTGGACACTTTTACAATTCAGTGTGTTGATCCATTTATTAGAATCAAATAACAGTGAAATCAGTTTACTTAGGGAAAATACCGATGTAGCCAACATGGTCTCACAGAAATCCGTGAAATAGCCACAGATTTCGCTTAACTCAAAATCTGTGGAATAGCCACGGAATTGCTAAAATTTCCGTGAAACTGACACGGTTTTCGCTACAATGCAAGTTAATGACAGTCATATCCCATGGCCATCCCATTGATTTTTTTTCCTATTGGTTTGTTCCAAGTCACGTGACTTTCAAGGTTCTGGCGGTCAGAACAAAAAACTTGGCGGACAGTTCTCTCATTTTTAGTGAAAAAATTAATATTTTGACTTTGTTTCTGCATAAAAATGGATTTTGATCACATTTCTAGCGAGAAATATATGTTTTATTTTCTAAATATTCACTCAGTGAATGTACATAATCACTTTGTGGTGAAGATCTCGCCAGAAAAATATGATTATCTTCATCATTATCTTGCATTGTAGCGAAATCCGTGTCAGTTTCACGGAAATTTGAGCGATTCAGTGGCTATTCCACGGATTTTGAGTTAAGCGAAATCCGTGGCTATTTCACGGATTTCTGTGAGACCAGGTTGGATGTAGCACATAAGTGGTGTACCTGCAGTCAGAGCACTGGAGAGAGCTGGCTGCACCACCGGAAGATATTTTTTAGTAAAGATTGCGACCCCCTTATAGTCATAAAGCAGCGGTGTTTTGGACGGACGGACAGACAGGCTCATGCATTAATATCTCTGCATGCTTTGCAAATACTGCTAACTAACATTCGTCACTTTACAAGCTGATATGAACAATTCCTCTTTCACATGAGATTTCCAAGTACTTCAGATGAAACAAGTTTGCAAATATATATATATATATATATATATATATATATATATGTATATATATATATATATATATATATATATATATATATATATATATATATTTTTTTTTTTTTTTTTTTTTTTTTTGGGAGATAGAGGAGATAATTTAGATTACCCTTGAAATCACTCAGTCACAGAGGTTGCAGTTAGATAAAATAAAGGTCAGAATATTGCTCCTGGAAGGGCACTATGGACTGAAGACATTTATTTAAGTAAAAATAAAATGTCTGCCAGCTTTTGCTGAGTTAATCAAGGTATTTGTGCTCCCTCTACCAGGTGAGTGATCACAACAACCCGGCAGGTGCTACTGTTGAACGCCAGCCTTCCAACAGGATGGATGGTCACTACGGTACCGTTGTTATCCCTGGAAGACAGGAGCACCTGACCCTGTGAGAGGCCGAGGTTGATGCCTCTGCCCTGGATTCACTTTCAATTTTTTCTTGCAAGAACTTAACCAATGCTGTCATATGAAAGTAACCAAAATAATCGATTCAGCTTCAATCTGATTGTTCTCATGACTAATAACCAATAAAACTGTGTAAAATGGGACTAAGTTTGTCTTAGACTAGGGGTGTCAAACTCAATTTAGACAATGGACCGTACAGCTCAATATCACCTCACTAGTAACACAACTGCATAATAACCTAAATAACAACACCTCCAATTTAATTACCCCCATTCTTTTAATGTAAAGAAGTAGATTCTCAAACGGCAAATAATTAATCTATTAATTAACAATTAACAGATAAATTCATCACCTGCCTTGCAAAACATTTACATTTACAAATCAGTGTAAAAAAAATCTTCCCCAGGGCCAGATTGGACCCTTTGGCCGGCCGGTTCTTGTCCTCGTGCTGCATGTTTGACACCCGTCTTAGACAGACATTAGTCAGGTAAACTGGGTTTTTGATTATTTCTGTGATAATATAATCTACAACAATCATTTGTGAAATAGGCCTACTACCTGTTTCCATTTCTAATTATGTCTCACTGTCTCTTGTGATTGTACTGCTACTGCTGCTGCTGCATTATATATCATCTTTGCTTAAAAGAACTTTATTTAACTTGAGCATCACTAAAGATAAAAAGTCTGACGTGTTTTTTAACAGCTGCTGTGTGCTGAGCAAAATAATACTGATGGATTAAAGTTAAGAAGGAAAATAACTGGTTGATCTCTATGTTCAAACATACATTTAAGACAAAAAAAAGCAATGGGGCTGATAGCAAGTATTTTATTTTTTTAATAGACAAAATATTATAAAAGACATCCTGAACACATTTACGCCTGCGAATAGAATAATCTGTTTAAGTATTCGGAAAATGTGACGACAGCCCCACCCCTTTAAAATGGGCACCTGACTTACAAGACCACTTCTTCATGTGAAACCACTAGTGATGGGAACTTCGGCTCTTTTTAGTGAGCAGGATCATTTGGCTCAGCTCACCAAGAAGAGCCGGCTTTTTTGGCTCCCAAATGGCTCTTCATTTTATTACTTACCTTTTATAATTCAGCCAAATTTAGCGCTGTTTTGACTTGTGATTTGTATTTGAACACATATATCACTTAAATGTCAATAAATTGCTGTAGCCAATTGCATTTACAGTTGTAAAATCCCTTGTTAACTCTCTAACTTTCTTGAAGAACCACTCTGCTACACAAAGCAGATAGAAAATGCCTAAAAAAAACATAAGCATATAAATTAAAAAAGCATAGCTATTGACATTTTAATGTCAGGAGTAACAGGTGGAGTAGTGGCAGAAGCAGCATGCTAGGCTGCCTTTTTCCTTCCAACTGAACTGTTGGATGTACAGTTGTCAAATGCCTGTAAGTTGTTAGTGGACCCTGCTCGATAGGAGAGCTTCACTTTACAAATCCTACACTGTGCTTTCATGTTGTCACAAGTGTCAAAATGCATCCAAATGCTGCGTCTTTTTCGACTTTCACTCATCTTTGCACCACACTCCTCTCTGAAACAAACAGATGGATAAAAAGTCACAGATTAAACATGTGTGGTATGATTCTTTCAACTGTTCACGTTGGCATTTCTAATCTTACCACAGGACTTCTGAATTATGAACATGTGTTTGTTTAGTGTCATCTTATTCATTTAAATTTTCCTTCTATCTCATTCTGGAGCCGATCGATGAAATCACCTGCACCAAGGTGTGCTGTACCAAAATGATTTAAACCCCTTACAAGTTAATTCACAAAAAGTACATTAAAGCTGAGAGAAACTTGCAGCCTTTTTAGAAACAAAGAGCTCATCACAGAATATTTGATAAGTAGCTAGCGTAACATGAGAAGGACATAGCGTCATGTTGGAGGAGTAAACATGAAACACAAAGTGCCAAAAGTCTTTCTGGCAATCACTCAAACACACACTGTTGAAACTAATCCAACATGACGACTCCTCCCTCTCGAAGAAATAGTTTCAATACAAATATACTTATTCTCTCTCTTTCCAAATGATGGATGTGATAATATACCTTTCTGATACCTTTGTCACCTCTCTGTTATATATAAAGCTGCAGCTTAGTTTAGAACAGGGGTTTTCATTATTACTGTTATTGATGTTGCTTTGTATGTTCCAGGCAGGCTTAGAAAAAGGTTTCAATAATAAATGTCATACACATCTTTATTTTTTTTTAAATGTCTTAAAGATGTTTGTATGTTCTTAAACATATTTTTAAAAAACATTTTTAACATCTTCATCTGTGTATGTGCTCAAATATTTTATACACAATATTTTAAACACAATCTTTGTGTATGTTTTAACACTTTTTAAAACACTTTTTAACACCTTTGTGTGTATTTAAACATATTTTGAATACATTTAAATATACTTTTGTTAAAAAAAAAAAAGATTTTCACTTAAGGAAACACAATTAAACTTTTAAAACTGATTTTTTAAACATGTTCATAATGTTTTCCGACGTAATCCCATTAACACTTACACAGTGGGCTGAAACACTGAAAATTATCTTCCCTCGTGCATAAATCCTTAATATAATTATGTTATATATATATAATTATATATATAATTATAAACCTTATTTGCTAACCTCTATTTCAGTGGGAACAATGAGTCTGTGTCTTTGATGTGCACAGGCAGTTGATGCAGGGATGTAGAAAGGAATAAACGCAAAGCGATCATCCTCTACCCGCAGACGTGACCGGTACTTACTTTTAGTCATTGTCAATGTGGAAAATCCACACTCACACAGGTAAGTGGAGGTGAAGGGGATGAACACTTTTACAGCTTTTTTGGTGAGGTGGGGGAACTCAGTCTCCACAGACAGCCAGAGGTGACACTCTTAAACTGTAAATCAGTTAAGACGATGGGCCGTACAGCTCAGTTTCATCTCACCAGTAAAACAACTTCATAACTAGAAAATTTCCTCTGGGGAAATTCTGAAAGGGCCACGGGGGCTACGATGAGATTCTTCAGAGATTTCAAACAATTAATTCTAGTAATGTTATAATACTATATTATATACAAGGAGCACACCTACAACAAGCATTCCTTTTCAAGTATTTATTTATACAGCAACCTATGCCCTTTAACCTCAAAATGTATGTGTGTGTGTGTGTGAAACTTTCAGGAATTTAGGGGAATAACACTGTAGGGGCTATATGAACTGAATTGAATAAAAATGTGCCAGCATTTTCTTCACTTCAGCCTTCAAAACGGTGCCTTTCCAAATGGAGGTTCCCTGTGTTCCCCAAACAAAGAAAGACAGGTTTGTGAAGTAAGCAGACCGGGCTTCATTGACTTGTGCATTAAAAAAGGTGCGGAGATCCTTGAGGTGCAAGCGATGTACTTGTAGTCCAGTGGCTTTCCACAGCCGCTCTGTCATACGACACTCCTGTCCCAACCTGCAGACGACGGTGTCAGTCATCCACGGGAAAGAAAATGCAAATAACCCTGGTTCTTACTTTAAAAAGGTGCCACAATGTCCAGCAACATGGTGCAGTGCTCATTAAAAGACTGTGTTAAAAAACTCCACATTGTTGTGGTTCAAATTAAAATCACAGACAAAGTGCTCTAAAAAGTGATTTACGGTACTCTCTGTTATGATGCGGGAACACATTGTTCTTTTAGGGCACAGAGTCAGCATTTACATTTAGATTGAAGAAAATATATTTGTGATCGCTGATTAGTAGGTCCTCACATTGGACATGATCAACATCTAAGCCTCAGTAAATCAGATAAGAACTGGCCTGCTGGACCAGGAGGGCGATAGCTTAAAACACAATAAAAAGGCTTAAGCCGAAGTTCAAATGTAGTGTAAGGATCAGTGTTCACCAACTGGCAGGAGAACCGATTTTTCCAGACTACTGCTAGACCACCACCATGGCCTGGCAGACGTGGAGTAGGGGTGTGCATTGGCACTTCCCTCACAATTTGATTCAACTACGATTCACCAGGTAACAATTCGATTCAATTCGATTCTACGATGCATTGCGATGCATAACAATTATACTGCACACAACAAGGGACATTTTTCGTCAGTCATGGGGCAATACAAGCAGTCAGATAGGCCTAATAACAATAGATTTTATTGGCTATATTTTGAAAAGATGGCAAGATGAATCTACTGCCTGAGTTCATCTAAAAGTAAGGAAAGAGAAATGCCTCCTCCTGCCATAAAAAAGGAACCTGCTGAGGTGAAATTAACATCAGCATAATGTCTAGCCCTTGTTCCTGAGGTAGGGAAGACGTTAGCGATATCCCACCTAGCTAGCTATCGCTAGTTTTCATGACGCAAAAATGTAACGTTAACGAGTCGACTTTAAATAGGCAAATACAATGGTAATTACCTATCAATAGTACTTTCTATAAAAACGTAAATGTTAAGTTCTGTCAAATACTACCACATAGTTCAGTCACAACATATCAAAACAGCTGGTCCTCTAGCTTACCTGTGCTGCGCCTGCACATCAACACATGGCTAATTTGAATATTCAAATGAGCCATGTGTTGATGCGCACAGTCTCGAAGGATTGGGAGTGGGTCGGGTTAGCGTTGTGTTTACTGGAACTTTGACAGGGGCGCAAATGCCACCTTGGCCGTAAATTGAACATTTTTTCACAGGGCATCAAGGCCAGAGTGTGGGGCCGTCGTTGCCGTCGTGAAATTCCCACCCTGTCCCCCACAACTTTCCACTGGAGGCCAGGAAATAAACATAATCGATTTTGGCACTTTACTAGCCTGGCTAACACCAGACAAATCTCAAATGAGATTTGGTCTGGAAACCAACCGTTCATTTCTCCGTAGAGGAGGTGTGGTTTACGATCTTCCGGAGCCGTTTATTGGGCGCTTAGAATGTCTATCAAAAGCGTCTGTAGGTAGCTCGTAGCCAATCGTATCAGTTATACCAGATGACATAGTAGAGCGACAGAAATGGATGTTTGTTGTGTGTGTGTCTGTGAGAGAGTGTTGCTTGCTGCGTTGCTTCTCCAGTTCTCGCTTTCTGCAAGATTTATTTTCACGCTTTATTCCCCCTCATGTCATTCAGCCACACACATCCACTGATTTTATGGGCAATAAACAAGCTGCTGCGGGTCTCTCGGCGGCTCTGCTGTCCCCTGGCTCGTAGCAAGATCACCGGTGAGACCGCCGGTGATCTCGCTACGAGCCGGGGGACAGCGGAGCCGCCGAGAGACCTTTCGCCTTTCAACTTTCGCTCTAAACTATTTAAAACACCATCTACAGCTAAAGAGAGTTTCGCGTCTGCAGCAGCCATGTTGGATCAGTAAGAAAACTACAAGCTTCCAAGTGCTGAGTAGTACGCGTCATCGTCTTGCCGTCCCTCCCCGCTCTGTGATTGGATCCCTAAAACAGGGCTAAGAAACTGCCCTGGTTGCCAGACCGCCTGGAGATTCGAAATTAAATTCGAGCGCGCAAGGCAGTATGGGTATACCCAGGCTAGCACTTTACCACATCAATGCTGAATCGTGCATGCCCCGCATTGCGATGCATCGCCGAATAGATTATTGTTGACACCACTAACGTGGAGTCCCAATATAAAAGCAATCCATGGGGCATAGTTCATTGAAATGTATAAACTCCATGTTCCTTTTCCAGGTCTCAGTCAAGATGAGAAAAGCCAATTTTTTTCGTGTGAACAAGTTGCTCAGAAGGTGGGCCTTATTTGCTATTGAGCGTGCATTTATCAAGCACATTTTAAAGGACATCAGCATTCCATCATCAGCATAGGAAAGTGTTTTGGTGCATGCAGTATGCCGGATAACCCGCTGGCTAGGGCGATGCCGACGGTTGCGAGGGCGTGAGCACCATTTTGTGATTCTGCCTGGAATGGGTAGGGGAGAAATAACAGTGAGTTTGGGCAGAGCCGTAGTGAACCCACCTCGTCACACGGGGGAGCTAGCTCTGTATGTGGGTGAGGGAGAGGCTTACCTGTGGTGACCTACGCTGACCAGGTGAGGATGATTAGGACATGAGGTTTGCGATAGTCAGTGCGAGGGAGAGGTCCTAATGGAGTGAAGGATATTGTCAGTGAGAGTGCGTAAACCTCGGCTGTTTGGATGGATACCATCAGGGCGGTAAAGAGATGAGCGTTTCCAGAAGAGATTAAAATTGTCAATAAAAGCTACGTTGCAGGCTGCACATGTTGATTTCAGCCAGGTATGGAGGCTCAGTGTGCAGCTAAAACAATCGACACCACGGCTGTGAGGAGGTATGGGTCCGCTGATAAAAACACGCGGGCCACGAGGGAGTCAAGAAGTTTATTAAAATACCGTTTGAGCAGTTCGGAGGACTGGTCAGGAATGTTGTTACAGCCAACGTGCTCGACAACATCCTGGGCGAGTGTGTGTGTGTGTCCAGGATGTGTGTGTGTGTCCAGGATGCTAGCAGAGTTTTCCTGGATGTCTGCCACCTTAGCACCAGGGAAGCAAAATGTCTTTTCATATTTATTTCCCACATTTCTCACAATCCAGTCTCCAATGATGAGCATGGTTGGAGGGGGAGAGGTCGGTGAGGGAGACTTCAACTGTGGTGGAGGAGTGGATGAAGGTGTGCGGACAGAGTGAGGAGCAGGAGCTTGCTGCGGCGCAGGTGTAAATTGCGGTATTGAGCGGCGAAACCTGGGGCGAGGAGTGACCGATGGAGGGATCTGCGCCAGCGGGGGACTGCAGGGGTCACTGGATGTAGGAGGAGGCCGGGATTCAACAGCCATAAGAGGAAAGTCATGCAGGTCCAAAATGCTGTATCTGTTCTGCAGCTAGATGGTGTGGTGAGGAGGTGCATTTGAAGAGCGTCTCCCTCTTTTGCTGCAAGCACCGACCATAGATCAGCGTTCCTTATGGGATGGAGTGAGTTTGAGTTTGAAGTGGTATGAGGGTCAGACATCCAGAGATACGTGCTGCCTGTGTTTCGGACTGAGGAAAGGAGAGGATTAGCTGGGTGTCGTCTGCAAAGCTATGATAGGAGAAGCCATGCGAGTGGATGAGAAAGCCAAGCGAGTTGATGTAAACCAAGAAAAGGAGCAGACCAAGGACAGAGCCTTGAGGGACCCCAGTGATGAGTGGACAGGGATCTGGGATCTCCTTGAGATAGGACTTGAGTAGAGAGAAGGCAGAGCCAGTTACTCCGAGGTGGTGAAGGGTGGAGATAAGGATCTGATGGTCAACAGTATCAAAAGCCGCAGAAAGGTCAAGTAGGACCAGCACAGATGAGAGAGAGGCCGCTTTCGCCTTGTGAAGCTGTTCAGTCACAGCGAGAAGGGCAGTCTCTGTTGAGTGGCCCTTCTTAAAACCAGACTGGTGAGGGTCAAGGAGATTGAACTAGGAGAACGTAAAGATGAAGTAGAATTTCTTGGGGTTGGAGAAAGAGGATTGGATTTTGGTCTGATAGAAAGAGCGTTTTTCAGTGGAGATCAAAGACGAGAAATTGGTAGTTGCAAAGGTCATCAGGGTGTTTACATTTCTGCCATTGCTTTCTGATGCCCGTAGAGAAGCTCTGGTGGCACGCACTGAGTCCGACAACCAAGGGGCAGGGGAGGATTTGCGCACTTTAGTAGAGAGGAGAGTGTCGGTTGCAGAGTTAGGCTACAGGAGTGAGAATGAGTCGGATAAGGAAGGGAGGAAAGAACAGATGAAGCCAGAGCAGGGGCAGAGAGAGAGCGAAGGTTACAACGGACAGGCCCAGTGTCTGTCGATGAGGAGAGACGGTCCGATCGGGAGAGTGGGAGCGAGTAATTGATGAAGTAGTGATCAGACACATGAAGTGGGGTTACAGAAAGATTAGTGGTAGAGCAGCTCCTGGTGAAAATGAGATCTAGGTGGTTGCCAGCTTAGTGAGTAGGCGGTGATGGATTGAGAAAAAGAGCGAAGGAGGAGAGTAGAAGTAGTAAGTCTGGTGACTTCTCGAGCTGGATGTTAAAGTTGCCGAGAAGAACAAGTGGTGGGCCATCTTCAGGGAAGTTTGACAGGGGGACGTCAAGCTCCTACAGAAATTCTCCCAAAGGACCAGGTGGGCGGTAGAGAACAACAATGGTTATTAGTGAGGGAGAAATTACGGTTACAGCATGGAATTCGAAGAACCGTGGGGAAAACTGTGGGAGTGGATGGAGGGAGAACTTCCAGTCATGGTTGGTGAAAATATACCTGTTCCTCCACCCCTACCAGTGGGTTCAGTCGCGTGTAAAAGGAGAAAGCAGCAGAAAGAGCTGCAGGAGTAGAACAGTTGGTTGGTGTTAACCACGTCTCAGTGAGGGCAAGGAAGTCCAGTGATTGCTGGGCAGCAAAGCCAGAGATGAACTCTTTCTTAGGGCACGCAGACTGGCAGTTCCAGAGTCCACCCTTGACAAGGTGCTGAGTATGTGTCGAGCGAGTGGGCTGTACAAGATTGTGGTAAGTATGGTAGCATAGGCGTGGTTTAAAGTATCTATGAGTAGAGACTCGAACCGGGATTGAGAATGCCTTTATGGTCAGGGAATGGAGAAGGAGCAATGGCCCAAGAGAAAATCCACCAGCAGCCCCTTGGGACTTGGGACTCGGGATTTAAACCAAAAAGCCACCCCCAGCTCAGGGGAACAAAATAACTTCAGATTAGCTCTTAATAGCTACAAATGACTGCTCCTAATGGCTACAGATCACCAGTTAAACAATAAGGCAAATCAACAGGCTGAGAAAAGGCTAAAGAGGAAACTTCTCTCTTCCTCCAGAGGGCCGGGCCTCCAGCTACACAAAGGGCCCAGCGGACAGGCTCGGGCCTGTGCAGAGACCACTTCTCCTGCAGCTCCAAGGGACAAATGCCCTGAAGGCCTAGAAACCAAGCCATGCTGAAATTCATATGGCAGATGTCACAAAGAAATCACCAACAACACAGCAAATTACTCTGGAAAACACAGAAAACCAACAACGAACTAATTCTTCACCACAGGGATTTCTGCTTCCCCTTCCCATCTACAGACAGTGGTAACGCACTGGGCTAGATCTCTTAAAACAAGCAAGAACAAGTTGTTAAGGAAAATGTTTCATCAGTCCACAAAACAAAGGCAGAATTGTTCATGAAGAACATGCAGCACTACGTATGGTGTAAAAAGGGCCCTGCATTCCAATATGAGAACATTATCATTCCAACAGTGAAGTATGATGGAGGGAACATCATGACTTGGGGCTGTTTTGCCGCCTCAGACGCTGGACCACTTGCCATCATAGAGGGGGAGATTAATTCCCAATTTTATCAAGAAATCCTTGTCGCGGGGTTCTTCTATCAACCTTGTCAAAAATTTAAAAATCCAGGCTTAGTCAGAACATTTGTGTTCTGAGTTTTTATTATCCTTCTCACCAGGTGCAAACAGTGCCAATATGTAAAAACCCCCAAAATAATAAACAAAACAATAAAGTAAATGAAGCAAAAATGCTATATATACAAGTACCAAACCAAAAAAGATAGAAAACAAGAATGAGTTCTTCAATAACTCAAACTTTGCACAATATTCAATGCTCTTCTCAAATCACTGTTACCTCCTCTGTAACAAAACCACTCTCTCCCAGATCAGGGCTCTGGCTCCCTCTTATATAGAGGTATAGGGGGCTCCTCCCCCTAGGAATAATACATTTCTAAAAAAAAATAACAAACATATTTTAACCAACAAAAACATCAATTCAATTCACAGGTAATCATCTCCTCCATGGTACAAAAATTCCCACAGTTTGGTCACCGTTTCTCCTCCATAGAAAAGGTCTTTTACCCGGCAAATTAACATAATTACAGTTTTTTTCAATCGCAAACAAACGCTTACCCATACTTCAGATACTTTTTCTAAACTCTTAACACAGACTCACACCTACAAAACACAACTGACCAAATGGATAATTTTCTTATCAAAAACACATTTTGTTAAATATATACTAACTCTTCATTTCAAAATAGAACACATCTTTCTCGCACACACTAACTTTACCAAAACACTGGAGATCTGACACAAAATGAAATTGTTCTGTCAAAGAATAACACTTGTTTTCACTTCACAAGGTACATGCAGTCAATCAAAGTACACCAGGTTTCAAAATACTGGCTATTGTTGACATTACAAAAAGTGCATAGACTTTTATGTTTCAGTTTTACAGGTATTTGCATGCAAAACATGCAATCCACCGTTTTTACACTAAATTTCGTGGTTGGGAACTGTATGTCCACATGTAATGTTCACATTCAAAAGCATTCCAGTAAAAAGCAAATAGGTTTGTTTTTTCCTTTACTGTTTAGGAGGTACATTAGAAATATTGTTTACAATATGATAGAACAGAAAAAGTTTTACAGTATTGCTTACAGTAAAACTGTCATGTTCTGTGTAAACTTTGCATGTGTGCCTTTAAGGGTAATTTATTTTTTCTTGCTTAAGCCTTTGATGTGATAGGTGGGTTAAGTCACATGATTTTGAGGCTTTGATCATGAAA
Organism: Centropristis striata; assembly: GCF_030273125.1. Taxonomy (NCBI): domain Eukaryota; kingdom Metazoa; phylum Chordata; class Actinopteri; order Perciformes; family Serranidae; genus Centropristis; species Centropristis striata. The sequence continues at coordinate 21,279,188 of NC_081524.1, read as the reverse complement.
GCTTTGATCTCTTCATGCCATGAGGTCAGCTTATGCTTTCTAGTTTGCTTTATCATTTCGCTGTTTTGCCTTGGAAAAGGATCACTTGTAAGTTATCTTCACGTTTTTAATAATTTCAGTGTTTAGTTATTTGCATGTTGTCTCTGTTACAGTAATATATTGTATTATTTAATTAATTTCAGTTTTACAACACTAAAGACCTGTGAACAGTATTCTAGTTTCTGTCCTTCTTTTGGAATGTGTTCGCTATCTGTCAATTTGTGTACAGACACTCACACACTCTGAGGACAGAATAAAAACTGAACAAAAAAATAACAGCAAAAAGCCCAGATAAAAAGGGGGAATAAAAAAGCACTAAATTACTGTATCTAATCTTTGCGATCTTCAGGGTTAGGCCACATCTTTTCATCAACATCGCATCTAATATTATCCAAGGCGATGCACCTGGGATAAAACCGCTTGGTATGTCGGATCCACCCTTGGCAATCATCAACTGAGATGTCCCTGCAGCCAGCATCCATGGCTTCAAGGAGAGACATCTGGTCATAAACCTTCCACCTCCATGCAGAAAACAACTCCTCTATGGGGTTGAGGAAAGGTGAATAGGGTGGAAGGAAGAGACGTACCAGTCTTGGGTGGACTTCAAACCATGTTGTTATTGCTTGGGAATGATGGAAAGCCACATTGTCCAAGGTGATTACAAAGGTCCTCGTGTTTTCACCCTCCTGATCCTGCTCTGGAACCAGGCGCTGGTGCAGATCATTGAGAAAGGCAAGGAGGCGCTCGGTATTGTAGGGTCCAACCCATAGACTGTATATAAGGTCCAACCTGACATCTGTGAAGGACTAATCCTGAATTTGTAATTGCTGCACACATGGTAATGTTTGCCCCTCTCTGTCCTGGCACATCAACTGTGGCCCTTTTTCCAATTACATTTCATCCACGTCGACGCCTTTTGGCCAGATTGAATCCTGCCTCATCTATGTATATGAATTCATGAGGGACCTGGTTGGCCTCCAATTCCATAACTCTCTGAAACAAAGTTTATGTAAATGTCATTACTGTATACCATACTGTACTGTAACCTATTACTGTGTAGGTTACCTACTTGCAAAGTACAAAGTTTATAGAACTGGACATTGAATTGAATATTCAGTACTATACCTGGATATATTGTTGTCGTAGCTCATTGACTCTCTCACTGTTCCTCTCAAAGGGGTGTTTTTAATTGTAATTGTTTGTTTATTATCAGCTGAGATATATTGTTTTTGAACTGATATCATTGCAGAAGCAGAGGTTTTTATACTGTATCTAAGGTTTGGAATATTGTTTTTGCTATTGTGGGATGTTGTGTGTTAACATTCTTAAATAATACAAAAACAATCCATGATTTTGTTGCGAGGTATAGCTTGTCTGTAAAGGAAATGTGTTTGACTGCATATTGTGTGGAAACAACATGAAATGTGTGAATGGTATGGCTACAAAATACCATGCTGTGCTAATTGTGTGAAGAGTTTAGAAAAAGTATCTGAAGTATGGGTAAGCGCTTGTTAGCGACTGAAAAAAACTGTAATTACTTAATTTTTGACCTTGACATTTCTGTCTTCTTTTTTTTAAACTTCTCTTTATTGTTTTTTTCCCTTTCGTTCACATACAAAAATAAAGAAGGTACAGGTTAATTTATGCTTGAAATCAACACGAAAGAACAGAATGATAGTAGAAAAATAAAAGCAATAATATAAAAAATAAAAAACAAACAAAAACCTAGGTGGAGTCAAATCAAATATCAAAACAATAATAAGGTTTACAAATAAAAGAAAGAGATTTAAACAGTAATAATACAACTTGGAGGATGTCAAGTTTCCTAAAAATGTACAGTCGTTAATTTTTCATGGGATTATATTTCATATAATAGTCCATAAATGGCTGCCATATTGTGTAAAAGGTATCTTACCTCTCAGGGTGAATTTTATTTTTTCTGACATTTCTGTCTCCTCAGGACATTAGAGCTACCTTTTTAAAAGTGAGACACATGGGCTAAACTCTTTAACTTCATCTTTAAATTTCTAGATTGACATATAAAACTAATAATCATTTTTGCTGTTTTTGCCTCTCGACTGCTCTTCGTCCTGTAGCTCTGTACGGCGTCCTCTTTCCGCGGGACAAAGAAGCAGCGTTCGCCAACTACCGAATGTGGGAGTCGCTAGGCGGCGTGATCGCCTTCACCTACAGCACCTTCCTGTGTCTGGAGTATAAACTGTACATCCTGCTGGCCGTGCTGGTGCTCACCGTCATCACCTACCCCATCGTGGAGTACCACGAACACAAGAACCCCACACCGCCTGTCGACGAGGGCAGCTACCTGACCAATAGGGAAAACATTACCATGGATAAAAAATATCATCTGTAGGACACAAATGTAGAGACTGAATTTAATGTGTTGTTTTTATGTTTTGCATCCTGCCTGCTCACTCAACTGCAAATTAAATGTTAATTATTATGGCAAGTCCTTTTTCGTGACAGCATGTCAGGGCCATTGTAGATAAAAAAATTAAAAAAAAGCTCCAATGCCAATGGGGGAGGGGGGGCAGTATTTAAAAAAGTTTCGTTTTCTCACAAATGTCTGTAAAATCTTTTTTTTCCTCATACATTTGTGAGTATCTTCTTGTATTTTATCAGATTTTTGAAATGATTATTTCTTTAAAAATACAAGAACTAAATCATAGACTTATGAGAAAAAAAACGTTAATACACTGTTCTTTATTCCTATGAAGCTAAATATACAGGTTAAATACAGATTTTGCACGAAGTAAATGTTGAACTATTTGTCTGAAACAATTATCACATTAATTGCCTTTTTTACAGTGCTTTTTATTTTATATTACCTGAATGTATGTACAGTAGTGTTCAAAATAATAGCAGTCCAATGTGACTAACCAGATTAATCCAGGTTTTTAGTATATTTTTTATTGCTACATGGCAAACAAGGTACCAGTAGGTGCAGTAGATTCTCAGAAAACCAACAAGACCCAGCATTGGTGATATGCATGCTCTTAAGGCTGTGAAATTGGACAATTAGTTGAAAGGGGTGTGTTCAAAAAAATAGCAGTGTCTGCCGTTGACTTTACAAACTCAAAAATATTTTGTAGAAACTTTTTTGTTTCTAGGATTTAGCAATCCTGTGAATCACTAAACTAATATTTAGTTGTATGACCACAGTTCTTTTTTTTAAACTGCTTCACATCTGTGTAGCATGGAGTCAACCAACTTGTGGCACCTTGCAGCTGTTATTCCACTCCAAGATTCTTTAACAACATTCCACAATTAATTTACATTTCTTGGTTTTGCTTAAGAAACAGCACTTTTGATGTCACCCCACAAGTTCTCAATTGGATTAAGGTCCGGGGATTGGGCTGGCCACTCCATAACATCAATGTTGTTGGTTTGGAACCAAGATTTTGCTCGTTTACTAGTGTGTTTGGGGTTGTGAAACACCCATTTCAAGGGCATGTCCTCTTTAGCATAAGGCAACATGACCTCTTCAAGTATTTTGACATATTCAAACTGATCCATGATCCCTGGTATGCGATAAATAGCCAACACCATAGTATTCAGAGTTTGGGTCTCGTCTCACAAACTGTCTGCGGCCCTTGGACCCAAAAAGAACAATTTTAGTCTCATCAGTCCACAAAATGTTCCTCCATTTCACTTTAGGCCAGTTGATGTGTTCTTTGGCAAATTGTAACCTCTTCTGCACATGCCTTTTTTCTTTAACTGAGGGACTTTGCGGGAGATTCTTGTAAATAGATTAGCTTCACACAGCTGTCTTCTAACTGTCGCAGCACTTCCAGGTAACTCCAGACTGTCTTTGATCATCCTGGAGCTGATCATTGGCTGAGCCTTTGCCATTCTGCTTGTTCTTCCATCCATTTTGATGGTTGTCTTCCGTTTTCTGCCACGCACCTCTTTATAAGTTTTCTCCTCTCCAATCAACTTTTCAATCAAAGTACGCTGTTCTTCTGAACAATGTCTTGAACGACCCATTTTCCTCAGGCTTTCAAAGACAAGTGCATGTTCAACAAGTGCTGGCTTCATCCTTAAATAGAGGCCACCTGATTCACACCTGTTTTTTCACAAAATTGATGACCTCAGTGATTGAATGCTACACTGCTATATTTTTGACACCGCCCTTTCAACTAATTGCCCAATTGCACAGCCTTAAGAGCGTGCATATCACAAATGCTGGGTCTTGTTGGTTTTCTGAGAATCTACTGCACCTACTGGTACCTTGTTTGCCATGTAGCAATAAATCTCAATAGAATTCTTTAAATATCTCATCCCTCTTATTATATTTATTTATATTTTATGTGTCTAAAACATGAAAAACAGAATATAACAATGCAATGTGCCAATTATTTCAGACATAATTAAAATGAAAACAGCAAGGTCAATATGTTTCATGTTTCAACTGAAACTTTTCCTTTTCCATTTTTGGAATTATTTTATTATTGCCTCTTGTTTGAAACCAATTCCTTGTACAACTTCATGTATTTTTATCTTCATAAACTACACTTAAAGCACTCTTAAGAGTTACCATGGGAGTGAAATACAGTCTGTGAGGTACAGTGTAATTTATAATTTACTGGTCCCATACAGCAATTGCTGTAGGGACCAGTGCTGCACTACTGTTATACTGTGGATTTTTTCTTCTTCCTCTTTCGGACGCAATTTCGTCCCGCTACTAGTCCTACAACTTCAAGAGTTGCAGGACAAATTATATATCAAAATGTGTGGTTTTTATCGGGATTGGTGTGCTATTACTTTTCTCTACAGAAGACGTGAGTCACGAAAAACTGCCCAAAATTTTGCATTGAAATGAATGGGACGGCCGACAAAAAATGAGCGAAAAAGAACAATAATTGGAGATTTTTAAACGTCTACTCCTCCGGCATAATTTCACCTAGAGACTCCATTTAAACTTTAAACAGTAGACACAAGTCTTGTGTAACGGTGTATTAATCCATGTTTCGATAGGTCATATAGTTTTTTATCAATCCCTGTTCAATGACCATGATCATTTTTGGAGAAATTCTGAGATTATAATGGGTTTGTATTGCACGGAATGTTCGTGTCACAGTGTGTGACATCATCGCCAGAGTGTAGAGGGAGAGAAAAAATTGTCAAAAAATAAATTTGAAAACTGCACTCCAGGCCGCAAATTCCACTCTACAGAAATAATTTATACATAGAAATGTAGGAAAAGTTGTCTTCTCACTCACAATCCTCTGGTAAAGCTGTCAGAGTTATAGTTTGGGCGTACGACGCACGGATTCGCCACCAAAACCACCAACAGCCTCATTGGCTTCCATATTAAAAACGCAGGGAGATTTTGGAAAAAGGGAAGATGGAACAGCTCTAACAAAGCTATTTTTTCATTTTTCTTTAAAAAAAAATCACATGTAGACGTTCAGGAAGAACTCGGGACGCTCAAAGTGAAGTCGGATCAATGATAGGTATTACGGTTTTGCTAAAAATGCTTTCTGTTCGAGGCCAGAAATTTCAGTCCACCTCTGGCTGCTGTCACTCTTTCATTAACAGGTGGTGTCAGTTAATTCTGTTGATTGCTTTGATCTGATTGCCTTTGATCTTTGATGTGATTACAGTTACAGATACACACTCCTCACACATGCATACACATGCTTTAAACACACGCACGCACGCACACACAGTAACTTTATGTGATTTTAATTACACACACACACACACACACACACACACACACACCGGCAGTAGCCCCCGTGGCCCTTTCAAAATTTCCCCAGAGGAAATTTTCTAGTTATTATTATTATCCCGAAATCTTATTCCCGCAGCGACAGGGAGGGGCCCCTGAGTCTCCATGCCCTCTACTGTGAGGGGTTCTAGTCTCCATTCCACGCGAGCTCGTGTGCAGGCAGAGAGTAGAGGCAGTTAGCTGGTGTGCTAACTGTGAAGAAGCCGAGAAATTTGCCGTTGTGCTCACGCTCTGAACTAGAATAGCCGTGGTGAGGCATCGAGGAAAGTGCTAACCAAGCCGTGGGAGGGCGAGGAAAGCACAAAGGATGATCTGGTGTGACCAACGAAGCAGAAAAATATCAAAAAGCTAGGTAGAAGCTAAAAAAGATCTGTCTGTGGACAGTTAAGCTAGCTAGCCCAGGACGCGAGATATACTCTGAGTGAGAAGAGGTGTCTAAATGACGTCCACATGACCTATTTAAGGTAGGTGGTACTACCTGGGGCGGACGGACACGTTTCACCAGCCAATCAGGATTGGCGTAATGACATTGGCCGCGTTTCCCAGATTCGCTCTTAGCGCTTAAGAAGCTCTTAAGCGCTAAGAGCGTCTTAGGGACGCTCTTAAGAGCGCTGTGAAAGAAGGAAGTGTTTCCCAGAGTCGTTCTTAGCTTAAGAAGATCTTTCACTAAGAAGGAAGTGTAAGATCGCCCTGACCCACTCTTAATAGCCTTCTTAGCGACCAAACGCTCAGTGCAGCCGCATCAGGGAAAGTTATATCGGACACAAAGGAATACTAAAACCCTGCGTAATGATGAATGTGCGCTCATAGCTGCAGAACACTGACGCAAGAAAAATAATAGCATAAGAAGAAAAATAACGATATAAAAATAAAGAATTGCCCATGAGTTCCTGTAGCTACATAAATAAAATAAATCATCATTACTATCCCTCTTTACGTTTTCACACACATTCGGCATCTGCATATGAGTTTACAGTAGCTATAAAAACATCAACAACCCTGTGGTATTTCACAGATATGAGGGAAACTGACAGGTGTAATTGAACTCAGCTGGAACCTCATCAAGAGGGTCTCCACCTGCAAGTCTATATAAAGGCGTTGCCGAAGTCCACGCGTGTGAGACACCATGGCTGCAATACAGCATATTCTCGCTGCGAACCAACAGCGTCGCCGTGCGCGAAGCCAGACGGTTTATATAAACGCTTATGTGCGTCAGCACTTCTCCCCACTCGACGTGCTGTCGGACCGGGCTGTCCAGTCCAAGTACCGGCTTCCTCGTGAGGAGATCCACCGCCTCGTCACGCTCGTGTCACCACACATCCAGAGGGCATCCCGCTGCAATTTTGCCCTCAGCCCGGAGGTGCAACTCCTGGCCGCGCTGCGTTTTTACGCAGTGGGGAGCTTCCTGGAGGTGGTGGGGGACGGCACCGGCCTCAGCAAGGCACCGGTTTCACGGAGTGTGGCAGCCGTGACACCGATCCTCCTGCGCCATGCCCGGAGACACATCAGGGTGCCCACCACGCGGGACGAGGTCCGCCAGTGGGGTATATATGCGTTAATGGCTTGATTACTACTCGGATACACCTGTTAGCTGTGATCACACACACACACACACACACACACACACGTAGCCTTATTGCACAGGTGTGTGGGGTGACTTAAGCGCTGATAAAGTGGTGGGTGATCGATTTGCCTGGCATCGATTGATTTATATTTCAGCACCACGGCGGTGGACAGCTCCCACTAAGAGCTTCTTAAGAAGCTTCTTTGGCGGGATCTTAAGAAGGCAGTTAAGAACGCATCTGGGAAACACCCCTATCTTTGCGCTCCTTCTTAGCCGAACCCTTCTTAAGAGCCTTCTTAAGTCCTTAAGAACGAGCGAATCTGGGAAACGCGGCCATTAATGCTTCTGAGGTCTGCAGCAAGGCTGCAATTCTTCAATTGGACGACAAGAGTTCTTGAAACAAAGCCTTGTGTAGAATTGTAATGAAAAAGGTCACCAACATACAATCTGATTGATCAAATACAGTCATTGAAAAATGATCGAACAGCCCTCCCAAGTCTGTCATCCTGTTTATTGTATATTGTAAGGCATGTGTATATTTTTTATTTATTTATTTTGGCCATTTTTTTTGGGCTTTATTGATAGAGACAGATTGAAGGGGGAGACAGAGTGGAAGACATGCGGGAAAGGGCTCCGAGCCGGATTTGAACCCGGGCCGCCCGCTTGTGAGGACAATGCCTCTATGGTACACGCTCCACCAGGTGTGCCACCGGGAACGCCCCCGGCATGTGCATATTTAATTCTCTTGGGATCGGCTTGCTCATATGTAACCTCCTTTCTGTTTTCAACAAAACACTTCCAGTAATTTAGAGGAATAACACGTTTGTTTTTACGCATCAACCAATTATCTCAGAGACATACCCTGCATGCCTGAGAATGTGCACGCATCTGGTACATCCTGTACATGTGAGAATGTTACTTCCTTCTACAGCAAGGTCTGTCTCTCACCAGTTCTGTTTCATAATGTATCGAGTATCGAGTTTTTCAAAAACAGCCATGTGCAGGATTTTAACAAGAACGGTTACCAGGATGAAATCTGATTGAAAAAATAAAGTCACTGAAAAAAAAAATCGAACAGCCCTCCCTAGTCTTTCATCCTGCTTATTGTATATTGTAAGGCTTGTGCATATTTAATTCTTTTGGGATTGCTTTGCGTGCCTTTAACCTCCTTTCTTTGTTTTTACCGGAACACTTTCAGGAATTTAGGGGAATAACACATTCATTTTCATGAGTCATCAGCCCTTACAACCAGTTATCTTGGAGACACACCCTGCATACCTGAGTATGTCAACACATCTCGTCCATCTTGTACATGTGAGAATGTTACGTCCTGCTACAACAAATGTATTTGTGTCAATATGCAGGAGGCTAGAGAAAGTGTTCCGACACAACAATTGTGTCCTTAAAAATATGTGATCTTTATCATTATCGCATCTACAGATTGACATTATATAGCTTGGATATTTTTCTTTCTTTTTTTTAGCATTTTCAACCCCATACACAAGAGTTCACACTGTCTGGAGAAGAAGCTGCTGTCAAATCAACAAAACACAGTAACACTCCAGGGACAAACATTTGTTTTAATATATAATGGGTAAGAATTTAATTTATTCTCAATTTTCTTCTCAATTTTAATTGAATTAACAGCATTTATCATCCCTCTAATTTTATTAATTTATATGTATATGTCTAAAACATAAAATAATGCATTAATGTGCCAATGCTTTTTGACATATTTCAATTAAAAACTCTCCAAGGACAATATGTTTCATGTTTCAACTGAAACTTCCATTTTTGGAATAAATCTTAAGTCCAGTTTGTAAACACTCACATGATCAATCACATGGATTCTTGGAGCAAAGATAGCAGAAAAAAAACAATTTAACTAATCTAAAAAAAAATAGGTAAGAATACTTTGTTTGCAGCAAAATCTGGTCATCTTTTTCTTTCATCCATCAGCTTTAATCTTTATTAAAAATGAATCTCTCTCTTGTCTGTCTTCAGCAGAAAAATGAAGTGTTGTTTTTCTTTTGCTGCTGCTCTTGCGGACCTGCTCAGCCCTTGGTAAAAATAATGTTAGAATATCTGTAATCATGTGTTAACTATAAAACAACATCAGAGGTAGTAAAACAGTAAAACATACTGTTATTTAATAATTTAATGTATGCAAAATATTGGCTAATTTACAGGTTAGACTAGCTGAGAGTTAAACGAGAACATTCACAGCTAAAGACTACACGTTTGAAATTTGTGTGTGTGTGTGTGTGTGTGTGTGAAAAATAATGCGCTATCTGCTTTAGACTGGGGAAGACTAAATTAACCAACATTCAGCTGGAAGCTAAGGATTATCATCTTTGCAGTTTTTTGATGTGCCCCTCTGATTAAACACCGGCCCCTCCTTGGCCCCCACAGTGAAATTAGTCTAGAACTGCCACTGAGGGGGACTGTCCACAACAGGAAGGTGATCACCACAGACGCCTTTCTGTTGGGCTGGGGAGCCACTCACGAGGCTCAGTGTTATTGACACTATTCAGTGCACCAGGGCTTCTTCAACTAGGACGTTGCAGTAGCATAGGTGGCGTGTGTTTGAAAGCTTTTGCTCAGAGTCACAGTCTATTCCAGGGTTTTCCCTGTGGTTTTCAGAGGTCTTAGGGGTGTGGGCAGCTATAGCAGCGTTCCTCTGCCTTACACTTTTTTAAACATCTTTTTTTTTTTTGCTAAGTGTAAAGTTGTAATTTACACTTTATTTGCACAATTCACAGCCCCCTTTTGAACATTTAATTCTTCTGGCTGAATTGGTTCTGTAGAACCGCTGAACAAACTTCTCAATGGCAGAAGTTCCTGTCTGAGGGCCAGATGAACCTTAAAAATCAGCATCTTAATTTGTGTAATTTCAAAAGCTTGAAATGAAAACATCTTGCAAGGTCATATTTTATCTTTAAAATAAAAGTTACCCAAAAATTACAAAATAACCTTCATCTAAATGGGGTGCACTTATATAGCGCTTTTATCCAAAGCTCTTGTAAATAAATTCTTAAATATTGCCATGCGAACAGTAGAAAAATATATTGACTCTTCTATTTGCCAGAGATTTTATCTTTTATTATTTCAAATATGAAAAGTAAATAAACCATTTTTAAACTAACTAATTCCCTTTGACCAGGAAAAAGAAAAAAGTTTGTATTTAAATTAATTTAAATTCAATTATTATTCCATTTCAAATAATCATTAATTCTTTGCTAGATTATTTTCACTTGGTATATTTGTATTGCCCTTTACAGTAACATAACGGGTGTAGCTGCGTGTGTGACATATTGCCCATTAAGAGATCATAATATTGCTGCTGTGTTTTAAACATCACTGTTTCAGATTGAGAGGTCTAATGTGGAGTTATAGAGTTGGGTGGAGGTGTGTGGGCAAATCGATGCTTTCTGTCACGCTCCCTCTCTTCATTTGCTCCCTACCTCACTCGACCGCAGCTATGCTAGCTAAAGTAACAGCATACTATAGAAACTTACTAACGCAGCAACGCCTTTTTATATTTTAACATTTCATATTGCATTTACATTTTTTATAACTAACAGTAAAGTGGAATAAAGCTATAGTAGTGTCCCCCGAAAGGACCAAGCAGTAGTTGACGTTAGCAGCCTGTTCCTCTCCTCAGCGGTGGAGCTGCTGCTGTCAGAGACATGGGTAGCAGGGGAAAGTAATAACCATAACCGATGGTTTCGGTATATTTTCAGTTACACACACACACACACACACACACACACACACACACACAGACCCAGACACACGCCGGGTGAAAGAAAACTTTTCTGAAAACAGATAGGTGTAAACAGGGTTTTTTTTAAACAGAGAAGGTGAAATGTCCATTTTTGGAAATACCCGGCGTGTAAAGATCAATGGGACGCAATGCGGCTCTTATTTATTTTTGCTCACCTGCTCTATTTATTCTCTTAGGTGGGAGGCAAAAATGCTTGCTGAGTCGCATAATGGCAGGGGAAACCCTGTATTCCTTTTCAGTGTTTTGTGGCAGAGATTTTGTCTTTTTTGTTTTTGTTTTACAGAATCTTATAGAGAAGGGTGAGGCTTTCTCAACCATCAAAGTGTATCTGGCAGCTATTTCAGCTTGCCATATTGGTTTTAGTGGAAAGACTTATATGGGCTGAAATATGTGCCACCAGAAACTGAATTTGAATTATTTATATTTTAATTTGAATTGCTTAACTTGAATAATTGCATTAAAAAAAATAATTTCAATCACATAATTTCAATTTGTATTGTTCAATTTGAATCATTGCATTGAAAAACTGAATCTGAATTGTAATTTGAAATTGAATTTATTAGTTTGGAATTGAACATTCAGTTCTCACAATTCAAAATCAGTTCGCAAAATTAAATTTCAATTTCCTGCCACGAACATCCGGGTAGTTGAGGCAGAGCAATCGCAGATACACAGAGCGCCTCTTTGGCCAATCAGCACCTCCGTTTTCTCTTGTAACATTTGTTGTCACCCGGTTGCCGCATCTCCTTTCTACTGTGGATTAGAGATAGACCGATATATATCGGTCAGCCGATATATATCGGCCGATATTTGCGTTTTTTACTTGTATCGGCATCGGCCGATACTTGCGTGCATTCGCCGGTCAATTAGTCCATTTCACTGAGCTAACACCAGGCAAGGCTTGGTGCAACATCTGCTATTCTCTGGTGAGCTGCTGCTGAGAAAAAGAAAAACACATCAAATATGTGGATCATCTGAGGCGCCACCACCGCCTAGAACAACATACACATTGTTTGATATCCAACTGTTAATGTGTTTTGAATGTTTTGTTAATAAATGTTTCTTTTTTGTTTATATTGAGACTTGTGTAACATTTGTTATTATTGTGTCATTTTTATCATGTAAATTGAGGGAGAAAAGGCAATATCGGCTTCAAGAATCGGCCAAAAAAAAAACAGCAGCACATATCGGGGATCGGTTAAGACTGATGTCAAAATAATCTGCATTGGCATTAAAAAACCTGTATCGGTCGACCACTACTGTGGATAGTATTGTTTTATAAGTGAACACTACATCACAGGCACCTATAAATAAAAAGAAAGCATAAAAATATAATGTCTGGATTCGAATTCGCTACAGCAAAATTAAATTGCTCATGAACTTCATGAACTCAAATTCACTAATAAAACAATATTATCCACAGTAGATAGGAGATGCGACCTGGAAATCGCCAGTTATATGTTTATTAAATATGTGACGGATATGCTAACTGAGGCAAAACACAGCTGTACAGACGAGTACGGCAACCAGTTAGTCTGGAAACCAGTAAGGACATAACAGCGGCATCGCTAACTGTGTACAGAGTGTCCAGTGCTTGTTGTTAACACAAATCGTTAAGTGAACGCCTCCTGCTACAGCAGCACATACACATTGTACTGCTACAGAGCTAACTGTTAGCCTGTTAGCAATGTGCTACTGTGCACCTTGTTACGCGACGGCAGACTGCACTATGAAAGGGCAGAATATCACTTTGGCCTCGTTCAGACTGCCAGCCAAAATCCGATTTTTAGCCCATCCAGATTGGAACTGGATGGCTCTTTTGAAGTCTGAACAGTCACAAATCACATGAAATTTTTGCAGATTGGATCGAAACCACCTTCGGGAGGTAGTTTAAGATCGCATTTGGACAGATGCGTCTCAGTCTGAACCGCTCCAAACACTCACATCGGTTCTGACTGTCCGTGAGTAGCCGGGCAGCGCGGAGACGAGGTGTCCACCAGCAGCCGCGCCCGACTCATGCAGGCCCGACGGGGGCGTCCATGCGCCCGGTTTCTCCCCTGGTGCGTCTAAGATGTTCTGCACCTCTACTGGACAGTGATAAGGCCAATATACTGAGGTGACCTGCCTCCGTCATGTTTGTTGTTGTTGTTGTTGTCGCTGTCCCAATTATATGACGTCTGACACCGTTACGACGTCAGACACTCTGACGCCGTTACTATAGCAACCTGTCAGATCAGTCAATAATGTGGCCCAGTCTGAACAGAGCCATATCCGATAGACCTGTCTCTCTATGTGTCAGCCCTGTGATAGTCTGGAGACCTGTCCAGGTGAACCCCGCCTCCCGCCCAATGTCAGCTGGGATCTGCTCCAGCCTCCGCGTCCCGAATGCGGATAAGCGGTTAATGATAATGAAGTAATACATTGTAAACTTCCATAACGGTATTAGTCCCAGCCTCATCCATGGCCAAGACAGTCTAATTTCTTCTTCTGTTTAGTGGCGAGTGTATCTGTGCTCGATTGCTCTGCCTCAACTACCCGGATGTTCGTGGCAGAAAATTGAAATTGAATTTTGCAAACTGAATTTGAATTGTGAGAACTGAATGTTCAATTCCAAACTAATAAATTAAATTTCAAATTACAATTCAGATTCAGTTTTTCAATGCAATGATTCAAATTGAACAATACAAAATCAAATTATGTGATTCAAATTCTGTTTTTTAATGCAATTATTCAAGTTAAGCAATTCAAATTCAAATATAAATAATTCAAATTCAGTTTCTGGTGGCACATATTTCAGCCCATAGACTTAGGGGCAACACCCATTGGTCAACAGATTATCTCAGGGACTCACCCTGTATACCTGAGAATGCAGAGAGAGTGCAGCATCTCGTATATCCTGTCTCAGTGAGAATTTTACTTCCTGCTACAGCAAGGTTGTTTCAAAACCTAGTTGGCCATCGAAACCTAGATCACCATTGGAGGAGTGCATGGAAATATTATATTATGATTTGATAATATTGTAGAAAATCTTTAATTGGACAACAACAAGAGTACTTGAAACACAGCCTTGTGCAGGACTTTAATGAGGAAAGTTACCAGAAAACAATCCCATTGACAAAATACAGTAATTGAAAAATGATTGAACAGCTCACCCTAGTCTTTCGTCCTGCTTATTTTATATTGTAAGTCTTGTGCATATTTTGTTCTCTTGGTAATGGCTTGCTTGCCTTTGACCTCCTTTCTTTGTTCTAAATAGAACACTTCCAGGCATTTAGAGGAATAACACGTTCATTTTCATGCATCAAACAAACATCTGAGGGACACACCCTGCATACCTGAGCATGTGCACGCATCTTGTTCATCCTGTACATGTGAATGTTATTTCCTGCTACAGCAAAGTCAGTTTCTCACCAGGTCTGTTTCATAATGTGTCCTTAAATGGCCATTAAAACCAAGATCACCTGAGGAGGAGTGCATGGAAATACACTCCCATAAGGTGATGTGATTGGATAGTGTCCTTAAAATAACTTGATCTTCATCATAATCGTATCCACAGATGGACATTATATAGCTCAGTTTAAGCATTTTCATCCCCAGACTCAAGAGTTCACACTGTCAGAAGAAGAAGCTGCTGCTACAACTAAAAGCCGAATCAACAAGACACAGTAACTCTCCAGGGACTAAGGGGTAAGAACTTAATTTCTTCTCTATTTTCATTCACTTGTAGGTATAGGTTTCTGCCAGTGCTTTAATTTCAATAGAATTATTTAAATATCTCATCCCTCTTATTATATTTTAAATATATTTTATGTGTCTAAAACATGAAAAACAGAATATAACAATGCAATGTGCCAATTCTTTCAGGCATATTTAAAGTAAAAACAGCAAGGTCAATATGTTTCAACTGAAACATATAACTTTTCCATTTTTGGAATTATTTTATTATTGCCTCTTGTTTGAAACCAATTCCTTGTACAACTTCATGTATTTTTATCTTCATAAACTACACTTAAAGCACTCTTTAGAGTCACCATGGGAGTGAAATACAGTCTGTGAGGTACAGTGTAATTTATAAGGTCCTAATACAATTACTACTGGTACTTAAATGGCCAAGGGGAACAGTTACAACATAGCATTTCAGAGGAAAGGATCAATAAGTTTTATTCAATAATATGTAAATACTCAGTGCCTGGTACGGGGCAGACCTGTCCTGAGTGGAGCTCGCCTCTTGCCCAATGTCAGATGGGATCGGCTCCAGTTCCTCATGACCGACTGATATGTCCCTCATTATTACAAGTTTTGTTATCCACATTCTGTAGGTTTCCAGTATTTACAAAATTACAAATATAGTTTATGTTGTTCCTATGATTCTCTAGAATAAACTAAAGTTATTCCTTTGTTGCCCATAGTATTGTTTTCCTCAACTGAACCTCCAGACAGTTGGTGCGTTTTACTCAGACTCAGAAGTGTTGGAATAAGTCTTATATGCAGCTCATGATCAATCACATGTATGCTCTGAGTGAGGATAGCCAATAAGACAATAATTTTGCTAATCGCAAAAAAAGAGATAGGAATATTTTGATTTTTATTAAAAATGAATCTCTCTCTCGTCTGTCTTCAGCAGAAAAATGAAACACAGTGTGTTTTTTCTTTTGCTGCTGCTCTTGGGGACCTGCTCAGCCTATGGTAAGATTAATGTGAAAATATCTATAATCATGTGTTAACTATAAAACAACATCAGAGATGGTTGCATACATTTCCTTAAAACACACTGTCATTTAATAATCAACTGTATGCAAACAATGGATTATGTACAGGTTAGAGTTGCTGAGAGTTAAACGACAACATTCACAGCTAAAGACTACAAGTTTGAAAAAAAATGTGTGTGTGAAAAATACCCCGCTCCTCATCTCTGCTGTAGACGAGGAAGGCTAAACTAGCCAACATTCAGCTGGAAGCTAAGGATTGTGTGTATTTCTTTCACAGAAAATGTGGCCTTGCGTGGCAAAGCAACTCAGTCAATACGCTACAAAGATGCTTTTTCATCTGCTTCCAATGCCATCGATGGAAACCTTGACTCGACTCACCATCACGGATCATGCAGCAGTTCTGCGTTACAAACCAACCCCTGGTGGAGACTGGACCTACTGGAGCTCTACACAATCTCCTACGTCACCATCACCAACAGAGGAGACTGCTGTCCAGAAAGGATCAACGGGGCAGAGGTTCACATTGGCAGCTCTTTGAATGACAATGGTATCACCAACCCACTGTGAGTACATGTTAACATTAATTTATATATTATGATAAATATGAAACAGTTGACAGCTAGAGGTACAATTTTGTACATTTATTATTTCCAGAGAAATGTAATTGCTTATTTTCATATCTACTGTTCAATATCCATAACCACAACTTACCTTAGACCTCAGTCCAGTCAGCTCAGTTACTTTAAGCCTGACACGACAGTCTGCATCACTGACAACCCCCCACTAGATACTTAACATCACAGATGAGCTCATTTCTCTTTTTCTGTCTCTCTTTCAGGGTTGGTGTCATTACTGCAATCCCTGCAGGGGAGTCATTCACTCTCTCTTTCACACCTGTGCAGGGACGTTATGTGACTGTGGTTCTACCTGGTAAAAAAACACACTTAACACTCTGTGAAGTCGAGGTTCATGGGTACCGAGCTGGTGAGGAAACCAGCAATTCCTAAGGTAGGTTCAAAATATATGTAAGAAATTTTAAAATTCTCTCACGCTTAGCTCTCAACCAGCTCGACGAGAGAGGAGCAACTTTTATGGGAATGAACAAAAATATTTTAAACCGGTTCATTACATGACTGCTGTAACATGGCACACAAGTAACTAATTTGTATTTGGACACTAGTTGTATATAAGTAACAGCTATTTGCAAGTACAAGGACAGGGACATTTATTTGTGTAAACAAGCAACAACCAGGAAAGTGAATACTTCTTCAATTCTGTAGAGTCGAGGATAACCAGAGACTGATGTTGTAATTACGCAACGGGGCGTATAATATGTTTGGGGTATCTGTATACAGATACCAATGGCCTTCATCAAGGATCACCAAAAATGTTGGGGATTAAGGATGGCTCTTTTATGAATAAATGATGACCTTGCACAGGGCGTCAAATATATTAAAAAAAGGGCGTTATCATAAATGCTATCCCTACCATAAGGATACCAAATACGTAGGGATGAACTTGAGCAACACTTGTGTGGATCTCACGGTTCAAAAGTGTGGTTAGATGGCTATAAGAATTATTAATAATTATCATAAATAATTATTAATTATAGGAAATGATATGACTTGATTTACTCTAAGTCAGCTCGTAAAGGGGCACCATCTGTAAGAACAGAAAAATATAGCCAATTCACCTAAATCAGTCTCATAAAGTTATTAAATTATCAATTTGGAACACTGATTATTAATGATGAATATAATTATAATCAAATTACCATATTAATATTTAATAGTGGTTGAAGGAATCGTGAATTCTTGTCACAGCAGAGGTTAGCATATCGTTCATAATGTACAACATCAAATAGACATCAAATAGACACACAGCATTCGTAATCAAAAGGTATTTATTCTAAACAAGTAAAGCAAATAAAAGCACACATCTATAAAATAGAGAACTACATTACAAAAGAGAGGGAAACGTGTGTGTGTGTGTGTGTGTGTGTGTGTGTGTGTGAGGGGGGTTGCCACTCCTCAAACAATGAGTCGTAAATCTCCAGCTGGGAAGAGGTGACTAGGCCTTACCCTGGTCATGTGGCAGGGTGAGCTGTGTTTAGCTCCAGTTAATTTAATCAGTGTGTGAGCAGGTCAAAGGTTAGTATAGTTAGTTGCATATAAGACTGACTGTCTGTATTAAGCAAGATTAACATACAACTTTGATTGTAACACGAATATCACATAAATATACTTAAAACACACATATAAACCAAATCATTAATCACAGGTCAAATCCTTGTTGCTAAAGTCCTTGCTGATTTCTTATCTAAGCCCAGTTACATTACTCACGAATCCAATTGAAAAGGGGGAGATACTTTTTAGTGGCAGGCGTGGAAGGAAGGAAGTTGAGTTCAATAATTTGCCGTCTTGCGAATTTAAGTTGCTGGTTGTCCTTGTTGTTGTATTAGAGCTTTCTCTGACAGATGCAATGAACTTTGTGTTCATTAATGCAACTTTGGTGTGCAGAGAAGGTCAGAGTTGCAGTTGTTCAGAATTCCTTATGGAAAGGAGATTCTTGAAGCTTGAAGTCTCAGAAGAGAAGAGGTCTCACTTCAGCAGGACTCTGCGGGGGGTGAGGGGGTAGGGCTGGTGGATCCAGGCCTCTGGATCTGCTTCCCCAAGCAGGAGTGTTGGAGAGAGAGGCAGGAGGAAGGGAGAACTGTCTCCTTTATAGCAGGCCAGTGGACCTCCTGTGGTGTCAAGAGTGCCTTGACCAATGACACGACACCTTGAAGGTGTCGTAAATGCAGTGCATTCTGGGAACTGAAGTTCTTGAGAGGGGACAAAATGGAGGTTCTGCCATTTTGTTAGTTGGCTCAGGAAAATGTCTCATTTAGTCCACAAATGTTAAAGTCCACAAATGAACCCAAAATTCACCTGTGGTAGAATTCCAACACTGATTAAAAATGTTCTAGAAATTTGCAGCAGAGGCCAAACTATCTCTGACTATGATGGGTCAAGTTCGAAAACTCTGGGTTGCAAGCACAGGAAAATCCACAATTTATCCTAACTTTATTGCTGTTAAAACACATTATTGTTTTTGAAAATACATAAAAAACTGTTGGGACCCACATATATGCCACAGATGAATTTTGTGCATTTGTGCATATTCAACTGACTTGATTCGAAAACGCAGCAGCATTTTGAATCAAGCATTCTGGATCCCTTTAGCCGTGTTTCGACTAGGGGAAAAGTGTCCATCAGGAAAGTCTCAGGCCACACCCTCTCAACAGTCCGCTCACTCTGCGTGTCTCCATTACAAGTTAGCCCCCAGAGGGATTTAGAGACTCTGGAGGTGACGTATGGTTTTCGCCGTCGCTAACTTTGCACAACGTCAGCAGCTGAAAGCAGCATGGCTAATTATGCAGTCTTCGTTTATCTTAAACATTGTGATTGTGAATTAACGGCATCGCTAACTGTGTCCGGTGCTTGTTGTAAACAAACAGAGATCGCTAAGTGAACACCTCCTGTAGCAGCAGCACATACACACTGTACTGCTACAGAGCTAACTGTAGCTAATTGCCGCTAACGTCTCATGTAGGCAAGAAATCACTTCCCACACAGTACAAAGCATTGACAAATTGCAAATTAATTAATAGCTAATTAGGGTGTTAAAACATTCGGAGAAGAGTCTTTTTAACAAGCCGGCCTCCGGCTCGTTAGCCGCTCCTTAAGAAGAGTAAAAAGGAGTCGCTGGATTTGTCTCCAGTCGCTTTCTTGAAAAATATGAACAAGGGGGTCTGAAAAGTCGCTAAATTTAGCAACAAAGTCAATAAGTTGAGAACACTGTTTCGCCGGCTTTTACAAATGGCGTGTTGTTGTCATGTAGAGTACTACGTCACATCCGCTTAGCGATCTATCCAATCAGTAACCAGGCTGTTTTCAGGGGAGAAAAAAGACCCTGCTCTTTGACAAGGACGAAACAGTTCTGACAAAAGCCGGCTCCGGACTGCTCGTATTCAATTTAGAGGCGTTTCGGCGAGCGAGACCTGCCTCACTCTGGGTATTGCCCGGTAGTGGAAACAGCCCTTTTGTTCTCCAACACAGGACAGGCCTCGCCTTCAGTACGACTAACTTTCAGTTCAGCAGATTGCTGGAAATTTCTTTGCAATTTAACTGAAGCAGTTATTGATGACTTGTGACCCCTACTGGCTGGAGAAGTGAGGAGTTACCAGTAAAGATAGAAAGCAATCATTAAAACTGGTTTATTACAAAATTATGAACCATTACAGTCATCAATCAGCGGTGTTTGGACAGAAGGACAGACTCATACATTATTATCTATGCATGCTTTGCAAATACTGCTTACTAACATTCATCTTTTTACAAGCTGATATGAACAATTCCTCTTTCACGTGAGATTTCCAAGTACTTAGAATAGAATAGAATAGAATAGAATAGAATTCTTTATTTTCATTGCACAAAAAATACAACGAAATTGGATGGCAGTCCTCTTGGTGCTTATAAATTAAAAATGGATAAATAAAGGCAAATAGAGTTCTAACATAATACAAGACAAAATAAAACATACTTGTCCAGCTATTCACAGACATTCACAGACAGCCCCCCTCTCTACCCTCCCATATTCCACAGAAATTCACATACATTTTCTAGTGCATGTTTTGAATGAGAAAAGTGCATACAGTCCGACACTCAGAGGGGCTCAGTCTCTGAGTGTGTGAGTGTGGCTGGAAGTGTTCAGTGTCCGTATTGCGGTGGGGTAAAAACTGTTTTTGAATCTGTTTGTGTGTGATTTGATGGACATGAAACGTTTTCCGGATGGCAGCAGTACAAACATATGATGACCTGGGTGTGAGGGGTCTTTCACAATGTTTGCAGATCTGGTGAGACAGCGGGAACTGAAAATGTCCTGCAGGGAAGGCAGGGCACAGCCGGTGATTTTTTGGGCGGTATTGATGATCCTTTGTAAGGCCTTCTTGTCCGCTGCTGAGCAGCTGGTATACCAGGTGGAAATGCAGTAGGCCAGCACGCTTTCAATGGAGCAGCGGTAGAATGACACCAGCAGTTTCTCCTCCAAGTGGTGTTTCCTGAGTATTCTCAGGAAGTGGAGTCGCTGCTGGGCCTTCTTGACCATGTGGTGGGTGTTGGTAGTCCAAGAAAGGTTCTCTGTGATGTGTGTACCCAGGAACTTAAAGACAGGGACCCTCTCCACACATTCCCCGTTAATGTGGAGCGGCTCTATGTCTGTCTTTTTCCTTCGAAAGTCCATGATTATTTCTTTTGTTTTGGAAG
The DNA here is from genome assembly GCF_030273125.1 of Centropristis striata. NCBI lineage: Eukaryota > Metazoa > Chordata > Actinopteri > Perciformes > Serranidae > Centropristis > Centropristis striata. Next base: position 21,258,031 of record NC_081524.1, on the reverse strand, counting down.
TGTTGAGGATGAGATTGTTGTCCTTACACCAACCCACCAGTCTGCAGACTTCCTCCCGATAGTCAGCCTCGTCTCCCCCTGAGATGAGACCAACAATGGTTGTGTCGTCCGCATACTTGACGATGGTGTTGGTAGGGTGGGTGGGGGTGCAGTCGTAGGTGTAGAGAGAATACAGCAGGGGACTCAAAACACAGCCCTGGGGGGAGCCAGTGCTGAGTGTGAGTTGGGATGAGATGTGTTGGCCTATTCTCACTGTTTGAGGTCAGTTGGTCAGGAACTCCATAATCCATTGGCAGATGGATGAGGAGATTCCCAGGTTGGTGAGTTTGGTGACAAGTCTCCCCGGAATTATGGTGTTAAATGCAGAGCTGAAGTCTACAAAGAGCATCCTCACATAGCTCCCCTGGTGTTCTAGGTGGGACAGTGCACTGTGGAGAGCAGTGCTGATGGCATCTTCTGTAGATCTTCCTGCTCTATATGCATACTTGTGTGGATCAAAGGTTGGTGGGAGGCTGGCTAGGATGTGCTGCTGGATCAGCCGCTCGAAGCACTTGGTGATTACTGGTGTGAGTGCCACTGGGCGGTAGTCATTTAAGCTGCTTATGGTAGTTTTTTTGGGTAGGGGAATTATTGTAGCAGATTTGAGGCATGGCAGGACGATGGCTTTGGACAGAGACAGGTTGAAGAGTCTAATGAAGATAGCCGAGAGCTGTGACGCACAGACTTTCAGTATCCTCCCTGTGACCCCGTCTGGACCGGCAGCTTTTCTAGGATTTACTCCACTGAGCATCCGCCTCACCTCATGCTCCTGCACAGTGAGCGTATAGCTGGTGTTGTAGACAGGAGAGGGTGTGATGACCTCGACATTGGTGGTGCTCACCTCGAAGCGGGCAAAGAAGCAGTTGAGTTTCTCTGCCAGTGAAGTGTCCCCCTCTGCAGCGGTGCTCCTGTTGCCTCTAGTTAGTAATCTGCTGGATGCCCTGCCACGCCCTTCGTGGGTTGTTGTTGTTGAAGTGGTCCTCAATCCTCCTCTTGTGAGCTGCTTTGGCATCTCTGATGCCTTTCTTCAGACTGGCTCTTGCAGTGCTGTAAAGTGCCCTGTCACCAGACCTGAAGGCTGCGTTGCGTTCTTTGAGGAGAGTGCGGACCACTCCTGTGCACCAGGGCTTTTGGTTGGGGAACATCCGTACTTGTTTGCTGACTGTCACGTTGTCAGTGCAGCTGTTGATGTAGGAGAGTACCGTGGTGGTGAAAGCCTCCAGGTCCTCATCCTCGAAGATGTCCCAGTTGGTTCTTTCGAAGCAATCCTGCAGCTGTGATGAGGCTCCCTCAGGCCAAGTCTTTACAGTCTTTGAGGTGGCTTGTGTTTTTCTTCTGAGGGGGGTATATGCTGGGGTGAGTAGTATGGACAGGTGATCTGACTGTCCTAAGTGTGGTAATGGTGTGGACCTGAAACCTTTACTGATGTTAGAATAGGCTTTATCTAATGTTTTAACTCCCCTTGTAGCACATTTAATGTGTTGTGTGAACTTGGGGAGGACCAGTTTAAGATCTGCATGGTTGAAGTCCCCGATTACAATGTGGGCAGCATCAGGGTGTTTGCTCTGTTGTTTGCTGATAGTGCCGTGTAGAATGCCTAAAGCAGTGTTAGCATTAGCATCTGGTGGTATGTAAACGGCGATGACCATTACTGCAGAGAACTCCCGCGGGAGATAAAACGGCCTACATTTAATTATGCGCGCCGCCATCTTGCTGCGTTCTTAAGATGAAACAAGATTAAATCTGTATATTTAAAGGTAGAGGAGCTTTTAGATTACTGTCGAAATCACTCAAAGTCACAGAGGTTGCAATTAGATAAAAAAAAGGTCAAAATATTGCTCCTGGAAGGGCACTATGTACTGAAGACATTAAAAGTGAAAAAAAAAAAAAAGCCAACTTTTGCTGAGTTAATCAAGGTATTTGTGCTCCCTCTACCAGGTGAGTGATCACAACAACCCGGCAGGTGCTACTGTTGAACTCCAGCCTTCCAACAGGATGGATGGTCACTACGGTACCGTCGTTATCCCTGGAAGACAGGAGCACCTGACCCTGTGAGAGGCCGAGGTTGATGCCTCTGCCCTGGATTCACTTTCAAATTTTACTTGCAAGAACTTAACCAATGCTGTCAATAATATAATCTACAACAGTCATTTGTGAAATAGGCCATTCATAATGTTGTCTCACTGTCTCTTGTGATTGTACTGCTACTGCTGCTGCTGCATTATATATCATCTTTGCTTAAAAAAAACTTTATTGAACTTGAGCATTAATGAAGATAAAAAGTCTGACTTGTTTTTTAACAGCTGCTGTGTGCTGAGCAAAATAATACTGATGGATTAAAGTTAAGAAGGAAAATAACTGGTTGATCTCTATGTTCAAACATACATTTAAGACAAAAAAAGCAATGGGGCTGATAGCGGGTATTTTATTTTATTTTTTAAAATACAGACAAAATAGACAAATATTATAAAAGACATCTTGAACACATTTACGCCTGCAACAAGAATAATCTGTTTAAGTATTCGGAAAATGTGACGACAGCCCCACCCCTTTAAAATGGGCACCTGACTTACAAGCCCACTTCTATATGTGAAACCGCAGTCTTCATTACGAGCAGTATATATAAACAAACTGCTCTGAAGTCAGATGGATAAAAAGTCACAGATTAAACGTGTGGTATGATTCTTTCAACTGTTCACGTTGGCATTTCTAATCTTACCACAGCAGGACTTCTGAATTTTGAACATGTGTTTGTTTAGTGTCATCTTATTCATTTAAATTGTCCTTCTATCTCATTCTGGAGCCGATCGATGAAATCACCTGCACCAAGGTGTGCTGTACCGAAATGATTTAAACCCCTTACAAGTTAATTCACAAAAAGTACATTAAAGCTGAGAGAAACTTGCAGCCTTTTTAGAAACAAAGAGCTCATCACAGAATATTTGATAAGTAGGTAGCGTAACATGAGAAGGACATAGCGTCATGTTGGAGGAGTAAACATGAAACAGTGCCAAAAAAAGTTTTCAAAAAGTTTTTGTGGCAATCACTCAAACACACACTGTTGAAACTAATCCAACATGACGACTCCTCCCTCTCAAAGAAATAGTTTCAATACAAATACACTTATTCTCTCTCTTTCCAAATGTGAGATGAGAAGATTGATACCTTCCATATCTGTCTGTTTAATATGAAGCTTTGGCCAGCAAGCTAACAGCTTAGCTTAGCATACGGACTGGAAACATAGCCTGGCTATCTACAATAGTCACAGAATCTGCTTACAATCACCTCTAAAAAAACTGTTAGTGTTTTTTTGTTTAATTTGCAAACATTTAAGTAAAAACTAGAAATTGCTTTACTGAACTGGCAGAGACTCATGCCATGCACCTGTAAAACCACAACGGTTATTTCTACACTTTTAGAAGTGTTTTAAAGCATATTTGTGAACTAACCTGCTTCCTCCTAACCTGACTCTGCCAGATGGTTTGTTATACACAATTAAACACATTAAACAAATACCTGACAGGTGATTAGATGAACCACTGTCTGCGCTGAAAGATCTCAGGAAAAAAGCAAAAGACTACAGTGCTATTCTCTGCTCTTCTTTTAATGAAGAAATATTCTCCAGTAGGGCTGGGCGATATATCGATATTTTTCAAAATGTGATATGGAATTAGACCATATCGCATATATCGATATAGTTCCATTTTTTTTCTTTCTTTATATACAAATGCTGCCCTTACTAGGGTTTTTCATATTTAGTTCTTCTGTAATGTTCGTAATTCTTTTCTCATATAAATATATTTATTTCAGAAAAAGATTGGCCTATTGTATTTCATAGGCTATTTGTATTTAAGATATCTTTTCATTTAAATGTGCACTTTATGGAGCTTTGATTTGAAAAAAAAAAAGGTACTCCCGTTGTTATACAGTAATTATGTTCACTTAACAAAAAGTTTCAATAAAACTACTTGTAACATGTCATATTTGGCTTTGACATTGACTGAACATTTGCTCTCACTTTGCGATGAAAATATCGGCACATACATCGTATATCGATATTCAGTCTAAATATATCGGGGTATGACTTTTGGTCCATATCGTCCAGCCCTACTCTCCAGTTCTGATATACAGGTGCATCTCAATAAATTTGATTAAGATGGAAAAGTCAATTTAAAGTAGTTCAAGTCAAATAGCCCCAACCAAGTATTGAGTCATATAGATGGACATACTTTTCAGAGGCCAACATTTCCATATTAAACATACTTTTTATAATTGGTCTTTTGTAATATTTAAATGTTTTTGAGACACTGAATTACATAAGTTTTCATTAAGTGTAAGCCATAATCATTATAATTAGAAGAAATTAAAAAAATTAAGGCATGAAATGTTTCATTCTGTGTATAATGGATCTATACAATGTATCATTTCCACTTTTTGAATCGAATTACTGACAGAAATAAACTTTTCTTTGATATTCTAATTCATTGAGATGCACCTGTAATTAATGCTGTTGGAGCCAACATTGTCATTTTGGAAGAACAGCCACCTCTCTGTGTTGTAGCTGCCAGTAGCACCTCAGAGAGCACTGACTCACACATATTACTTGGAGCTTGGCAAGATGGATTTGTGACCTTGCAATCCCCAATTCTCCTGTGATATTGTGAGAATCCAGCTGCCGGGCAAGGGAAGCCTCCCCCAGCTTCCAGTCTTTATGCTAAGCTACGCTAACTGCCTGCGAGCTGAAGCTTCCAGCTTCCCCGATTCCAGAAAAATTTGGACATTGTCTAAAATGTAAATAAAACAGAATAATACATCATTTGCTAATCATGTTGTATCCATTGTACAAAGACAATATATTTTTATGTAAATACACACACTGAATTCTGAATTTGATGCATTGTGTTATTAAACAGTGTCCCAACTTTTTGGGAATCAGGGTTGTATATTACCATGCAGCCCTGATCTTTGTCCATCCATCTAACTCTGGGCAAGAGAGAAAATAATAATTTCCTGAAATACTGAACGGTCATTAATGCACCCTGAAGAAGAAACCAACGACTGCTACCATGTACATAAAATCCACTGCTACGGATAGTTTGGATTGGCTGTCACAGAACTCACAAACTGATGCTTCTCACGCACTAAAAACACATCTTTTCTGTGCTACAGTACCCCGAATACGCAGCTTTAATAACAAGACTTCCTTTGGCAATGAACAGTAATTGGACAAACAGAATAACCTTTTAAAGGCCGTACATTGGTATTTTACAAAAGAAGTGTTGGGGTATTTACAAAAAAGTTGTAACAGGGCACAGTTAGAGGAAGTCTACTTGTTTTGGCTGCTTATAACTGAATTAAGCATGAAAGATGTACTACAATGTGAATTTCAGTTAAAAAATCTTTTTGACTGAATTCCATGTAGGCCGAATGATATGTAGTAAAAATATCTTAAAGGCTTCCAAAAACAAAAAGAGATTTTCCCCCTGTGATTCCAAATACTCTTAAAACATTGTTAGCTTCTAAAGAAAACGTCTCAACAACTTGAAGTTTGCATAAAAATACTCACACAAATAAATTATAAAAATAGTGTACTACTGAAAAATCTTTTCAGAGATCAACACTGTGCATAACAATAGAAGAAGCCAGCTTTTATCAAGTTTGCAAAGGGTATTGCTTCACAGTATGTGGACATCATCGATTGATCCAACCAGACAAAATGTACTTCTTAAGCGATAGTCAAAGAAAATGAAATTTATACAATAAGAAACAACACTGATTCATGAACAGCATCTCTTTGAGGACAATGTGTCTTAAACTAAAGATTCTATATAACAGAACCAATGCAACAAATTAAATGAGGAGCTACAACACCTTTTGGCTTTCACTTGGGCACCAATGGGCGTAATGGGAACATCACTGGTTGAAAAAGATGCAGCAGTAAAGTTGATTTGCAGAACATGGGCAACAAGGAGTTCCTATAAGTCAAGAATACAGAGAAGTGAGAGCGCACCAAGAGTGGAGAGACTCACGGGAAATTGTTTTGGCGTGTCCAACCTATTATTAGTCCACCGCTCGACTGAATCAGAGCACCACAAAAAAGGGGGAACTGTGGGGGTTTGAGAAAAAAGCAGCAATGGCAGTGACTGATCAAAACCTGTTAAAAAAAAAGTGGTGGAAAGAACAAGTTTGGTGCTGAACCAATCCGTCCCACGGTGTTATCTGAGATCTTTGGTAGCTTTAGGGACTTTGAGGACTTTGTAAATGTCATTGGAAAAGACTGTGGTGAAGTGGGGTCGTGAGCTCCTGGACATGTGGGTGCAGAGTGGGGTTTTACCAATATTTTGGGGGTCCTCAATGTCCCAGATCTCTGGCATGCTGCACCCAGGTCTGAGAAGAAAGGAGAAAAGAGAGAAAGTGAAAAAACGGAAACTATTTGCATTTTAACTTAATTAATTTGCCTATTGTAATACTCTCTGGATAAAAGCAAATACCCCAAATCAAATTGCTTGTGTGAGGTACCTGGTTCGCCTGGTGCACCAGGAATCCTCAAGGACAAAGAAGTCTACTCCCAGCTTCATTAGGTTCGTCTTTACTGTTTCTCCAGACATGCGGCTGTACATGGAGTAGACCAGCTTGGTTCTCTCCCTGCAAATAACACAATACAATCAATTACACCGGAGAACAACGTTTTTTTATTTTTATTTTTTTATTAATTCTTCTTTTCGACACCGAAAAAATAAACAAACATAAACTACAACAGCGTAGGCTAGGTCATAGGGTCATACACATACTTACATAGGCACCATTAAACGGATGTACATAAACATATAAACATTTACACACATACAGTATATATAGACCTGTACATATACATGCATCTGCCCCGTCTAAGTAATAAGATCAAAATAAGAACCAGTTAACTTAATATTCACTACGCATTTCCTGTTATCATTTTGGTCCAAAAAAAAAAGGGAGTAGGCTGAAGTATAAAATACTTATCTAGGCCTATCCCCTGATACTCAACACTTCAAAATAAAAAATGTTATCTCTATATATAGCCACTTAATGTCAAATAAATATGTATTATTATTATTATTTATTTATTTACTTATTTTCTTATTAGTCAACCATAGTATATCAAACAACTTAGATCTGAGAATTTCTATTACTCCTGCAAAGAAAACAAACGAACAAACAAACAACAACAAAACAAAACACTGAAGGCAGTTACAAGAACGTCCTCATCCAGTTTGCGACCTATACTTTTTTAGCATATCATTTTTCATCAGCCTTTTTAACTTAATTGTTGTGCATGATTTCATTTCATCGCTGCAGTTATTCCATATTCTCACTCCTTTACTTGTAATGCAGTGATACTTTGAATTGGTCCTTATCATAGGTCTTCACCTATGATGCAGAACTATAGCACTCAAAAAAGAAAATAATACAAAAGTAGAAGGGCACTCGGAGAGCGCAGACCTCCACCAAAGCTGTGCTGCATCTTAAAAAATGTAAAAGTTGTGTCTGTTTAAAAAATTTCATGAAATCCAGGCCAGTAGTTTTACTGTAATCCTGCTGACAACCTAACCTTTGTGGCAGAGGTAATGATGTAAAAGTAAATACATGCAAGAAACAAATATCATAGACGTTACAAACCATACACAGAGTTATGGGAATGAGAACTGAATTACCCACAATGCTCTGTTTCTTTACGCAGAACTTTGAACATGCAAATATTTGGATTACATCCTCTCTGCTGGCCTTGAACCTGTTTCATGTTCCCATAGTTCAGACATGTTTGGAAATGCTTTATGCACGTCATTTCAAGAAAAATGTACTTGCTTTGATGTCTGAATTTTAATCTTACTATGAATATTTCGTGAGACAACATAAGAAGCTTGGATAACAAGTAATTTCTAATTTGTTGACTGGGTTTGAAGATAGTTTTTAATGTGTCATTTCCTGCTGGATAATGTATCCAGCAGGGGAAAGCCACATGTCAGAAAAAGAGACAGGATTTACATGAAGAGACGTAGAAATTGGAAACTGCCTCTAGTCAAATATGAATTGTTTTTTAAACAGTCATTGTGTCTCTGATCCGAGCATGACAGCAGTTGTGCTGCTGTGAGTTCCACTGACCTCAGACCAGCGTCTTCATAGTGGGGGTGGTTGACTATGGGCCGACCTGTGGAAAGCTTCACGCTGGCCATGGTGGGCATGGCCCCAGCAAACACAGAATCTGCATCAGTCACACACAAGAAAAAAATAGTACAAAAAAAGAGAGGATGAAATGGGAATGTTGTTTAGTATTTACATCCTTCCAGTTCTTGTTTCTTCATGAATTTCTACTTAAATCTGGTGAAAGTGAAATCATTCACACAGATTTGTATGAAAACACATTTTAGTTATAAAATAATAGCCGAAAACATGTAATGTAATATGTGAATGATTTTTGGAATCAGACAAAAAAAAAACATTATTGTCTACAGGTGGTTGTGAGGAACTTCATGCAGAAAACAACATCATTTTTTCACCATTTTAAAAGCTAATTTTTTACACTTTATATATTTTTTGTGATTCAAATTTGGCTGGTTGTTTAATAACATTTTTCTGTGGTGTGGAGAACTAATATCACATGTATTTTTGCTTTACATTGAATAATAAAACATCGTACTACAGCCATGGAAAATACTAAACAACAATAAACTAAACAATTTAAACAGTCAACACAGAAGCAAGTCTTTTGTTCCTTCAGCAATTAAAATGCTGAAAGACAGGGACAATAGAGAAAGATAGGACTTTGTGATTAGGCAAGGCAAGGCAAGGCAAGTTTATTTGTATAGCACAGTTCAACACAAGGTAATTCAAAGTGCTTTACATAAACATTAAAAACAGCAAGACACAATTGAAAACAGTAAAAACAGTCAATTAAAACAGGGAAATAGAAATAAAAATACATATAAGATAAAATAAGATACAGCAGGATAAGAAAATAGATACAATTATAAAAAAAAGCACAAGTCAAACATTGCATAGTTAAAAGTAAGGGCAGTAGAGTACAGCAGATAAGTGTTAAAGTTAAGAGTACGCTGCAGTAAACAATAGTGTTTTTAGTCCTGATTTAAAGGAGCTGACCGTTTGGGCAGACCTCAGATCTACAGGTATTTTGTTCCACAGGTGAGGAGCATAATAACTGAAAGCTGCCTCACCCCGCTTAGTTCTTGTTCTTGGGACACGCAACAAGCCAGTTCCAGATGACCTAAGGCAGGGGTGAGCAATTAATTTACCCAAGGGGCCACATGACCAATACCACGAAGGTTGCGGGGGCCGGACCAAAACTCGAAACTAAATTCTGCTTAATATCAATTTAATCACTTTATAAAATACAGTAAATTATCTGGTTTTGAGCTGCTACTGATAAGAATACATGTTATGATAAGACTGTTATTGTGGAGTAAATCAAATATAGCAGTAAAAAGTAGTAAATACTTCAATCACTATATCACTTTTCCATTTATAACTGTAAATGACCTTTAGCAAGGTTCCTATTGTTATATTTGTATTATTGAGCTTGTTTTTCCATGTTTGTAAATTTTCTAGGTGTTTTACAATGTTGTGATGCTTTTATTTTGAAAAGGCGCCATCCAGTGTGAAACGGGTGCTTTTATTTTGAAAGGTAGTGACAGGAAATAACAGGTAGAACAGTAAAAATGAAAAACGAACGGTAAATAATAACGAGTGCGCCGTAATTCATATAAAGTTGATATAAAATATGAAAAAGGCTTCTATAGTGGCTGGCTGACAGGACACAAGGTTTGTTAAAGTTTATTTTCTTCTGTCATATATATTAGTGGCTATATTTGTTGTCTTAACTGTAGTAAAAGTGCTTGTTTGCTCAAGTGCTAATGCTAATGTTTGTTAGCTCTTACGGTGGATTCACAAGGTGACCAAGGAATGTCTTATTTTTTTTATGTTCATGGAGCTACGATTTTTGAATAAATCTTGTGAACTATCAGTTAAAGAGTCCAGTCTTTGTAGGGGGGTATGTAAACCGCCTTCAAAAAAAAGCACTGCGGTTGTATTGATTTCTAATTTCTGGGTAACCTCACGCCCAATGCCCAGGTCTGACTTAAGGGGTCTGGATGCTTCGTAGAGAGGTAGCAGATCAAGCATGTAATTTGGTCCGAGACCATTCAGTGCTTTGTAGACCAGCAGTAAGATTTTAAAATCGATTACCAAACTTATTATATTAAGAACATGTGTGCACTCACCAGGACGGGTGTTGTCCTGGATCCAGTCCAGCAGTTCCTCCTGGGGCAGGTTGCTAAACTCTCCAATGATCCCCCACTGGGCCTGCAGGTTGGCCACTCCCTGTACAGCCATGATGCCCATCACTGCAAACACTGCAACCTGGTGTTTAAACCTCTCCCCGATCCAGCCAAACAACTGACAGAACCACCAGGGGGAGAAAGAGAGCATTATTGACAGACACAGTGTGTGCTTAACAAACTGCAGCATGCACATGCCATTTAAGTGGAGAAGAAACTTTGTTTGACACTACGGCATTGAGAAAACAAATACCTGTTTTCACTGCATGTTATTTTACCGTTACCTGTTTGGAGCAGATGAGCGAGGCCATGATGCACATGTGGGGCGTCAGGAAGAGCTTCAGACGCATGATGAGGACGGCCAGGACGGCAAACGCCACCAGCTGCAGACTGTGGTACACCAGCTACACAGAGACGAGTTCACACCAAGGTTATAATAGTTTTGGATTTTTCATTAGTTTTAGTTTTAATTTCGTTGTCATTTTTTGTTTTTAAATTCAGTTAGTTTTAATTAGTTTTCAGAGTGAGTTTGCTAGTTTTAATTAGATTTTATTTTTGGGAAAATGCGTAGTTTTAGTTACGTTTTTATTAGTTTTCGTGTTAGTTTTAGTTTTTTTGTAATGGGGTATTTGTTGGGTTTTAAGATTCAGAAAGGTCACGATAAATTTTTCTTTTATTTCCTTTGTCTGATCCATCTCAGCCCCAATAAGTTTATTAAGTCATAAAACCAGATAGATAAAAATAGATTTCATATCAACCAAAAAGGTTTACGTATGAAAAAAGTTGACAAAGATGAAAACTAAGGATATTTTCACTGTAATTTTAGTTAGTTTTGTAACCTCATAATACAGTTTCAGTTAGTTATCGTTTTTTTAAAAACTCTCATTTTTATTTTTATTTCAGTTAACAAATATGTTTTTTCAATTCTAGTTTTCGTTATTTCGTTAGTTTTCGTTAACTATAATAACCTTGGTTCACACACAGTCTGATTAAAAACTGATAAGAAGGTACGGAGGAAATATAAAAGACAGATAATCTGCTAGAAACTAGGGTTGTCAAAAGTATCAATACTCAAAAAAGTATCGATACTAAAGCGTTGTATCCGGATTATTATTAATATTTAACCTGTGGTTCTGTTCATTTTTACATGTTGCATTTTTCTTGTTAATAAAAATATTTCTGTAAAATTTTGAGGTCTTTGTTTTTATCCTTGTGGTATCGAAAATGGTATCGAGTATCGAATATTTTCCTCAGTAACATATCGAGTTGAAAATTTTAGTATCATGACAACCCTACTAGAAACTGTGACCAATTTCCTCAGCAGCAGAGACGGTTAAAAATAAAGACAGCAGACTGTTTCATCCAAACACGTTTGAATTGCAGCTGGATTTACACCGATGCGGCACTGAAACAGGTTTATTATTAGATTCATACCGTTTAGTATTTTGCAGTGCTGTAAGATAATAAATTAAGAGTACCATTCTCATAATTATGTCATGTATCAAGTAAAAAGGAAAAAAGTGTGTCTGACCAAGATGGATTGTGTATTCATCTCAATTCCAAAAAAGTGAAGATGTTATTAAAATTCAAATAAAACAGAATATAATAAATATTTGTTCATCCTTTGTGACATATATTCAACTAAAAACAGTGTACAAAGATAATATATTTAATGTTCAAACTGATAAAGTTCGTTTTTTTGTAAATCTATTCTCAATCTATTCTCTTGGTTTATTGTACGTTTTTCTCTTTTTTTAGCAAACTAATTACGCTCAAAATTGAGTGTAGGGAGGAGGAGAAAGAGTCTGTAACCAGAACTACATTACAAAAAGAAAGCGCATAAAAGGGAAATATTATCATGTGTAATATTATGATGATATCAATAAATACTTTTTAAATATCAGTTATCATCAACAAATGCCTAACAAACTTGCAGAAAGTATTACTCCCAGATACAGAAATAAAAAGCAAAAAAAGTTATTTTGTTAAATTTGAAGTTTTTCATGGCCTAAGCTTGTTTACTAGTTTGCAGTTCTTTTTCTTAATCTTTGTTGGCTCACTGCTTCTTCCAGAGCTACTAGTGATCAAAAACTCTACTTGCCAACTTTAAAATTAGCTCAATTTCTCAATTTTATACCCTTAAATATGTGTGGGTTTTTTGGAGTGTTGATCTGATAAAACAAGGTATTTGAAGATGTCTTTGAGATTTTGATAGGAATTTTCCCAGATTATTTCTGATATGTACACATAGTAAACAAGAAAAGCATATATGTTAATAGATAAATAAGGCATAAATATTCAGACTTAACCTATTAAGTCTGGATGCAATGTTTCTGTGTGTATACCTTTAAGACAGAGAGAGACGTTTGTGTTTTTACATGATCTCATCATTTTTAAGACATGTAACCGATGAAATGCTACAGGGTTGGCTGAAATACATGTGCGGAAGGCAAAAGGGGCACACTGTGAACAAACTACTGGCAGTTCGTTTTATTGAAAATATGGCTGTCACTTTTTTCTTTCAGGGCCACACCATGTAATACATTTTTCAATATTTGTTTGCTGTTATTTATTGATATTTTAAAAAACAGTCTTTTTAGGGCAAAGGCAGTGATTATCAATTCAAGCCAAGGATTTAATCTCTCCGATGGTTTTTATTTCATAATTCATGTGCTACAGAGAGCTGAGAAATTTGATAATTCCTCATGTATGTTTTAATGATGTTCATAGATTAAAAAAAAAAACATTTCTAATGAATTTTAGGACAAGGGCAGTTCTCTACAGTTAAAGCCTAGAGTTTGAGCTTTCAAATTATTTTTATTTCATGTCTCTGACTGCTACAGAGGCTGAGATATAAATTATTCAGGAAACGTTGACATTCTGTGCAGTTTTTCAGAAAACCCTCAGGTTTTGAGAGTTGGTTTTGAAACAATGCAGAGGTTTTAAAGGGGTGGACTAAGGTCTTAATGTGACCCGTTGCTTGCCCTGTACCTTGGATAATGTTTTTCTCTTTGCAAGCACAACATGGGAGATAACTGGTGAGCAGTAGAATGGATGATCATGACATCAGATTAACTGAGATTCAACATCAGGACATTTTGGATTCTGCATCATAAATGGATACATCTTGTATTAACCCATTTAAGCCGGGAAAGCATTACCGCATTTCTACCATTAAAACCGGGGGCGCTGTTGCGTAATTCTACCATTAAAGCCGGGAAAGTGGATACGTTGTTTTGTAGTATTTGTAGTTTTTTTCCACCTATTTTCGGTCTCTTGTCCAATGAAATGCATCAGGATACATGTGCATCATGCATCATGGGACTTTTCCAGAACTTTGAAATCATGGTGGAAGACGACTATAGCGGAGGGAGCTCAGATATAACAGCTATAAGCTCTCAAATACTTTTTGAATTTCATTTCTATCTGCTACAGAGGCTGAAAAATCTATTATTTAGTAGGAAGCGTTGACACTTCTGTTGAATTTACAGAAAAACTTCAGGTTTTAGGGGGTTATTTTAAAATCGCCCAGAGGTTTTACAGGCATTTTTTCCAGGCGTTTTAGGCTTAAATGGGTTAAGGTAAGACTGTATGCTGATTTAAAATGCAACTGCCACAACTTATGCTACCTATACACCAGAAGATTTGGAAAAGACTCCTGGCAAACTATCAGCTCACACCTGCTCACATCTAAAGACAAGTGTTTAAAGTTTTTAGTCCCAGCCTAGTCTCACACTGAGATTCTACAAAGACCGTCAATCTTTCAGGGTCACTATTTACAAGACTACAACTAGATTCATTCTCTTTTTTACCTACCATGCAAGTTTTTTCCTCATCATCTCTTAGTAAAAACTTTGGTTCCAGCTGTTCTAGTGTGTGCAGTGGTTTGTGTTGAAAAAAAACAACAAAAAAAACAATAAAAAGAAGAGAAGACGCCACAAAATGCCCCCTCACAAAGCTGAAATAGGGTTTCTGTTTGTCTGACATGAAAAGTTGACTATTTTACAGTAAAAATAGATATAAGGAAGAATATACCTTGATTGTTTGCTTTTTACTCTTCCTGTAAGTCGCTTTGGATAAAAGCGTCTGCTAAATGACTAAATGTAAATGTAAATGTAAGAATAGAGGAAAGGAAAATTCATAAATGAATTCATGACATACACATTTATGCCCTATTTAATTATGTGTTTAATTAAATAGTTATATTTATCAGCTCTTTCAAATCTCATTTAGTTAATCATACATTAATTATCGATTATTTATTACTTATTTATGTATAGGCCTACATTTATTTATACATTTTAACTGGGTCTCCTTACTGTTCTCTTTACTAAGAAACAGCGCCCCCAAAATCCAGCTTGTGGCCGTAAATATATGACATCACTATATTTTTATTTAGGACTGAGCTTACTAGCATTATTGTGATGTTCCTTTTTCCTGTGGAAGTGGTTTTACTGGCTGGTCTGGAACCGGGGACCTTTGCCCCGCTCATCTATTGGTTGTTGATTGTGTTACGTCACTGAGACTTGAGATAATATCAAACACGTTTGATATGATCCAAACCCAAGACGAGGAAAAGACTGATATGAAACAGAGCAGATTACTACCTTAAACTTAACCACTGAGATGACGGGAGCGCCGTGACTCCAGTAAAACTCCTAGATTTACTAAAGACTTTCAGTTTTTAGTCTGGGACTGTGGAAACCGTTTGGTGTAAGCCCAGCATTAGGCACATGAATTGATAAGTTGTAGCCCTGCTGTAAGCGACGCTGTGGTCTCTTTTGAGGCAGCTCCCCTCCAATTTAAACCTGAACTCTAAAGAAAAGCTTCATTTGCCGGACGGACTGTGTAATGACATTTGCAAGATGCTTTGATCTTTCCCTGTGAGGAGTGAGAACACCCTCCGGGCTCCGCAGTGCTACTCATTGAGCCATACAGAAACATTAAAGCAATTATCTGAGAAACTCTGGAAAACTTCCACACACTATGGCTGGTGGATGAACATCTGAACGCCTTCCTGCCCTGGGAGGGATATTACAGAAAAATGACATGAGGCAGCTGAGAGAGAGCTGACAAAATGCAGCACAGTGAGATTTCAGAGCAGAAGGGAAGCTGCCTTTCATTTCTTAGTAATGAGAAAAGGGATGAAAATCACTTAGGGACATGAGCAGACGTTACTGCACTGGAGGAATCTAATCAAATAAAACAGATTTAGAGAAATGGAATGATGCAGCAAAAAAGGCCAACGAGTTCACTCTGAGGTGTTATAAGATAAAGCTTGTGCCTGTGCTTAACAATAAGATAAAGGATGTGAAAAATATTTTTTCTCACCTCTCCTTTTGCAGCGATTTCAGACCTGAAACACAAAACAGACAGTCTTAAATAAACTTGGGACGAAATCATGTGCAAGTGCTTGAAAAAGCTTGAATTATTCACCAAGATATTGACTGGTTTAAAGCTTTGATAACATTACTAAACTGCTGGTAATTGATAGAGTGATTCAGTTAATATGCGCAACAAAACCAGCGAAGAGGCCTCAGGACGCTCACCCTGCAGCTTCATCCACATCGTCAGGTTTGACAGATGTCTTCCCTCCGTCCCTCAGGAACCGGACTATATCTTGGAAAGTCTGAAAAGTGAAAACAGTTTGAAGAAAATGCACAGGAGATCCCTTCAAATGTCATGTTTCCAACAAATAGTGCGCTGTGGGAGCAGAGCCTCCAAACAGCTTGCTCATGTACTGCATAGCATGCTTTGTCAAATCGACTTATGTATTCTTAGCTTAGCGTGGGCAAGGCGTAATGAGATTAGACTACATAAAGAGCAGTTCCTTAAATATCTCTTTTCTCTGATCCCCCCCTGCCCAAATTACAACTACATATATATATATAAATAATCTTTCAGGAATCAGGAATAAGACATGCTGTTTCTCCTTTCTCAAAGCTTAAACAAACACATGTAAATGTCAACTATACTTCCCATGCAAAGCAAATAAGACCACCACTATGAGAGTATAATTAAGATTTACAAAACCCTCCTCCTATATGCATCAGTTCACCTCAGAGGTAAAAATGCATGCATGTCAGACCTGACATATTCTCACATATGTACAAAATCTCTTGCAAACTATACAAAAGACTTTTTTTCTCTTTAAAAAGAGAGAAGATGTGTTATTCGTATATTCGACTGTTATTTTGTGTTGCATTTTACTACAAGATGTGTTGTTTTTCCTTCTGAAAACCTCCCAAAAACGACATGAATATTTATAGATGTACCAAAGTGGCCATAGGCAAAATGAACATTAACTTAACCCATAAGAACCCATGGTGACACCCGTGTAACAAACACTTTAAATCTTCTATAATCTCCCATATTCAGCTTTATGCTTAACATTAACTCATTAAATCCCTAAACGACGTATACTCAAAATCCTGGAGTGGTGGTCATGTGACTTTGACAAGAAGTGACTTGTGAAGTGAAACAGAAATGTGAAAAAGCAGCCAATTTCAAAAAGCTTATTTTTGCTCCGAGTTTAAACCCATTTAACAATTCTAATCCGTCTAACTTGTTCTGACCATATTTCCTGAATAAATTAAAGTCACAATTTTGATATATATTGTGGAGATGCAAACAAAAAGGCAAATTGTTATTTGTTTTTATTATTGATTTAATCTTATTTTGTTACTTAAAAACAAATCTGAAAAATAATTTGTTGTTAAACAGCACTGTTAATGTCATAATTTTGATAAATGTTGTGGAGATGCAGAGAAAGGTCAAATTTATGTTTCTGTAAGCAGAAAATGTGTCTAGTTTTTTATTTTAAAATAAAAAATATCATAAACATAAATGCCCAATGTAACGTGTATGTCACATCACAGATCTTTGACATTTAGGGGTAGAATTTTTTTTTTTAAAACATCATAAATGTGTTCTATGTGGTCCACTTGGTCTGTGGTATATCCCCCATAATTTTCCTTTAAGGATTACTGGGTATGGGTTCTTATGGGTTCATTTATAAAAGGCAGCATGAGGGAAAAAGACACAAGGATGACAATACATGAGGAGGTGTGGCTACATATCTGGGAGACTTAACTATTTACACACAAAATTAGCACATATATGCAGATGTTATAGACATGGGGAAACCCACTAAAATAAGAGATAGTTTCCTTTCCCGGTCAAGTATGCTTTTCTGTATTTTCTGTGTTTTCTGTTGTAGTGGGGTCACATCAGGTCACATCACATCACAGAGGGAAACAGGTTTGAAGCCAGGGAAAATGTTATGCAGGTTGCTTCTTTTCAGTCTTGTAAAAGTCTCTGTATCGACTAATTTGAGCGATGTTTGAGCACTGCTTGGAAGGAAACGGATGAGATGACATGAGTTTGAAAGAGAGACTGAGTAGGTAAAAAAAAAAAAAAAAAAAAAAAGAAGTAATCAGTGTGACATTTTAACTGGCCTCCATGCTTTCTGGGCACATCCTGCCAGAAAAGCGGAAAAAATAAGCGTGTCCGCTCGCGTGTCATATTTTCATTACAGACAGTCAAAGCTGGGGCCGCCAAGTACCTGTGACTACTGCAGAGTCATTTTTCCTGGGAATTCATGCTGATTGTAACCTTTCTCACTAAAGACTGTGGGAATTTTTGGTTGTATGTGAATGAATGTTTGAATGTGTAAACAGTATTGCTTTTTGGGAGGGTATGTGCTGTTTGTACAAGACTGCATGTCAGTGGAGTGTTTTAGTACACTACATCTGCTGTTCATGAGGTAAAGGTTATGATTCATCACACCCTGTATGTCTGTATTTCTTCAGAGAACAATTTTTTTATCTGGAAGGATTTTTGATGTGGTTCTTTATAACTAGGGCCGGGACTCAATTAAAAAAATGTATCTAATTAATTAGAGGCTTTGTAATTAATTAATCGAAATTAATCGCATTTTAATCGCATATAAATATTTGACCTGAGAACAGCGAGAAGTAATTTTTTTCACATGGATTTTCAGTATACCATTGAATAGTGACTGAATACATAAGCTTAAGCAACAAAAATATTTTTATAATATTTCTAAAAATAATAATATTTTTGTTCAAGTCCAACAGACCAGTGCAATTTTTGCCATTAAGTGTAGCAATAGCATATTTAGAAATATAGTACATTTCATGAATTCAGGTAGCCTATAGGTAGGTAGAACTTCTGTAAACTATAATACTTTTGGTTTTTTAAGTAAAACACAAACCACGCTACCTACCACACTAGCCGCTAGCTGCTATATGTTTTGCATTGAGGTGATACTTGAGGCTCGATGTGCTGCGGTGATATGTGAAATCCTTGTTGCATAGCAACACAACCATGCTCTTACTGACGCTTCCATCCGTGGATTTTTTGTAACTAAATGTCCCATCATCCACGGGGCCAACCAAAGCGCTCTCATCAGCTTCTTCCTTCATGTTCACTGTGGTTTGTTGTCTTAACTCATGAACGCTAGTTGGTGCTCCAGTATAATTGGTCCGCCTGAAACTCATCCAGCGAGAAACGTTCCGCGGTGCAAAAAAAAGTGTGATTAAAATGCGTCAATTTTTTTAACGTGTTGATTTTTGTGTAATTAATTAATCTTAATTAATGCGTTAAAGTCCCGGCCCTATTTATAACCCATAAGTACAAATCCAAATCCAGTAGGACCCAGTGCTCTTTGCCTGAGGGAGTATGGATCAGTTCTAGTGGATCATACCCACAAACTGGCATTGTCCACATGTTCAGCCTTTTTGGGAGAAAGTGGGACGTTTATTATCAGGGATACTGGGTTTCAGTACTGATGTGTCATTTCTCTCTCTGTGTCTTGGAAATATTCCTGAAGGGTTTTGTAAAAGTGATACCTACCTACTGAAGATTTTTATGGCAGCAAGTGAAAAAGATATTACCAAATGCTGGCTTCAGAGAAACCCTCCCACTGTGGACCTTTTTATGGGCACTGTCAACCTACCTACGCTCTATGGAAAAGATGACTTACACCCTCCATCTACAGAAAGACGGGTATAAAGATACAGTGCGAAATGAGATTATTATTTCAGGAAATGGACACTGTTTAAAGGAATTTTTCCTCTCTTTCTTTTTCTTGTTGGAGTTTAACATTAGGCCGTCCTGCTCAAACCCATGTGCAACAAACTGCACCTGCGTATATGCTTCTAATGTTTGCTGAACTCATTTCTAGTCCTCCTGGTTTTCCTTCAACACTTTCTGTACTATAAAAATGGGATTTTTTTTGCATATTTTGATGCAAGTGTGCATGTCGATGAATTACTGAGTGTTATTGAGTCAGGTGTTCCTGTGACCCTTTTTATGACTGCTTTGTGCAGCTTGTCATGACAGCACAGTGTAGTGCAGTAGAAGGCAATGAGATGTGGTTGAAAGTTTTGGTAAAAGCTAAGAAGAGGTTTTCACATAGAAGGAAATTGCCTTGGTGCATAATAATAATAATAATAATAAACATAGAAAGAGCAAATAAAAAATAAACTGCAAATGTCAAGAAAAAAATCTAGAATAGGGGATAAGAAATAAAAAAGGGAAGAAATACTCTTCTGCAAGGGACCCAGGCTCAGAAATATACTGACTGGGATTTAACCACACACAGATCCTCTTTATCAGGGATGGGCAATTCACAGTTTTTCATGGACACTACCACATGGCCACATATAGGACCGTGCGCTTAACCAGTTATTATGAAAATGCAATTTTAAATGTTTCCAGTACAGTAACTTAACATATTTCATGCTCAAATGCATGTATAACAGTATAAACAGGAACACAAAAGGTTTGAAGCAAATAAAAAATAACCACTTACTGTGATTTCTTTTTTTTTCAGTGCAAGAACAGCAGACCAACATTAATTGCAAGAATTAATTTTGTGCATTTTTACACTGCACTTTTAAGATTTCATGTTTTTGGTCATTTTGGGTCATTTTGTGTCTTTTTATGTTCATTTTGTGTCTTTTTTTGATGATGTCATCACTCAAGCCTCTCCATAGAGTAACACTGGCGGGATTTTTTGGCGTGTTTTTGTCTTTTTGTGTCTTTTTTTGTGCATTTTGTGTCTTTTTTTGTTCATTTAGTGTCTTTTCTGGTCATTTTGTGTCTTTTTTTGTTCATTTTGTCTTTTTTGTTCATTTTGTGTCTTTTTTGGTCATTTTGTGTCTTTTCTTTGTTTATTTTGTGTCTTTTCTGGTCATTTTGTGTCTATTTGTTTATTTTGTGTCTATTTGTTTACAGTGCAGTAACTTAACATATTTCATGCTCAAATGCATGTATAACAGTATAACTAGGAATACAAAAGCAAATAAAAAATAACCACTTACTGTGATTTCTTTCTTTTTCAGTGCAAGAACAGCAGACCAACATTAATAGCAAGAAGTAATTTTGTGCATTTTTACACTGAGCTTTTAAGATTTCATGCTCAAATGCATGTAGTTCTACTTAGGGCCACTCCAAGTGAGGGTGCGGGCCGTATGCGGCCCCCGGGCCTCCAGTTGCCCATCCCTGCTCTTTATGCTTTGCAGCCAGACTCTGCAGCTACATGTTGGTTGGTTGGTTGGGAGATCAGATTTGTTTGTGTTTGTCTGAGGTCTGGTCCAAGTCTATAAGAAGACTCACCCTCCAAGCGATGAGAGCAACCACCAGCATGTTGATAGGCAGCAGCAACGTCTTGAGGTAACGTACAGGAGTCTGAGGGAGAGAGACAGAGAGCGACGTTAGGTAAGAAATTCAATAATGTGCACTCTACTCTAACCCTCTTTATTCAGTCGCAACGTGTGCACACAAATATTAAACCAGGAGGCTGTGTATCACAGAATCAACCGAGAGTGAGCTGCCAGATTCTGCTGTCAGGTTTCTAGTTCCTGTTAAATTCAGAGCACAGATCTGTCCCCCTCGGCACTGAGCCCCACTGTGAGAAAATACCAGCATTTCTGATACAAACCAGCAGGCTTGTCTTGTTTTCTGATAAAAACAAATGTTGGGGTTTTTTTTTGTTTTTTTTTCACAAAACCACCTGAGACTTGCATTTTAATGAGTGAAGCTTCAGCGCACAAAGTCAACAGGACGAAAAATGCTAGAGGGACAGATTTTGATCAAAAAACAGACTTCACCTCTAACTCCATGAAGTCAAATTCTGCAGCACACGTGTACATCAGAGTGTGGAAGTCCTTGTAGCTGGTGAATTTAGACTTGATCAGACCACTGATGTGAGCCTGGGAAAGAGAAGAACACAAAAAATATATATTAGAGACAAATTTCCATCTCTAATTGTTCAGTATGACTTTGTTTTCTTTTTACTTTTTTCTCAGTGGAAATAAAAAAAATGACTTCTGAAAGCCAATCTTAACCTTGGCATCTACTTTTTGTGTGGAGTGGTGTGTATTGTGAAACACTTATATTTATTGATCCGCAACATTTTTCATTATTTTGTTGAGCAACTATTAAATATTTCTGTATAAAGACATGAAAATAAAATTTAAACTAGTGAAACCTTTGTAGTCATTACTGTGATGTTGTGTCAAAAATGTTATCATATCAAAAACATATAATCTCCTTTACACATATTCAAGCTGAATATTAGCAGGTTTTTTTACTATCTGTAGCTTACATCATCTGAGGCACAAAGGACTGTGGACAGCATGAATTTGAGCAGAACTGTGGAGCCGACCCAAGCCAAACCCTGCATGACCTGAGGAGGGAGAAGAGATACACACTGACAGGCTGACATGTACACACACATACACACACACAACTCAGTCGGGAACCTGTAATCAAAGCCTCAAGGTGCTCTGTGGAGTTGGGAGAAAGCCAGGTAGGCTGTTGTTGACTGGACACAGCGGCCAGAAAATTCAGCCAGTTCCAACGTCAAACCTCTTTTAGCTCTATTGTTAATCCAAGTGAGAACAAACCAACTGATCCAAAATTAAGACTGCATCATAGCCTGTTAGCTGTTACTTTTACACAACACTGAATTTAAACATGTTATACATGCCATATTTGGTTACTTCCTCTACAACAGCCATTCTCAAACTTGGGGTCCCGACCCCAATTGGGGTCGTGAGATGATTTCTTGGGGTCGCCAAATCATTTTGGAAAAAATATATAAATGCACAAAATTAATATTAAGTTACATAATTTCAGACAGGGAGATGTTTTAGTTGTCTGCTTATTTGTCCAAAATTCGTCATATCAACTGAGTTTGTTTGATCTGAACTGTGCGTGTGAGATTCTGTTCAGTGAGCACAGCGGAAAAAATAAACAAACAAAAAGAAAAAAAACTGGCGCGTTGTTGCTTTAACACAGCTAGCTATAACTGATGGTGGAAAAATGGAGCGATGGCTGCAAAGCTCCAGACTTTGGTAAGCAGCAGCAGCACGGGTCCCAAAGGTCTACCAGCAGAAAGCTTAACGGGACCACCAGCCGAGAAACAGAGGGCAGTGGTGCCGACACCGGCGAGGCTCCGTAAATATCAGCCCCACTTCTTGAAGTATGGCTTTTCATGCATGACAAAAATACCACAGAATATCCACAGTGTTTCATTTGCTCTGAAGTGCTAGTAAACGAAAGCTTGAAGCCAGTAAAACTGAAGAGACAAGAGGGTAGGGTGGCCATCCGTGCTTTTAAATGCCCTGTCCGGCTGCAGGTGCAGCCTGGACACTCATTTGTCCTCCTTTTAAGAAAATAACAAAAAAGGTCCACCTTGTTAGTATAATACTTATTGGCTAAAAATGTGTGTCAAAAAAGCTATGTCAAAATAAGTAATTTCATTGGTTACATTTTCATGTCTTGACCTATCAACACATGGCTAATTTGAATATTGAAATTAGCCATGTGTTGACAGTTGCTACCACCAGGCAAAGCAGCTATCCAGAGAGATGCTAGCACTGACAAGCATCGAGCTAATGGGAGTACAACTCTGCTTAAAACCGGATCATACCAAACAAATATCTGCTTGCTTGTCCCATGTATGCAAAGTGTCCTCCTTTTTGATGTGAAGGAAATGGCCAGCCTACAAGGGGGTGGGGGGGGTCACGGACAACATGCATGTTAAATTGGGGGTCGCGGCTCAAAAAGGGAGAACCACTGCTCTACAAGACAGTGGCAAAATTATGTGTAGAAGGAGAAGTAAAGTCTATAGGGCTGCAACAACGGCCAAATTGTTATTTTATACGCACAGAATTTCACACTCCCCAAATGTCTACATTACCCAGGTGACGATGCCAGGTTTGAAGACTTGAGCAAATCGATCCCTCAAAGCAATGATTGCCTGGAAAAAGAAGGAAAAAAAATTACCAAAGCTGACCAGAATTAAAAACCACAAAGCAACAAATTAAATAATCCAACACACATATTATCTCAACAACCATTTGTATTTTCAGTCCATTTTCCCCTGCAATACAAATTACTCTAACACATGTATGTTTTTTTAGACCGACTAGACACAGAAAATAAAGTCCGCCTCCAGACAAGTTTTCAAGTATGCAAAAATACTGTGCTATGATTTTGTTTGACATAGTTTTCTTAAATAAAATATGAAAAAAATAAACAAAACCCCGAAAAGGGGCTTGAAGCACATCTACTCTTTTCCTCCTTAGATCTGGCCAAGGCCCGGATCACCACTGCTGCTCACCCTAGGTTGACTGTTTCTGTTTTCCACAGAAATATCAAAGCGTTTCAGCCATACATGTTTGAGCATCCAGACTCAGATGGGAAGTCTGTATCCCACCACAATCAGTGTTATCAGAATGGTAGTTAGCCTCTTGTGGCTTGTTAGCTTGTAACTGGCAGCTGCTGACACAGTGCTTCTGGTTGTGAAACATTTATTAATATCTGCTGCAATGTTAAAGAGTGTTTTCACACCCTGTACTGACAAGTCTATTCTGTCCAGGAGGTTTCAGGTTTCTTTTAGGGCTTTTGAAGTTGTGACATACCAAATGTAGCTTTCCGAGGTCACATGTGAATGTCAGATTTATGCATTAAAACTTCCTCTTCAGCAGAGAAATGTGAAAACACCTCTCTAGTGTCAAACTTTGCAAAAATACAAAATCAATAGATTCAAGGTCTAACATTTCAGGGGACATAAACATAGGAAAACACATTTTTAGCAGAGGGCAACTTACCAAATTTCACGTATCCTGATGAACTCAATAAATCTCAGCACATTCAATGATTGTTCATGCAGTATATTGGACTTTAAAAATCCAACTCACCCAGATGGAGACAAGCGAGGAGGCGTAGAAGGACGTGAGCAACATGGAGTTGCCAAACATCAGAACAAAGCAGACACCGAGAGTGATCTGCAGGATGAAAATAAATAGGAGAGGAGCCGTCATTCATCAGCCTGATGTGCATGATCTGTCCATGACATTAGAAACAATAAACATATGAGCTGGACAGTGACCTCAGAGGTCCAACAGCCAGCTTCTGTAACTTTCCAGTGGCCTCAGAAAAATACTCCATAGTCACAAAACACTGCTTCAGCTCTATAGCAGGAGGGTGGTCTGGGATACATTGTATTAAATGTCAATGATAAGTCTTTCTGGGTGATAATGTTGTTGAAGACACTCCAGAGATTTAAACCAAGGCATTAAACTCTCAATACACAGCCACGAGCAAAATATAATCCTATTCAGTGAACTCTTGATGCTTAATCCTACAGTGAAGAGTGAAATAATGCACCACTCATTGCATTATGTAGACAGTAGGGCAGTGATTTCCAACCAGGGGCACTTATAACCCGGGGTGTACGTGGGAAGATTGTGGAGTAGCTCAACTAATTTGCAATAAAGTAGAAAAATGGCATTTAGAGCCAGCTTCGTTTTGATAATGAATCGGGGCTGCAATAAACTAGTATTTTCATTAAGAATTAATCTTTTATTAGTTTATTTATTGAGTGTTTCCCAACTTTTAAAAACTTTCATATTTCAATTTTTCAAAAACCAAGAGACATTCAGTTTGCCATCATAGAGGACCACCTGAACAGGCGAATATTAACATGACATTTGGTTTTACTTTGAAAAAATTGTAAAAAAAAAAAAAAAAAAATCCAGCTATTGAATTGCGTAGACTGGCTGTTTTCTCTCTTTACTATCATTGTAAATTGAACATCTTGGGGATTTAAAAAGTCACCTTGGGATATGAGAATTGAGATTGTGATGTGCAATTGGCTCTATTTGTAGAATAATACCCTCAGGGACCCAAAATGTCTTTTCGCTTTACATTTGCTACTTATATTTATATTTTTCTATTAGGGTTGTCAAAAGTATCGATACTCAAAAAAAAAAAAACGTTGTATCCGGATACGATACTCATTTTCAAAAGTATCGCGTCTCTGAAGCTTGTTATCATAGTTGCAGTTTCTTTTTGCCCAACTGTTTTTTATTATAAATATTTAACCTGTGGTTCTGTTAATTTTTACATGTTGCATTTTTCTTGTTAATAAAAAATATTTATGTTAAATTTTGGGGTCTTTGTTTTTATCCTTGTGGTATCAAAAATGGTATCGAGTATCGAATATTTTCCTGAGTATCGGTATCGAGTTGAAAATTTTAGTATTGTGACAACCCTATTTTCTATTATTGCACCATGTTTAATATGGCACTATATGTACCCGTTTTGTATCTAGATGGGGTTTTTGTTTTGCACTGGGAACCATGGAAACACAATTTTGTTCTGCACTGCATACATAGATGGATGACAATAAAGCCTCTCTGATCTGTATTAGCTGAAGAATTTATGGATTATTTGATTTTAAAAAATGGTTATATTTGCAGTCCTACATGTTCGTATGTCCTCTAACAAGAGTCACTGCACAGGCTCATTAACAACACTGTAGGTCACAGAAGACACACATGCTTGGTTTTGTGTCTGTTTACACAAAGCCAAAGTCATATTGCCAAGCTCTATAAATTATGCAGAGGCATATGCCTTCCTCTGACACAAATCTCCACCATCTTACCACAAAGGGCCTTCTCCTTATCTGTGGAGCGCACAGGCCCTGGCTAACAGCCTGGCATGCTGAGGGGATTAGGGAAAAAGAATGTGGAGGAGAGGGATGGACGGCCAGAACAACACACGCACGCACGCACATCTTTATACATCCACGCAGATATACTTTTGTCCTTGGCAGGGCGAGCCAAGTTGCCCACATATCTTCCCTCCTTCATGCTGAAAAGGCAGTCGTGCACGCGCATCGGCATGGTTAATGCTAAGGAAAGTCATCCCTGTCTCGGCTGGTGTTGTCCTTGCGGCTCATGAAATTCTTCTGGCCGAGGAGCAGAGAGAGATAAGGAGAGCCGAGGCAGAGCACATTACAGTTCAGAGGACAGGAGCTGGAAAGACTTTCGCTTGTGTTGGGCACAACACATAATCCTCACACACAGTGAAAGTTAATGTACATTTGTGATACATCAACCCACTGAACCATGTCTTTGTGAAACACCTAAAACCTCTACTCAGGTTAACATTTGCTTCCTTTGAAGTGCTTTCTCTCTTCACTCTGTCTTTTAAAGTCTCACACACACAGTTTGGTAATTTGCATCTTTCCATTCTGCATTTTTAATCCTTTTGTTGCATCTCTGTCTCAGTAGCTCAGTAGCTACTTGAGTGTAATTAATTTCAGTGTTGAATCAAATCATGCAAAAGAGCTGCCACCACATGATGCAGCGTTGACTAGGGGTGTGACGAGATCTCGTGCCACGAGATCTTGCAAGATTAAAGTTGCGTTAAAAATTAGTCTTGCGAGATTTGTGAGTTATCAAACTATTTGTGACCTTTGGGGGCAGTAAAATGAAAAGAAGAGGGGGAAGAAAAGGAGGGGAAGCAGCAAGCAGCCAGAATGATGTCGCAGAGGCTCGTTAAGAAGAGTAAGAACGAATCTAAGTGGCGCAGTCCTCCTGCAGCAGTCTCTCCCAGCTGCAGAGCCGGAGTCTGCAAATTGCTAACAGGCTAACAGTTAGCTCTGTAGCAGTACAGCGTGTATGTGCTGCTGCTGCAGGAGGTGTTCACTTAGCGATCTCTGTTTGGTTACAAGTACTCTGTGCACAGCTAGCGATGCCGGTTAATTCAAGATCACTATGTTTATGATAATTAGCCATGCTGCTTTGTTTTGATCAGCTGCTGATGTTGTTCAGTTAGCGACGGCGGCCACAGTTGCATCTCCCGTGTTTAATCTGTCCTGTATGTGATCACGGATCACGGTCAATACTGTTGCTAAGCGATTACCAAACATCACCTCCGGGGTCTCATTAATCCCTCTGGGGAATTTAATTTTTTTATTTATCTTATTTTAACTTTTATAAATTTTAGTTTTAGTTTCAATTTGTGGAAGAAGAAGTTTATTAAAAGTCCATGCCTACATCATGCATGTAAAGAGTTATAATAAAACATTTCAAAATGCAAGTGCATCTCAGTTTAATAAAAGTCTGTTGGTCCAGTCATTTTTTTGTCATTGTAGTTTTCTTAAAATCTCGTCTCGTCTCGTTCTCGTGAACCCAATATCGTGTCTCGTCTCGTGAGCTGAGAGTATCGTTACACCCCTAGCGTTGACAAATAAATATATAGATATTGTGAAATAGAAACCTTCTTATTACTGATGTACTGATTGACTGACTGTTACAGGATTTTGGAAAAGTCATGTACTGTACCATATGAGTGACCAGGATGGACTGCATCTTGGCTGCACCAAGGTAACCCAGGATGTAAGAAGCAAAAAGAGAAGCCACCTGGAAAAAACACACACAGCTTTTAGAATATGCTCCAGAAAACACTAAACAATTTCTGTAAACCAGAAGGGATGTATGTGCAGTGATACACAACATTTATCTGGCTGGACCTATGTTAATAAGTTGTCTTTGAAGTTTTATTGTCTGCAGCAACCTCCTGCATTCTCTCTAATGGCCTGAAGGGGCGGTCCACTGGTTGCAATAATAAATCTGATTGTATAAAAGTTAATGAGAAGATTACCCTACTTCTTACTTGATTCTTACTTACTTCTTACCTCAGTTAACATTCTCAGAGTAAGTTTATGGTTTCAATCGCTAGTTTCAAGTCTTCATCAATAAGGAATGATGTGTATTTTCTAAATTATGCGGCCATTAAGAGTAAAACAGACGATAGAGCAGGGTGTGCTCAGTTGGTAGAGTGGTTGTCTACTGATCGGGTGGTTGGTGGTTCGATCCTTAACCATGGCATCCTACATGTCAAGGTATCCTTGAGCTAGATACTGAACCCCAAATTGCTCCCGATGCTGCGTTCATTGATGTGAGAATGAATTCCCAATGGTGGCAGGTGGCACCGTTTAGGGTAGCCTCTGCCACCAGTATGAATGTGTGTGTGAACGGGTGAATGAGTGCAGTCTGTAGAATAAAGCGCTTTGAGTGGTCGCAAAGCGACTAGAAAATCGTTATATAAGTGCAGGTCCATTTACCATTTACCTTGGGATTGACGAGTCGCTACCACAGCGTACTCTCCGTTTTGGTCTTAGAACTTTCATCCATTCAAAGTGCTTTCATTACAAAGTTAATTGAAACATTTTGGTCTCTTAAAAATGTCAAAGCGCCAAACTTGAGGGATAAAACTGGAGTTTCACAAACCAATAGGTGATGTCACAGTGACTAGATCCATTATTTGTATACAATGTAAGGCATGTAGTCACCCTCTATGATTGTTCAATCATACTTATCACTTCTTATTATTACTCTGAGGTAGTTTCATCTAAATACTGTATGTAACAATTCTGTGAGAAGCTGAATTTTAATGTCCAACTGTTTCATATCATCCTACACTTCAGAGAAATTTAAACCAGCGTGGGCTTTTAATTACCATATCTGCTTAAATGATTGATTCAAACAGACATAAAGATAACAGAGAACTTTAACAATAGAAAACCATTATTATTTATTAAAAAAGAATCCAAAACTTGGGAATTAACACTTATCTAAAAAAGTAGGGCCACAGTCAATGTGTTTTTTTATTTTGCCATTGGTTTCTTTAATATCTTGTCTTAATGCCTTTTTATGCGTTATGTAAAGCACTTTGAATTGCCCTGTTCCTGAGCAGTGATATACACTTTAACTTGATCTGCCTTTAACTCTAAATATATATTTTATAACCACAGTACATCTGATGTGTATCTCCAGTGGTTAAATATGTATCGAGTAGAGCACAGTGCTGCATTTGAACAGCACAGATTAAAGTTACTCTACATTGAATTCATGTAAAGGTATCTATGAAAGGAGCCTGTAAGGTGAAACTGTAACAATTTTAGACTGTGTTAGATTATAATCAATTAATAAATTGGGCCCTTTGTTGATTCTCTCTCCTCTTCATTTGCTGTTATCACTCCACTTGTGCTATCTAATAAAGGCATAAATTACCCTCCAGAATAAAACATTAAAAAGCCATTACAGAACGCTACGATTAATCAAATTTGCATTTAGAAGGTGCAATATAAAACCTAAAGTACAAATAAATAAAAACGTCATTAACTTTATCAGTGAATCGTTCTGTTTCTGTGTTTCTATCTCTAAATTATTAATTTAACATTAATTATTACATTTAAAAATACATTTTAAAAGGTTTAATTTGTATATTCAGTTAAATAACATTATTTTGTAACTATTGACTTTCTTTGCTTATAATTTGCTTTGACTAAAAAGTTGTGTCATTTAGAATATGGAAAAATAAATATGAAGTAGCTAATTTTAAGATGTTTTTTCTGTATATTTCTTTTCCTTCTTTGAGCATTTAAACAAATGATTTAAATATAAATGTCATTGATGAAGTTGTAATAGCTTCTCGAAATGAATCCATGTATTAATTGACTATAATTAAACACTGTAAAGGACTATTATAATACTAGTGTTACAATCCAGGCTTCACAGCTGTACAGAACAGGTATGTAATTATAATAATAAAGGGATATGAGGTGTCATAATACTAAAGAGATCATTACCAGCAAGTGAGATCATGGAATAATGTCACTTTAAAAAACTTTAAAGATCTAGCAGAGTGTATTTTTTGTATTTATTCTCCCTCTCTCCCTCCAGTGAGCAGTGCGGGTGGATATACAGTATTTGTTATGCATATAGTGGACGAGGCAAATAGGCTCAATTAGCAGCTTACAAGTATAAAACAAAGAAACAATAGCTGTTAAGTAAGCCGTCTCGTGTTAAACCCCCCGTACGAAGGCTGCAGCGCCCTGAGGGGGCCGCCGACAGCGTGGGCTTAACTGTTGCTGAGCACAGATGCTCGCTGCAGTGACCCGTTTGTTCTGGAGTCGTGGTTCAAACTCCGGCTCTTCTGTCTGCCAGCCTACACGCTCTATCCTGGTGCTTCGTTCTTTAACTTGCTTGTCTGGATCTCTGACAGAAATCATTCTCCAGCGGTCTCAACTCCTTCACTCAGGTATGCTAAGGATGCACTGCATATGCATAAATATATACTAGGGCCGGGACTCGATTTAAAATAATTTTAAATTAGAGGCTTTGTAATTAATTAATCGAAATTAATCGCATTTTAATCGCATATAAATATTTGACCTGAGAACAGTGAGAAGTCTTTTTTTTTCACATGGATTTTTAGTATACCATTGAATAATGACTGAATACATAAGCTTAAGCAACAAAAATATTGTTTATTTTTGTTCAAGTCCAACAGACTAGTGCAAGGTAGCCTATAGGTAGGTAGAACTTCTGTAAACTATAATACTTTGGTTTTTTAAGTAAAACACAATCCACGCTAGCTACCACACTAGCCGCTAGCTGCTATATGTTTTGCATTGAGGTGATACTTGAGGCTCGATGTGCTGCGGTGATATGTGAATTCCTTGTTGCATAGCAACACAACCATGCTCTTATCGACGCTTCCATCCGTTGGTTTTTTGTTACAAAATGTCCCATCATCCACGGGGCCAACCAAAGCGATCTCATCAGCTTCTTCCTTTATGTTCACTGTGGTTTGTTGTTGTCTGAACTCATGAACGCTAGTTGGTGCTCCAGAATAATCGGTTCGCCTGAAACTCATCCAGTGAGAAACGTTCCGCGGTGCAAAAATAAGTGTGATTAAAATGCTTCAGTTTTTTTAACGCGTTCATTTTTGTGTAACTAATTCATCTTAATTAACTTGTTAAAGTCCCGGTCCTAATATATACACATCACTTTTATGCATATTTTCTTTTGGATGTTATGAGAGGTTTATGAATGTCTTTTCTTTGTTTCTTTCCCTCTTTACCAACTTCTGCAATCCATGCACCTTCCTTGCCAGACTCCTCTCTTCTCTCCAAGACTCTATTTTCTCCCTAATCTCTCTGCCCCTTCTGCTTTCTTCCCACATTCTCTCTCAATGTCTCTCTTGCTCTCTGTTTACCTGAGTGAGCAGCACAAACTGGGCAAACTGCCAAGGCAGCATAAAGCACAAATTGGAGACGCCCAGGGCGACCATGGCTGTCCTGCTCGGGTTCCGTGTCCTGGGGAGAGAAGAGAGACAGAGGAGGGAAAGAGAAATATAGCGGTGAGAGTGTGTGGGTGTAGAGGAGATAAGAGAAGATGCATTAAGTCGGCTGAGAAAACACATATACACAAGCACACACATTCAATTTCACTGCGAGTGTACTACAAAGCCCTGGTTATGTACCGAGTCAGCCTGAGAAATATGACACGGAGTTCATTCTCCTCTTTTAAAGCCCGTGGTAGAAGGAGTCACACTTTTCTGACTGCACTTACATAACACAAGGTGGCGTCCGATAGTTGATGTGCAAGGAGAAGATTACTAGTCTGTGTGACAAGCACATTAGCTCACCACTCTGCCTGCTTCAGTGCACCACTTAGCAGACAACAGAAGCTAGTTTTGCTTCACCCCAGTAATTACAACACGCAGGGCAAATTGTAGCCTGTCTTACTTCCATGTGACAAGGAAACAGCTGTTTGATCATGTTTTGCTTCTTCTGTTTTGTAGAATCAACATGATGTTGAAGGGAAAAGAAAACCAGATTCAGATTCCCCCATCAAAGATTTCAGGCTCTAAGAAGCAGATCAAACTAATGCACTGTACAATATTGCACTGTTTTAAAAGCTATAAAGCTGCAAGTTTCATGAGATGATCACACAGGGGAGTGTGTGACACTGCTGGCGATGTGTACTTTATGAAATAGCTGCTTAACAAAACAGGGGTTAGAATCTAGAAGTTGAGATTTTGTGTTAAAGAAAATGTTTCTGTTGTTATAAATAAAACAAAGACTTGCAGCAGGATGATCTGAACCACTGGTGACTTTACCGTAGGATGTAGGTGAGAAGGAGCATCTGCAAGACTAAGAAGGGGTAGGCAAAGCTCTCCCTCAGCGGCGGAGTCCACATCACACGAGTGCTCTGAGATCATCCATGGAGACACAAAAACAAAGACAAACGCATTAAAAAACATCCACATTAAAGAGCAAATCAGTGGATGGGATCACTTAACAATAGGGATGACGCCGATTGATCGGCAACTGATCAGATCGGCCCGATATAATAAAAAAACGATCGATCGAAAAATCAGATCAAAGGTAAAAATCACCGATCCGATCGCATTATACGTACATGTGCTTTACAAGTGTTTGTTATGGTGTGATATACATTCCGGATCCAAAGGTTGCGGTAGTGCGCCGAAACGCTGCCGATTTAAAACGAAGAAGAAGAGTTGTGTTGTGGTCACGCAGCCTGCATGCACCTACACACACAGACAACATGTCTGCCATATGGAACTTTTTCGAAGTGAGTGAGTCCAATGTCACACACGCTAGCTGCAATTTATGCAATAACAATATGTTACACTGTACTGTAGTTCAATGTGCAATAATGCCACCAATGTTCAGACTGGCATTTTGAGTTTGTTTAGCCTGTTAAATAGGCTCAATTTTTATTTGAATTTTATTTTATACGATATATGCAACAATACAGTCATTTAAATGGATAGTATCAATAAATGACTGAACTTTCAACATGAAGCTCTTGTCTGTTCTTGACTGCCCTATAGAGGCCATGTTGGCAGACTGGGGATAATATAAAATATTAATATCGTCCCATGTGATCGATCGGTTCTGATCGGTAATCGGTGATCTGTATCGGTCCCAAAAAACCTGATCGGACCATCTCTACTTAACAACAATCTTCAAAAACAAAGAGGCAGTTAGTGACTCAGAAGCATTCTCTTCCTCTGCAGCTTACAAACACCTACAGTAGTAATTTGACTCTGGGTACCAAGCTTTCCTGGGTCGAAACCTATGAATTCATCCACTCCACTGGCTTCGTGACATGAAAAAGCAGTTTCTCAGTTAAAAAGCAATCAATCCAATGAGCGCCGCAGGGGGAATAACGATTAGCCAATCAGCACCACAGGAAGGACAAACGGCGTTGTCAAGCTGCGTGCCAAAACCAAGGAGGAGTAATAACAACAGTGGTGGTCCCTCAGACAACATAGACGCTGCGATCGAGGCGGTCATGTCTCCTGACAATTTGGTGTGTTTTTAACTTCCCTCTGCTCCACTCTTAAAACCCTGGAAAAAGCAGTATGTTGGCATGGCTATGCCTTAGTGTCGATTTAAAATGACATTATATTCAGCCGGCTACGGTGGTCTCGAGTGATTGGTAAGGGGAAATCGAATCCCCGTCCCCCATGGAAATCAGTTAGAGTGGAGGCAGTGTCTGGGCATCTGATCATATTTCAGAGTTGTCCCTTCAGTCTTCATTCACTTTCTTTTTGTTCTCTGGCTGACACACATTCTTGACTGTTTGTGAAAGGAGGGACCTGCCTCTATCGTTTAATTAAATCTCACATCCCTTTATACATATAATCACACATACTTTACAGAACAAACTCATGCGTTTGCACCTCTGAACACTCGACTGCTTTAGTACATCAGCTGCTTCAAAAAGGGGAAAATCACAAATGCTCCTGAAATCAATCGCAGCACTCAGAGAAAAGGTAAGACTGGAAAGATGGGGCCATGAAAAAACACCTGTGTGTCTGATTGAAACGTCGTCATTGGAAAAATAGAGACTTGCTTTTTAATCTGGAGGAAACTGCAGAGAAGAAGGTGGGAGGAGAGACTCGGCTTTGAGTACCAGCTGAAACCAACTCTAAGCTCCTTTGAGGGCTGAAATAAGTCCCTCTGCTTTTCTCAATGCTTTTACATTTTGAGTTTTTCAGAAACTTACACCCAGAGGGATTTATTGCATAAAATTGTAGTACGAAGCAACAAACCTATCCTGACTCACTGACACGGATAGTAAGGGCAGTGCACTCACCTCGCCGTGATTGAAGAAAAAGCACATCGTGGTGACGATGCCGCCCAGTCGACTGCCACTAGACGGGACAAATGGAAAGAAATGGGGACACACGATAAGAGAGGCAGAGAGCAAACGACAGATTTAGAAAGGTCATTCTCCATCTGATGTTTCACATCCATTTATGACGGGAGACAATCCACAAAACTGTACTCTGTCTCGCTCTGACAGCTAACTGCTCAAAGACGTCATGGACCGTAAAAATGAATTCCCTCGGCTCTGATGGCCCATCTGAGTGTGACAGGACAGAGAGTGGAGTTACCTCAGGTAGGCGCCGTAGATAAAGAACAGGCTCATCATCACACCATTCAGCAGGAACACAAAGGTCACGTAGAAATACGCCGGGTCGCCCATTCCTAATGGGCACAACACCACACACACACACATCCAGACAGACACAGAAAAGATATCTTTCAGAGTTACTAAAAGAGACAAGCTGAGGAGACTTAAACTACCGCTACAACGATAATTCAATTGATTAGTTGATAAACAAAAGAATGATTTATATAATAATAATTTATGGTCCAGTCATCACCGCTCAATCGCTGTGCCCTCATGTACGTCTCTGCTTATTCCAAGCATAATTTCCCAAAAATTACTTTGAAAAGCAGGGATTTGATCTGTTGTATATAATTCCTGATTTGCCAAAATTTGATCAAAATTAGCTTTCAATTGCAACTATAATTGCAATATGGCAGTTATTTCACACTTGATGCCATGTAGCCTAATTTTTTACAGAAAAATTTGAAAATGTAACATCAACGATGGATTTCAAGTGAAATAACTTCAGTGTGTTACCAATGTGAATACCGCACTTCCAGAAGTTATGTGAATTTATTGAAATTTTTAATGATCATTTGGAACACCTAGCCATGTGCTTTTTTTTGCCTAAATCTAGCAAGACTGCAACTGTTTCAACACATGAAGGGATTGTATAAGTGGGGATAGGAACAAACAACTGATGTGACTATGTGGCTTGGATGACTTGCTTAAAAGAAAAAAGAAAATTATTATTATTATTTTTTTATCTAATGAATCGTAACCTTAAAATCAAAACTCTAATTGAATTGTGGATTTGGAAACTTGTGATGTCCTACTAAATAATAACAGGACAGGAAAAACACGAACTATTATACAAAATAAAATAAATGGTATGTTTTTAATAATAATAATAATAATAATAATAATACATTTAATTTATAGGCGCCTTTCATGTCACCCAAGGTCACCTTACAAAGTCTAAAATCATAAACATCTTTAAAAACAAGACAACAACATGGTAAAAACATCACGACATGGTAAAAACAAGACAATGTGATAAAAGCAAGGGAATTAGTGTCCAGTTACAGAGTGTATGCCAGTTTGAACAGGTGAGTTTTGAGTTGTGACTTGAAGGTTGTGATGGTGTCAGACTGTCTTATGTGTGGGGGGAGGGAGTTTGTTTATAAGACTTCTCTTAACACACCTGTGCCTTTATTGTGTTTTCTCACAACAGTCTGGAAGTGAAAAGCACAAGTCTCTGTAAACTGTAAGTTAGGTCAATGCAGAAAATAACCCATGAAGCAGGTAGTGTCTCTGCAGAGCTCTTTCCAGGGTGATAAATTCATGGTGCTCTGCTCTCCCTATGAGGATGCCACATACCCAAATCACCTGCTGCAGGCTTTCAGTGGCCTGCTTTTAATTTTCAATTTGTTTCTGGCTGTATGTTCTGGCTTCTTTTACAGCTCTCAGTATATTCACTCGATATTCTGTAAGCTATGGATCTTGTTTGGTATTCAAGTCATACACAAAACATATGTGAGTGATGTGGTATACAGCATGCACTTGACAAATTAATTTATCACATTCATATAGCTGATATTATAAAATCAATACATATTTTCTTTTTCTGGTTACTGCTATAGTTTGGTCCCCCACCAATGAAGGGATTTAGCTTGGAATGCAGCACACGTACAATTTTAAATTCAAACTTGTGAAGCAAATTTGGAAAGGTTTGCTGGCCTGATGGTTAAAACAAGTACCATGTATCGGCCAGCCGATATATATCAGGCCGATATTTGTGTTTTTTACTTGTATCGGCATCGGCCGATACGTGCATGCGTGCGTTCGCCGATCAACTAGCCCATTTCACTGAGCCAACAGCAGGCAAGGCTCCATGCAACATCTGCCATTCTCTGGTGAGCTGCTGCTGATACCGGAAAAAAGAAAAACACATCAAATATGTGGATCATCTGAGGCGCCACCACCTCCAGGCCTAGAACATAATACACATTGTTTGCTACCCAACTGTTAATGTTTTGTTTGTTTTGTTAATAAATGTTTCTTTCTTTGTTTAAATTGAGACTTGTGTAACATTTGTTAATTTTGTGTCATTTTATCATGTAAATGGAGGGAGAAAAGGCAATATCGGCTTCAAGAATCGGCCCAAAACAATCGGCAGCACATATCATATCGGGGATCGGTTAAGACTGATGTCAAAATAATCGGCATCGGCATTAAAAAACCTGTATCAGTCGACCACTAGTTCAAATCATAACCAACCTTTGGACCTTTGTTTCATGTAATTCCCTCTCTCTCTTCACACATTTCCTCAAATTAAGGAGCAGCAGGAGAGACGGTAACAGCAGTGGCAGGAAAGGGCAGCAAATAAACCACAATTTCTGTTTTTAAGGGCAAGTTTTGAACTACACAAAAGCTGAACTGAAATTAGTGTGAGAACGTGTGGCACATTTGACAATTTAAATAGCAAGCATGCTGACCTGATCAAAACAGTAGATGCAATAATAGATTGAATATCAATGTGTCCCCTTTTTGATACAGCACCTTAGGTTCCTCAATTTGTACTCAGAAATATTGTGGATAGGCGCAAATGGACCTCACCTAAATTAGCTGGATGCAAAAAGGATTGACAAGGCTGTTATAGTTAACAAGGTACTTGGAAGTGTGTTAACTTTTGTTACCATGAAGTGATAAGTCACTGAACAAACAGAATATGGAGCTTTTTTAAACAGCAGCTCACTAT
This sequence comes from Centropristis striata, assembly GCF_030273125.1. Taxonomy (NCBI): domain Eukaryota; kingdom Metazoa; phylum Chordata; class Actinopteri; order Perciformes; family Serranidae; genus Centropristis; species Centropristis striata. The sequence continues at coordinate 21,220,295 of NC_081524.1, read as the reverse complement.
GAAAACGTGTCATTCTGTGTCCAACAAAAGTAATGTACTGGCTGACATTTACAGGAAATGTTGCCTCTCTCTGACTGGTAGCTCTTATGCAAGGCCGCCTGCGTCAGGTTTGTGTAAACACTGTGAAAACAGGCTGAGTACATCGACCCGGGGGTGCCTCGCTTCACTAATGAGACTGACAGAAACACACAGATTGCAGCTCCACAAAGGAAGGCTGACAACAGCTTGTTTACTGTCAGCAGATTCACTGTTCTTGGAAATGGTCTAACAGTCAAATATCAGAAAAATAGCTGTGTGTAATAGATTCAAAGAATTAATTTCCCACAGGACTCCTATAATAAAAAGATAATAATAATAACGACAGTTATGTTCCCTTGCTGTGTTCTAGTAATTTGGTAAAGCTGTGACCCGTATTTTTATAATTTTACTATTATTTCAACTTAGTTATTTAACATTTTAAATGACTAATTGATTATCAAAATGATTGCTGATTAATTTGCTGTTGATCAACTCGCAGAAATGCACATATTACCTTATTTCAGCGTCTCAAATGAGAGGATTTGCAGCTTTTCTTTGTTTTACATGACACCAAAGAACTTTTTATGAAAAACATTTTTGCAAATATCATTATTCTTAACTGGCAACTTCACAGCAATGACAAGACTCCAAGTCATCCCTGCTCTCGACCAGGAATAGTCCAGCATAAAACACCGACAAAGCACAATTTGTCAGTTTTATACGTTTTAAACACGCAAGAAAAAAAAGTTGTTGTTTTTTTTCGGTTTCCAGTGTCTGTGATAAGCTTAACTAAATTACATTAATTTAGAGCTGGACGTTTGTGAATTTTTACTGCAACTAATTAATTGCAGTCCTGATTGATACAATATTTCTTATATTTTATTGCTTTCAATCTATGTGTATAAAAACCATATCTAAGGACCGGAGGGAAAATCAATGACTGACCAATAATCTGTTAAGCACACAAAAAAAACTGTTTTGTTACAGTTTTAAAAGGACAGTATAAAAATAGCAATCAAGAGTATAAATCCTTTGTTCTATTTTTTTTATATATATTTCTACATTTACTCTCAACTTTCAGCTCCCCATGAGGCGGTTTAACTGCATCCATCTACGAGTAAAGAAAACCATCAAAGTCACCGAAGAAATTAGTCATGCAGTCAACTCAGTGTGAGACTGTGTGAGTATTTTAAATGTTAGTGTAGCTCGTGGCCGTAACAGTAAAAACTATCTGCCTGTGTAATATAGTCATCATTAAATCTGGCATGTGTGCGTGTGTGTGTTTTAACAGTCTGTACCTTCACAGCTGTCCACAGGAGTGAGTCCCTCTCCTCTGTTGATGGACCAACACATCTTTGTTGGTATTCCAAAGTATCCCATTACACCTGTGTACATCCGGTACCAGCTGGCCAGGACCACCTGGAGTGCAGAGGCAGCAGAGTCAGTGCAGAGCCTATTTAAACAACATGTTTGAAAGACCTTTGTGTCCCCCGAGGACTACACACACACACACACACACAGGGTTTTCATTTGTAGAATTCAATTACTTTTACACTAAGTGTTGGATTGCTACCCTGAGCAGAAAATGTTGATCTTGCTGCACTGTTTGTTCAAATGAGTACACAGTAATACAATTGAACTAGTTGTGGAGAATTCAGGAAATAACAACTTAAGTCTCTGAGACCCACAGGAGCACAAGAAAGAAGGAATACAGAAAAGATACTGGAACCATATAAAAAGAAGTCCTAAGGAATCTATTAGTACCAACTAGGTTGTGAGATTTTGTCAGAAAGCGGGCTAAATAATGCTCCAAAATTTAGCCTAAATTTTGGCATTTTCACTCATCGGGGGCATTGAGATTGACATTAAAAGGGTTTCTCAGCAGTGTCTACAAATGCTTGCCAATTAAAAAAAAACTCTAAAATGTCAAATGTTTGACCAAAGCACAGCATGGGTTTTTCCACAGTGTTCCTTAAAGCCTTGGCGTCTTAGTGTGGCATTTGAGGGATTTTTGACCATTTTAATCAAGTCTCAAGTGCTCAAAAATGTTTCAATTTAGCACCAAATCTGTGTAACGAATGGTATCAACCCAAAAATTGCTTCAACAACTTGTGTGACATAATTGAGCATGAGTGGACTTCATGTACTTCGATTTAAAATTTTTAATAGGTGACTAATCAGAACATAATTTTTATAACAGATTGATGACAAGATCCCATATGATGTACACTGCACATAAAAACAGGTCTATGTGGGTCTCTGCGGGGTAATAAGTGTGTGAAACCAATTTTAAACTACATTTTGGTGTCATCTTACAAAGTAGGTCAGGTGCATTAACATTACATCTCTTAAAATTTCACAATATTCTACCAAATCATGGAGCAACAAAACGCAATTTGTTTGGCAGCATAAAAAGTGAAAAGGAAGGAAATCAGTGGTGCTGTCAGCAGAGTAGCGGACTATTAAACTCCCGGCGAGGTTTGAGTAATTACATCGTGATATATAAAGCCCAATAATCTATATAATATCCGAATATTGCTATTATTATGATGGAGAGATATTATTGACCTCTTTACATTTACTAATAATGATGTCCTAGTGAGAGAAGCGTGTGGCAGCGCTGATTGGAAATGTTTCTATTCGGGCAGCACCGCTGGTGAAGGACACGCTGACGCTCCGGTGTCGGAGCTGGATAATAATAATAACAATAATAACAGTAAACAGCAGAAGACAACAACATTTAATATCCTCGGCTAGTATTCTCTTTAAAGAATTTCACGATCGCAGGGTGTATTTATTTTTGGATTATGTTTTAATGATAAACTATGTAGTCTAAACATGTTTTGCTTTGTCACTATTAAAAATCAAAACACCACAGAGTTTTATCAGCTCCAGGCATCGATACGATAGTCTAAGATCAATTCTCCGACTCAGACGTGTGCACTTCACGCTGACTCAAATTTGCGTACACGAGCTGAGAGCAGACGTGAGATCTGATCGTACCGTCCGCTCACGTCCAAATTGATAAATGCCGAAGCTTGCGTAGAAATCATCTTACGCCCACTTTACGCTCACTTTCTGACGTACGCTCATTTGATAAATGAGGGCCAATGTGTCCAGATGCTTGAACTGTCTGCTAGTAGTCACACTTCAGACTAGAATCACTATAAAATGTTGCAAAGGATTTAACTTATTCCTGCAACGCTGAAGAACTTCTTCCTGATAAAAAAAAAAAAATCAACTTAAAACTTACTTATTACAACTCTTATTCACCCCTTCAGGAGATAGAGTTTTGTTTGGAGCAAAGGGCTTATTTAAAATCATTTTTTTCTTTTTTTCAGCCAGAAGAATCACTTCTCAAGATCTGGTGTATCATACGACATGAAATTTAAGGTAAAATATTACTATGTTTTAAACAATTTAAAGTCTGATAACAGCAAAGTACTGCAAATCATATGCTGTATATAGAATGCCAAAATAAGCATTACCTCTGGATAGAGATTGAATCTCTTCAGTGTATTAATAACCAGGGGGTACTCCGTCAGTCGATCGTTCATGACCATGTGGAGGCCGTTCAGGAAAGAGGGAGCCTCAATAATGGTCTTGTAGTAGGAATAGTACAGACCCTGAAACCAAACGAAGACAAATAGACTTGATTAAACTCAAATAAACTATACAAGTACAAATAATCATCTGCCATCCAGTCAAGCTTCAGTTAACATCCATGTCTGTGTAGTCTCATGATATGTGCAGCGAAAATTTGAAGGAATTCAACAACATTTATGAAGCATATTTTTTGGTGAATTGGGAACTATCATTACCATCATCATCACATGTATTATTCAACTGATCCACTGATGAGCTCTACGCCCACCTGAAGCTCAGCAAAACCAGAGTGTGTGGTTTACTACCAGAGAAACCATTGTTCCACAGTAGACACAGCTTCAAATATATGGATGCTGCTGCAAAGAACCGAGAAATGATAAAAAGTGGATGCTTCACGTACATCCTTAACCCGGCAGCACAGAAGATCTATACCAGGGCTTGTAGCACCTGATAATGTAATAAATTCCCGATAATGTAATAACCCCGATAATGTAATAAAAATCTGCACTTGAGTCCATTGAAAATGTAATAAAACCTGATAATGTAATAACTTCCCGATAATGTAATAAAGTGCATTTCCCAATAATGTAATACACTTTTTACCAATAATGTAATAAAGTATAACACCAAGCACCTTTAGATTTCAAGAAGCTGTTGAATGCATTCGTGTGTCATGGATACCTCGTTTGTGAAAAACGGATGAACGGGTCAAAAGTTAATAAACATTCAACTTTGACCTGTTGGTGGCGCTAGAGCTCTTGAGCTAGAGTTGCCTACACAGTATCACCACTTGAACCCAAGTAATGGGTGGTCTGCTGTTTAAGTATTACAATATTGGGGAATTATTACATTATCAGGACTTGGGAAATGAAGGCTAACCTGATAATGTAATAACCTCCCATTAATGTTATACTTTATTACATTATTGGTAAAAAAAAAAAAAAAAAAGTGTATTACATTATCGGGGTTATTACATCATCGCGAATTTATTACATTATCAGGTTCTACAGGGCTGCTCAAATTTTAGTGACAGAGTGCCAGTTTAGGGAGCCTGCATGTGATTGTGGTCTACACAGGAAAGACTTTACCATACAATGATGTATAGTCATGCAACCAGTAGCTCTCTACAAGTGGTCATTCCTAACTTGACAGATGCTTTGCAGATTGATGCAGTATTCATGTAGTGTATTACATGTAAGCTATGAAATGGACAGGAGGATTAAAATACAATGCATGTAGTTCCTGTCACTTTCAGGGACGCACAAAATATTTTATGAGGGCATTCTGAGCAACAATGGTCTATAAAATCGCCAGAATTTCAAGACAGGCAGTGGGCACCCAAGATTAGTGTCACCGATTCAGTATCCGACCAAATGTGAAATATGGTCACAATCTCGCCTTCTGTTCCTGAGTTACGGTGTTGATAGGTTTTTATGGTGTCACAGTGAAGATGACTTTCTCCTTTGGGGTATAAAATGTCATTTGTGTGGAATTTTGTGATAATTAGCATATAAATTCTGGAGTTATCGCAGAAAAAAATATGTTCTGTGAGGTCACAGTGACCTTTAACCGCCAAATTCTAATCAGTCAGTCGTTGAATCCACATTGGCGTTTGTGCCAAAATTGAAGATATTCCTGAAACATAATGCCTCGGGTCAAGACTGGCACCAGGCATAAAACCTCAAAATGAGACAGAAGTTAGACAGAGACATATCAAGGCAGACTGAGAGAGAGAGGAAGAACAAAAGAGAGGCATAAAGAGAGAACAGAAGGATGCAGAGAGACAGAGACAGCAGAGAGCCACTAAATATAACTCCACAACATTCAAGTCAGATAGAAGAAACTAGAGCGATTTACACAGGCTCAGCAGATGGCAACGGTTCACAGCCCATTTGGTAGCACACAGCAGGGGTGAGGGAAGAAAAATATTCTGTTTGCATATGATAAATTTGCCACCTTCACTGTCATCTCTCAAAAAGGGCATGAAGCTTGTGCTGCATGTTGAATATCAGTGATTTTTACACACATATAACGATTGTGTTTCATGAACATATGCTATGTTCAAAGAGATATTTGCTGATTTTGGCCCTGTGCAGGGAACAAGACAGAAAGTGACAGAAAACTGACGCAATACAAATAAGAAATGCATCAATTTTTTGTCAATATTTTGCATGAAATTAAGGTTTCCGAAGGGCAAGTGCAATATCGATAATAATATTGTGGGAGGAAATGATGGCTTGGTGACACACTGTCACTTTGTCATGCTGCACAGACAAATTCAAGCCTGCGTTTCCTGTTGTGTTTACCTGGCCAACTCTGGCAGACACACAAGTCAGAGTTCACACTATTGAACCTTGCCTTGCAAATTCGTCTGGTTGTCAAATAGAAACAGTGTTTGAAAATGCCGAAGTCATTTGTCTATCGCTATGTCACCACCTTGTTTTGCATGATAACACAATACCAGATTACATTCTGCTGCACTGCTCAGACTCTTCACAGTTTGTCATTGCTCTGCTCGATATTTATTTATAACCCACGTTGGATCACGTCTTTTTCAAGGCGGAGTGTGGAGCCATTTTGTTGAACAGAAGGCTAATGTATGTGACAGTGCCTTAATGGAGACTAGGGCTGTAACTCACGGTTATATTCATTATCATTCATCTTCCCATTATTTTCAGAATTCATCAAATTAATTGTTTAGTCCATAAAATGTAAGAAAAAAAGTGAAAGATGCCCATCATTATTTCCTGAAGCCAAAGCAGCTGTTTCTAAATTGCTTGTTTTGTCTGACTAACAGTCTAAAACCCCAAAATATAACATTTTAAATCACATTAGGCACAGAAAAGCAGAAAATCCTCTCACAAATTATATAATTGATCATCAAAATGTTTGCAGATTAATTTTCTGTCAGTTGACTAATAGATTAATGGTTTTAGCTTTCATGATGACATGCCATCACACCGTGATCTACTGTTCTTTAAGAATAAATGTATCTCACGTCATGGCTCATCATACTATATACAATATATATGCATCATTAAAACAATACAAAAACCAGCAGTCAAACTGTGTTATGACAATGTGTATGTCATTTAGACAATTCTTTTATGCTTCAATTCTTGCAGGAGTGTACAAAAATGGGCTTCATCATGTGGTTATCACTGATTGACTATTGGTTTATAAATCACCTGGCCCTAGTGCATACATTCTTTTATCTATTTACCAGTTACACAGTGTAATATGAGTGTCAAATTAGAAGCAAAATCACGGCGTAAAACTTAAATGGAGTAGTCTATCTGCAAAAACGTTATCTGCTGCAACTACTCTGATAACTGATTAATCATTTGACACATTTTTCAGGCAAAAATGCCAAACATTGCCTGTTTCCAGCTTCTCAAATGTGAGAATTGACAGCTTATAATTGTTTTATATATTTGTAAACGGAATTTCATTGGGTTTTCAGTTGTTTGTCAGAAAAACATGACATCTGAAGTTTTTTTCCCACTGACCTGGTTAGGCAAATGGGTCAGAAATCTACTTGCCCAAACACAAATTAGTCAAATCATCAGCTCTTAAAAGTGTTAATTCTTTTTTATGTATTTGGCCTTTTACTTGCCCTGTGTAAGTGGGCTTATTGTTGAGTATCAGTCAATACATCTGAAAGTAATTGTGAGACTCACTGATAATGAAAGCAAGTTGATTAGTTGCAGTCCTGCAGTACTATGGTGTTCCTTTAAGGACATGGTTATAACCTTATGCTTAGCCTGTTTTACACCTGCATTTGCACTAAAACTCAAACAGTACAGGCTGACATCGGGAAACACTCTTATTAGTGCATCCCTAATATAAATAAATAATCTATTTACCATTTCTGTCCGGAAAGCCATTTCCTTCTCCAGGTTTGACAAGTGTGAAAAGTGTCTGTCATTCTCAAACAGCTGTGAGAGGTGATGCCTGATCATAGGAGGAGAAATATGTGAGCCAGGGTCTGCTTCCACAAGTAAACACAGCAGTGATGTATGAGTAATAACATGCTGATAGAGCAACTCACCAGTGGAGATATCCAGTCAGAGCAGCTGTGGACAGAGAGAATCAACTTTAAATGCTACTTCATGGTCTAGGGAGAAGCCACAAACACTAACCCACATAGATCACAGGGGTTTTATATCTGAATAATGATATTGATGCATTTTAAAGAGAAATCGTATCAACATTAGCTTGAACTTTGTCAGAAAACCTGTTAACACGTGTGGAACTAATATGTCACATAAGATGAGGAACACAGACTACTTTGGTGCGATTTTAATGAACAGCGACAATAGGTAGCTAACGCTGGTGAGCTAGCGTTTAGGTGAGCTAACGTTAGCCAAGTAATCAGCGGCGGAGATAACTTAATTTAGCGGATCCGCTAATGCTACTAGTACACACAGCGTTAGCAGCCGTTAGCTGAGGGCTCCAGCGGGGAGCTAGCAGGCTAACGCTCCTAACTTACCGAGGAGAAGAGTGATCCCCAGCTTCACGACTGCGGAGGGAGTTAGCCCGAGCTTATGTCTGATGCCCGAGAGCCCGTTTTGATGGGAGCTGTTGAAAGCTTTGCTCTCCCTGCCTGGTCGCCTCACGTTACTTTTGCCAGAATGAGAAACAAGCGGGCTCTTGTCTCGGTCAGTCTGGGTCGCTGGACTCTTCCCGGTCTGTTTTCTGTTTTTAGCCACCATGATTACCGAGGAAGAGCCGAGGTTTAGGCAGCGAGGCAGCCGTTGGAGGAAAAAAAACCCGAGGGGTGTGAGCTAAGCAGCCCCACAGTTGCTCGTATCTGGTCCTCGGATCTGCCCCTTTACTACCTGAGTGATGCTTTGGCTGCTTTCTCGCTTCAGACGCTCATTGAAATCTTGTTAAGCTGCGCGCCCTACCGGCCGTCTGACGTCACTGCAACGAGCTTTCTGATGGTCACCATGACAACAAAAAGTAGCGGGTACCACACGGTACCACACCGTTTAGTTCAGCCTCTGCTTTGTTTTCCGGTTTCATGAAAATTTACTGGTATTCATGTAATTTTCTCAGTAGTGATATTGTTGTACACTTGTGTGGTAAAGTTCTATTTTAATGAAACATTTTGTGTACATATTTGGAGTAATTAGGTCTATGTCTCGCCAAGAATACACTGTTTATCGTAGAAAGAAACTGTAAAAACAGGCATTATCATCCGAATTTTAACTCCCAGACAGTCCTTGAACGGATCATAGGTTACTTTAATCAAAGTAAAAAAAAAAAAAAATGGAACCAAAATCTAGCTTATAATGTGGTATTTCTGTAAAAAATACTTTTCATATTTATAAAAAAAATTGCCAAAAAATAAAGGTTTTGGACCAACTCCATCCTGTTAAAAACAATAAATTCTGCGCGCCTCAGCAACACAGTGAAACCATGATTGATTCCTCTGAGACGAACGGTCACATGACAAATATTCACTGAAAATCTGTTTACACAGAGCTGAGAGGAGAGGGCAGGAGAGGCTGGAAACATGCAAATACTTAGCCTAAATATGTAGAATATGTGAAGCATTGTTTTTACATCATATTGTGACATTTGGAAAAGTGTTATATATATAAATTCCATTTTATTCCAATTACTTTATTCCATTTATTCCAACAGACCTAGCCAAACAGTCTAAAATATGTACTGATCAAACCATGTGACTGATCTCTAGAGACAGGGTTAATACAATATTCAGCCCCTGCAGAGAAATGCATCTAATATATTAGGCTGTTTTAAATGGACAGTGTAAATTTCATACATGTAACATTAATTTTGACTGAAATAACAGGGGCATGCAGATCACAACAGTTAATATCAGTATTGCCAAATAATGCATGCACCTCTTAACTACTTCTCTGTGTATCTTAGTGTGAAATCATTTAGCCAGCTCATATTTGGGCTGTTTTAAATGGACAGCTTATACATTTAATACTCACCTGGTCTGAGATAGGAGGGGATGCAGATCTCGGCAGGTAATAAAATATATCCCAACCTTTGCACAATGCATCCACATTGTCACTTTATTTCAGCACATCCATTTTCGATTGATAGTGTGAGTTACATGCATTTAATAAAAAGGTGAACTGAAATTAGGAGGCGGGGGGACACATCAAATAAAACTGTGATAGGAATCAAATGGTATTGTCAGCACATTCTTTATTTGATCAACGTTGACAGAGTGGATTTGACATTACACCTACATTTCTCTGCTGGGATGAAAAGTATATGTTATCCTATTATTTACATTTTAGAAAAACAGATGTGAGGTAATATGTAGGGCCAGCTCTGTTCCAATGCAAATAGGGTAATTAACTGTGTGGTCAAAGACCTTTTGAGGCCAGTAAACCCTCAGCCTCAACACAGGGCTCCCCACAGGGCTGTGTACTCAGTCCTCTGCTCTACACTCTGTACACCAATGACTGTGTCAGCACCCACCCAGACAACATCATTGTTAAATTTGATAGTTGGACTAATCTCTGGAGGTGACGAGACTGCTTACAGGGAGGGGTCCAGAGGCTGGTGGGGTGGTGTGCTGATAACAACTTGGTCCTCAACACCTCTAAAACAAAGGAGGTGATTGTGGACTACAGGAGGAGGAAGACTGACCTGTAGACCATCTGCATAAACGGGGAGTCTGTGGAGAAGGTTCACAGCTTCAACTTCCTAAGTGTGCACATGGACGCAGACCTCAGATGGAGCTCCAACACCTCAGCGGTCGTGAAGAAGGCCCAACAGAGCTCCACTTTCTGAGGATCCTCAGAAGGATCAGCTTAAAGAGGGAGCTGCTGACTGTCTTCTACTGCTGCTCCATTGAGAGTGTGCTGACATATAGTATATGTGTGTGGTTTTCCAGCTGCACCATGGCACACAGAAAGGCACTACAGACAGTCATTAACACAGCCCAGAAGATCATCGGTCACCCTCTCCCCTCCCTACAGAACCTCTACAGCACCCGCTGTCTGAGTAGGGCATGCACAGTACACAGTACACCCCCAGGACACGGGTGTTCCAGCTGCTGCCCTCTGGCAGACGTTTCAGGATGCTTAAAACACGGACAAACACACTGAGGGACAGTTTCTCCAACAGGGCTATAGCCCTGTTAAACGGAAACAGTTGACACAATTGTGTTGTTTCAGCCACATCGTTTCACATTCATGTATGACATGTGCAATAAGCTTTTTTTTCTGTGTGACATGTGCAATAGGTTTTTCATTTTTCTCTGTTTTTCCTGGATAGCAGTGCAATGTTTTGTGCGCAATGTATGTGTGCATTGTTCGCAATCATTTGCAGCTTTGCCATGTGTCTCTGTTTGCAGTCCTGTTTACAGTCCCTTACTTTGTGATTTGTGTGTGGTGTCCTTTTTTGCTTGTTTGTTTGATGGGTGCGTGCTTTGTTTGGTTATTTATTTAATATTTATCTTTTTTGCACTGACGGGAGAGCTGTGCCTCAATTTCGTTGTGCTAACGTTTTGTTTTTTGTTCTACCGTGCAATGACAATAAAGACTCAAGAATAAAGTTCTTTGACTACTTATTTGTTTATAGTATGTCTTTGTCTCAATGTCATATGGTTCCACGTATCTTTGTCAACATGCATCATCAAATGAACAAGATAAAGAATTGAGACCTTTTCAGTGTCTTATGAAAGTTGTTTTTTTTCCAGAATGTCTTGCTACTAAGTTGTAATAAGTGAAGCATTAAGGACAATACTATGTACTATTAGAGTGTTTACATTTATGGGCATACAATTTGACCTTAACTGTGAAAAGTTGTCTTTATCATTACTAGTGCAGTGCCCATGGGAAGTATGTATTTGTATTGAACATTGATATTCGCTGGAAACTACTCGAATATTATTGGAAAATCGAACCTTGTAGCACACTTTAAAACTCCGAAAGATAGGTAGGCTAAATAGACTTACAGATGAGATGAGTCAGGGTGTAAATCCAGAGTGAATTGAGTTACTGACCAGAGCTGTGTTCTGATACCCATACTTCCATGAGTACATCTAAACGCAGTACACTATCCGCACTTACTAAGTATGCAGATTTCAGCAGGTGAGTGTTGTTCCAAATCTAATACTCCGTGGTGCACTTACCGGAAATTACGGTCGCATCAGCCGCCGCGGCTCAACACCCGCCAAAAACATCGCGCTTTGAACGGCGGAAAAAATACCCTTTGTATTGTTTAATCGTTGGTGTACTTCTACAATCCTGCAATATGGCTCCATTAACGCAGAAAATAATTTCAGCCGCCATAAAAATTTTTTTTTAGAGCTGAGTAGCTCTGCCTGGCTCCGCCTCTTCCGCTATGTACACAAGATGGCGGCCGTTGAGGGCATAAAGTGTACATCGTTGCACACTCAGCGTTTTGACCATTATGAGGGCAACATCCGGGTCCTGTGGGTACACTTCTTTTCGCCGCGATCGGAATCGGAACACCCTGCATACTCTAAACTAACTATAGTAAGTACGGGAAGTATGGGTATTGGAACACAGCTCAGGTGTAGGCCTATCACACAATGGGGCGGAGCTCCCCTAAAAGGCGTCCAATCAGAAACAGTGCAATGCCGCAACACATCCTACTTAAATAATGATATTTTGAAAAATGAATTAAAAAATCTTCAAATTCGAGGATACGCACCTTTGTGCCATGTGCAAGCCACATACGAAATCTGAGGTCAGTCTGATAAACGGTCAGAGAGATATGCCCCAGACACACACACACACACACACACACACACACACACAGACGCTTCTTGCTTTTACAGATAGATTTGTGTCATGAAAGTTCCACCAGCAATTTAAAACCAGTAGATGTCACCAAAGGATCACAAAATAAGTAAGGACACTTGGTGGATTTTACATTATTTACATTTTAGAAAAACTGTCTGTAAACTCTAAAACGCAGTCTAACCTTTTGTAAACTATATACAGCAGATCATATGTCACCACTAATGAACTCCACAAAGAAGATTATATGTTTTTTAATGAGCACTGCACCAAGACAAATTCCCATCAACTGTAGGTTATTTTCAATTTTTCTAACAAAAAAATATTCAAAAGAGCCATGCCGATTCATAAACATATTGACAGTCCTCATACATAGCTTATTATATTGTCTAACAGATTATTTACCAAAATGTGGCCCATGTTAGCTGACTCTCTGCTGACAAGAGAGGAGGAGGAGCAAACAGGGAAGAGAAGTGAAACTAAGAAGTTTTTATACAAGACTCCATTTTACACTCGTCAGAGCAGAAGGAGAAAACCAGGCTGTGTGAAGTCGGGTGAGTGTTAGTACTAAAATAGAGTTTACTCTGAATGTTCATGAATCTGCTTATATTTCCCCCGCATTATTTGTTTATTGTGTTATAATTTCTGTTAAGTAGCGTCCTCCAAGGTGACGTCTTCAGATGTTTACGCTTTTCATTTCCTGGTCTATCCTGACTTATTATTCGTATTTTAAACGGTTAAAGTTGATCATTTTGATAACTAGAAAGTGCACATGATTTTTAATAAACATACAGTAAAGAAATACAGTATATTACAGTAAATAAACACAATAACAGGGCTCTAAACATACGCATTTAATTTAACCTGTTCACGTGTTCACACGCAACGTCCAGGAAATTGTGCCACTATTTTTAGACTGGTACAGGTAGGAATTAAGAGGGTTTCCCGTAGACTTCAGGAGTTTGCCACGTTAGGGGAGCGCAGTGCCGGAGAGCTGCAGTTTCAGACCCGCAGTTTCAAGCCCCTCATTTTTTAACGCCACCTACTGTACAAACATAAGAAATCACATTGTCTTAATCAGGGATGGGCAACTGGAGGCCCGGGGGCCGCATACGGTCCATACCCTCACTTGAAGTGGCCCTCAGCACAACTACATGCATTTGAGCATGAAATCTTAAAAGTGCAGTGTAAAAATGCACAAAATTACTTCTTCCAATGAATGTTGGTCTGCTGTTCTTGCACTGAAAAAAACCCAAAAAGAAATCACATTAAGTGGTTATTTTTATTTGCTTCATACTGTTTTGTATTCCTATTTATACTGTTAAACATGCATTTGAGCATGAAATATGTTAAGTTACTGCACTGTAAACATATTTCAAATTGCAGTTTCATCATATCTGGTTAAGTGTGGTAGTGTCCATGAAAAATTGTGGCCTCCTCCAGCATTTAAGTTGCCCATTCCTGGTCTAGATAGATTATATAACATATATATAACATAAAAATTACAATTATAATAGCAACAATAATAACAATATAATATGTATACAATTGTAGATACATTGTGTTAATATATGGTCATATCTACAACTATTAACAGATGAAATGCAGTAATGTGTTATTTTTATTTATGTTCGTATTAGTGATTGCTCAGAGTTGCACGTTGGGAAATTTGTGTTATTAGCATAATTACCATATATTCTGGTAAAATAAAAATGACATAATATGCTATGGCCTTTGGTGTTACGAGATCATCATACTAGATATTTGAAGACAAGACGAGATGTTTCTTTCAGACAATAAAGCATTTATTAATACCCCCCAACCCCTAGCCTGGGTATACCCAGACTGCCTTGTGCGCTCGAATTTAATTTCGAACTGCGGCGGGGTCTGGAAACTAGAGAGGAATCTTAGCCCTGTTTTAGGGATCCAATCACAGAGCGGGGAGGGACGGTGAGACGATGACGCGTACTACTCGGCACTTGGAAGCTTTCCGGATCCAACATGGCTGCTGCAGACGCGAAACTCTCTTTAGCTGTAGATGGTGTTTTAAATAGTTTAGAGCGAAAGTTGAAAGGCGAAAGGTCTCTCGGCAGCTCCGCTGTCCCCCGGCTGGTAGCGAGATCACCGGTAGCGGGGCTATTAGTTCGGGCGGCTCGTTGCGCCGAGCCGCCGAGACTGCCGGTCACCGCCGGTGATCTCGCTACCAGCCGGGGGACAGCGAAGCCGCCGAGAGACCCGCAGCAGCTTGTTTGTTGCCCATAAAATCAGTGGATGTGTGTGGCAGAATGGCATGAGGGGGAATAAAGCATGAAAATAAATAATCTTGCAGAAAGCGAGAACTGGAGAAGCAAAGCAGCAAACAACACTCTCTCACAGACACACACACACAACAAACATCCATCTCTGTTGCTCTACTGCATCATCTGGTATAACTGATCTGATACCTGCAGACGCTTTTGATAGACATTCTAAGCTCCCAATAAACGGCTCTGGAGGATCGTAAACCACACCTCCTCTACGGAGAAAAGCATTGAAGGTGTCCAGACCTAATCTCCAATGAGATTTGGTCTGGTGTTAGCCAGGCTACCCAACCCCAGACTTGTTCCACCACCATCACCACTACGTCATCTCCATGGCACCAATCTATCGTTTCCTCTTGTAGAGACTTCTTTAAAAAATGTAATTGAATAAGTAAGTCGATTTAAAGTAAAAGTAATAATCTTTGTAAAATACAAAATCAAATATAAAAACCCACACCAGCTGGCGTTTGGCAATTGTGACACAACATTTACTGTTAAAAGGGAATGAAAATTATCCTAATTCTTTAACAAGATTATCTACTTTTGCATATCTTTCATTTTGCTGTGCAACACTAAAATTAATAAAATAAATAGTTCATGTGTAACTCACATTGAGGTATTCCTCCACTTCCACCTTGTCATCGTGAAACAAATCATGAAGTGCAATTTCTTCTTCCACTAACTATAAAATACAATCTTCTCTGGCTCTCAACGAAGGCTGTCGCATCTTCCGTGGTTCACTCCTCTCGTCTCGTCTCGTCTCGTCTCGTCTACTGTCTTACACTTTGAGAGACTCTCTGCACTGCTTCCCAAAACTAAAGTAACTAACTAAGTCATGGATTTGATCAACTGGTCTCTAAGCGCAATTGAGGAGAAGCCTGGGTTGGGGGGAGCCCACCTGTCCTGCCGAGACGTTCGCAGCTGACTACACGATGGACGTGTGGGAGAGGTGGCGAGTTGTGTGCCTGGCGGCTCTTTCCGTGGAGGATATTGAAGACATCCACCTATTTGGAACCATGATTACAGGTCTTTTGCTGACTGGATTAAGCATTGCTCTGGTTTATTGAGAAATACAGAAAACGGTGACAGCTGTCCAAAGCCCCATAAGGCAGCCCGACTTGATTGAAGTGGTGGGCAGAGCTGTTGGTACTCAGACTGTGGCCACAAACCGCAATATGGATAAAATCATGGAGGAGCTGACGGCTTTGCACAGGCAATTGGATCGTTCCGGAGACCAGAATGGACAAGAAGGGTAGTTGTGTAAATTGAATGCGGCCACTCGCCCCAAGCCCAACAATTCCAATCTCATCTGCTTTTGGCCCCCCTCAACCAGCACTGGCCTCAAGGCCCTTACTGGAATAACAACTCCCCTGGAAGAACACTGCAGCGAGACGCTCTTGCATTGGGCCCCTTTCCTCTGCCGTCCACCCTCACTTGCATAACTTAGGGGTAATATTTGATAAACCATCGTCGTTTGACACCCATGTTAAGCAGCTGTCTAGTTCCTGCTTTTTCTACTTGAGAAATATCAGCAAACTGAGATCAGTAATTTAAAATACTGAACTTGAGACCTTATACATGCCTTCATCTCATCCTGTATCGACTACTGTAACTCACTGTTCTCCTCACTCACTATGTCCGCTTTACCGTCTACAGTCAATTCAAAATGCTGCAGCACGGCTCCTCACTTGGACAAACAGACGATCTCACATCACCCCCGTACTCAGATCTCTTCACTGGCTCCTCGTTGCATTCAGGATCCAGTTTAAGATTCTCACTCTTACCTACAGAGCGCTGCACAATCTGGCCCCCGGCATATGTAACTGAGCTACTTCACCCATATCCCTCTGCTCGCTCCTCCAATCAAACACCTTAAATTTACTGTCTGTCCCAAACAACTGCCTTTGAAGCCATAGCTCCGAAAGTCTGGAACGCTCTGCCTGAACCCTTACGGTCCGCAGTATCTGTGGATTCTTTTAAATGTCAGATTAAGACATATCTGTTTAGGCATTTAGTTGACTATATGTACCTGGTCAACTAGACATCCAGGCTTTAACTATGTTCTCTTGATGTATTGTGTTTTTCTGTGTTTGCCTGTATGTTGTTTTTATGTCCTTGTAAAGCACTTTGGGTTTTTTTCCTGTGAAAAGCGCTTTATAAATAAAATTTACTTACTTTCTTACTTACCCCCCATGGCACGCCTTCGCCACTTTGTATCCCCAGTGTGACAAGCGGGTCTGTGACCAGCGCCACAGTGGCTGCAGGACCGGGTGGCTGCTTGCCTGCACTGGCTACCTCCACTGCCCCATTACCCTGCCCTGTGGCATGTCATAAGTTTTTCATGTTGTTCAACTCGATAGCGATACTCAGGAAAATATTCGATAATCGATACCATTTTCGATACCACAAGGATAAAAACAAAGACCCCACAATTTAACAGAAATACTTTAATGAAAAAGAAAAATGCAACATGTAAAAATTAACAGAACCACAGGTTAAATATTTATAATAAAAAACAGTTGGGGGGGGGGGGGGGGCTATCGACTTTAGAAAATGAGTATCGTATCCGGATACAACGTTTTAGTATCGATACTTTTTTGAGTATCGATACTTTTGACAACCCTAGTATTGAGTTGTAAATGTAGTTTTTTTTTCCTCCTCCCCTCTCCTCACGTTATGCTGTATATTTTTTCTTCCATCCCTCTCTCCCTGTCCTGTCAACCCCTTTGTCACATTGTATGTATGTTTATGTATATGTATGGACGGGTTTATGGCTAATTTCCTTGTCCTAGTACTTGTTACTCTGAACTGTTGAGATGAGATTCACCTTTATCGTCATTGCACAGTCAGCTGCAATTCTAACAGACGTGACTTTTTTTTACTGTTTTCCTGTCATGTTTTGGATCCAGACTAATGACTACTTAATTTTTCTGATGCAGGCTCAGAGCAGTAATGTGGGCAGTCAGTTGTATTTGTACTGAGGTTGTGATGCAAACGTTGGAACAGTCAGCTCGTCTCAGGACTCTGAAGCTAGCTGAGTCAAAGAACCAAAAATTCTTTTAAACTTGATCCATAACTTTTGGTTTTGTGTTCATCTCGACAGGATTAACGACAGCATGAATAAAGCTGAGAAACCGGAACAATGTGAGTATTTTCCCACATTCATCAAGCTACTGTAAATACAAATCTTAAAATGTCCTTATTGTTGAACAAAAATATGTCTTGTTCCATATTCAAACTTTGTGGAGCTGTTGTGAAAATATTCGAGAATTTTGTCTGCTAAAGTTTTCTCATAGCTCGTTCAAGTTTTCATTATTTTTCTTTCACTTCCCTCCATCAGATGACTCTGATGTCAAACTGGATGTGAAAACAAACCTGCCCGAGGATGACATAAAGGTGAGAATGGAGCAGATATACAGTGTGAAGTTTATTTTCATAAAATGTGATTATTCTGTACCAAGCAAACGGTGACAGGGGAATCGTGACTTGTTTTCATTAAACTTGAATTGAACCTAATTTCTATTAAAACAAATAATTTTGTCTTTCTTAATTCCAGGCTCCATTGTCCTTCTCACCTGAACTAACATCTGGAAACATGCAAACTTCATACAAGTAATATAAAATAACTTTAATTTGTTCATCAAGTTGTGATTCTCAACACCAGACAGTGAACAGGTGGAATCATGGACACCATGACTGCATTCATAAAGCCTTATATATTTCGCCTCTCATTCACTCCCACACTGATTGCAGAGAGCTACCAAACAATGTGCTAGCCTTACCATTTTTAGTGATTTGGGGTTCAGGAACTAGTTCAGGTGGCTTGAACAAAACAGCATTGCAGCCATGACAAGCTGACAGAGGAACAAAGTAGCTAAGCCAGAATACAGAGATTGGTCGATGCAGGTGGGTGGTGAAGGCCAGGCAGAGCAGCAAAGCAGAAGATGGAAGTTGTGGATGTTTCACCCCCAAGTTTAGTTAATAGGATATATGTGAACACAGCAGAGGCGATATCTAATTTGAGAACCCTCACAAACACTGGTATGAACACGATTAACGCATAAACACAATGAAACAACTGTCAAAAGACACTGCTGGTGTTCCATCATGAAGAAGAAAAAACAAACAAAGAGGAGGACATATTTTAGGGCAAATGCAACAATTGAATCCAAATATTCCATACATCTGGATAAATGAAACAAGCCACAGGTCTGAAAAAGTCCTGTTGGATTGGTCCCCCGAGTGTTATTATGCCATACAAGAACAGCTGTCAGCGGAAGCAGATCATGTGACCAACAATAGATGCTTGTTACATTAATTCATCCCTTCTGTGTCCTTCAGGTTCAAGTGTCCTGGTCCGGGTGTGTTCCAGTGTGATCTGACTCGAATGGTGTTTGTTATGGCTCAGGAGGCGGAGCTAAGTTACAGGACCGTCATATGGGATGAGAGCCTCCTCCAATCAGCTGGCAAGCTGCCTGCAGGGCCGCTGTTTGATATCAAGTGCTCCGATGACTCTGCTGTCGATGAGCTCCACCTCCCACACTGTGAAACAAAGGAAGGTAAAGAGGTCTTCAATGTGAAAAAAGATTTATACTAATATGTAGTACCAAATATATACACTACAGCTGAAAGGTTTGGAATCAGCATTTGTATTAATTAGGGCCGGGACTTTAACGCGTTAATTAAGATTAATTAATTACACAAAAATTAACGCTTTAAAAAAATGTACGCATTTTAATCGCACTTATTTTTGCACCGCAGAACGTTTCTCACTGGATGAGTTTCAGGCGGACCAATTATACTGGAGCACCAACTAGCGTTCATGAGTTCAGACAACAACAAACCACAGTGAACATGAAGGAAGAAGCTGATGAGACGCTTTGGTTGGCCCCGTGGATGATGGGACATTTTGTTACTAAAAACCAACGGATGGAAGCGTCGATAAGAGCATGGTTGTGTTGCTATGCAACAAGGAATTCACATATCACCGTAGCACATCGAGCCTCAAGTATCACCTCAATGCTAAACATATAGCAGCTAGCGGCTAGTGTGGTAGCTAGCGTGGATTGTGTTTTACTTTAAAAACCAAAGTATTATAGTTTACAGAAGGTCTACCTACCTATAGGCTACCTGAATTTATGAAATGTACTATATTTCTAAATATGCTATTGCTACACTTAATGGCAAAAATTGCACTGGTCTGTTGGACTTGGAACAAAAATAAACAATATTTTTGTTGCTTAAGCTTATGTCATTATTCAATAAACAAAAATTACTTCTCACTGTTCTCAGGTCACATATTTATATGCGATTAAAATGTGATTAATTTCGATTAATTAATTACAAAGCCTCTAATTAATTAGATTATTTTTTTTTATCGAGTCCCGGCTCTAGTATTAATGCTTTCCTCCTTTCCTTCAGTAATGAAATAATCAGAATAAGAAGAAATTGAAAGTTTGAATGAAATTATTCAAACTTCTTTTTAGTCAGTCTCCTTGCAGGTTTGCATTGCAGGCGAGATTGTTATTGGAAGTTGAATTTTGTATTTGTTTTCTAGTCCAGAAAAGCGTACCACACAAAAGCTGAGCAGCTTTTTCCTTTCACAGCGTTGGCCTTTTACGGCCTGATGTCTGTCGTCCACTTCACTGATGATGGAATGAGCATCTTGGAGCCGAAGGAGATCACAGACTCTCATGTGGTTGTGAAGGTCCCTCACCTCTCTGCCTTCGGCCTGATCTGGGATGCCTTCAAAAGGTTTCTGAAAATCTCACTGCCAATAAAGGGCCAAATTCTGCTGTTGCGCCGACCTCTGTATGTAAGGTATCTAATACTGGACGTAATAGTGCTGCAGGAAAACATCCCTGCGCATGAGGTAAGGAACCTTCTTAGCCTTTTAAAGGTCGTCATGACAACAGTTTGTTCTTAATTGTTTGTTCTCTGTGCAGTGCTGTTGTGTTTGGAGACTTTTATCCAGAATATTTAACGCTTAGTTTAATTATCCAGAATAGTTAACGCTTAGTTTAATTATCCAGAATATTTAACGCTTAGGTTAATTGACTTACCAGAACATACTCATAAAGATGTTTTAGGTGATTCTAATTCTTATCTCTCTGCAAAGCACATCACATGTGTTGTTTTTAAATGTGCTTGATGGAAAAAATTGCCTCGACTATCTCAGCAGGAACTAAACTAATGAAATTTTCCTTTACTGAAGGTTGCCGTCCAACATGAAGGTTCTGAGCTGATCACGGTCTCCTCTGACTGTCTTCTTAGCTTTGGTCAAAATTACAATGTCAAGTGTGAACCGACGTGCCACCTGATACAGCCGAAGGTGAGTCAAGTCACTTGATTCGATAGAATGATCCTGAATACAGTTTCTGGTTCATGTAGATTCAGTCAGGGAAGTAAAAAATGATGTGTTGCTTCTGGTTTTCAGGGTGCAGAATTCATGTCAAGGGTGGGACCAAATTACCATTCTACATTTGAAGTTTTCGTGACTCCAGACACAGAGAGTGTGACTGTGATAGTCCAGGACCAGGAGAAGAAAGAAGTCTGGAAAAATTTCGTGTTACTGACAGGTACAAACTTCAGCCTCCTGCAGCAGCGTGTCGCCTGATGTCAGAGTTCAGACCTGTGACGGACGAGAATATAATAGATATGTATATCTGCTCTTATGTACAATCTGGGACCGATCTCATATCATTCTGTATTTAGGCTGCATACAGCACATTATTGCTCCATTAACTGAAAAAAAAACCTACTACTGGTAATTTAGAACAATGTTTTTTTTCCCTCAAAGGAGAACAGAGGAGCGGATAGATGGTCATATAACAAAATATTTATTTCTGGTTATCTTCCAGCTCCAAGTGGGGAAATTAGAGGAGGAGAGGACAGCGTCCCATCAGAGGACAGTGTCCCATCAGAAGACAGCGTCCCATCAGGGGACAGCGTCCCATCTGGGGACAGCATCCCAGCTAACAAAAGGATTGTCTCAATTCGGGTAAAGTTCATTAACACAGTGACTGATTCTTCTCTGGGGTCGATTCTGGATATACTTCTTGAGCGTCGCGTGATATATGATGCTGAACTGCAGTCAATCTGTAAACCAAACAGAGCAACAATCGACAAAGCACGAGACACGATCGACTTGGTGCGAAGGTGTGGAGCTGACTGCTGCTCAGTTCTGATCACTGCTATCCGTAGGGTGGATCCATGTCTTTCCAGAGAGCTGAAATTAAGCTGAAGCAGAGGGGACTAACTGTGGTGCTGAATGTCTATAATGGCTAAGTACGGCTGGGCAATAATTCAATACAATAATTTATTTCATTGGCATCGTATCTTGATAAAAAAACAAATATCCAGTTATCGTGACACAAAATTACATTGTATAATTTGATACTAACAAGTACTAGGGCTGGGCGATGTGAGAAAATATGTCACCTGAACAGTATAAAAATGCTTATATATTTTTTTATAATGTATTGTCTAATGTAATTCAATGTCAAAAATCAGCGGCCGAATTGTTATAATGCAAGGTTTACGTCATTTATAAAAAGGAAAAAAGACAAAAATAGGCTTTAGTTATTTCATATAGACAATTTATCAACCGAATAACCAGAAAACATGCTTTATCATGATATACATTGTTAAAAAAAAGTAATTTCATATTTCAGTAACGGGATAGAAGATTTTGGCCATATATCGCCCAGCCATACAGCCTACACATTCCTTGCCATCTTTATATGAGAAATTTTGCCTTTTAAACTTGTATTTTTTTAAAGTGAACTTGGACTACATTGGATGATCGCTGAGCAGCGACATACTTTTATTAAGAGCTTAAATATAACCCACACAAACAAGCCCTTTTATTTGACTGTAGCTGATGACGTGGTGTCATTTCAGCTCCCAGTCCATTCTCTGGCTGCAAAAACACAATATAGCAAATAGACCAAACTCGAGATTTTAGTTTGTTATTGTCTCATGTTCATTCAAAACAATCTCTGTAGGAGGCCTCCACAGACGGCTTAATTTGTAGGCCAGCTCTGTTCCAATGCAAATCGGTAATTAACTGTGTGGTCAAAGACCTTTTAAAGGCCAATAAAAAGGGAGAACTCTTCGATCATCCTGTAGTTCTTCTACAGGTCCTACAGTCCTCAAATAAGGAGTTGATCCTTCTCTAAAGATGACTCCGGGAACAATCCCAGTTTTGTTTTTACGATTGTCTACATTTTAAAGTTTTTGTCTAAATCTTTTTAAACATGCCATGTCAAATAAATGAGAAAAACAATTGAGACCTTTTCAGTGTCTTTGTATTAAATAAGTTGTGAATTCTTACCAATAACATCTTTTCCTTGACTTTTTACATTTTTCTTTGGATTCAGTCTGAACACACAGTTAAAATTCCCACTCGGGAAGCTGTATGGCACATCAAGCAGGTCCAGTCAGACCTGTTCTTGTGCTTGAAGTTCCTGGCAGTTTGTGCTAATGCTCCAACAATGGTCTTCTGCCTTTTACTGGGTTCAAACCGGTTGGGTCTGTTATATCTTCCTCATATCCTTTTCCCTCTGTTAGTGTAATGCGATTGTAACCATGTACATTCATGTGCTACTGTAGCATTATTAAGCACTCTCCTAGAGGGATGGGTTCACCTGAGAGCTGAAACAGGAACTTAGTCTGGATTTACACAAATTGAAGATGACATGTTTACGGTAAATCTGAGATAAATATATTAATAATAGATAATATAACATTCTTAGTGACATGACATATTGCCCCTGTGTTTGTTTCTCTTCTGAAACATTGTTCTGTTATATTCTAAATAGGGCCGGGGCTCGATTAAAAAAAGAATCTAATTAATTAGAGGCTTTGTAATTAATTAATCGCATTTTAATCGCATATAAATATTTGACCTGAGAACAGTGAGAAGTAATTTTTTTTGCATGGATTTTTAGTAAACCATTGAATAATGACTGAATACATAAGCTTAAGCAACAAAAATATTGTTTATTTTTGTTCAAGTCCAACAGACCAGTGCAATTTTTGCCATAAAGTGTAGCAATAGCATATTTAGAAATAAAGTACATTTCAGAAATTCAGGTAGCCTATAGGTAGAAAGTAACACAATATTTTCAAGTACATTCAGAACACTGGAAACCCTGACTATTAGAAAACACCTCTCTGTTGCTTCAGAGGCCATAACAGACTTTGTTGATTTACCAACAGCTGGTTTAAAAAAGTCTAGTTAATTTCAGTCCAAAATGCGTCATTTTTTTTGACGCGTTAATTTTTTTGACGCGTTAATTTTTGTGTAATTAATTAATCTTAATTAACGCATTAAAGTCCCGGCCCTAATTCTAAATAATAATAAGTGATGCATTAAGGAAAATAAATATTTACCATTAGAGTGTTCACATGTATGAGCATAAAACTTGACCTGAAGTGTTGAAAATAGTCTATAATTCCTGTTTGTGTCATAAAAATTCCACCAGCACTTTAAAACCAGTAGATGTCACCAAAGGATCACAATATTTCTGCACTCCAAAATCACAATTTATTCATTGATATTCAAGACTGCATTTCATATCAGCGTCCCTGGTTGTCTGATGCAGATTAGATTTAGTTTATGACATTATTTAAACAGGTAACATGGACTTCATACACACAAACTTTCATATTTGTTTTCTTTTATTTCCTAGAAAATGGGCTTTTTCTCCATGTTATTGTTCTGTTTCAACATGTTACAACTGAAGCATTGTTATAATAATCTTTGGATAGAAGAGATGTTGCAGGACTTTAAAAAAAAAAATATGGTAGTTGAGAGCTCTGGATAGCAGATATAGCTGACTGTGATGATGCTTCCTTTGGTTTTGACCTGTGTGCCATAGTTTCAGAGACGGGAACGTCAGGAAAGATGAGCTGATCTCATCTGTTTAGCTTGGAAAAGAACGGGGAAAGGGAGCAAGAGGGAAAACTGTCTGCCTTCTGGTGGTAACATAATGACAGCTTCCCTCAAATTACTCAAACAAACAACCAGAATCTGCACTCTGGTTCCCGCTCAGGGTGATGTGGTGGCCGGCCTGGGAGGTGTATCTGGGTGAGAAAACCAGGGAGGGATGAGAAGTTTTTGGGAGATGGTGTGTTTGTTTTCTCCGTCGGCTCAGTACTCGGAGCCAAAAGCTGCATGTGAGAATCTGTGAGAATCACCACAGAAAATAAGAGAAGAGAAGACGATGAACACGGAGTCAAAGAATAGATTTGAGGTCATGAGTATGTCATACTAGGAAAAAGGAATATTTGTCATTTTGTGTCTTTGACCTTTCATAGATTTTATGGTATAATATTCTAATTCAAAGTCAAACTCTTTACTTAAATGAGTCCTTCAATCTCATAATAACTTTCTAGGACGATTAAGAGGAAGACCAATGTTTAGTGAGTTTACTTAGTATTGTTTCTAGAGCAGTTCTTGATATTATTATAAGAAAAACTACTAGAATATTAATTAATTAATGAATTGGTAAAACCGATGGGTCAGTTACAGTGGTGGAATTTAACTAAACACATTTACTCAAGTACTTAAATTTAATGTTGTGGTACTTGTACATTACTTGAGTACTTCCACATTACGTAACTTTATACTTCTACTTAACTACATTTTAGAGGCAAATATTGTATTTCTTACTCAAATCTCAACCTGAAAAGTAACTAAAGCTGTCATCTAAATGTAGTTGTCATAAAAAACATGATCTAAAATCAATATGCATGTTTATAAATTAAACCTCATATACTCAACAGTATATTAAATAGTTAAAATGAGCCATACATGGACAACAGTAAAATGCTGCTTTCATAAATGCATCAATATAAAAATATATTTGGGATTTATAAAACAATCTGAGTGTGTCCATTCTGCATAAAGAGTACTTTTACTTTTGATACTTTAAAAGTACATTTTCTGATACTTTTGTACTTTTACTTAGGTAAGTTTTGAATGCAGGACTTTTACTTGTAGTTAAACAGTGTGGTATTAGAACTTTGATTTATACTGACCAGTGGTGGAATAATTATTTAGATTTACAACAATAAAAGTAAATTCACATTTTTTTATGTTAAAATGACCTGCACTCAGAAATACTCAAAAAGTAATGTTACCTTTTTACTTCAGGCGATTGCATTTACGCTTTAAGTTGTGATACTAATTTCTGTGTTGGACTATAAAAATACTTCATCCCTGCAGCACTCTATAACTGCTATGAATTTCACTCTTTTTACATTTTGCAAACCAAGTTTTTCTTTACTATACTAATCTTTCATATTATTCTTGTTTATGCTTCTTTCTGTGAATGGTAGTCATGTTTTTATTATTACTGTACATTCTTATTCCATTGTTGTAATGCCTATTGTAGCCCTCATTTTATGTTTTTTTTTTTATTGTGTGTATTATGAGTTAATTTGTAATTAAATATACTTATGAAAAAAATTCTTTATGCTTTGCAAAAATTACCACATGACAGCAGAAACTGTAATGAAAATAAAACATAAGCATCCTTTCTTGACTCAATAAATCGAGGTCGTACTGTTTCTAGTTGCCTCATTTCCCCATCATAATTATATTTGTCTCAAAATGGGACACAGAAAGTAATTGTCACTGTGTTGGTTCCCAAACTGTCCTAATGTAACTGTCTCATTCGATCAGGCTTTCTCACTGCCCACACACAGGATCTGACAGGATGCTTATTGTTCTACCGCCCTGCTGCAGTTGTTGTTGGAGCGTTAGTGTGCCTACCCTGTTCTGTCCTTCCGAAGCCACGCCTGAAAACCACCAGCACGCACATGTGGACATCGCATGGGATCAAACCCCTTCCCTGCATGCCACATCTCTCATCAACACCTGCCGCTGGGTGTACAGTCAGGGGATCCTGGAGGAGTCAGGCTTGGCACTGACGACACCTTCTATCCAAGACGCTTCATTGGGCTTGTTGCTTCAGGGACCTGCTCATTAAAGTCAGCTGTATATGAATTCAGAGCCGGCCCGAGCCTCCATGGGGCCCTAAGCAGAATTCGATTGTGGGGCCCTCTTTTTCTGCCAAAAATATTGGTTGTTGATCATTCACACACCTACTATAAACTCATTGCGGCTCTTGCAGTGTTGTTTACATTATCCTATTGTCAGCCAGTCTTTCCAGATTTATGGGGGTGGCCCAATAAATAACATAAATAATACCAGCTGCAATAATAATACAAACAATGCCAATGAATGAATGATGTCCAGGGTGTCACATCATGTGTTTTTTAATCTCAAAATGTAGCACATTCTACTAGAAGAGTGAGCTAGGGTTGATTTACACATCGTTCCAAATGGTAAAATATTATATAAAAAAACCTAAATTATATATTTTCGTAAAAGAGGCATCTGGTTTATTATTTTTGGCTTCAAAAAACTGCGACAGCAATGTGCGAAAATAAATTGCAGTGCAAAAACAACAATAAAGTGCAACAACAAATATAATCACTTAGAAATATCTATATATATATCATATAACATCTTTACTTCTTGAATAAGTCAACCAGCTCCGCTTGACTTTTTTCCACTGTCTATAGGTATAGTGATAATGGTAACTTCGGCCAACATGCCTTTTGGGGAATGAAAAGTTATCCTAAATAGGCAGTGGCCCTCTGATCACCTGCTCAGTCCTGTCTAAATCTGAGAGGAATAATAAAAACAATTTTGAATTGCTCTTGGGGGCCCCCTATTGGCCACAGGGCCCTAAAGAGTCGATTGGTTCGCTTATGCCTCGGGCCGGCTCTGTCTGAATGAAACCAGACAAGATACAATAACCGGATTTTGCAGTCACCAATCTTTACATTAAGTTTTTTAACCAGCTCAAACTACAGGATGACATTCAGATCTGTCATCGTACATTTGTCTATCCTTTATCATGTCATCTAAACTCTTAAATCTGTTCTATTAAATGCAGTGATATATTTTATTTATCTTCAAAAAAGCACATCCATTGTGTCTCTTTATGTGTTTGTCCTGTCAGTGCGGAGGCCGAGGTGTGAAACAGTTAGCAGTGTTTATAAGCTGCAGCTTTCAGAGCAGCGAGGTCGTCTCTGCTGAACAAACGTCTCCCAGATGGTGGCGAGAAGCGAGGAAGCAGAGGAGGATGATTCTGGCTCAGACGGTGCCAAAGTAACCAAGGGACAGTGGGAAGACGCCTGTGTCTGTGTGTGTGTTTTGTTTAATCATGACATACAATGGTTAGTAATGGCAAAATTGCGAAAGAATGAATCACTATTTGTTGAACTAACCTCATAGTTGTAACAGTGGAGCAATGGGTATGATCCTGTGTGTGCGTGTGTGTGTGTGTGTGTGTGTGTGTGTGTGTGTGTGTGTATGTGTGTGTATTGCTTTTCTTGAGACCGTTTATGCGGCAGTGTTTTAAATACTAAGGTTTTTGCAAAAAAACTGATGTAGTATACGACCAGATAAATTAGATTGCAGGAGTTGTGTGAGAGTTTTTAAATAGCTGTTTTAATTAGGGCCTGAGCACTGACTGCAAGGCTCATGGTGCCCTGTTGGAATAGAAGGGATTATCATGATTATTATGTACCAAATTAATTTGCTTTTTGGAGGTTTTATCGTACTCAAAAGGTTGTGACACTTTGCAAATGCGTTCTTGTCTGGTCAAGAAGGTCTCTCAAATGGGTGTGGGAAAATAGCTCACTAGTGCCATCTATAAAACTTAAATGGAGTGGAACCAGATAGTGAGCTTTCAGGTAGACTAATGAAATTTGGTAGGCAGATGTAAAATGCAGAGACGCACAAAAAAGCCTCTTGGACCCATACCCTAAAATCATCAGGAAGTCGGCCATCTTGAATTGAATGAGCAATTTTAGGGTATTCGGACATTTCAGGCTACTTTAACTACTTAAACTCCTCCCAGAGACTTAACCTGATCAATGTCAAATTTGTCCAGTACCATCTTAAGACCTTTGTGATTAGTGAAAAGTTATTTAAAGTTTTGTTCATAGTTGTTGTTAAACACGGCCTCAATTTACTTCTATTTATTAAGGATTTACTTTGGTTTTGGATTCTTTGTTCACTGTGGAAGCATCTGAGAAAAACTAAGTTTTCTTCAAAAATTCAAGGAAATACAGGGTGAGAAACTGACATGTCATTTTGAGGGTGAAGTATTCCTTTAAGATTATGGTAAAAGTTGATGTCAGACATGTACATGTGATTGTTAGGGCTAAAAGATGAAAGGTCAAATATCTAATATCTCTCGAATATATAATATTTTCAACCACAGGAACTTTTCAAAAAACCTGTGCTTCAATATGAGGAACAAGGAATGGAGAAAATATGGGCACTACAGCTTGTGCAGATGTACAAATCCTACAATCTTCCAAAAATTTAACTTAATTTCCCTACATTAAAGGTCCTGGCTCAAATTGCCTCGCCTTGCCCTTTTTTTTGGCATTCACTGGCAAAATGTATTGATAGAACCTGGTACCTGGTGGTTTTTTAGTCTCATCTCAGTCACGGCTCCAAACGAGCTGAACCAACACCAGGTACCAACACCATATATATATATGTATATATATATATATATATATATATATATATATATATAGCATTTGCAACTACAGGTGCATCTCAATAAATTAGAGTATCATAGAAAATTGTATTTACTTTTATTTTTAGTTTCATTCAATTCAAAAAGTGGAAATAACACACTATATGGATCCATTACACGCACTTAATTTATTTAATTTCTTCTAATTATAATGATTATGGCTTACATTTAATGAAGACCAAAAATTCAGTCTCAAAAAAATTTATATTACAAAAGACCAATTTTAAAAACTATGTTTAATATGGAAATGTTGGCCACTGAAAAGTATGTCCATCTATATGACCCAATACTTGGTTGGGGCTCTTTGACTTGAACTACTGGAAATGGACTTTTACATCATATTCTAATTTATTGAGATACACCTGTATAGCAACTTTTTTTCCCCCTCACTAAACTAGAGTTTAAAAACGGCAGCCTGCAAATCGATGGCATTAAAGTAAACTGGTTGGCGGCCAATAAAATGATGCAGATAGTGTCATGTTGAAGATAATGTCAACTCCCTATGCATTCAGCTAAGAATGCTGCGGGTAGTATCCGCCGTGAAAATGAAGTAGAGAAAAAGACCTGATTAATAAAAGTGTTAGGTATATATTCCTAAAACCATGCAGCCTCATGCACCAAGCCAAGGGGAAAACATCATTTATCTGAATTAAGTTTATCCAATTTTCTATCTTAGTGCATAAGAGATGGTACTGTTAAAGCGTGACCTATAAAAGTTGTCCATAATATATGTGTGTGTGTGTGTGTGTGTGTGTGTGTGTGTGTGTGTGTGTGTGTGTGTGAGGCAGGGGACAGGACGGGACAGGACGTGGGGGTGGTGGTGGTGGTGGGGGAGGAATTAATTTACGGACCAAATGGCTCCCCGTGCTGCTGTGACATGTTTATCACGGAGCAGAAACACATGCTGTCAATGATCACTCGTTGTTTGAGTATCAGTTATCTCAACATTAAGGCCCATTAGTATTCTCTGGAAGTCAATTCAATTAGTGCTCTCCAGGGGCCCTGGGGCCACAACACCACATCAGTCAGGAGAGAGCGGCTGTCGCAAACAGAGTATGTGTGCGTGTGTGTGTGTGTGTGTGTGTAAGAGAGAGAGGGTGAGAGAGGATGGAAGTCATAGAGGTTAAAGGGACAGTTCCTGCTGTATGTCCTGCTGTGGACAGAGGGGGGCAGCAGCAAAATTTATTTTAGTCACCTAAAAATTGTTCCACCAAAAATGTTGAAATGTACGCTATAATTTGAATATTTTGACCGCTCTACCTTGCTGTCAGTCAGACAGCCTCTATCAATGCTCTCTTCAGGGCCACCAGACTCCATTCACAAAGCAATAATTTAACCTGCAGAATAAGTGAGTTTCAGGTCTACTGCTGCCTTGATTGGTTAGTTAGTTTGTGTTATTATGTGACTAAGTTGAATTTTTTTAAATTTTCGTATATTTATCCCTACTTAGCTTCCGCACTCCTGCCTGCTTCTCCAAACTAGGGGGCATGCTGACCACCATCTACTGTACGCAGACTATGGATATATTCCTTATAAAACCCCACTTCAATTAATCCGAAATATTAAGAAAAGTTATATTTAGCTTGTTCTGAATTCTTCTTTGGGCTGATTTGGGGTTAAATTTTGCTTTAGCCCTAAAATGTGAATCAGTTCTGAGGCCTTTTTATACATACATACTCAGATTTGATATTTTTTAACATAAAGTTTGCCATTGTCAGATTCCAGCTGTTATTTTGCATTGACTGTATTTTTTCTTCTTTTCTGAATTCAAACTTTATCTCAAACTCCTCGTTCTCCTCCTGTATCTGTTTGTGATTTGCTTCATTTTTGCAGAGATTTACTTTGAGACCATGAGCATCAGTAGAGTGAGTTTAATAAACATAAGTCTTCTTCTCTGTCCCACTTTGCTGCCTGATGTTAAAACGTAATAGTAACAGTTGATATTTAGATTGTTTAAATTATATTTTGCTGTCAAAGGTAGCTGAAGGAAAGACTGAGCTGAGCTGGCTTCATGTTCAGGATAGTTAAAAGCTTTTAAATAAACTAACAGGTAAATGGTAAGTCACTCTGATAATACAGTAAAGTGTCTGATTGTTGCCATGTGATTATTTACCTGTTTGTGCATGAAACTTGTGATATTATGTGTGTACTCGGATGTTTTGCCCAGGACTGTTTTCTTCTCCAGCAGGTGCTGCAGCTGGTCATCGTCATGGTAAAACCTGTTTTAGGTGGACAGAACGATGTCTTAATCCTGGTAACACAGCTGCCTGGATTACCGGCGCACCTTGACCTCGAGCGTTTGAATCCCTCACTTCCCGGGACAAAGCTGTCAGCCGGTTCACCTGCCGCTCGGCTGATGGCGAGATAAAGTGAGGAGGAACAGAGTGTGATACACATCAGAGCTTTTATTAAACTAAAGCTGCTGCTGGCTGAGCAAAGAGTACAGATGATTTTCTTCAAAACTCATGTCAGCCAGTCAGTGACATCCATCTTTCATATGATGGTATGAAGCTGATTGATCAGGTATTAACTGTTCAACTGATGGTAATGATGCTCTGATAATATAATTTAATATGATATATAATTTCATATGATAATATAATTTAGGTGCCAAGTAGTTTTGGAGGCGACTAAAACAGTCCAAGAAATATTTTAGTGATTAAACAATTGCAACATTTTAATACCAGCTCCATTAACCCATTGAAGCCTGAAAAATCGCTGGGCGATTTTAAAATAAGCCTCTAATTTTCTGGAAATTCTGGAAAATTCTGGGAAAAAAAGTGTCAACTCTTCTACTAAATAATAGATTTTTCAGCCTCTGTAGCAGATAGAAATGAAATTCAAAAAGGTATTTGAGAGCTTATACAAATACTACAAAACGACGTATCTGCTTTCCAGGCTTCAATGGGTTAAGCACACTATTTTATTTAATTTAATTTAATTTTTTAAACCAAAGATTTGCAGCAACCTCGTTACAAAAATATATATTTTTTACTCATTAAAAAAGTAATATTTCATTTTTTATTATTCCCTGCCAACATTTGTTGTTTTTCTCATGCTGAACAGCCTTCCAACAACTTGACTAAAATACACAATTTAAATATCTTAAATGCCATTACAATTAAACAAGTGCCTACTACAATGAAGCATTATCTAACAAAATTTTAGATTACATTTCCTAATGTTTCTTAATTTGTAATTGTATTTTGAAATTTTTGTTACTTCACACTAAATTCATTTTAATATTCCTGAGTTTTTTTTTTATGAAAAAAAACAAAGAGGTATAATCTGGACAGGAGAGATGTAATCTGGTCCAGGCCAAAATATGGAAATTATGATGGAAAAAACATTGAAATACAGACTCATTTATGAGAAACGCAAGGGGGCTGTAATCTGGATTAGAGTGGTATATTTTGTGTGATGATATGTGATGATCATGTGACCATTAATGTTGTAAAAATGGAACTACCTGCTTAGGTTTAGGCACCAAAATGATATTTAGATTTATGGATAAAACATCATGAATAGGCATAGGAAGAGAGGTTATGTGATGCCACTTAATGTGAAGCTAAAAAATAACTTTAATCATATATTTCCCTTGCAAACTGGGACATGAACATGAGTCTTTTAGTCAACGTCTCGTGTTTGTCGGTCCCAAGTGAGGACTGGGAGTACATGAATTTTTTTTAAATGAAGAAAAGAAGCTGAAGAAAAAAAAAAGGGACTGAGGGTAAGCGAGAGGCCAAGTGGCAAGTTGAGAGAGAGGACATGATTGGCTTAAGTCAGTGCAGAAAGATTGTTTCCTTTGGCCCTGTGCTGCGATTTCCTGCCCTGTGATCATTTCTTCCATATGATTAGGCCGATGTGCAGAGCATGCAGTCATATGACGGGCTTTGCTCCACGCCGGCTGTGCAGACAAATGAAGCAGAGCAGCAACAGAGTCAGCAGGCCGACGCACTGAGGATTAGCTGCTGCAGAGAGGAAGACACACAGGTGACGGAGTTTAGCTACTGTGGCTAGGTACATGTTAGCAATGGTAATAAAAAGGCAAGGTCTCATGTACAACAGTCTCCTATTTTATTCCTCTCCATCTTTTTCTCCCTTTGACTCTACTCACACACTCTCTGCTCCTCAAACATGCACAGCTGCACTGAAAGGACCCTCATTGACATATAGCCTCTTCTGACCCCTGACCTCAAAGTTAACCATCACACAAGTACATGCACAACCATTAACTTCAACTCAATTCCAATTTTAAAATAATCTCTTAAACAGGCATTTGAAAAATTAAAGATTGGAGAAAATGTGCTTTCTCAACATGCAGAAACGGCTCCTCACAACAACAGACATATTGTAAAAGAGCACAGTCACAAATAAATGAACAATCACATACACACAGACCTAACCAGCCCTAAGTAGGGTCTATGTAATATAATTAGCCCAAATTAGTGACCTCCTTTTCAGACCCTAAACAATGCCAGAGGGGCCCTGCTCTCCCTCAGCAACCTCCCAACACACACACACACACACAAACACACAAAATTGAAAAACTCCCTTGCCGCTGCCACCACTAACCTCCAGTCACCCAGCTGGGACCTTCTGGCTAATGGAGACAGAAGTTGCTCGCAATATGGGACTGTCTGCCAAACATATGCTGCATTTCCACTGCATGATACAACACGGCTCTACTAAACTCTACTCACTCTGAAATAGTACCTGGTGCTTTTTTAGAGTACCAACAGGGACGAGGTTCCAAGTGAGCCGAGTCGATACTAGAAGATGCACTGCAAAAAAGGTGTGTCTAAAAAGAAGATAAAAACACTAAATCTGAGGGAAATGATCTTGCTGCATGGACAGATAATTTCACTTGACAATATTTCTTAAATTAAGATTATTAAATCTACAAATAAGCATGTTGAACGCTTAAAATAAGAAATTAACTCTTAAAACAAGATAGATTAAAGCTGCAAGCAGCGATGAACTGGCCTGAGCAGAATGCACTGCAAATTATTTGTTTCTTACCAAGATAAAAAATACTTTAGATTTAGAAGTGTCAGAAAACTTACCTTGTTTTAAGAGTTAATTTCACATAAGCGTTCAACATGCTTATTTCTAGATTTAACAATCTTAATTTAAGAAATCTTGTCAAGTGAAATTATCTGTCCATGCAGCAAGATCATTTCCCTCAGATTTAGTGTTTTTATCTTGTTTTTAGACACACCTTTTTTGCAGTGTGGAGTGAGGACACTGCAGACCACTGATTGGTCAGAGAGGATTCTGAGTAGTGCAGCACTGGATATCCTGCAAAAAAATGTATGTCTCTAAATAGCCAAATAACGTCAAAAGCAACAGCATTATTTAAAAATGGCAGTCCACAAAACTATGCTGTATACAATGCTGTACAAGTGACAACATGAAGACGTTCCTCTGTTTTTTTGCCAATAAAAGGATTCAGCGAGTGTTACGTTGAAGATGATGTCACGGAGTACTTTCCTGGTGGAAAACAAAGTAGGAAAACGGACCTGGTTCCAAAAACTGAATCGAATCAGGTCGAGCAGAGCTGCACTGCACTCATCATGAAATAAAGAAAAGAGGAAGTCGCAGAACAAGTTGCTGTCCATAAAAATATCTTTTTAAAAGAAGATGGGGATAGAAACATAAGTAAATATTGCATAGAAACCTGCAAATTTACAGTGCAGAGTCAAGTTTAGAACAGTTGTGCAAACCTGTAGCTTTCTTTCAACCTGCTTTGACAGTATTGTACTTAATTACAGGCATAATCATAACCATATACATAATCTCTCATTGGCCTGAAGGGCCTAAATATTTACAAATTCCCTATTTCTTGCCCTCTCTCTCTCATCCTACACACTTTTTCTGCCCGTGTCTGTGTTTACTTCTCCATCTCTTCTTCCAGTATGTTCCCCCCTCTCTCTCTCTCATTACCACAGTGATTTTTGACTAATCCTCTTACTGCTACAGGCTGATCAAGTATTGGGGAAAGCAATCTGGAAAGCCAATTGCTCTAATTAAGAGCCTCTCACCATTTGGTCATACGTACAGCCAGTGTGTGTACGTATGTGTGTGTGAGAGTGCACCGCCGTGACTTACACACTCCACGAGGTTCTTCTGTCATTTGTCAACACCCTGGAGGTTTAATCTTTCCTGCCTGTGCAAGTATTAAAAGATTATGAGCGTTCTGCATGGCTTCATGCATGCCGCATAAGGGGCTGTTTCTGCTGGGGCCCCTCACTTCGTTCTCAGAGGGGGTGAGACGGAGGCCGACGGGGGAGAGAGGCAGGGAGAAGCAGTGTAGGTGGTTATGAGTTTCACAACACAAGTGGTTTCACTACCGCTTTGTCAGGTTGCGTATTTTGAGCTTGTTAGCAGCATTTTATTAACACACTGTAAACAAAACAAACAATAGCTACTCAATAAAATTGAGGCAACAGTTTGCACGCAATATTATTTATTAAATCTAACTAGTTGAGTTAATAAAAACTCAACAGGAAGTGTAAAGTGTCTAATTCTATTGTGTTGGATTCATTCAAAGTTCTCTTGATCTAGAATGACATACACATAAAGATTATATTTAATGTGATTAAAATAAGCAGATTCTGTCTCAAACATTTTTATATTAAAGTTACTTAAACAACTGCCTCAAAATCAAAGACGCATTTACATTTAATACATTTTATCAAATATATTAAGTAAAATGAAATGACTGCAGAATAATTTATTACAGTGCATGCCACAGAGTTTTCAGGGTTGAATGTTGGTTATTCAACTTCCTGTGAAATAAAATGCTGCAGATTACTCTTAAAAGTGCGAATTAACCCTTTGCTTAGCTGTTCGCTCCATCTTTAGCTTCTGTTCAGTTCAATAACTGTAAACAGCTGGTGATATTTGAAAGAAAAAAAATGTTGACTGAATTAAGGTCAGGTCTTCCATGTTAATGTCACCACAACCTCCTCTCTTGGTGGACTTTGTCAGCTGACATGCTCCCTTTGCTTCCTTCATAATTCCTTCAGCCACAAAAGGCTTCATCACTTGAAATTAAGCGGTATCGTACTTGCTAAATTGACTGATGCTGCTGTTCTTCAGAGGAGGACAGTCTCCACTTTTGACGTTGCAGGAGAAGAAGAAGTAGGCCGTTGAAACTCGTGACTGTGCATGTGGTAACCAAGGATATTCATTCATAATCCTTAATCACTCCGGTGGCAGGGGTGCTGGAGCCAATCCCAGCTCCCGAGAGGCGGGGTACACCCTGGACAGCTCACCAGCAGGGCTGACACATATACCCTTTTTCGACCAGAGCCAGTGCTCGTGTGGTTCACAGTTGGTTCAACTTGTGAACCAGCTGTGGCGGTGGAAAACCAAAGAACCGTTTGCAATTGGGCACCGACCGGGAACCGGCTCTCGTCAGTAAGCCCTAATAGGAACAGACAATCACGCTCTCATTCACACCTACGGGCAATTTAGAGTCACCAATTAAACCCAAGTGCGTGTTTCTGGACTGTGGGAGGAAGCCAGAGTACCTGGTGAGAACCCACACTGACACGGGGAGAACATGGAAACTCCACATTTGCTGTGAGGCGAGAGTGCTAACCACTACACCAGCATGTAGCCCTAACCAAGGATATAATTGTTTTACATTTTCAATTAGTTCAGTTTTTACTTGTCAATTTAATTTAGTTAGTTTTCAGAGTGCGTTTGCTCATCTCAGTTAAGTTTCTGTTGTTTTTTTAAGGTTTAGTTTAAATATGTACAGTTTAAGATTTACAGTAGTGCAGTTTGTTTTTGTAAGGACCAGGTACAACAATATGTCAGAAGTATTTTCAGAAATATTAATTTACAAATACAGGTTGGAGAGTTCCTGTGTCAGTGTGGGTTCTCCGGCTTCCTCCCTCAGTCCAAAAAACATGCAACTTAGGTTTAATTGGTGACTCTAAATTGCCCGTAGGTGTGTATGAAAGAATAAATGGTTGTCTCTATGTGTCAGCCCTGTGATAGTCTGGAGGCCTGTCCAGGGTGAACCCCGCCTCAAGCCCCCCTCAGAACCCGAGTTTGGATAAGTGGATAATGAATGAATGCTTGGAGAATTGTGTAGAATGTCCCGAATGTTTCTACCTATTCTAGTGCCCAATGTGAACAAATGTCAGAACAGTGCCAATTTATGGGATGTTTACTTTGTGTTTCAATGTTACAAGAATTGACAGAAGTTCACTGTCAGGGAGGTATGGGACACAGTGGTGGTGTTTAAAAGTTATCTCAGAAGGATAATCATAAAAATCCCAAGCGATTGGATGGGAGAGAGGGGAATATCTTAATAAGGAAATATGAAAAGAAATAATAAGCTTCTTTCAATAAAAGGGCTTGGATAAGGAGGAGGAAGAAACTAAACCACTGCTGCCGAGTAGCTGACTTAATAGAAGCAAACTGAGGCCCCATTTACACGAGGACGCTTGCGGGTAAAAACGACAAAATACTTTATCGGAAGTGCCATTCGTTTAGACGGTGATGGCGTTTTTGGGGCTTAAAAACGCAAAAATCTGAAACCACCCTCCAAAGTGGAAAAGTTAAATACGCTCCGCCGTAGCGTGTCCGTCTACACTGCCAAGACGCAAAACTCTGCTCAGATCTGCTCACGTCACGTATGTGTTTACGCCACATACATGTTCCAGTACAGGGAAATAAACAAACGTGGGATTATTTCCATGCGTGGGACCTTCAAGCTGCTCTGGCAGCTCTAATAAACTTACAGGAGTCTTTCCACCAAATGTACAGGATATGTACAGATAGTATTAGTGAACAGAGAAGGATCTGGAATTACCTCTATCACATTTTGGATGCAACAATTCGTCGGAGGCGAGCCAGACGGCTGTGAACGAGACCTGGGAGATCTAGTGATGGTGGAGAACTTTGTGGAAGGAGTAGCTGATGAAAATACGTGGTGGAAAACATCCGCATGCCCAAAGATGCTCTTATCGCTTTAAGTGATGCCGCCTGGCATGCATACAATCCAATTCCACACACTTTTGCGTCACCGTATGCAGCAGATTTCCTCCCGAAAACGCTGGTCTAAACGCGGAATAAAAAGTGAAGACGCAACGCCACTTTTGCGTCTTCTGTCAGACCGTCATCATGTAAACGTAGCCTCAGGGGGCATAATGGAGACGCGGGGCAACGAGCCAACACACCGGAAGTCTTGAGAAAACACGAGGAATGAAAACTAAATGCCTGGAATGGAGGAGATGCTCTCACTGCCTCTGAAGGTGAGACAGTGAGTCAGTAGAGAGCTCTGGAGCCAGCTACATATACAGGCCTCACACACCTGGTTCAAATCAGAGACACACACCTGACACTGCACTGAGCTGATCACAGAACCACACTCAATGAGTGAGTGCCCCTTTTTTAAGTTAATGATATATGATTGCTAAAAACCTAAAACAAAAATTAATTTCAGATTATTTTTTATTTAGTTTTTACCATTTTTTTTAACCAGGCAATATTATTTTTTTTAGGTTTTTCTTAAAAGCATATATATATATATTTTTTAATTACAATTTATTTTCAAAGTTTGCTTTTGTTTTAATTTCAGTTTTAGTTTACTATAATAACCATAAGAATATTATATGACCCTGGTATTAACTTGACCTTTTTACCAGCTTTATTCAGACACAAGCAGTATAAAAAAATCTGGGATGGGACAATTTTTTTTCCCACCATCATGACCGTGTACATATTTTTTGTAATGTTTTTTTCCCTATTTTGATTTTAAATATTTAGTTTTTGTATTTCTGTATTTTTTGTACAAGAGAGAGAAAAACTAGAGTCAAATTCCAAAGGGTGCTTTCAAAACCCAATGTTTAGTCAGTTTTAATCAAACTCAGGTGCGGTTGAATCCTTGTTACAGTTCATTTGGTTGGTGCGCACCAAAAAAAACAGTCCGAGACCACTTGCTGATAGGGTCTCTATCAGTTTCCAAATGGACCCTAGTGCTGTTCCATTGCACTGTGAACAATCAGAATCTGACCCAATTAAAGGAATGAACCAAAACGCAGTGGATTGTGGGCTACCTGTGCGGGCATTTTGTGAGATGTACACAGATAATAGCATAAAGATGAAATTTGTGTCCTTCAGTTTGACTCTGTAGGCTACCACTGAGCTAAAGCTAATTTGTCATTGCAGGATGACTTGATGGACACATGAATGGATCAACACATTATTAACCCTCTGGAGTCCATGAAAACATCTGCACATTACTTCATGACGTGAAGACATAAAAAAGAAGCAACATTGAGTCTCTCCATCAGCTTCCCTCAAAAGTTCTGGCTTGAAACTCCATGCCAGATTTTTTTTGATGATATTTGGCCAAGTAAAACTGGAGATATTGTCAAATATATTTTGTATAAAATATTGAACTAGATATTATCCTCATTTTACCTGTTATATGTTATATTTGTAACCTGTATTCATATTTGCAATATTTGAAATTCTGTGTTTTGAAACATAATTTTGAAGAACAGATTTTATGTTTCCCTAGTTTCTTTTGGGTTCAACATTTTGATCAAGTAAGTCACAGTTAAAAATTAATTATCAGGACATATAGGTGAGGTTGCGCTGAAAAAACTGATACCAACATGGTATGGTGAAGATTTTTAACAGATTTTTTAACAGACATAATAGCCGAAGATTTCAGAGGGTTAACGACCCGGAGCCTCAGAAAGGAGCTCCTTCTGAGCGTTTATCTCCACATTAGCACCAGAGCAGATTATGGCCGCTAGAATCAAACGTACTCAGTTTGCGCTCAGTTCCATGTTGCTTTGTTTATTTCCCTTGTTTACATTTTTGACCGCCAACCTAGTAGATTTGCAGCCCTCCACCTTCATACATGCCCCTCTTCAAAACTTTTTTTTTTTCATTTGGTCTGCTTGGTCTTACATTTCTGCACTGTGAAAGGAAACAAGACAAAATAAAAAATTTACCAAATGTATCAATTTCACTCAACCAAACAGACTTGGGTTGTGAAAGCGCCCTTAGTGGACTATACAGACTAATTTTTAATGTTTAATTAATAATCATAGCAGTTGACATCCAGCTTTGCCCAAATCTCTGGTAATATGATGTTAGATGTGTAGATTTATATTATGTTTTAGTGTCGACCAACACACACCACAGTGCCTCCCTGCCTTTCAGTCCATCTGTATGCTTGCCCAGCAGGTCAAGTCAGATGTAAATAGTGTATATTTCTTCCAGGCTGGGTGTGTGTGAGTGTGCGTTTTCATTACCACAGGGTCCAGGTACTGAGGCGAGGTGTAATAGGCTCTTTCAGCGCCTCGGCTGGCTGGCGTGCTGCAGTGATCTTTCAGCGGCTGGGCGCCCCGCTAACACCTCTCTGCTCACTGCAGTGCTTCAATTAGCAGTTTATTATTGCAGGGGCCCTCGGCTTCGGCCCCCAGGCGCTTATAGCTGCATGCCAATGGCGCTACCGACAGTCTGTGAACTTGTGTGTTTGAGAGGGACGGGGTGCCAGAGTGCAGAGTGACACCTTTCAGCAGCAGCCTGCGGAGGGTTTTTGATGAGACGTGCTGTGAGCTGAGCAAAGATTTTATGTTTATGTGTTGGAGTCGTGCAGAATATACAGATCCACTTGTGTGTGTTTGTCTGCATGTGTCTGTGTTTGTATTAGTGCCTCCCCATGAATCCTGCCCCAATTAAACATGTGTCCTGTTCTGCAGGGCAAAAGCATGTTTGTGTCGTGAAGAACTTTAACTTAATTCTCACATAACTTTTGTGTTTGAATCAATTTAGGCTGATTATTCCTGGATGCTTGTATGTGCGAGTCAGTGGCCTTCTCCACCTTCTAGTAGGTCCAGTCGGTTGTTATCAGATAATCCAGTCTGAGAAATTACACTATTTATTATTATTATATTTATTTATATTTATATCTAAAATTCAGCGTGTCATGTTTTTAGTTTACCAAAGTAACTATGTCACTTACTCGTTTAATCCTTGCAACAACTTCACTTTTCTTGCATTTTTTTCTTTTACTTTTTAAACTTTCTTATGATGCCTAACCAGGAACATTTTTGCCCCAACCTTGGAGAATGAGTTTTACATTGTACCTCTAATAAAACTGTAGCTTTTTAACTAAATGTAACCGATTAGTTTTC
The DNA here is from genome assembly GCF_030273125.1 of Centropristis striata. Classification (NCBI taxonomy): domain Eukaryota; kingdom Metazoa; phylum Chordata; class Actinopteri; order Perciformes; family Serranidae; genus Centropristis; species Centropristis striata. The sequence continues at coordinate 21,178,794 of NC_081524.1, read as the reverse complement.
AAGAATTGGCCATTGAAGGGGCTGATAACAACCTACTGCACCTACTAGCAGGTGGAGCAGGCCCCTAATCGCCCATACTAACACAGTCAAGCAGAAGAAGACTAGCATTGTAAGCACAAAAATGGCATTAAGGCATTTACAAGCAACAAATTGTGCTTAAATTTAGAATGAAAACATTATCAAAACCATCTGTCATCATCAGTACTAAGTCATCAGCAGAGAAAAAAACAAGGACATTTTTTTTTTTTACAGAGATTTGGACCAGAACACACACATGTACGCACGCACACACACACACACACACACACACGCACACACACACACACACACACACACACACACACACACACACAAAATTTCTGGGTTGAGACATCAACATTAAAAAGTTTTCTCTGCAGACGTCTCACACCTTCTGTACTTTCCTGGGTGGGAGCGGGTTAACACACACACCACTGACAGATTGTGGGCTTCTCTCTTTTGTCATTTTGCATGATCAGAAACTATGCACACACACACACACATGCACACACACAGCTGCAGCCCCCTCCTCGCTCTCTGCTGCCAATGCGCTGCTGGTTAGATATTGTTAGGATTCCATTTGCCATTTACATTTTCTCTGCTTGACATAATTGAGGAATGGATGCTCTTATGAAAATTAAACTCGCAGTCCTCCTGGGTTACTGTAACCCTGTTAAAATGTAATGAGATTCTTTATGCGTCGTCCTGTGATTTTTTTATTAAATAGAATATCAGTATGACTAATTCCCCTGGTCCAAATGTGGACTGGGACACCGCATTATTGATAGGCCAGTGCATAAGTGGTCTCTCTTGGCCTGCCTCTAATGGCCTAATAATGCATTATACCAGTATCAGTGGGCCTGCGGCTTGCAGTGCTTATTGTCGTTATTGAAAACACCTGGGCGGACCATTCATCAAGGTTAAATCACCAGGGCCCATCCGTTCATTAGGCTGTCAGTAAACATCTTTATTTAGTTTGGGCTGCCGATACTGACAGAATAGAGGCACGAGGAGCCCTGACGAGCAGCTGCGGCCCCCTGAGTGTCCAGGAAGACATGAAGACATGAAGCCACGAAGCCGGGGGCCGTGGCGGGGCTCCTGGCCCGCGGTTGGTCCACGACTCCTGGACCGAGCCGGCCCTGTCAATTGGACAGATGATGGAGCAGAACGGATTAGGCCGCCCGTTCCTGGAATAGAGGCAATTTTACGATAGCTGTGCATTCGCTGTGCATATTTATCTTCTCTGATGATTGTTTTGAGTGTAAGCAGAGGGAGAGGCTGAAAAACTGTCGGGCAATCTCAGAGAATTTGGAGGCTTTTTCTCCCTGTGACGGATGGCTAGAGGCCCTAACGAAGAAAGATTGGCCGGGCGGAGGAGCCAGTGGAGAAATGATTAACCTCATTGACTCCCATCTTTAGTTAAAGAGCAACTTGACAAATCATCACTGCACAGGCTGAAGGCAGCAGTTTTAATATATTCATACGGATGCTAAATAGCTCTATTAATACAGCACAAACACACACACACACACACACACACACACACAGCGTCCACACCTGATGAATTACAATTAAATTAAAGTGACACTTCTCACACAGAAATCAATCGTCTCATCAAAATCAGCATCTTTACGTTTGAATTACTTCACTAAAGTTTAACATTTATATAATTTATTCTAGTCTGATCCATCAGAGACAATAACACACCTTCTCTAGTTAGCATTTAACACACAAACATACAATTTTGAGTCATCTAGAATGAATATATACTTAGAAATACCTTTTTTTTCAGTCAGTCTTTAAATAGTAATTTAACATGTAAAATGTAGATAAAAAAAGATGTTTAAATCACTTTAAACACGGTCCAGTTGGCCTTTCTTTTGAGCTCATTCTAATAGGACATAAGACTCGTTTGTTTTTTATCCCTGGCCCAAACATGGATAAATAATTCATTGTCTTCTCATAATTAATTTCTTTACAGCCACTGGACTTTTGTAGCAGGAATTGAACAATTTAATGAATAAATTAAAGCAGATTTAAGAGAATAAGTGACGTCTGCTGCTGTGTGCTGCAACACAAATGGGACCTAATGTGGTTGACTGTGACATTAACGATTAATTCAGAGAAAATTGCAGCAAATTAAGCAGATGGGATAAAGTTTCAGGCCTTGATTTAAAGAAAAAAAAAGAAAAAATAGAGCCCCAGTCTCTGCTTTATTGGTTTGGATTCTAATCTGGAAAATGGGCTAAAAATCAAATGCTGCCATCACTGGCTTTTAGTTGGTTCAAAATAAATGATGAGGGAGACGTCGGAGCCGCTCGGAATGAAGATTACAAAAGCATGGTGGTAAAGAATTTGCTGACTTGTGGTCCAGTGAAACAAATGATGTGTTGCTTTATCAGTTTATCACTGACTGTCTGCGAAATGCACTGCTGCTCAGATTTTCTTTGTTTTATTCACTGTTTTCTTTAACAAAAGGCAGCAAACTAATCAACATATTTTAGCCTTCCAGTCCTTTATGAAACACTGGCTTTCATATCAAATATTTGCTGCACACATTACCACTCTTCTAGTTACATCGGACTTTCTCCAGCAAGGATTTACTGTAAATTTGCACCAAAGTTCGATTGACAGCCTGGACATTTGCATTATTTGCATAAATTTGACTGTTCGAGCGTTTGTGCAGCCTGTGTTTATTTGCCTCAAATGGCCATTACAGATATTAGCTTACAATTTAATTTATAAAGCGTTTTAAAAGCAAGGCAGGTTTCTGCATCAAAGTGACAAATAAACATACTGTATGCATACACATACCAGCATAAATACTTACAGTTTGCAAATATGATGTGGAAATTAAACGAGATAAAAATAGAGAAAGAAAAAGTGTCAGCCCAATATAATCTGAATCTGATAAATACATAAAAACAGGTTAAACTTACAGCATATAACCCCCTCTGTCCCTATAGGGCCTAAATTCAGAAAAGTAAGAAACTCCCCCAAAAAACAACTTTAATGAGGAATAACTGTAATAAATCTCAGGAAGAGTAACATAATAAGGATGGAGAGACATGTTATAGATGCTGTGTGTTCAGAATAGACCAACATATCAGAATTACATTTTAGACAATGATGGGAAAGTTATAGATAGATTACAAAGATATATGAAGATCATGACTCCATGTAACCTGGAAAGAGGACATTCAAAGTGCATCATTCACGCAGCTCAGCCTCTGACTGATAAATTCACTTGTTTGTGTGATTTCCCGCCATTTTCATGCTGCAAATTAGCATCAAAGCTTTCTTCGCTTTTATTGTCTTATGACCATATCTAAATCTAATAGCCTGAAACCTTTTGACTTTTTTCAGAGGGGATTTGGGGGAAATAAAAGGCCTAGTATACGAAAGGTTCATGATGGAAGAAAAGGTTCCTGCTCTAAACATCAAAAGTTTTACTTACATGGCACTTTCCTTCATCTTTACATGACACGATGAGCTGTAGACACAAAAATGTGTACTTTACTTGAGTATTTCCTCTTTATGTAACTTGATACTTCTACTTCACTACATTTAGAGGCAATTATTGTACTTTTTACTCCACTACATTTAGCCGACAGCTTTAGTTACTTTTCAAGTTGAGATTTAAAATAAAAAACATGATTAATTAGAGTGATTGGCATTTTTTAAAATTAAACAGTATATTAAGTAGATTAAATTTGTCCTTACAAAATTAAAACTCTTTTTTTTTCATAAACGCATCAATACAAATAACCTAATAATGTTATAATGTAACACACACACACACACACACACACACACACACACACCTCTGGTACACTTGGAAGAGACACCACATGTGAGACTGGCGGCCGGCGGTGTTGATGAATTGATGTGGCGAGCGGCTCTTCTGCTGCCAGCTCGGGACACACAGCTTGGATTCATGGGAACCAAAAGTTCCAGAGAACAATATATCTCTCAGAGGCCGAGAGCGGCTGGGGGGCGTTAAAGAGCCGCGCACGTCTGTCACTGAGCTGGCCGGGCCCTGGGGCCTCAGACCAAACACAAACAAACTGAATCAGCTGGACCAGGGGAATTTAGATACACACACACATACACACACACACACACACACACACACACAGTCGGACTTATAACCTGCAATAATCTAAATATCCCATATTACTGGAAGGGGAGAAGGTGTTTATTTGGAGCAAAACAACAGACAGCTTCTTCAGCTTTAGTCAGTTATTTGAGTTTGTCATATACAGTGCTTAACAGATTTACTAGACCACCTGTCATAAAAAAAATATATAATTATTTACAAAATCTTTCAAAAGCTTGTTTAAAACTGACTGTAAGTCAGAAATGAATCAAGCAGAACATTCAACCACTAAAACTAATTTTTCTGTTCAGGAATGCAAGTAAATAACTATAATTTGACATCTGAATCTAGAAAGGATAATGTGCTTTACTATTTTTTTTTACACTTTTGAAAAAAAAAGTAAATTTTGACAAATCATGGATAATAACAATAATAATCATTATATTTTAGCATTAAAAATATAATTTCCGTTAAAGAGCTTCTACATACTGCTGTATTAACCATTACAGAAACAAAAATAGATTTGTTAATTACTGTATATTTATATGCAAAAAATAGTAAACTTTTATTTAAGTTTGATGAAAAAGGGGTTGACGGTATCTTGTCAAAAACAGAATTTAAAACATATAATCATAATATTCGGATGATAACTTTGTAGGAGTGGAAAGTAAGTCTATTGTTTTTTATTCTTTGGTATTGTAAATGTACTTTCTTGCACCTACATAAACACCATTTAATAGAGGATAGGATCCTGAGGATATTCCTACATACATTGCATTTGGGAATGAAAGTGGACACCTGTGATACTTCATTTCAAGATATGATTCAAAATATGACGGATTCATCTTCTTCGTTGTGTCTGTTGTTTTTTTTTTGTTGCCATGTTTCTATTTTAAGATAATTTAGCTTTCTAGTTACATGTCTTTATACTAAACATACAAAAAACCCTGAATTAATTTAAATTTGCATTCTATATTTTGTTTTAGCTGCTTTGATCCCAAACTTCCTGTCACACCTTGCAAAGACATAGTTTTCCCTGACTGGGGCGTACAGTGGACCGTGGCTGTTATTCCTCTATCTTCCTCTAGGGGGAGATAACAGCATGAAAAGCATCCTGACCTCAGACACAATCAGCACAAAGTGCCGCAGACAGAGTGGAGAAATCACGTCTTAGGCATATTTCTTTTCACTTCTACTAAATTTTAGTGGTCTTTTTTTGTTTTACTCCATTTTATTCTCTTTTACCAGAATGTACTACAGTACTACAATCTCTTATGCCCAATATTCAACAACAATCCAAAGCTTGAACTGTAAAAACAAGAACTGAGGAAACCCTATCTTAAATCTCATTAAATTTTCAGTGAGGAAAAATCAAATAAAATTCTGTAAATATATAAAATGACATGAAAAAATACAAATAAATACATACATGGATAGTAAAAAACAAATTAAATAAAGATAATCATAATTATAAAATAGTAATGATAATAATAATAATAATAATAATTATTATTATTACCGTTATAAAACCTACTTTAGATGATACTATAAATAAATAAATAAATAAATGAATGAATAAAAAATAAATAAATAAGTAAATAGGTAATAAAGCTCTATTAAAAGTCAGACTAAAACAATAAAAGACAATAAAATAAAATAAGATAAAAAAAATATACATAGTTAAATAAAACTCAGTTAGAAGCTAGACTAAATAAGTCGAACATTTGAGGGTTTAATATGTTATTACTGATATATTTGTATGATCGATAAAATACATTTTGTGCGCATGTTTTGTTTTTTTAATTTTGTTTGTTGTTTGTTTTTTTTATTTAATTTACTGTATACCTACTATAGCAGCCCCCTGTATATAAAGAGAGAAACAGACAGGATTCATATTAAAAACATAAAGATGCAAAGTAAAATACTGTAGGGAAAAAAAAAAAATCCCAAAAAAATGTACATTGTCTTTTACACACTGTTGCTTCTCACTTCAAATGAACTTTTATTTATTTAATTAAAGCAGACATATATATCATGTGGTCATATGGTCAGGTTTATGTTTTGGGTTTCTACTACAACATGTTGACATTCTTTAAAAAAACATTAAAGAATATGAACATACATGTATTGACCCTCTGTTTGTAACGCTCCATTTCATCGACTGTCTCTTTAAGATGTGCTCAAAAAACCCTCACTCTGTTCTGATTGGCTTGTGTGAAAAATATGGCGCAAAGGTACGTCTCACTCCATGGGTAGAGATACTTATTCTCATTTCACACTACAGGTAATGTGCACAAAAACTGCAAAACTGAGCTTTTCATATGTCCCCTTTAGGTTCTAAGTACTTTTATTGTGAAAGGTCCATGTTCATGAGCCACAGTCTCACCTGCATATAGCATTTAACTCACTAAAACAGCTTTTTTTCTTGTGCAGAGAGCAGTGCCAACACTTTTTTGTGTGGAGAGAGACACGAACAATTAAAAGCTGTTAAGTGACCTTGTTTGGCAGCCGCAGCACACCGGACGGCAGCGACAGCAGCAGGCACAGCCAGACTGAGGGGAGAATGAAGCCCTCTCGACAGCGTTCGTCATCCCGGGGCCGGGCCCCTGAGAACTTCTGAATGAGTAAAATGATTTGATTATGTTGAGGCTAATGATGAGGGGCATACTTAAATCCATCTCCACGGTTTTCCTTGCTTCTGCCCCTGATTCAGCGCGCTGTCAGCAGCTTGTTAGACGGGTTTTTACTGCAGTACTTCAGCTCACTGCCTCGTCAGATGAATACTGAGAGAACAGAGAGGTGTAAGAATAAGAAAGGGAGTAAAGAACGGCAACAGGATCCACATTCTCTGTAATCAAAGCAAATTAACAAGTTTCACAGTGCTTACCAGTGGTGGAAGAAGTACTCAGGTGCTGTATTTGAGGACAATTGTCAATATGCACCGACATTTAAAAAAGGAGCCTATAGTCTTGGAATGACCTGCGGTCTGGACTCAAACTAGACTTCTGCATTTTTTTAACTAGTTTTAAACAAAAGTTGTCAGTTGTTTTATTACAAACTGTTTCTGCTATAATGCATAACAGCTTTCTGTCTGTATGTTGTACACTGTGTGTATATGTAACTTAAGTTAGTTTAATCCCCTTGAAATGGATGTTTTCTTTATATGATTGCCAAAAATACACTGTTTATTGTAGAAAGAAACAATTTTAAAAAATGTCATTATCATTGAAATTTGCACTTTATGACAGTCCTTGGACAGATCATAAGTTACAAAACTCTGTGTTCAGAAAAGTAACCAAAACAAAGCTTAAAATTGTGATATTTCTGTCAAAATCACTTTATTATGCGTCATTTAAAAATGCACAAAAAAATAAACCTTTTGGAATCAATAAAACCTGTTTAAAACATTTAATTCTGCTCCAGTGAAGCCACGGATGATTCTGCTGAGACAAACAGTCATATATTCACATACAAACTGTTTACACAGAGCTGAGAGGAGAGGACAGGAAAGGCTGTAAGTAGAGTTTGTAAAAATATTTATATATAGTTCAATATGTATTTGTAAATGGGTTTTTTCCCAATATTCATGACACTTGTGGACACTCGGAAAAGTGTTGTATATATAAATTCCATTTTTTTTTTTTAAATACTAGAGAATTAATTTGCATTTTTCTGTTCATGAGTTATGTCATTAGAACTGTGTTATTCTGCACAGTTGGAATTTTAGAGACATTTTAGTGTCCCTACATTTGGCTGTGATTGTGCTGATTCCATAGAGATGCAGGACTTTTATATATTGCAGTGAAATACAAAGACACAGTGAGTAAAATGTAAAAAGAGCAAAATAAATAAATAAAAATGCCTGAAACGTTTTTTGGGTTCAAAGGATTAATCCAGACAAAATGCAAAGTGTAAACATTTAGTTTTGCTGTTTTATGGGGGGTAAAATACCAGATTATTTAAGTAATGTCTTGAAGTGTCCAGTGGTTGCAGGGCAACTGTCCCAATGCCATTAAATATTTTTGCCCATGCAACCAAGTTTGCATGTGTTTACACCCGCCTGTCAGGATGAACCACCTTCACTCAGACATAAAGATGTTAGCATACCGATGTTAATTTGAGTCCCCGCTGCAGAAGTCAATACAGACCATATGGAGACATAAAGTCACTTCTCCTATAATTGACAGAATTTTAAAATCGGGGACCAAAACTGAACAATCAGCAGCAGGCCGCGCTCGTCCCGCCCTGCACTTTAACTGACATATCAAAGGAGTGGGACAAAGCCGGCGGCTGACAGACAGCGACCTCTCCTTCCTGCCCGTCAACACAACAAAGACATTTGGCGTCCATTTACAGGCAGCTGCCGCTCCGCACACAGCGTGAGGCCACCCTCCAACAATATGAAACCAAACGAATTACTGTAAAGAAAAGGAAATCACGTTAGGGACGAGAGTGGAAGTGAAGAGGAATCACGGCCTGTTGTTCTAATATTAGCGATGCTATTGTTGTAGGTAAAGCCGGGCCTGCTGGGAGCAGTTGTGTCATTGTGATTAAATTTTGTGCTCGAGACAATGTTCGGAATAATTTGTGTGTGTTTTCTTGTTGCGTGTCTATTCTCTCAGTTGCATTAGGTCCAATCAGTGGACGTCAGTTGTCCTGTTAGTGTCTCATCCACTGTTGTGTAACTGTTGTGTGTGTAACAGGATTAGATCAATGTATTAGGACGATATTAAGCTTCTATTCAATATCAGATATCAGTCGCTCGCTGTTGTAACTTGACAATATGATGGAGACAAAAATCTGGCAAATTTCTGATGAGAAAGGAAAAAAAGTTATCCTTGGCAGATTTATTGATCCCCAAAGAGGAAATTCAGACATTACAACATCACAAAAATAGAAATAAGTACAGAAATTAAATGAAAATGATAGGAATTATATAAAAATGACATAATAATAAAATGATAGGTATATACAACTAGAATATGAAGAGAAACATATATAAAAACAGAAATTGTACACAAGAAAGTAAAGATAAATTATTATTACGCCTTATTCACATCATAAACGCCTGATGATTTTTTTTTACCATTTCATTTATTCACTTTCTTATCTATTGTCACAAAAAAAACAGAACTTGAATTACATATACACATATTGTATGTACATATAAACATATGTATAAGTCAAATGTAGCAGTAAAAATTAAGCTATTACGCTATTGTCCAAATTGCAGTTACTCGAATGGCCACTTGAGGCTGACTCCAAAAGTGAGTTAATCCTCATAGTATCAACTTTACAGCAGAAATAAACATGTTTACAGCCGGGGACAAAAACATTTTTTGGTCTCTACAGCTAATTTCACTTCAGAGATGGTGGATGGACGGTTCTACAAGACCAGCATTAAATATGTCAAATGATGATTGGATTATATTTCTGTGTCTTTCAGAGATTCTAATTAACAAAATGTTTAGGTTTTGTAAGGTTTCTTTTAGGGTTTTAAAAGAGACTTTTGGGGCGACACGTGGGCCTAAAATATGACTACGACTAATAATTATTTTTGATCACTTTTTAAATCAAAATAAAATGTGTCTATATATAATAAAAAATATGTACACTGTTCAGTTGTTCGAGCTTGAGATCCTTTTATTTTATAACTTTTTAAAAAAAATTAATTTTCAATGATAAAACAGAGAAAAAAAGCAACACATGCAAGGGGGAATCAATTATCAAAATTACAGGGGTTTTTTTTAGAAATTGTTTGACTTCACTGATTAAATTATTATTATTATTAGTAGTAGTAGTAATATTATTTCAACACAAGTCTGAATGCATCAAAGGCTTCTTTTCATGCTGACAGAAGTAAAACTGCCATTCTGCAGACAGAAAAAAGCTGTTATCAGTAATACAGAAAAACACAAAAATAAATCTGTCACTCCTTAAAAAAACAGAATAAATTCCATGTGTCTGTTAATGTTTGTGTGTGCATCCTTGTGCAACACAAACTGTTAGTCACTACGTTATCGACACTTCGTCGTTCACCGCCACAGGTCACACCGGTGAAAAAAGACTAAGCGATAGCGTGCAGGGCGAGATGGAACAAGAAGAAGAAGAAGAGGAAGGAGGGTAAAAAAGAAATGTTTCACCGCTTTCAGAGAGACTCCATCGGTGAGGAGCGCCCCCTCCTCCCTCCCTCTAATCACATTACCCAAGAAAACTTTTACTTATGGCTAATGGAATTCGCTTAAAATTGAACCGCTGGGGCGAAAGTAGATTTGCATTGATCCAGATATGTATAGAGCCAAAGTCAGTCTATCTATTCTGTGAGGGAATTAAAGGCCGCTAAGCCTATAGAGCCAGACTGTATAATCCTATGTTAAAAGATCAATACTGGCTGGAACCCACGTGAGCTTTTTTCATTGTGTGTGTTGCTGTGTGTCTGCCTGAATGGACCCACATTATATACAAACTGTGTGCTTTTATCCAGAATGTATATTTTACCTGTAAATCCTTCAGTTTGTGGGAACCGGCGCTCCTTTTCTTGTCTCTGGCCCCGGTTCATCATGAAGGAAGGGCTCTATTTGGTTGGGTTGAAGGGGTGTGGTGGGGGGTTTAACAGTCAAACTGTTAACACCACACAAATAAGCCTGGCTGCCCAGCGTTTATTTAGTCTGACACCCATCGTCTAGCATGCCCTCTGACAGCTTCACCCCCCAGGAAAGAGCAGAGTTGGCAGCCAAAATGTGGTGGGTGCATATCAGAAACCATCTGGTAATGAGAGACACTGTCACAGTGCCCACCTCCTGCAAATATCAAAGAAGCATGAGAAACTCACCTGGCAGGACAGGAGCATATACACTAGCGCTCAAAAGTTTGGAGTCACCCAGAAAATGTCTGTGTTGTTTTCCATGAAAACAAACTATATTTGTATTCATGAAATAAGTTACAGAATGATCATAAAGACATTGACAAGGGTAGAAATAACCATTTTAACCTGTATAAATCTCAAACTTCACCTCCAGATACTCAATCAGCACAAAACAGTTTTCAGCTGTGCTAACATAATGCTCAGGTGTTTTAATGATCAATGAGCCTTTCAACACTATCAACATGGAATAACACAATGTGCCACTGAAACACAGGAGACAATATACAATAGATATTTCATTAAAAAAATGTCCAGCTTTAATAGTCATTAACCACATTAAAAATGTCTACACTGTATGTCTGTTATTTATTTTTTTTAAAATAAAGGACATTTCTAAGTGACCCCAAACTTTTAAGCGTTAGTGTATGTCTGAACTGCAGTTGCATCATTTATCGAGTGCAAATTTGCAACTCAGTAGCTGCAACCACAAAGATACACACGTCCATGTATTCACACCGCGGAATGTATATAAAGAGGACGACCTGACAACTCCCCACTAGTGAGCCAAAAAAATCCAGATCGCCCCCTGGTGGTGGGCGGCAGTATAAGATATTAACACCATCCCCTCAGGACATGCTCCATCAAGGGTAAATGGTCTGCACCTATAAAGCTCTTTTATCCAAAGTGTTTTACACTACAGGCTGCTCTGATTCACCTGTTCACACACATATTCATACTGGTGGCAGAGGCTACCAGGTCACACTGGTGCCCCCTGCCACCATTGGGAACCACCAACCTTCCGATCAGTAGGTGATCACTCTACCATCTGAGCCACAGCTGCCCCAAAATAAAACTCAAAGTAGAATTCAAATAAAGATGGTTTCTGTTATTTTGGGTCATTCTTATAATCTCTATGCTTTTTTAAGTGTTTGTTTTTCTGATTGGTTTGGTTCTAATTAGTTATTGGTCAGGCTGTTGTTTAGGCGGGAACTGGATGCCGCTAGCTCCACTCTTTGTCAGTACTGTGCAGACTCAGACCAGTGCAAGATGGCAGATCATGTATCCAGATATCAATGTTGTACATCAGGTGGAAGTTGTGCAGAGCCGTCCATTCTTTATACAGTCTGGTGGTCACTGTTTTCCGAGTGGTTGTTAAGTTGTATGTCGCAGCTATAAACTACTCTCAGCTGGGTTGAATAAAACCTTTAGCTGGACTATATGACAAACGGTTTCTGAGTTATAAATGGGGCATAGCTTAAGAAAGTCTGATGGTGAGTTCTTAGTTGAGTGTGCTGTGAGCATGCTACTTGCTACATGCTAATTAGCACTGAATGCAAAGTGGTGATGGTGCCAATGTTTCCACCCGTCTTTTACCATGTACACAGTCATATAACTGTAATCATCAAGTTAATTGCATGAAACTGACATCAGCATTGACTACAACCTGTGAGTCACAGAATGCTTTTTGCCCGAAAGACAATGAAAACATATAAGGTTTTATTCCTAGTCAAGTGCAGATAATCTCTTTAAATTATCGGCTATTTCACAACCTTTATGACCTTTGACTGATTATAAAAACTACAAAAACTGATCAACGCCAGTAGAAAAACATACCTAAATGGTAATCAATCAGAATTATCCTCGAACATCCCAGATTTTGCAGCCAAAGGATTCAATCTGCCAGCCTTCTGTTATCACCAAATGTTTCTGAAGTCTATTCACACCATTATTATCTTAGCATAACTTCAGAAAAGTCTTCTTTCTTTGCATGTGCTTAACATAGAATCACAGAGGGAGATTAGCTAAGTGGTCAAGCCTAATCAAATCACAAGGTTTTAACTGGAGCGACATTGATCAGCTCGGGAAAATAATTTGTCCTGACAGTCCATCAATCTCATCCATATTCACTCCCCCCCTCAAACATCTCCACCCCCACCCCCCCACCCCCGCAAACCCTGAGAATGTGCTAAATGACCTCACACACTGACAGCGTCGCCACGCGTACACCCGATAGTGACCTCATTGATGAGCCAGCTCCTGCCAATACAGAGGCGCATGGACACTCACACACACACACATAGACTCATCAGTCAGGAGTTCACAGCGAACCCATCATCATCACACCGGCTGCAGCAGCCGCAGCAGCAATGACATTGGCGAATCTGATGACTAAGAAAATCCAAATATGAGATTAGTCCCTCTGACTATCCTGTTCCTAAGTGCCACTCCACACAAATGGGGCCCTAAGAAGATAATAACCGTACAATTGCTTTTATAGGGATGGAGTTATTCAATTACAAGCCCCTGAAGTGAAATGTTGCTATAACTGTAGCGAAGAGGGACATCGCTGGGAAAAGAGAGTTTTTAAATTTTTTTTACAATCTTTAGAATACAAAGGATGAGAAGAAATGTGAGTTTCTGTATTCTTTTACCTGTATTTTTGTCCAAGAAAGATTTTCCAAGTACAAATATTCTTTTGTCAGACACTTCACTCCTGACTTGGAAGCTGCCCGGTACAATTGTGATCTGTTGACCAGAAAACAGCATAGAGGTTAAGTACCGGACTACCCTGCACCATCATTAATACACACAGCCCACACAACAAATCTCTCTTTTGTTGACTCTTCTTGTAGTTGTTGCACCTGCCACCTTCTGTGTAGGTGAATAAAAATAAAAGAACACTGCATGCTGTAGGTGGGGGATCTTTATGTGTCATATTAAGATGATATTAAGCTTGAGGACATCGGGAAATATAGATACGTTAGTCCTTTTATTTTCTTACTTGAAAAATGTATTTATATAGCAACTTTTATCCAAAACACTACACAGTTTTCCTCTCATTACCCATTTACACACATGCTCTAACCGCTAAAGGTTTCCGGGCAGGACTTGTGCTTCTGAAGTTTGGTTCGTGCATTAATGCTCATACCGTGCACGGAACTGCAAACCCTGTGCTGCATCATTTTGGCACAAACACACAAACCATTACAGCCCTTGTTAAAAGCACCCTGCAAAGCAAATTAATAGACCTTGAGTTAGGAGTGTTTTGTCCTCCTAAACATACTTACTGCACACATGGCCTTAAAAAAAATGGGATGTCATTGTGCATGGGAAGTCACCATCTTGCACGAGTCACATTTGGGTTGAATTTGCATATCTGGAGGCTTCTTAACGTCATCAGATTTAATTGAACTGCCACCTCCAGGTGCATATAGTGTACAAGTAATAGAAATAAATCACTGAACAACGACAACAATCTCTCTTGAAACCTTCAACTGTAAGTAGAACCTGTACTTATACCACCTACGAGAATTAACTGCTGCCGTGTGGTGGACCAGGCCGGCTAAAAGAATGACCGTGTCCGACCATTTTTCCTCGCCTCTTTGGCAGCATCCACTCAGAGCTGTTGAAAGTCCAGAGGCAAGTGCGCCCTCTCCCCAACCCACTACCTCCAACTTAATCCTGTTTGTTCCCGTTTACCAGGATTGAAGTGGAGAGGCCTCGCTGGATGCTCCCCACCACCGCGCTGCCTCCCACGTTTAAAAACATTTCCTGGACCATATCTATGTGCCCTCATCCAGGACAACTTCTATTACTTACAAATTACAGTCTTGGTAACCCAGTTACCCACTGAGGCTTCAGTTCTTCTGGAAATCGACAGGGTTTCCAGGGGACAGTGGCTCGGCCAAGGGCAAACCACAGCTGAGCAGGTTGTCTTTATAAAGGAAGAGAGTTGTGGCTGTGCTGTGGCTTACTATTATTTGAAGCAAAATTTCATCAGAGGTACAATACATCTGTGTATGCTCCAAACCTAAAAATTCAAAAGGTAAGTAAAGTTGTTTTTTCTTTAATCTAATCAGAATGTTGTTCATGCTCATTGTCACATTACCATCACATGATAATCGATCATCACAAGCTTCCATTCTCCCCTGAGAGAACCTCAGTAAAGACTCACAACAGCCATTAAAATTATTGATTGATCATCCTCACACACTTCAGGACTGTGTGAGGAGTGAAGGTGGAGATGTGCATGTGGATAATGTGGATAATCATCCATGAGCCTCTGGCGACGGATTTATGGGGAGATCCTGTCCAACTGTGCTGGAAATTAAAGTCTTCAATACTTCATGCAAGAAATATCTTAGTGTTTTCCAGGGTCTCATTAAATTTTTTGAAGAACTCAGTTTACAAGAATGGGAAACACATACCCAAATATTCTTTTCCATAATTCTGTTCTTGCAGCTATGGGAGAGAGAACAAATTTCTCTGTTTTCGTCACATCAGAACTTGTTCTTGTGTGGTGTCTGAGAACTATAATATAATGAATGATATGCTACAGTGGAAGGGCCCTATGAGAACTTTTGTAGTGAATTTTCTCATGAAATATGAAATGTCCTGGCCTGAAATAACTTTTTTCTTGTTCTTGCCTCCTCCAGAACAAGAACAAATTTCAGTGTTCTTGTGGAGTATTTAAAGGGCTCAACTTTTCTTCCCAGGACTGATATTTCTTCCTCACTGAATATGTGACTCATTTTGTAAACTACTGAACATAGGTACAAAGAACCAGCAAGATATCCAACCTAAATGACAGAATAGACTGTTTGTCAAGACCACCCATAACAACACACATGAGCTTTTATCAAAATTGGCTCATGGTAAAATAGCACACACGTCATTATACATACATGAACAGTTTGCACTTGTAAAAAAGGCTGCAGTTTCTTTGATTTTATGCAACAGAACCACTGACCAAGGTTTAGGGCAAAAAAAATCCAGATAAGGCATTTAAGTGAAGTAGACGTGAAGTAGTAACGAGAGTGACCGTGAGCCACAGAAGGAACGTAAAAAAGGACGTAAAAGTCATTGTTTCAAAAACGTAATAAAGTCGGTTAGTTTTGTTGTCATACGGGACACGTATCCCATTCTCCTGGGTGAAAGTCCACCTTTTGTTCGACCCTCCCACCCCGACTGCGGCATTTAAACTCCACATTGCAGTCAATCACTACTATATACGTGAGCAAAAGATGGCGGCGGAGCACGCCTAAAAAGTAAACATGAGTCATATTTTGCTGCCTATATTGAGGTTTTTGTCGGGAGACCAGTCTGAAAGAAATGACGACAACAAGAAAGAAATGTTTCTCTGTATTCCATTATGTCAGTTTTTGATTTGAAAATTTTTTATTGTCCCCGAGGGGCAATTTGTTCTGCATTCAGTAGATAAAAATGTCACACAACAAACAAATAATCATAATAAATACAAAACACAGAACATAAAAACATTAAAGCATAAAAGCATATGGGAGACATCATGGAATATAATCATTTACATTGTTTAAGAAAGACAAAGCTACTACCCTAGTTTGTTTAGGAAGCCAACAGCTGAGGGAACAAATGATTTTAGATATCTGTTTGTTTTGGCCCTCTTCCTGTAAGTATATCTCCTTCCTAGTGGCAGGAGTCGAAACTCTGCATGTAGAGGATGTAGGAGGTTTGACAGTATGGCCTTTGCCTTCCTAGTGGCTCTGATTTGGTAAATATTGCCAATGATCTTTTGACATAACAGAACAATTTTTCCAAGCCTTTTCTTATTGATCAGACTGAGGTTACCGAACCAACAGATCATTCCAAATGTTAAAATTGACTCGATAAAAGATGAATAAAACATTTTTAAAATCAATCTGTCGACATTAAAACTCCTCAGCTTCCTCAGGAAAAACAGCCTCTGATTGGCCTTCTTACAGATGAAGTCTGTATTCGCATCGAAAGTCAATTTGTCGTCTAGAATGGTGCTGAGGTATTTATATGTGTTGACTGTCTCCACAGCTACGCCACTTACAGTGGTTGCTGTGGCGGGAACATTCCGGCGGAAGTCGATTTTCATTTCTTTTGTCTTTGAGGCATTTATTTGTAGATATGAACTATCACACCACTTGACAAAATTGTCCAAGACAGGCCCATGGTCCACCTCATGGTCCTGCAGGAGACTGACTATGACTGAATCATCAGCAAACTTAACAATAGTCCTTGACTCAAAGGTACTCTGGTAGTCATTAGTGTAGAGCACAAATAGTAAGGGCGACAAAACGCAGCCTTGTGGGGATCCAGTGGAACACATCAGGGCATCGGACAGAGTGTCATTAACACAAGTTCTTTGTGACCTCATTGTCAAGAAGTCAATGCCAGGTATATTAGAGACCCTCTGGGCAAGAATATGGGGCTGCATGCAGTTGAACGCTGATGAGAAATCTATGAAACATAAGCGTGCATGTGTTTTCTTTCCCTCCAGGTGCCCAACAATGGAATCCAGCAGAGTAGCTATGGCGTCATCTACCCCCTTTCCTCCCTGATAGGCAAATTGGAGAGGATCTACCACACTCTGTGTCACTGCCAATAAGCCTCTCTTAACAATTTTTTCAAACCCCTTCATTACCAAAGAAGTTAGGGCCACTGGACGATAATCACCCAACTCCTTTGGTGATGAACCCTTGGCTACGGGGACAACAATTGATTCTTTCCATAGCATGGGGACTTTGTTACTGGATAAGGAGAGCTGGAAAATATAGGTTAAAATTCCACTCAAAAACAGGGAACAATTTTTAAGCAGTTTTCCACTGATATTGTCAGGCCCTTGACTTGTCCTCACATTTGTCTTTTCAAGTGTTCTCCAAACATCTGCTTTGTTTATCTGAATGTGACTGCCCTCTGAAATACCTCTGAATTCATCTAATTCATTACTAAAGTCATGGGAATCAAATCTCAGGTAAAATGTGTTTAACTCCTCTGCCAGAGTGGAGTTAGACCTTTCAGGGTTAGAAACCCCTTTTTTCTTATCCTGAATGCCTAGCATAGATTTGATCCCTTTCCATGCAGAGCGAGAGTCCCCATTCTGAAGTTTATCCACTACCTTGTCTTTAAAGCGCATTTTGGCCAGCTTTATTTCCTTTTTCACAAGCTTCTGAGCATCTCTTTGTTGGTTAATGCCACCTTGGTGACAAGCAATTTTTTTTGATTGAGGCAAATTTTGAGGGATTTACTAACCCAGGGCTTATTATTAGGGTACACTTTAATTGTCTTCCTCGGGATTATCATTCGCTCACAGAAGGAAATGTAGCTTGATACAGTGAGAGTCAGTTCATCTAAGTCACTACAAGTATCTCAGTGTATGCATGTTTGTGTTTTAACATATACTATTAACTTTGGGGTTGTAATAACAATACATACATGTGGAAAATGGGAGAAAGGTTAAAATAATATTTACTCAGTAAAAATGGTGTCATTCATAACTTGAATTCTTGACTCTTAAATTTTTATTTTTTTGTTCAGCAGCTGCTGCGACCACACACTCTGGTCGTCCGTCTCTCTGGTGTGTCTTAGAGCAGAATAATGTCAAACCACCATCCATTCATTGTTCTAGGCTCAGCCTCTGTACTGATCCTGCAGCACAATACCTGGATGCTGCACTGTTTTCTCAAGAAACAAGGCCGTGATTTAACAGTGAGGAGGGAGACAGCTTGGCCTTAGAGAGAGCCACGCAGTCTTCCTAAAGCTGCTATTTATATCACCATCAGCGAGAGTGTGATAGCTGTGAATGACTGCAACAAACACTGTAAAACTGCCAGTGTGGCCAAATTTTGATGGCCTCCTTTTCTTGGCAAGTCCTACCATGTGTAGAGGCCCGGTTGGTTGAGGTTAGACGTTGACTTCAAGTGGTTAAAGTTGGGATTTGCCAATTGATCATTCGCAAAACTCCTCCCCCGAACACTCCTCGTCCAATCATAGCCTTAGCAACCGTTACTAAGGGAAGAAGGTCCGTCATGCCTTGAGCTCTGAGCAGGAAGGTAAAACAGTGTGCATACGGGATTTGTAAATCTGACACCAGGTTCCCTAAGAGTTTAGCAGGAGGAGTCGTTTTTTCCCCCATTTCCCAAACTCAAAAAACAAGGGAAGTGTTGCTGGCTGTGGATTAAACAGTGTGGGAGAGCACACTCCCAACCTAATATCACGAAGATCAACAAACACACAAATGTCTGCTCCAAGTTAAGCTGCTAGCTAGCTAACATGAGCTAACTAACGATTGTCTAGCTGTTAGATGAGATAACCCAAACAGGATTTAACAGTTATGATTCCTGTCAAAAAGTATTCTTACCACTACTAGTGCATAACTAGTCCAACAAATTCATGTTAATGACAGCGTTTGTATAATTAGCATGCTAAGCTAGCTAGCAATGTTGCTCGGAGCTTAACATAATACAGGACTGTGCAGTGCTAATAGCTATAGCATGACCGTATCCAACATGTGGCCTGATTTCAATGGCCTCCTTTTCTTGTAAAGTCCCGCCCTGTGTAGAGGTCCGATTGGTTGAGGTAAGACGTTGACCTTGAGTGTTTAAAGTTGGGATTAGCCAACTGAACTAAACAAATCAGGTAACTCAGGAGAGCATGGACAATGGCCAATCATAGCTCTTGAATGCTGCGCAAGGCAAATCT
The DNA here is from genome assembly GCF_030273125.1 of Centropristis striata. Classification (NCBI taxonomy): domain Eukaryota; kingdom Metazoa; phylum Chordata; class Actinopteri; order Perciformes; family Serranidae; genus Centropristis; species Centropristis striata. The sequence goes on along the minus strand of NC_081524.1, from coordinate 21,159,325 downwards.
TGAAGACCTACTTTGCCATTATGCTTTATCTTAAGTAGTTCTTTCTGATGCGGCCTTTAAAACAAATGACTTTTCAAATGATTTCACTGTCGCTGACAAATTTCCAATGTACGTTTGATTGAGTTATGGCACACTCCCAAGATCACAATCTTTTGGAATCAGTGTTGCTGACTTAGTGATTTTGTCACTACATTATGCGACTATTCAGACCCCTCTAGCGACTCTTTTTTTAAAAAGTGATTGGCGACAAATCTAGTGGCTTTTACTGGTGTTATTAGAGACTTTTGTCCCCAAGTCCAAGTCTTAAGTCGGTCATTTTATTTTCTTGATGTTACAATAAAATGTGCATGAGCCAACACTTAAATGTATAATATTAAACATGTTTGAACATGTTAAATATTATACATTTAAGTATTGGTTCATGCAAACAGTGAAGTCTAGCTAACCACAGTAAACATGTCAATATGTCTTGGTTCTCTTCTCTCCTTTTTCTTTTATTTTAAAGTTTTGTGTGCTATTTTTCATCTTTTTATTAGACAGTGACTGAGAGAATGGACGGGAGAGACAGAGAAGAAGACATGCGGCAAAGGGACGTTGGGGCCAGATTCGAACCCAGGTCCGCTGAATTAAGGACTCAGCCTTGTATGTGATCTCCCAATGAGCCCCAGTTCTCTTCTCCTCTTACTCCCCATCACAACAAGACTAGCCTACTAAAGCACGGCCCACAATAAGGTGTGTTTCTCTTCATGATGAAATAAATTAGTGCTGTCAAATTTAAGGTGCAAAGTAAAAGTTATTGTTACATTAACTAAATTTATCTTGTAAGCTGTTTAGTAGGCTTAAGGTAATTTAATCTCTTTTACACAAGAATTTACAGTTTGGAAATCTTATATTTTTTATGTACTAGATTAGAAAATGTATTTTGACTTTGTAAACTGATTTAGAATCATGCAACTTTAAGCTCTTTTTCATACGCTGTGGCTTCATTTAAAAAAAATACATTTTACAGATATTTTTTACATAAACCCCTAACTCTATCTTTGCCTCTGCAGCTTTAACTCAGCCTCATCATTCCCCTCCGCCTCTACACTGTGTTGCCGCTCTTCGTGCGAGCACTCATTCGTGGAGCCAGGCCAGCGAGTGGGGCTTTGAGAGACCGTGTGATATACGAGTCCTTTATAAGTGCGGAGGTGTGGAGATCTCGGGACACACGGGGCCTGTTAGGTTGCTGGAGAGACCTGCGAGCCTCCTACAAGAGGGGATTAGGTTAAGCTAACTCTCAGTCATTTACAGTTTATCACGGAGCGGCTGTTTCTGCCAACTACTTTAGAGCACTTTCAGCAAAGAGGTCGGGTCTGGGAAATTTCACAAAGATTTAAGCTTTATTGTTTTTATCAGCACACACACACACACACACACACACACACACACACAGAGGCATGCACCCAAATATCACACAGATGCATTTATTAGAAAGCCAAAGTATCGACTAGATAGACTCAAGAACAGGTCGTTCTCCACATTGGGAAAACATTTTGATTTCAGAACTACTGTCTTAAGCTTAATCATTTATATTTTAATTAATGGTTTGAGGAGAAAAAAACTATTGAATTGAATTTATATGCTGGAGACTTTCTCTGACCCTAGCCTAACCTTAACCCTAACTTTAAACCACTAACATTTAATGATTTATGTTATGGGGACTTGTATTTTGTCCACATAAGGAACGTAAACGTTAGACCCCACAACGTTAGTAATACATGGCCACAAACACACACACACACATTGGGCCTCATTCATGAAACGTGAGCAGAACGAATTTGTGTGTAAACCGTTCGCAGACGGAAATTTACGTGCATCTCCGCATTCAGCAATATTTTAGTAGCTCCGATCTTTTCGTAGCTACTAACAAAATCTACACATGCTGCTGACCACACGTAGTGCTTGTGTAAATTTAAGAACGCATATAAATAATGCTCGTCACTGTTGGAAATTACAATTTTAATTCATAATGCGTTCTGTTATGTACACAATACGCAGATGCCTTTGAAACATGTGATATAAACATGGCAAACGATTAAAAATATAACATATTTAGTTAAATTAGTTGGCAATTGGCGGGATTAAGATTCAGATTAAACTCATAATTGTGAATTATCTATGGAAATTGACGCATCCTGCCTGCAGTTCTCAGAGGTATCATTAAATTAATGCCAGAGTATATCCAATTTCCATACGGCGCACAACGGCAGACAGAAGTAATGCAGGGGTTCAGCGCAGTTGCAAACATGCCAGGTGTTATCGGTGCCATAGACTGCACACACGTACGCATCAAGGCTCCATCCGGAGATGCATTTGCTTACATTAACCGGAAAAACTTTCATTCCGTGAATGTGCAACTGATCTGTGACGCAAAGTGTGTGTTGTTAAACGTTGTGGCACGGTGGCCCGGTGGGACGCATGACGCATTCATCCTGCGTAATTGCGCAGTTGGCACGCGTTTGGAGGATGGAGCTGTGAGAGACGGCTGGCTCATTGGTAAGAATATAGCCTGCATAATCACATGTGTGTGTTATATATGGACTTACCTTTCTATATCCATAGGGGATAGGGGTTACCCACTGACGCCGTGGCTTATGACCCCACTGGCCAGCCCGCAGACACCACAGGAGCATACAATGAGGCGCACGCGGCTACTCGGGCCGTTGTAGAGCGCACCAACGGGGTATTTGGACTCTGAGCGTCCTCCTCCTGTGGCAGATGTACTTTTTTTGTGTGCGCTAATGCGTTTCTTTGCGTCAAGTTTAATGTCAAACCATTTACGTTTAACCTCGGACGTAGTTCTTTGCACTACAGAAACCACATTTACTGCGTCCGTCACCTCCCTCCACGCTTTCGCTTTGCCTGTCCCTGTCACACCACTACTAACAGATGAAAATACATTTTTTTTTTTGGACTCCACTTCTCCCAAAATAACTTCAATCTCCGCTTCGGAAAAATTCTTTTTTCTTTCTCGTTCTTTTTTTCTTTGTGCCATGACTGACAGGTTGACAGGATGCCTCTACACACCTCCTTATATGGTGGTCATTAGCAATTCATGGGCGGGGTTCATGCTAATTGCTGATTATCGGGAGCGCGCTGCCACCTTACGATGGATTGGCATTCATGATCATAAACACGTGTTTACGATCAGATCTGAGTTTCCCGCGGCGTTCATGAATCCGGGGTAGGTTTTTAGTAGCGTAGGCTTTTATGTGCAAATCTACGCACAAATCTACTAACGTTTCATGAATGAGGCCCACTGTGTTTAATTTTAGAGGACATTAAATTACTTGCATTAATTTACCTGGAGACATCCTCTGACCCTATCCCTAACCTTAACATTTAACACAGTCTTTATCGTAAAATGTAATGATTTACAGAGACTGAGGTGAGTCCCCGCAATGAAGGAAATACATGCTTACACACACGCAGTGTATATTTACAAAATATATTTCCTCAACCTGTTTTAATGCATGTTTTCTTATTGAAGCACAGAGAAAGTGAAACAAACACAAAAATAGAGACATTGCAAAAATGTTTTTTCTCAACTGTAGAAAGGTTTGTGTTAAAAAGAGAAGCCCCCCCCCCCCCTCCCCTGCACGTCAAAAGTCTATTCATGTTGTGAAAGTGTATCATGCTATGTTGCTGAGGTTTTTTTCATGCTTTTTTCCTCCTTTCCTCTCCTCATGTGTGCTGTATTTCTCTCTCTTCATACCCTGTCTTCCTGTCATGTTTACCTTTATCATATTGTTTGTGGGTGTTTTATGCGTTCTGGATGGGTTGATGGCTCAATTTCGTTGTACTTGTACTTGTTACTCTGTGCAATGACAATAAAGGGTTCATTCATTCAAGCTGACACAAAAATATTTTTTATCTTGTGGTACCTGCAGCCAACAATACATGCATCCGCTCTGCCACGAAGGCCAAAATAAATATAAAGAGAGAGGGATGTTCTTGGTTCAAGTTCAAACCAGAAATCTCCTAAAATATGTGCCATTTTTAGAAACCCATTCAATGGAAACACAACTAATCTTTCTTTTTTCTGTTTCTGAAAAACACAAGTTTCCTCCTCTTCACTTACTGATGCTTACACACGCACTCACACTACCTCGTGTCTCCTCCAGTTCTTCTCCCAATCACCAGGCCCTGAGAGCAACAACCACACTAAGTAGCTAGCTAATTAGCTAATAACCTGCTAATCAAATTCGCAGCCGCCGGCCCTTTAAGGCTCAGGACGGTCCATTAGCATCAGAGACTGTCGTCAGAGCGCCGATCCATCCGATATTCAGCCAAAGAGCCCAACATTTGTTATCCAGCGTTGCACCTTTATCCATTCACAGGCCCTGCTGATAACAGCCCTCCTGTCTGAAATGAAACGTCCCTTTAAATGTCTGCCTTTACAGTAAATGACCCAACACACACACACACACACACACACACACACACAAACACACACACACACACACACACACACACAATGCCTTTGAGAAAGCAAGAGCTCTCCTCGCCTCCCCAATTAGGCCTCTAATTTGGCTAATGGAGCATTAATGGAGAAAGAGGCTGCTGAAGACCCGAGCTCAGCACAATGTCCTCCAAACCAACATCACACACACATACACACACATACACACACACACGGACACACACACACACACACACACACAGACGGACACACACAGACACACACACACAATCCCCTGGTACCAAAACCCCACCACCCCCAACCCAATACAACACACACAGATTAGATTTCACTAACAATAGTATCAGAATGCCCCTCTCTGGCGACAACACACACACACACACACACACACACACACACACACAGATAGGCCTCTTGCATGCACACACACATTTAAAAACACAACAACATGCTGGCAGTGCTACAGGGGAAACAAGATGTAAGTTCATGCATTATAAGATTGTATATATGTATTTTATTTAACCAACAACAGTTTAAAATGGGCTTCCTCCAATATAATAAATATAACAAGGAAATGGCCACATATCTACATTACTTTTGTGATTGTCCCTTTTTGAAAAAGAGGTCCTGAAAAAATATCAGGAGTGGTTTAAACCCCTAAAGCTTCCATCAGGTAATAACAGATGCAATTGTTACAGCAAGGCCTGTTTATATATAACTGCAGGAACATTTGGTCAATAATTTAAATCCAGTGGACTAAAATGATCTTTTATTTAACATTAACAGTGCAATATATTTTGGATACTTATATGATTCATTTTATAACAATATAAAGGAACACTGGGGTTCCTTTTTTTGTTCATACAGCTTTTCTTTTATATGCAGTATTATAAATATTATTAAATTTTTTTCTTTCTTTATTTATTATGGTTGTCCATAGTCTTTATTTATTTATTTATTTATTTATTTATGTCACTTATTTTTCTTTAGTTCTGTTTTTAAATATGCCTAAATTATTATTATTATTATTATTATTATTATTATTATGGACTGTGTAAAAAAAAAGTATGCATTTTTGGAAAAATTAAATAAAAATAAATGAAATCAAAACAGAATGCATCAAATCCAGAATTCACAGTGTATATATTTATAGAAAAAACTACAGTTCCTACAGTTTTAAGTGAATATTCGTCAGAAAGGAGAAGTAAATTATCGCAATTTGTTATATTTACTTTTTAGACAACATCCCAATTTGTATGGAACTAGGGTTGAACATTATGTCCACAAAAAATAGCAATATTAGTGTAATGTGCATAAAATGTAGTGTCTACTGTTTAAATGAGTTTTGGAGAAAAAAACCCTGATACAAACAGCTGAAAACCCTCCGTGCAACACATTCACAGAGAACACACACATATCACACTCATTAAAGGATGTGGACAGCATGGGAACTACTGCAGCGCTGTTGAGAGGAGGATCAACATGGCGCCATCACCCTGCTCCTTATCAAACACACATACACACACACACACAAACACTGGTGGTCATGTACTGTATATGTACAAAACCCCTGGGGATTCTCTAAACATGTATGACCTGTCTCATGGGGCTCCACCTTTGTATCTCTGTCATGTCTCAGCTCAAATTTTGGCGATTTTTATGCCAAAAGTTAAATAAATTCATAAACTCACTGTGGCAATGTCAACCAGCAAAATGTTTCCTGAAAAGCTGACACATGTTGCCATAATGAGGTCATCACCCGATACGCTCATGTTTCAGCAGCATTAGTGAATATTGGCCCCGCGCTGCGATAAGGCTGCAGGGAACTGCTCCCATGATGCCTTGTTGGGTTGCGTTGGAGTTTCCAAGGCATGACGGCGCTGGCGACAGCCGTATCTGACGCTCTGACCCTTTTCAAGTCAGCCGCTAGCACTTCAATCTCTCTCTCTGCTGCTAACACACACACACACACACACACACACACACACACACACACACATCCTCCTCACATCTGCAGATAGTGTCACTGCTCCAGTCTCCAGGCCGATGATAAGGGGACCCCCTGAAAAAAAAAGAGGAAGGGTGCATGAGCAGTGTGAGAGTGGAAACCCAGAGAGAGAGAGAGAGAGAGAGTGCGTGTGTGTGTGTGTGTGTAGTCAGGCTAATCTCCAGCCCGGCTCCATAAACACTGCTGTAGCCCTGCAGAGCCAGATCCCGAGCAGCCGAGCAGCCCTGCGGCTCCAAGTCTGAGGCAACGCGTCACACCAGGCTGCCGCCGCCGCCACTGCTGACCGACAACAAGACCAGATTAGCTCAGGCCCTATCTGATGATGTCATCAATTACCATTTCTGGTGATTGGGGGGAGGAAATGTGCAGGTTTGGCCTCATTTACATGTCTCTCAGGAACATTAAAGACATTGATAACGAGAAATACAGACAGTAATAGGTATTAAACATAGTAATGTTCAAAATATTTTTGCTTGACGTTTTTATTTATAACTATAAATGCAGGAAAACAAATGATCTGCAGGTGGCATTAGAGGAAAAGTCAAGGGATTGGAAAATGCATCAAACACTTTGTCAATCCAAAGTGTCCAGCAGACAGACCCACATAACATTAGAGTCATGCTGTTAGCTTGTTTTAAAATCTATAGTTGTTGTTTTTAAAGCCCCGAAAAAGAAGGGAAAAGCTTAGTTACTGTCATATGGCAAGCTAGTTAGCTCAGTCGCTAATAACAGTTTATTCTACAGCTGCATTTACAACTAAAAAGCTACAATAGTTTCCTTTATTTTGGACTTCAGGGTTAGGGTTAATGTCAATGCTGACACTGTTCAATATGTTCAATATATATATTCATGCACTATGAGCTTGCAAAGTGTCCAAGAAAAATAAAAGAGAGAAACTCAAAGGGCAATCAGGAAAGTCCAGACCTCCATCAAGATCAAATCTTACAAATTGTAACACTAGTAAAAAATATTTGTATTCGCCCCGTGGTTTGATTCCTCTTCAAAATGTAACAGGTTCTTCCTTTGCCCATGCTACAACCTTCCACCAAGTTACATAAATGTTGGAGCAGTAATCCCATAATCCTGCTGGCAAACAGACACACAAACAGAACCGAAGCATCCTTGGTGGAAGTACTAACAGCCAGTGGTGGAAGAAGTATTCAGGTCCTTCACCTAAGTAAAAGTATTAATACTACACTGTGAGATATTACTCCACTACAACTAAAAGTCCTGCCTTCAAATAAGTAAAAGTACAAGCAAGAAAATGTACGGAAAGTATCAAAAGTAAAAGCACTGGTTGTGCAGAATGGATTTACATTGGATTATTATTGATGCATTTACATTTCAGGGGTGTCTCTAGGATTTTGACACATCCGGGGCTCAGCCCAGAATAGTCTAGCAACAAAATTTTTAGACATAGAGACATTCTCCACATAGCCTAAGAACACACAATTCACACTACACTTGCATTCATAGACGAATGCTTGGTTAAGTACAGGGGTGCACTGCAAACCTGTCATATCACAGGTGAAAAAGGTGAAAACGATGCAATCCCATAACCATATAATCAAATGAATTACCCATTTTGAATTTAGTCTGCACCCATGTACTGACATTAGCGAGCTAGGTAACAACACATTGTTTTTCCATTTAACACATTAGCAGCTACAGTTAAAGAAGCAGGCTGTGCATGATCCCTGTATGCTAGCTAGCTGCTATCATGCATGAAAAAGAAAATAAACAAGATGGTTCGACGTTACAGCCTAACATTAACTTTAGCTACTTTCCTCTCTAGATTCATAGATTGTGTACCTAAAAATAATTAAGCTTAATTATTTTTAGGTACACAATTCTCACACACTACTATTGCATTTAAAGACAGATGCTAATAATAAAATATCGTTTTTTCCCATGTAATATCAACTAGCTGCTAGCTAGCTAACGTTAGCTACTTCCCTCGAGTAGTTCCAGCTGCAACACTCTTTTGAAATTATACATTTTTACATAATTTCTATTTTACTATTTTTTATTATATTATTTATTATATTTCTATTCCCATTACCTCTTTGATTCCTGACCACCTTTGGGGGGAAAACATGGAAATCTTTTTTGGTGACATGATATCTTGTTATACACAACTTGCTGTTGTCAGGTGCGCCTGCTGCTTGACGTCGCTGTTTTTCGGTGAATGACGTCACGTGCGACCTGGAGGTGTTAACCACTTGTTTGCCAAAGCCAAAGTAGTGGCTTTTTAAAAAATAAAATAATTAATTGTTACTCAAACCTGTCCAAAAACACTGTTTTATCGAAGCATCAACATAAGATAACCGAAGTTTGAGGATGTGTGAAAAAATGAAATACATTTTTTTAAAAATTAATATTCGGGGCTAATTAAAAAACATCCGGGGCTGTAGCCCCGAATGTTTTAGCCTAGGGACGCCACTGTTACATTTTCTCAAGGTATGGCTCATTTGAACTACTTAATGTCTAATCTCTTGAAATTTATGATGTTTTTATGTTAAATATCGACCTGAAAAGTAATTAAAGCTGTCAGCTAAATGTAGTGGAGTAAAAAGAACCTCATTTGCCTTAAAATGTAATGAAGTAGAAGTATAAAGTTACATTAAATGGAAATACTCAGATAACTCAGTAAAATACAAGTACCTCAAAATTGTACTTAAACCTCTGAAGTCCAGGAGATTTTGGTTCAAATTTGTCAATTTCCTATTTGTTTCTGTCTGTGTTTAGCATCTTTCAGTCTGTCCTTACATCACATGCATGGCTCCTTTTTATCCACACAAACTTGGCTATCAGTCTGATTTTTAATTTTTATTTTAATCAAAGTATAAAGCTGCCAGGAACCCAAAATACAAACAGAAGACAGGTATCTATGAAAATGTACCATTAAAAAAACCCATTTATACACACAAAACAGCAGAAAAAAAATATACATAATAAAAATAGAAAACAGTCTATTTGCATGTAAATTAAAAATAGTAATAGTTTTCATTGTAGAAAGAAAATTCACATTTTAAAAACATAAATGGCACACTGTGAAAGCTCCTATGATTGAACTTTCAACTGGCTTTCTCAGCTTGTCTACATATCAAATATAAATAAAGTTATTACTGTAAATAAAGCATGTGTACTTTCATTAAATAGATGGACTCCAGACGATTAAGTACAGTACTTGAGTAAATGTAAACTTAGTTACATTCCACCATTGCTAACGAAAAAATGTAGTTGTGGTCTAATAATGCCCATTTTTTTCCTCCCAAATCTGCCCTTATCTCTTGTAAATTACAGATTCTGTACTAACTTGAAAAAATATTCTTTTCAGGAAACCTTAAGCATAAATTTAGGAATAAATTCAACCTACAAGCTGTTTTTTATCATACGGCTACTAACATTCGTTCACTGATGTGTCCTGTAATATTTCAAGTTGCTGATTGTCTCACAGCGCAGCGCCGGTGTTTGTATTCGTCACTTTCTCATCTTATCACAAACATTCTTTCAAACATATTATTATTGTCTACATTTGATTTCCCTCATACTCAGGAAAACAAGTTAGATTACTGTCGTCGTTGCTCTATCTCAAAGTGGATTGGCTCCGGGAGTTTAAACCGGGCTGTGATTGGTCGGTACGGAGAACACGGTTAGGTTGTGAGGGGCAGAAGCAGATAAGAGCCGGAGCCAGACCAAATAAAGACCAGCAGTCTGTTAGCATTCCTCACGTAGCTCGATATACCCGCTGCCACACACAGAGACATTCCTCTGCTGTCTCAGGAAAACCACAATTACTCTCTGAGAAGAAATTTAACAAGATAATATGAGAGTTAAGTGAGTTTCCCCACTGTTTGGGGGTTGCTGAAATATGTTGAGAGCTCATTGTATAATCTCAAAAATACCTTTGTCGCTGATGAAAGAACAGGTTCCTGCAGAGGTGACAGCTCAAAGACGTACAATGATATCACAAATATGCACACAGAATAACCGAGAGTAAACGGATAGCGGACACGACACGGGAATCTGAAGAGCAGCAGAGTTGTTGTGGTATGATGGAAATGTTGGATATATACACAATTTTCTTTTAAATTTGATAAACTGGCGAGACATAGTCTTTGAGTTGTCAGTGCTGCCCGTTCATTCTGTTAAAAGCTTCTATTTGGTGCATGAAGCCGACTTCCATGTATGAAATTATTCATCGTCTGCATCAACGGGGCCCAATGGAGCGAGCACACTCAGGACTTCCAGCAGCTGAGCAGACTACTTCCGCAAAAACTATTTAATCGTACGGCTCTTCTACACTATCCAAATGTTATTAGTTTGAATAAATCAAATTGTGATAGTGAAACGAGTCATTTTGAAGGGTTTGTTATGCTAAAAACGTATTTTGGGGCCCTTTGGCATCATATGAGGGGCCGTATGGGCCATAATTCATTCTTCTCACACATACACAATTTTACCTCTCGCGTTCACAAAAAATACCTTTCACATACACACATTTTCTGTGTATGTGAAAGGGAAGAAGGAATTATTGCCCATACGGCCCCACATAGCATCCTGTGACGCTGTAATTGCACAATTAGCTTCAAAGTTAGTTCGTAAGATAAGATAGAACTTTATTAATCCCAAAGTAAAATAATTATTGTGCCAGTTGCTCCAAAAATACAATGAATAAAAAGTATGAATATAAAAATGAATTGTAGTAATAACTAGTAACTAAAAAAGAATTGCACATAAGAAGTAATATTGCACATGGTAGTGAGCATCCTATAGCACATAATGTTAAACATGACACTCAACATAATAGCACATGGAGGTGAATACAGTATTGCATCAGGATGATTATTTTTTGCAATATTTGGACATCAGTTTTCCCCTGCTGAATAGAGAAGAGTTATACAGTTTGATGCTAATATTGGACTTGCACAACAAATATGGAGAAATTTAAAGGTCATCGGGCCTAGCATTTTTAGATTTGATGCACAGCAACGACTGGACAGTTGCTGTTCAAGAGAAGGGTTAAGCTAAACAGATTTTTATCGCAAAATGTGTTAGTAGATGTGCTAACCCTTGCAATAAAAATCTGATTATACTGGGTTGTTTACCTGTGGTTCAATAAAGTCTTATCCTTTGATAATACATCATGATTCATAAGTCAAGTAAATAAGTTAGAAAACAATTGAGGTAGAATACAAAAATACAATATTTCCCTTAAAAATGTATAGAGCCAGCAGAAATAGAAAGTATTCAGAAATGCACTGTACCTAAGAAAATTAAGTTACTTTCCACTGTTATATTAGAATCAATCGATATATCCTGATTTATGGATCACTTACTGACCTGCCCACCTTCAAAAAACTCACAAAAACGCACTTATTCAGAATGGCTTTTAATGTGTGACCGACTTTAAATTATTTTGTAATACAAATCTTTTTTTCTGACAGTGCTTTAAACTGTTTTTGTTTGTTGTTTTTTAAATTTTATGCTTACTAATTTGTAAAGTGTCTTTGAGCATTCTGAAAAGCGCTCTATAAATAAAATGTATTATTATTATTATTATTATTATAGAACCAGCAGAAACAGAAAGTACTCAGAAGTGAACTGTACTTAAGTAAATTAAGTTACTTCCCACGATTATATTAGTATCAATCGATATATCCTGATTTATTGATCACCCTCAGAAGACAGTGGAAAGCAGCAGTACTGTTTACAGTCAGATCATGAGTACTTTCACTTTTACCTGCTGTGTTAAACAGGCTGGTTCCTATCTTTGGCCCATTTAACAGGATGCCGATCGTCAAAGTTTCCTGTCAGAACCAGCAGTGACTCATTTCATTTCAAACTGTCTTCTGAATGAGAAGCTGTCAAATTCAGGACAAAAGCTCCTGGGTGGGAACGGCCATCAAGCATCAGACACTGCGAGCTTTCTCTTCCTAAACTAAACACCAGGCGTCAAACACAACAACCGGTGGCAGTTAAAAAACTGCCGGCAACAACGCGTACGCCCTCTCGCACTTTCGCTCATTCATGCCATGGGAAGTAGGATGCCGTACGTTACGAGCCGTTGTTTTGCCTGTGTCAGCTTTTACGAGTGAATGAGGAGATGTTGAGTTCCTGTTCCTCGTGGCTCAGACCACCCAGCCTCCCGAGTGTGCATGAGAGTTACATGATGAAGGAGCTAACAGACAGAAAATTCAGCAAATAGTCAAGTTTGACAAGTGTCTTTGGCAACTCTTGAGTCCAAATTCCAGAGTACTGGAGGGTGCGTTATGCTCAATTTTTATATATTTTTTAATCTTTTAACTGCATTGACTGTGAGGACATGCCTATAGAAAATATATACATTATTTATTACATCATTTCTGCATGAACCAGCTTATCTGATGTTTAGTAAAAGACCCAAAGGGAGAGCCAACACAACCTGAACCTTGGAAGTATGTGGAATGTAGTGAAGAACTACATTATATAATAACATTGTTTTGGTTGGCATGTCTGTGTTTATACAAAATTAATTTAGCCTCAATCACAAAACAAGTTTGTCCTCTGCATCATCCTGCAATAATAAAACAGGCAGCACAAGCAATGCTTCCTTCTAGTCAAACGTGACTGAATCACACAGTAGGTGTGTCTCCATTAAAGTTGAAGGAAATTCTCAAATGTTGCATAAAAGAAAATGCGACATGGTTAAGAGCAAATAAACAAAGCTGCATAAGCATAATTTTCATCAGAAGATGGCAGTGTAATGTGTTGCTGTAGGCTAATCCGTCAGTAAACCGGAGAAGAAGTGGACAAAAAATAGGTTGCTAATCAGACAACTTTGGCCACCCACGAGAAAAAATGGAGAGTTTTCAGGAATTGTTTACAACTGGGCCACTTCTAATTGTTCTTACATGTCAGAGGAAGAAGCTGATCAGTCATGTGAGCTAAATGTTCGCTACGTGAGAATCTATTCTTGAAAAGCGTTTCCATCTCCCGCATTAACTATTTTTCAAAAGAAGACAAAACGAATGTCAAGCAAGCGTAAAAACTTGTATGTGTAATTTCAAAAGTTTTATCAGATTTCTGTCTTTCCATCAAGCTTTCTCATGTGAATCTTCAAAATTTGCAGATAAATGTCTTGATGGAAACATGACTACTGCCTAGAATATTTATAATTATTATAATTATTTATAATTTTCACTTGACAGTGAAAATTTGAGAGTAACTGTAATTTATCATTTACGATTGAGATCACATTTGACCTCCTTGATGTGAGCCATTGTCATGGTAATTGGTGAGCCATGCTCAATTTGAGACACTGGAGGGCTGATTACCCCTGAGTTCAGAGAAATGACTGATGGTTGCAGGTCCTTGATTTGGAGGAAAAGGGATTTATTTTGCCAGGGAAGTCCCAGTGTTGGACCTTTATTGTTGCCTTTAGTTCAGTGAAGTTCATGCTAATTAAGCCTGTTTTAAGACTTTTAAGTTGCTGATAATGTTCTTTGACTGCCAACATTAATTCATTCATAATGTGTTTCTTTTGCCAGCAAAAAAAGAGAAAGTTTCTATATATAAATCTAAAACCTTTAATATCTAAATTATATGAAGTGTTGAAGGGATAAGTGGCCCTTTTGGCACAATCCTCTTTTGCAGACTAGATCTAAATAATTAACTTCAGAATAACTTAAAAGCTGAAGTGTATACGATACAGGACGTAAGTGTGTAATAATGTCTCCGTTCATTGAGGTCACTGACAAGCCACGACTTAAACCACTTGACAGGCATTATTATCTTTGATCAGGTTATACCTCAGCGTTCGCACCTCCTCTGTGAGCAATGGTTCGTGGGGCAGGGTGTTAACAGACGGCGCTTGAAGAGGGCCGCCGGCATCTGATGATCCACTCACTTCAAAGAGCATGAACATGTCTGTTGTATCTGCAGCACAAATTGCTGTATGCTCCATCTTGTTATTCATCTGTGTGGATCTAAATTGTGCACAACAGGAGCTGTGTTGTTGAGGGTGTAACTGCAACCACGGCCCCGGGGAAATCCACCGGCTGAGAGCCTCAAAGACAAACAAGAGGAGTTAAACCCTGCTGAAGAGCGGCTGTCATCTTCTCCAGGGCTGCACCTGTGGAGACTGGCCTGCTTCTCCATAGTCCTGGCCCGGGAAAGAGAAGGGAGCTTTGGGAGGATTTGGATGAGAATGGCAGCCCACTTTGCACCTTGACACGGTAAATGCCTTGAATGGGTCGACGGCCTCTAGTATCGGCCCCTGAGGGGAAGGAATGGAGATGTGGAGCACCTACAGATGTGCAGACAGGAGCAGGATGATGCTGCTTCAGCAAGCAAACATGCATATGATTTTCTGCAACGAGTGCAGCCTGCTAGTTAACTAGCATTCATGCTACTAAGCCATTTAATCTCCGAGATGAATGGCATCGGATGGTGGAAGCTTTATTTCCCACCTGGGAAGAAGAGGACTAAGAGAACATGCTACTGAGGTTACAGAAATCGAGGCCAACAACTGGCTGGTGGCCAGCGCTGGGTCGAATGGTCCCACCACTCCCTGCAGCTACAGCCTTACCAAGCAGGAGCCATCAAATATGCCAGAACACACTGACTGAGCTATTGTGAATATACAACACAGTTAGACCGTCGTGAGACAGGTTAGTTTTACCCTACTGATGATGTGTTGTTGCAATAGTAATAGTGTTGTTGCAAAGGGGGCGGATGCAAGCCCTTCAAAGGAACGCTGCGGCAGTTCTAACTGCAACCAAAACATGAAGACTTTTCTGAACTGTTTATTTTTAGAGGATCAACTGTTTTAGGTGGCACATTTGTAGCCATGAGCTTGAGAACACTATTTCATTTTGTATAGACTATGAAGTGTTTACCTCAGTGTGGGGTTTACCCGGTTTACCGTTACTTATTTAGGAAGATATTGTACAGTGCTAGGTCTTTGTAACAAGTTTTCAAGTGATGTTACTGACTTCTCGACTTCTCCGAGTGTTGTATGTACATTTTCAATAGGCTAGTGTCACACTCAGTTTCCCTGTGTTATACGTCTTATTTTAGTGTATTATAGAGCTGAAGTGTCAGGGATCATTTACTCATTTGGATGTTTCTCTGTGAGGAATCCAAAGATGGAAAAATGACTAGCTACTTGTCAGCCAATTAGCCAATAAACAGGTTGTCATACTAGATGTTAATATGTTTCCTTAAACCAGCATTCACCTTTAAAGAGGAGCGTCTTTATTATTAAGGGTGTTGAAAATTAAGATTGAAAAAGGCCGTTAGGCTTTCTAAATGCCTCTGTACCACCTGAGCCCCACCAGTGGTCAGGTATCAATTTTGAGTAGATCCGGTTTATCGAAGATGCTAAAGGAAAAACTCAGTACATTAAATAAGCACAGCAAAAACTTCAGACAGGTCCACCACTCTAACTTTATCTTAAAACATTACAGTCAAGGCTGAAAATAACAACAGAAATACCCAAGGTTGCAGATTTAACATATCTCCACAATTCAAAATCAACCGCCAGTTGTCAACATGAAAGTGGTTGTTATTGTTAATGTGTTGTCATGGTGATTCGGTCTACCAGTTGGCCCTTGTCACTTATTAAAATACATTTTTAACAACAGCAACAGTCTTCTTTAAATGTATTTTAAAGAAACTCACTGCTTGGATACTGAAAACAATGCCGCTCTGTAACTTTGTTGATTTTTAAGTATTTGCAACCATGTTTCTGTATTGTTTTTTTTAATACAAAGAGACAAAATTCACATACTGTCAGCTAGATACTATAAAACACATGGATATAGGGGGGGACATTTCTGCAGCTTTTGTAATGATCATTTTATAGTGCACCAAGATAATGATGCATTTAAATTTTGAAGATATTGATTACGTTGTTGCATTTCAAAGATGAATAATTTGTCATCTTGATCTAAGAGGAGAATCACTATCTTTATTCAGAACACGAGAAAACCTAAAGACTCAAACAGGAAATCGTAATGGTTCAGTGGAGTATTAGTTTTAATATTGGTTTTCTCAGACATAAAAAACTTAGGAGAAACAGATATATGTGGCACTAAATCTGCTCGATTTTCCCATCTGCCTCCATCCACAGGAGAGCGTTTCACAGTCTGGTACTGCAGACGTGTTTACACACACTTAAGCCTCACTGTATTTATTACTGACAGAATTCCCAGGTACTTATACAGTCAAACCACCATTTAAAGAAACACACACACCGGGACACACAATCACACCCGCACACATGTATACACTTATGAATATCATCGTGAACACACACATCTTTTTCCCCTGTATGTGCACCGATGCTCCTCACAAGTACTTAGCGCATTAGAGAAACAAAACAGATGTACCTCTCAGCACACACTTTAATCCTCAGGCATCCAGCTCTGGGATGGTGTGAGAAAGTCCGATGCTGAGCTCTGCATCCCAGCAGGTCTGCGCTGACAGACGGCGCTTTCTGCAGTAGGATAGGTCAGCGGGTCATGTGACCTATCCTTTGGACGAGCCCGAAGCAGACATGAGGGCCATGCTGCTAATCCAGCCATCCTTCTTCGATACCCTGTCGCCAGGCAGAGGGAAAACATGCATCTGCAAGAACAAAAAAAATCAAAATCAGTTGTTGTTTTTCAAAATATGTGAACATTTTTTCTCGTCGCGCTGGAAAACCTGGAAATGTAATGCAATGAAATATAAAATTTGATCCAAATATCAAAGGAAAGAAACAAAGTCAACATTCTTTAGCTTGTTGAAAATGTCCTGCAATCTGAGACCGATGCTTCTGTTTCTCCCCTCAGAGACAGTAAAGGTCACGAGGGTCGAGCTGCTGATCCTCACGGTGAACAACACTGTTCAGGGCTTAACCCACAAAAACTCTGTGGGGCAATTAGAGTCGTGTCTCTTAGCAGATATATGGCACAGGTACTGTTGGTGGCTCAGCGTAAACTTGACAATTTAAAACGGAACTTACTGCAGCGGAGTCACTCGTGCTTAACATCAGACTCTCACACTGGAGATAAAGAGTTCATTCCTGCTCCTGAATGGTTGCTGCAGGTATGAATCAACTGAAATTAAAGGTCCTTATATTGTACATGCAATTGTGGGCAACTCATTCTGCAGACAAATCACTATTAACTGCCTTAATTGCACTAAAAGTAAAATTTTGATTGTTTTTCAACCTGTAAAAAAAAAAGAATGTGAAGCGAAGTCAAACAATCATACTCAACGTGCATGAAAGGTGTTATTAGTGATTTCTGAGAGGTTTATGTCTTAACCTCCTTCTGTTCAAAATTCCTAAGAGAAATTTCTCACACCAAAAGTGCATCACTGTGTCTCTCTCGCAGTTTTAATCAGAAGTTTTAGCTGAAGGAAAAAAGAAAAACACTGTAAAGACAAAACAGCATATCTATTTGATAATAGCAGTGAAGCCAATATGTGACAGATATGGCTGCTGCCATCTTGCGCTGATGACATCATTTGGATCCAGAGTCTGCACAGTAGAGATTGGCTGATGGAGCTGTGGCATTGAACTCCTGCACAAATTACCTGCCCGACCAATCTGAGTCAATTACAGCCACCAATTGTGATGTTACAGCCCTGTTTTATTGACTCAATTAATTATAGGGGGATCAGGTTTATGACCTTTACTGCAGCCAGCCACCAGGGGGCGATCGAGATGAATTGGCCTCACTTTTGTGGAGGTGTAAGGCCGTCCATACGTTATATAGTTTGGACACATTTCTCTCTCATAAAATTTTTTTTTAAAGCTGTTTCTTTTTACATCCACATAACTGTTTCTTTGTGCATAACTGCCACCTGTTAAAATGTGCATCAAGTTATGCACATGCTTTTGTTTGTGAACTGATAAAAACATTGCTCCACAGCACTACTAGTAGTAAAAATACAAACTCTGCATGGTTTGTTAAAAAATCAGCATGCAATAATATAAACAATTAAATGAAATACAGACAAGACCGGAAAGAAAAACAAAAGGATGTAAAAGCGCAAATGTGTCAGTGCTAACACAGAGAGAAAGGCCTAATTTTAATCAAATCAAACAACTTCTTGCTAGCTAAATACCAAAAAGTGAAAGCACATTTATTGACAAATAGCCACCTTTATGTCCACATGTTACTGAACAAGCACCCAGTGAAAACTCTACACTCCGTTAACCACATGAAGATGTTTGCTGCAAGAAGAGGATGTGGACAGTTTGAGAAATGGAGGCATTTACAATCTGCGAGGAAACAAATGGAGGGCTGAACGAGTGCTAGCAAAGTACGCGATCGATCACCGAGCGGGAGAGGAGGGACGAGGACGGAGGAAATGTGTGAGCGAGGAGGGGAGACATGGAGGGAGTGAAGGAGTCGGGGGGGCTGGAGGGTGGGTGGGAGCAGATAAAGCCGAGCTCTGGAGGATTAACTTGTCTTGAGTGTGTTTCAGAGCCGGCGTGGTTGAGGGACAGGCACTCTGCTCCGGGGGCTCTGGAAGTTCTCAGCAACATCCAGACACCCTGTCTGCAGTCACACACACAGAAACACACACACACACACACACTCACTCGTACATAAACAGAAAAATAACATGCATGAACACAAACGCACACTAACACCTAAATACAGACATGCACACACTCTCAGCGCATGAACACGGACAAACTTAGACACTTCATATCTCTGTCTGCCTCTATTTTTGACCTGACAAACTGGATTTAAAGCCTGTCACTCAGTGGACTCATGTTTGTTTGTTTTCTTCTCTATATTCAGGAATTCTTACTCTGGTTAATGTATGAAATATAACTCAGCGATTTTTCATGTGGCACAACAACAACAACAAACCCCAGTTCTGCTGTCAATATTGTTCATATCTCATTTATTTACATAAACATGTACACTTTGCTGCATTTTGTGATGCTAAATTGCATTTCATTGTTTCAGTACTTGCCTGTAAAGATATAGTATAATACAATACTGCTGTTGTCATGTCACCAATTAATATATATGAGACTAAAGATTGCCCATTTGATGTACCCAAAATGAATTATATCCCATGTTAATTTGCTGAGATAAGGCTGTTCTCGTTGGGCAACGTGAGCACTGGTTCCTCACATGCATGAAAATGTCGGGGTTAATTTTTTAATTTAGGCCCTATAAGGATAAATCGACCATAGATTCTAAGTTTACCAGCTATATTATATGACTCAACAACAGTAGTTTTGAGTAAATTCTAATTCTTGTGCAGAAATCCTGCATGCTACATATTGGCCAAATCAGTACGTACTGCAAGGGTAGTATACAATTTTTAAATACAGGCTATGGTTCCATTAATTGTGCAACCAGCAAAATAGTCTGTTGACAGAAACTTTGGTGGCATCATGTGTAAATCTTTCGAGTTAATAGTCCCTGCCCAGCCTGGGTGAGGTTACTCGGAAATAAGAAATCAATACAACCGCAGTGCTTTTATTTTGAAGGACGATTTATATGTGTCTGCTTGCATACACACCTGCACAGAAATGTGTTCCACATTCAAAAACACTTATTGATTTTTGCATAAAGTTAATAAATTGCTGGTTTTCTGCCTAACATACATGCTCTATATTGTTTTTGTGGTTTGAAAGTATGTTATGTTTAAGATAAATGGAAAAGTGAGATAATGATTGGAGTTTTTACTGCTTTATTTGACTTACTCCACATTAACATAGTCTTATCATGATATGTATTCTTATCAGTAGCCGCTCAAAACCAGATACTGCATTTGATAACACGATGAAATTAATATTGAGCAGAATTAAGTGCTTAATATTGGTGCGGCCATCGCAACTTTAGCAGTATCACATGTGGCCCCTTGGGAAAACAAATTGCCCACCCCGGAATTAACTCTTAACCCTCTGGGGTCTAAAATCGTGCCATCCTGATCAGATCATGTGACGTTTAACAAAAAAACGAGGTCACATGGAGCGCTGCTATCAACTTCACTCCAAAGTACAGACTTGAAACTTTCTCCCAATTTTTGTTTGGCATTCCTAGCTCATGTAAAACCAAAGATATTATAGTTTTAATTTGACAGTACAGAAATATTTGAGCGTTGGTGTAGCTCTTTGTGTAATTTCACACATAGTTTGGTTTGAAGAGTTGCAGCTAACAAGGAAATAAAAGCCTATACATATACATGTTTTTATGGGACTTTTTTGTATATAGTTTTATTATATTTAAATGTTTACTTTTTTATATGTTCATATTTGTAGCCTATGTTTACATTTTCAAGTTCCAAAACAGTTCATTGAGCATATTTGTGGTTTTTATTGTAGAAATTGTAATAATTTAAACGGATTTCATGATTTTTGGGCTAAAGAAGGTTAAAGTGAGAAAATAACTGTCAGATCATATAGGTGAAGAAAAAATGGATACCAAATATGGGTATAGTAAAACAAATGTATGTGGTACATGAAGGGCAAAATCAAAAGTATTCAAAAACGGCCAAAATAGGCTCAGACCCCAGAGGGTTAAAGCAGTTCAAAGTCTATTTTTTGTCTTAATTTTTGCTCTTCTCCATGTCGGCTGATGTCATATGAGCAAACCTGGAGGTTTGAAGTATCCAGGCTTTGTCCTCTTCTGACAACCAGTCATAAATAACAGCTCAAAAGTTATTTGTTTAGTCTAATCTGTTTGAGTCTCATACAGTCTAGATAAATAATGACCAATAATGCAATTAATGGTTTAAAACTGTGTACAGTTGAAAGTCCCAGTGATGTTATACTGTACATCAGCACTCAGGGAATAACTCTTGTCCAATCAAATTATTTGGTACAGTTACAAACCTTTTTAACAATTCAGTCTGCCGATTGGGCAAGAATAATCATAATGTTTAACAAGAAGTCAAAAACTTTTCTTTTTTTTAAAAAATGGTTTGCTCCAGGCACTAATTCAAGAGTCTCTTTTTGTGTTTCCAGACTCTCCTGTATGTTTCAGAGACCTTTAATCAACCAGCGACATGAGTTAACGGCTCTGTTTCACACCGTGACGCTCTCTTCTCTGGCTGCTTCACTGGTGTCAGCTGAGGAAGGTGACAGGACGGCGGTGTGAAAGCGCTGATAGGACCTCGCTTTTCCAGGACGTTCCCGTACGGAGCGTCTCCAGAGCCGAGGACACTGACAGCATGATGGGTGACAAGCGTGCCTGCTGTCATTCATCCAGGGCCCAAACATCTCAGCAACAACAGTCACATTAGTGTTGAAAATAATAAAAAGAAATTTGTCAGTTAATTGATCAGTCAGTAGACCAGATGTCAATTTTAATTTGATAATTTCTTTTTTATCAAGTAAAAATATTGTGCTGGTATCCTGTAATTTGATGATATTGAAAGATTAAATGTTGCTTTTTAGGTAAAAGTCTACCACTTGTTAAACAAAAATACAACAATTTAAAACAGGAATTAAAGTAGTCTCTAACTTTGTCTGACTGCAATTTAAAGCTGTGGGCCATACAATCTCAAAAATGAGTTTAAAACATACTTTCACACATTTTAAAAACACAGTCTTTTATAAATTATGATAACAATATCGATTAGTGCAGCTTTAAATGTGTAGATCATTAACATTATTAGAAATGCAGTGGGCTTGCAGAATCAGTAGCATGCTTAAAATAACTTAAAATAATTGTTTTATTTCTGTTAATATATTTATTATTTATTAATTTATTTACTAACATATAATTAAAATGTTCAGTAAGCCAGCTTTCTACTTAGCAGTTTGTAAAATAAAATCTGTTTTTTTCTCAGAAGAAGGAGAGAAACATTTGTAAAACACATCAGCTTTTTTCAACATGTCAAATGTTAGCAAAATCTTTCACTGACACACACACACACACACACACACACACACACACACACGCTCCTCTCAGCACTACGTGTGTGTCCTGCTGTCAACATGACAGTAATGATGACATCTAAACAACACACACACACACCAACCTAAACTTAATTGTAACCTTAAAACCACGTCTTAACTCTCAAACAGGACTTTGAAGAAGTAAGGACCAGCCGAAACGAAAAATGTAGGAAATACAAGTGCACACACACACACACACACACACTGCAGGTCCTCCTACAGAGAACAGATGTTCAGGTGACAGAGAGACATAATCCAGGCAGCAGGTGACTGTGTGTCTTTGTGCATCTGTGTAGTTCGAACCAATGTGTGTGTGTGTGTGTGTGTGTGTGTGTGTGTGTGTGTTTGTGTGTGGGTGTGTGTGTGTGTGTGTGTGTGTGTGTGTGTGTGTGTGTGTGTTGTTTAGACGTCATCATTACTGTCATGTTGACAGCAGGACACACACGTAGTGCTGAGTTGAGCGTGTGTGTGTGTGAGTGTGTGAGTGGCCTAGGGGTGCGTCTGTGTGTCAGCAGTGTCGAGTTAATCGAGCCATTACTCTGATTAGCTCCTCCATGTGTCTGCTGTGAAACCAGGGTGATGTTGAGCATTCAGTTAGGAAAAAATAAAAAACATACAATGGAGACTGGAGTGTGTTTGTGTTTGTATAACTCGTGTTGTGGGGACATGCATCTGTGTAAACAGTCCCACTGTGGGGACCTGACTTCCTTGTGGGGACAGAAGGGAGGTAAGTCATTACATGTTAGGTTGAAGTCTTGTTTTAGGGTTTGATTCAGAGTTCCTAATGGGGTTTTTTTTGTACCTGCCTAACAATGAGGAGGAGTGAAGTAAAGAAGTTCTTATTAGCAAGGAGAGAGTCTTTTTTTGTGTCTCCATTTGAGTCCCCTGAGATAGACCAATTAATCATTAAGTAAGTTATTGGGGCTAAGATTAATACATTATTTTATTTTATAAGTGAAAAAGAAAAACAAAGTAACATTATGGGGACAGAAAGTTCTTATGAGGTAAATCTTTACATTTTTGTTTAAAGACTTGTTTTAAGGCTAGGTTAAGGTTTGGTAAGGGTTAAGGAATGGTTAGAGTTATTGTAGTAGTGCAGGTAATTTTTCAAGATCATTTTTATGTGCACAACCCCTGAATCAATAAACTTGGACGCTGAAAAAAAGTTGTGAAAACAGAATGCAGTCATTTGGAAACCCTTTGCGAGTTACATTCAATTAAAAATGGACTTTTCTGTAAACTTTAATTTAAATCATATTTTAAGGTATTTATTCCTGCTTTTTTTAATATTCCTGTTTATTTGCTTTTATATAAAGCACTTGAAGGTAGAGGTAGAGTTTTTATTTATTTTTTTAGTAGTAAAAATACAAAAATTTAATTTTCTCACGATTTAACTTTGATCATTTCAGGTGCAGATGTTTCCGCAAATACCCAACAAAAAAAAAACATGTTTCTTAGCAACCCGTTCTCATTCCCAAAGCGTAATATACCGAAGATTTGTCACACCCCTAGACGTATCATACTGACGCAAAGG
Organism: Centropristis striata; assembly: GCF_030273125.1. Taxonomy (NCBI): domain Eukaryota; kingdom Metazoa; phylum Chordata; class Actinopteri; order Perciformes; family Serranidae; genus Centropristis; species Centropristis striata. The sequence goes on along the minus strand of NC_081524.1, from coordinate 21,135,411 downwards.
GTACCCTTCCACGTCTGAAATTCTGATGCCAAAAATGTGATTGACATCCCCTCAATCCCCTGGAAAGCCACTAATTAAGTATTTCCAACATCCAATTTTAGGGGAAAACCTGTTTTATTAAAAAAATGACAACTCCCTAGACCTCTCGTTTTGTAGTTCTTCCGTATTAGGGTTGTGAAAACCTATTTCTACCCAATATATCGAATATCACACACTGTCTAATAAATAATTATACTGTATGTATATTATCTATGCTAAAAAAAGACAACAATGTTTGTTTAATGAAGATATTTTAACTAAAACAGGAGAGCAGAGTCCGGACCATTTACAGTGAAGCGCGATTCAATGAGATCGTACCATCCGGTAGGACGGACCACATCCGGTAGGATCGCTCAGCACATACGGTAGATTACAAAATAAAACAGATTTCAAAATAAAACACAGCGGATCGTCTTTTTCTGGCGAGATCTTCGCCACAAAGTGATTATGTACATTCACTGAGTGAATATTAAGAAAATAAAACATATATTTCTCGCTAGAAATGTAATCAAAATCCATTTTTATGCAGAAACAAAGTCAAAATATTTTTTTTTTTTCACTAAAAATGAGAGAAATGTCCGCCAGCGGAGTGCCGTAAAACAAACGAATAAAAGTTTATTTCTCAGAATCGAAGGAGAAAAAAAACTGAGAGCCACAACATGAAGCAATTTTATTGTTGAATTATCAGTGAGACTTTGATGTGTTTGTGTTGAGAAATGTTGACGATGTCATTAAAAGAAATCCTTAAAATAGGGAGAAAAATACTTCCGTGCACAGGGTCCTCGGTTCTCTCGGTTCTATGTAGGGCCGTGGTCGGGATATTATTGGAGTGAATAGACGGCTGTAGCCTCTGCTCTAAGCGTTTCTCAACGCCGCGAGCGGGTTTATATTGGAGTCAATTGAGAACCCAGAGCGTTTCACACAGACGTGGAAGGGTACCCTTTGCGTCAGTATGATACGTCTAGGGGTGTGACAAATCGTCGGTATATTACGCTTTGGGAATGAGAACGGGTTGTTCTTAGATGAATGCATTGTTAATTACATTACGCATTCATTTTTTCATCCTTTTCATAGCTTGATGAAACATCTTCATCACTTTTACTGGTCAGTGATAATCAACCAGCCAACAAACGATGTTTCGCTACTTTATTAAAGTGAGTATTCTCTGCAGGCTCTATACTCTCCCCGGATTTCTCGTCTTTCTCTTCACTTCATCTCCAGCAGCATCTCCACTCAGCAGAGCCTCTCCAGCGGCTGTTAGCTCTATTGTGTCTGTGATTTGTCATCTTCTCTTTCCCTTCAGGAGCCTTGGCCGGTGGACAGCTGCCTTTGTGTCGTTCTGGTGTTGAGCCCTGCTGAAAAGGCAACAGAGACGAGGCAATGAGCTAAGTGATATTTAGCTCTTTGCCTGCTTCCAACCCAGACACACACACCACACACTGCTCCGAAGACTCACACATGCCAACAAAAAACAGATCTACACACACATACATAGACATAAATATAAAGATAAACAAAACTCATACAGAGTCATGTCAATGGCTGGCTCCTAACAATCAGCAAACACACACTAACCTACAAACACACACATCCTCTGTCAGCCTGGAGTTGACGTTGACAGGCTGCTCTTTTGTCCATCATTCACCCGCAGACAAGAGCACAAACAAGAGGGAGAGAGAGGGAGAGATAAAAGCCCTCCCCCCTGCCCGCCGTAATCCAATTACAGGCCTGCAAATTTGATTGGCGCCCCAGGAGTGTGCCTTCAGCTGTCCGTCATTAGCGACTAGAGAACAGGGGGGCTTGCTGAGGGTGCTGTTAGGGCGGAGGGAGGTGTGTGTGTGTGTGTGTGTGTGTGTGTGAGAGAGAGAGAGAGAGAGAGACAGAGAGAGAGACACAGCAGGACTTGCACTTTATCTCTGTTGGCTCAAAGACGTCTCCTCTGTCTTCATGTGCCAATGTTCGATGTATACTTCCCATTTAGCGTCCATTAGAAGAAAATGAAGCACGCTTAAAAATGCCTTTATTAAACATTTGTCAGATTATCAAACATGTTGCAGATTCCTGTGATAGGTTCATTCAGATGATAAAGGCTTAAAAAATAAATAAATAAAGACAATAGACACTTGCTGTTGTTTGTCTGGGACATCCTGTTGATCTGCTCAGATGATGTTTAAGAGCGGAAATGTAAGAGGTCTGGATTGGCTGAGTGGATAAAGTGATGGAGAGTCTGTTTCACATCCAAGGCCAAAGTCAACATCTTGGTAAATAAACTGCTTTTATGTAGCACTTTTATCAAGAGTGATTCACACACACTGACGGCAGGGAACTGCCATGTAAGGTGCTGGTTTCACCCTCAGGGGAAATATGGGGTTCACTTTCCTGCCAGAAGATAAATAATATGAAGTTTTGCACACAAATTTAGACACCTGTGATTGAACCACCAATAGTGTTGCCAACTCCCTGAAAAATAAATAAGCTCCTTTTTTTTGAGTGGCTAAAATTTTTAACGATTTGACTCAAACCTGAATTGAATTAGATGCATATTTTTTGTGACATAAATACATGGAAAACAAATGATTATTCAGCAGTTCACTTTAATACAAAATAACAATGGGGACGAAGGTGTACAGCCCCATAAAGCAGTGTCGTGTCTGTGTCACTGTCACGTGTCTGTGTCACTGGGTTTGATGCATTCTGTTTTTTATTTATGTGGCATCATTTTGTCCTCAATTTTAATTGGAAGTACTAATTGCTTGATGCTGCATTTCCACTGCAAGGTAGGGCACAATTCTATTCAACTCAACTTCTTTTTTGTCCTTAGGTTTCTTTTGTTCAGACAAGGGAAAGTAGGAGTTTGTTTTTTACCTGACATGTTTGGACTGACAACTTCAGACTTCTTCAGTGGTGTCAGCTGATCGCTGTGACGTGTTTTTAGTGGAGTTCCTCATGGGGCGTGGTCAACCTGACAACTGGCAGGTCCGTCAGGTTGACCACGCCCCCCGCCGCCCGCTGGTCCTTGCAGTAGAGCGTCCCAGGTGTGTGAGAGCCTGTATGTTCCTTCATCCCGGTTTATTAGCTTCTTTTTGTTTCTTTGCAACTGTTGTTAAAAAGAGGTGGATATATATATATAACATATCTGGTACTTTGTCAGGGACCTCCGGTGTAGACCATGGCCATTTCTCCTATCCAAATATACTGAGACAGACTTACTTGATGGTTGACCAGATGCAGAAGTGCACAGAGACCTCCTTTTCTGTAACATTGGTGGTGTCACTTCTTCAGACAGTAGGACATGCAAGCAAACAAGATGTTGCTCAAAAGGATAACCTCTTACAATTCTTTTTAGAATTGGTGGAGGTGGGCAGTGGATGTTTAGGGGGAGATAGCAGGGCAATTAATACATTTCACATAGAAGTGGTGGACATCTAATAAAAATTACTTAATTATTATTTTTTTTATTTAAACCTATTAATATGTATAAGGGTTCATTATTATACAATATTATTATACAGTTGACCAAGGTATAGTTCTGTTAGATACCAATCCAAACACTGGTATTTGTGTCTCTCATAGGAAGTGTATAAGCACTGTTTTTTATATGCCACTTCTTACCACTATCAGATGCCTTTTTATTGAATTTGCATGAGCACTTTTTAAAATAATATTAGGTGATATAACGCCTTTTACACTGTATGTTTGTTTTATGTACTGTGTGTGATTGTATGTCTATTTGGACGTTGGAGTCTGCAATAAAGTTTTGATTGATTAATATATGCCCCTTTGAAGTCCATACAATCCTGTTCACTGAGTCAGTGATCTCTTTTAAGTCTCTTCTTAAAACAGCCTTTCCTGATGTTACCTGAATTTTAACTTTCTTTGAACTGTCTTTTAATTGCACAGAATAATGCAATGTTCTAACATTACTTTAATCTGTTGTATTTTGTCTGTTTTAACTTGTATCTGTGAAGCTCTTTGTAACATGTGTTTTGAAAAGTGCTCAATAAAGAAATATTATTATTTCCATGTTCAACTATGTCCCATAAGTTGTTGCAGCAATTGTTGCATACAGATTCCTTAGATCTTCTAGTTTCATATGATACCAGTATCTCCAGTATATTCCTAAAATTCAGCCTGCTACGGCCAAAATACTGGGAATGGTAAGCAGATAAAAACTCTTTCAGGACATTTAGGATGGCAGAGAAAGTGCAACTGAAAGAAAAAATACATGAAAATGTCTGTTGCATTGTAAACTTTGCACAGATAATACAGCCTTGCATTAACACATGCATCTCTGACAAATATAGTATAGGACAGCAGCTTTTACAGGATGGAACATGGACTTATCTGATGGCTGATGTTATTTGTACTAATGGACTCTGTTATAAAGCTGTTGTCATGACTGATAGTAATAATGGCTGCACAAAAGAAGAATTTGTATATAAATACGGCTTCAAAAGTCCTGCTACTAGTCTGAATGTGGCTGTGAGAGCTGTGTATATCCGTCGTGTTTCTCTGTGGATGCCAGTGAGACGCCAGACATATCAGCGCGGAGCCTTGTATCTGCCGAAGGAAGATCAGTGAGGAAGTCACAGACATGGCCCCGGGGCTTATCTTTTATTGGCTGGCTCCTCGGAGGCTTATCTTTTATTGGCTGGCTCCTCCGTCAAGCTTATCTTTATTGGCTGGCTCCTCCTGAGGACAGCCTGTAAGCCATGCAGGGGCTGAGGTGGAGGTAGAGGCTGAGGTGGAGGGGGGCTCTGCCAGGATGACTGGGACCGACACAGATAGCTCTATCACCAGTGTGGGAAAAACACACAACCCTGTTTCCACCTTCAGAGCAGAGAGGCAGACACAGTCGCTACTTTTCCTCCTCCTCCTCTCATTACTTCCTCGACTCCTCTGTCCCGCCTACTTTCCTCTCCATCAGTCTGCCATGTTTTGACCTGTTTTACAACGCATGATATTGATTTAGCTGATGCTTTGACTCAGTGGAAATGATCCAGACACAGAGACCGTGCCCTCGAAGATACACACAAAATGTTTTGTCATATTATTTCTTAAAGCCTGGTCACAACAGCATTCAAATATCTAAACTGTTAGACGAAATCAATTCATTTTGGTGGAATTGAAGTGAGAGAATTTGCTTATTTTGCTTAGGAAATCGTTTAGTTCATCTTTGGAAATTTGGGCTGTTGACCAAGCAAGCTATTCAATTGTGAAACGAACTTTTGAAATGTCGCTGAAAAGAAATGCAAATTAAGGTCCATTGGAGAAATCTACAGCTTAGCTCCTCCACCATTAAACAGTAGACAAATAAAAGGTTGCAAACCGCCAAATGAAAAAAAACAAGTCACATTTGCTATCTAACATGCTGGAAAAAGTATTCAGATATTTTACTTTTGCAAAAGTAGCAATACCCCTGTGTAAAAAGGCTCTCGTACAAGTAAAAATCCTGCTAAGTAAAAGTATTAGCATAAAAATGTACTTCACTTACCAAAAGTAATGTGCATATTATGTAGAATGGTCCGCTTCTGATTCATATATAGGTTTAAAATTGCAAATATTGATAAAGAAATGTGAAAATCATTTTATTTAAATATTTTTTTAATCACTTTATATTGTACTGGACAGCTTAAATCAACACCAATACATTGTAAAAATATAAAATTGTTATTATTATTTTTAAATGTAATAAAAACAATGCAATGATTTTAAAATCCTTTAGTTTTACCCTCCTTTAACACTCACACTTTGATGCATTCTGTATTTATTTACATTTCAAACAGCCTCCCAACTTTTTGGGAATTGGGGTTGTATAGTTTTCATTATTAATGTGAAAGAAAAATAAAATGTAGTGGACTAACCATGATATTATATAATATAAGTATAATGAAGCATAAAATCTGTGTTTCTGCTAGAACTTCCAGTAAATACCAAGATTTCATGAGCCTGTATTCAATTTTTGTAATATAAAGACAGAAAAATACATATCTAAAAAAACTATCATTTTTTAGATTTTGTTCTGTATCCCTGTGGGTCATTCTGGCTCCCTGAACAAATCACAGACACTCTGATGCGCTGCTTTCAATCAGCAGCCTGCTTGTTGCTCATCACATGTGGCATCACTCTGTCCTCTGTCCGTGTGTGTGTGTGTGTGTGTGTGTGTGTGTGAGGGAGAGAGAGAGAGACATGACAGAATAAGATGCTGCTGTTCAACACTTTTTTTCCTGGAGTCTGGCCTATCAGCGAGATAAACAGCAGATCTCCTTCGGCAGGTCTGTTACAGGAAGAGCTGTTACAGTTTTTTTATCTTCTGGAGGAAAGCTGATAACTGACCTCTGCAGACCGAGTGAGTGTTAACGAGAATTAGCAATTTAAGACTTACATGTTCCAACAGGAGAAAAAGAAGCACCTGTTCCACATAAATATTGCAAAAATGACTCCACAAAATATTGCTTTAACAGTCAATATTTTATGCCTAATTTTTGTAAAGCATTTTTAATTGTGATAAGTGCTTTATAAATGTAAATAAGACTCATAACAAGAGTCAAAAAAATAGTGGACATGTCTTTACGCATATACGTGGTCGTAAAAAACAAAAAAAGGTTGCAGTTTTGTTGAGGCTTAAAAAAAACACTGATCTAGGTTTCGGGCAAAAAACTTCCTGATATGGCGTTATAAAAGACAGTTTAGAGTAAATAAATGAACATAAATGCCAAACGTGAAGTAGTTACGAGGACAGAGTGACAGCAGTGATAAAGTTCAGTGATGTTTAAATCACATTGTTTACTTTTGTTTTCACATGGAACATGAACCCCTTTCTTCTTGGTGAAATTCTGACGTTTGTGCAACTTCCAGTTTTTATACTCCACATCGCCGTCATTCATAATTACTATGGCCACTAGGGGGACAGTCTGAAATGTAAATATGGGTCAAATTTTGCTGCTTGTACAAACAACCTATAGGGTTGTTTTTGAGGGCAGATCAGTCTCTAGGGTCGCTTTCACAACCCAAGTCCATTTGGTTCGTCCGAATCAGAGTAAAATTGTTTTGTATTTGGTCTGGTTTGCTTTCACAGTGCAGAAATGTAAGCAGACCAAATTAAAAAAAAGATTTGAAGAGGGGCATCTACAAAGGCAGAAGGATGGAAATCTACTCAAACTATTGTTTATTACTGGTTGAAAAGTTGGCAGTGAAAAATGTAAACAGGGAAATAAACAAAGCAACATGGAACCGAGCGCAAACCGAGTATGTTTGATTCTAGCAGCCGTTTTCTGCTCTGGTGTTACCAAACTAATGTGGAGAGAAACGGTCAGAAGGAGTTCCTGTTGAGGCTCCGGGGCGTCAACAATGTGTTGATCCATTATTTCCACAGACAATGTGCTGCCATCAGACAGCTGTAGAATCAGAGAAGGAGAGCCTTGATGCTCCTACCACAGAGCCGGCCCGTGGCATAGGCTGTCTAGGCAAATGCTAAAACGCCAGCGCCACAAATGGGAAAGAAAAAAAAAGTGTAACTTTCACTACTTTTTTATAACTAGTTGGTACTATTATTTCTTAATACAAAAATAATAATAATAATAATCCCACGTTAATTTAAATGCAAGGTAAAGCCTATTTAATAGAAATAATATAATATGTTAGTAATGTTACCACCATTTGTTTCTGCCACAAAGGTATGTTGAAAATTCTGCAATGACAAATTAGCTTTAGCTCAGTCGTAGCCTACAGAGTGAAACTGAAGGAAACAAATTTCATCTTTATAATATTATCTGTGTACATCTCACCATGCAGGTAGCCCACAATCCACTGCATTTTGGTTTATTTCCTTTAATTGGGTCAGATTCTGGTCGGATTACGTTCACAGTGCAATCGAACCGCACTAGGGTCCATTTGGAAATGGGCCGAAACCCCTTTCTGCAAGTAGCCTCGGACTGGTTGTTTTAGTCAACGCTATACTGCAGCATTCACAAGCAACCAAACAAACAAACCGTAACAAGGATTGGCGACAGAGCCTTCTCCACTGCTGCCCCAACCCTCTGGACCTCCCTCCCTACTCACATCCGCAATTCAGACTCACTCCACGCCTTCAAAAATCAACTCAAAACCTACCTTTTCAAAATAGCTTACAAGACCTGAACTCTTATCTCTCATCTCTGTTTAGTTCTGTTTTCTTCTGCATTTTGTGTTTGTGTGTGTCTAATTCCTGTTATGTTAAGCGACTTTGAATACCTTTAAAAGCACTATAAAAATTGAATGTATTATTATTATTATTATTATTAAACCGCACCAGAGCTTGATTAAAAAACCAACTAAACTTTGGGTTGTGAAAGTGCCCTATAGGATATATATGAGTTATAGTGCATTATTTTTCATAGGATAAGTACAAACAGTTAATGAGAACAGCTGGTAGTATTCGAGGCCCCCCCCCCCACACCCAAATGGATGCAAAAGAAAAAGTTTCCTTGGTGTTGAATTAATCATCACAAGAACACATGTCATCTCTGTCTGTCTGTCTGTCCAGTCAGCTCTCAGTGAGGGGGACAACATTCCCCACCTATGGTCCCTGGACCTGCTTATCAACCCCCCAACGCCACCAACAACAACCCCCGACGTCCTCCCAACAACACCGATGTCCTCCATGTCTCTGAGCCTCTGATAAGTGTTCATGTGTGTGTTGACTGTGCACCATTGTGTCCTGCTGTGGCCCTTCAGTCTGTCTCCATGCCTTGAATGACATCACTGGACCCAAAAAAAAGAGGAAGTGTGTCTGGAGGTGGTCATCCACAACATCATCCATCCCATGGGAGGAGGGGGAACTGGAGGCTTATCACTCTGAAAAGCTTTTAAAAACAGGGGGAAAAACAGAGTTGAGGCTTTGGGAAGCAGAGCCTGATGGGTAAATAAGTTAACTAGGATCCATCTCCGCCATTTAAGACCAGTTCCCGTATTCCCTGATTACTGACTGAAAACTGTGTGAGCGACTGTTTGTGTGTCTTTGTGAGGTCCAGTTTAAACTCATGTTCTTGTCTCAGTGTGAGACAAGAAACAGTTTTCAGATGGCCTGGACACCTACGAGTTGAGGCTTAACCTCTGAAGTCCAGGAGATTTTGGTTCAAATTTGTTCTATACATTCGTTTCTGTCTCTCTTTAGCATCTTTCAGTCTGTCCTTACATCACATGCATTGCTCCTTTTTCTCCACACAAACTTGGCTATCAGTCAGATTTTTTATTTTATTTTAATTAACAAAGTATAAAGCTGCCAGGAACCCAAAATACAAACAAAAGACACAGGTGTCTATGGAAATGTACCATTTTTTACCATTTATACACACAAAAAAAGCAGAAAAAAATAATAAATAATAAAACTACAAAACAGTTTATTTGCATGTAAATTAAAAATAGTAATAGTTTTCATTGTAGAAAGAAAATTCACAATTTAAAAATGGTCGAGAAACATAAATGGCGCACTGTGAAAACTCCTATGATGCACTTTCACCTGGCTTTCTCAGCTTGTCTACATATCATATATAAATTAAGTTATTACTGTAAATAAAACATTAAATTAAATTAAAGTCACCAGACTTGCTGATAAAACCAAGTGAACTGGAGGATACTAAAGGCAAAATGTTGTAGCTCAAACATGCTAGATGTTTTTCTAAAGATACTCTACATTTGTTAGGTACTGAAAACATATATCTTTGTTTTTTTTCTCACTAAATATAGACTTTTATTGGTTGCAAAGATGTCTGCTATCTCTCATAGATAATGGAACTAGATGGCCCATAGTGTATGGAGGTCAAAGCATAAATAATACATTAGGGGGGAAAACAGCAATAACTCTTTCCAGAAATCACAACTCAGCTTCTCAATAATCCATACACGTTGTTGTAAGCAGTTTCATGAAGGAACTTTTTGCTTTCGAGTATAATTCCTAGATTTGATTTCCCTTTTAACCCCCTGAACACGTATTTGTTTAAATGCTGTCAGGAGGATGAGGTATGGGACACAGCTTTAAATAACTAAATGAGCTAGGTAGCTAGCAAGGAACCAACACACTAGAAATCACAAGGAATAATAGTAATATTAAGCTGAGGAAATGGGAGAGGAGCTGCTCTCACTGAAGGTGAGACAATGAGTCAGCACAGAGCTCTGGAGCCAGCTACATACACACCTCACACACCTGGTCCAAATCAAGGCAATCACAGACACACACACCTGACCCTGACTGAGCTGATCACAGAGCCACACTCAGTAGCTGTATCCCAATGTCAAAGATCCTTCCTTGGTAGGATCCTTCCTTTGGAGTCGGGTCCTCCGGAGGCAAGGCAAGAGTCCTTCCTTTCACTGGTGTAACGCACAAATGGGACAGCCTTCGGAGTGTGCAGCTGTGCGTCATTGCGTAATTGGACGTCCTGCTTAAGTTCACAGCCGCTCTCGGCCCTTTGGCTAAGATCAAGTGTAGTATCTGTTCTTATCAGTTTAATAAAAATAAATACATGAATAAATTCAGCGCCGCAATTTCAAAATCAGTTCACGACATGGATGTGTCTTTGGCATCAGCACTCTGACACATATTTGTGAAAATGGCAGAAGATGCTTTAAGGTTGAATCTCCACGATTTAGCAAGTAAAAGCCACAAAGTGGATTAAACCTGAATATTTAACTGATCCTGGCTGAATTTGGCCGCTACTTAGTTTTATAAAGGCAGCGGCGCATAATTCACCATGGAAATATGTACTGTAATTTTTAATTTTTAATTTTACAGTACAGTACAATAACAGTTTTTTATAAATAACAATAACGGATAATAGCGGACTTTCGGTCCCTGTAAACACAATAAAGAAATGTATAACTTTCTGAATGGCACAGTTGCACATACTACATCATCATCTGACGCATATAAATGAATTAACAATAGCTTTAGCGACTGAGACGGCATTAATTAACTTAACCGGCAATGTATCAAGATGACGTTTATTATCTTTAGCTTAATATTCTGGCATTTGTTTATGTTTATGTTTTTGCTTGACTTTGAACACACTTTTTGTAAGTTATGTGAGAACATTCAGTGTAAACTGTAAATACTTATTTAAATGCATATTGCGCCGCCGGCGTCGCTGTTTCTACGCTCGCCATTTTTAAATCTCCCGGTAGACCGGTGTGCGCAATGCTTTACGGGTAGTCGGAGCGCACGGAGGATACACACATGCATCCTCGGAATTTGGGCAGAAGAAGGACTCTGTCCTCCGGAGCATCCTCGACATTGGGACAGTCCTTCGGCGGATGTCGATGACGTAGTGTCCTCCAAATCCAGCCGTTTGAGCATCCTTCCTTGACATTGGGATACAGCTAGTGGCTCTCATTTATCAAACGAGCGTACGACAGAAAGTGAGCGTAAAGTGGGCGTACGATCATTTCTACATAAGCCTCGGCATTTATCAGTTTGGACGTGAGCGGACAGTACGAACAGATCTCGCAAATTTGAGTCAGCGTGACGTCCACACGTCAGAGTCGGAGACTTAATCTTAGACTATTGTATCAATGCCTGGAGCTGATAAAACTCTGTGGTGTTTTGATTTTTAATAGTGACAAAGCAAAACATGTTTAGACTACATCATTTATCATTAAAACATCATTTAAAATAAATACACATTGCGACTGTGAAATTCTTTTTTACAGAATACTAGCCAAGGATATTAAATGTTGTTGTAGTCTGCTGTTTACTGTTATCCTGCTCCGACACCGGAGCGTCAGCGTCTGACCCAATAGAAACATTTCCAATCAGCGCTGCCACTCCTCTAACTATGACAGAATTATTATTAAATGTAAAGAGGTGAATAATATATCTCCATCATAATAATAGCAATATTCGGATATTATATAGGCTATAAGGCTTTAAATATCACAATGTGTAAATGAAATATTCCAACCTCACCAGGAGTTTAATGGTCCACTACTCTGCTGACAGCACCACAAATTTCCTTCCATTTCACTTTTTATGCTGCCAAACAAAACCAGTTTGTTGTGTTGCAGCTGTTGGACGTCAGCGTTTCACTTTCTGCCTCTGAGAAATTCCTCTTAATAAAGTGATAAATCACACGTGGTAAGACAAAATATATGCTCAGATCTGCGCTCGTTTCTATGCTTGTTTGATAAATGAGGGCCATTCAGTGGCAGGTGTGAGCACAAATATACTGTTTACCAGAGAAAGAAGCTGTGCAAACGGGCATTATTGTCAGAATTCAAACTTTAGGTTACAAACATTTTTGTTGGAATAAGTAATCAAAATATAACCTATAAAATAAATAAATTGTGATAATTCTGTCAAAATCACTTCATTCTATATTTTTAAAGCATTTGGAAAAACCACATCCTGTTAAAAACATTAAATTCTGCTCTTCAGCGACACTGTGAAACCATGATTGATTCTACTGAGACGATTGGTCACAAATGTTTTTATACAGAGCAGAGAGGAGAGGACACGAGAGGCTAGAAATACGACAATACTATAATATATACAATATGTGGAACTTTTTTGGTAATTTATGTTGTTTTTTGGTAATTATGTGTGTTTTTTGATAATTGTGTGGGGTTTTTTTTCCCATCAATTTATGTCTTTTTTGGTCATTTCACATATTGTCTTGGTCATTTTGTGTCTTTTTTGGGGATGTTACATCTTCATTTTTGATAATTTTGTGGGTGAAAATCTGTTTACACAGAGCAGAGAGGAGAGGACAGGAGAGGCTGGAAACATGACAATAGTTCAACATGTACAGCACGCGGAGACCCTTTTCCCCCAACATTAATGACACTTGTGGGCACTTAGGAAAAGTGTTTATATATAAATTACATTTTATTCAAAAAATTATCAGAGAAATCCAACTTGTGTTCCTTTTTTAAACTGTTTTTTTTTTTCTGTTTAAAAGACATTGAGTTGTTCCCACTTCTAGCCATGATTGTGCTAGTCCTATAGAGCTGCAGAAGATAAACATATTTCATATATTGCAGTGAAACAAGGCCACCCTCAAACAGCTTGTTGGGGTTCAGAGGGTTTTAAGATTTTAAACTTGTACTTTAAAATGCCACAAAACAAGTAAACATTGTAAATAAAAACTAATAGCTATCAGTTTGCAGTATTCTTGCCTTGCTCTGCATCTTTTCATGTCTCTTCTCCAGCCTGTTAATAAAATCAGAACTGACAGCACGCCATGACGAGCTGCAGATCTGTCGTCTCATTGGCTGATAAGTCTTTCGAGAAAAAACTTGCAAGCTCTGATTTGGGGGTTTTATGGTTCAGAAGTCAAAATATAGGGAAAACAATTATACATTGAATACATACATTTTGCATACGTGAACACACACACACACACGCACACACACACACACACACACACACACACACAAAGTCTGTTAAACACACACACACACACACACACACACACACACCATCCAGACCTCCCTCCTTATCTCTCAGCTCCTTGGCTACATCTTGACACACTAACCATGTACAAATATGGAGAGAGCTAAGTACTGTTAACACCATCCCAGTCATCCCAGTATGGACCAGAGCACCACCATTCTTCACACACACACACACACACACACACACACAGACATATAAAGACATATAAAGACATATACTCAGAGACAGACAGGTGCAAGCAGCCACACAGATTCTTAAAAACTTGACATTTACTCAAGTATCGTACATATTTGAGGTACTTGTAGTATTTACATTTCATGCTACTTTATACTTCTACTCCACTGCATCTCAGAGGTACATATTGGGGCTGTTTCCACTACCGGGCAATACCCGGAATGTGGCGGGTCTCACTCGCCGAAACGCCCCTGATTTGAATATGAGCAGTCCAGAACGGGCTTTTGTCGGGACTTTTTTAGTCCCTGTAGAAGAGCAGGGTCTTTTTAGCTCCCCTATAAAAAAGCCTGGTTAATGATTGGATAGATCGCTAAGCGAATGTGACTCGACGCCACAACAACACACGCCATTTGTAAAAGCCAGCGAAGCAGTGTTGCCAACTTAGCGACTTTGTCGCTATAATTAGCAACTTTTCGGCGCTTCTTAACGAGCTGCGGGGGGCGGCGGCTTGTTAAGAACAGTAAGAAAGAGAGGCACATCCCTCCTGCAGATGTCTCTCCCAGCTGCAGTCACAGAGCCCCTTAGGGCCCAGTCTGCAAATTGCTAATAGGCTAACAGTTAGCTCTGTAGCAGTACAGTGTGTATGTGCTGCTGCTGCAGAAGGTGTTTGTTTACAACAAGCACCGGACACTTCACGATCTTAATTCACGATGACTATATTTATGATCAGCAGAGAAGCTGTGCATAATTAGCCATGCTGCTTTCTTTATGATCAGCCGCTGACGTTGTGCACAGTTAGCGACGGCAGCCACAGTTGCCCTCTGGGGGCCTTTTTTGTGATGGAGACATGCAGAGTGAGTTTTATTTGAGAGGGCATGGCCTGAGACTTTCCCAGTGGATACTCTTCCCCCTAAAGGAAACGCCGCTATTGAGAACTTTAATGTGCCATTCTGCCTAATGATTACTCATACTTTAGTTCAAACAGTAAATTCTGACCTGGATGCTTTTGTACTTTTATTCAAGTAAAATTTTGAATGCAAGACTTAGTATTTCTGCAATGTGGTACCTTTAAAAGTTCTAAATACTTCTCTGAAAACACACACACACACACACACACATGCACAGAGGCCCTTCCTGCATGAATCACATACTCACTTGCTTCGACTCATGAACAGCTTTCTATTTCCTGTTAAAATGCTCAGACACTTTCACTCTCACAGTCATAAACACACGCACACACACAGCAGTCCAGACCTGCCCGCTCCGGCCCCCTCCTCCTCCCTGGGAAAGGGGTGAGAGGACAGCAGGCCTTCACTGTTAGCGTTACATACCACTCAGAGCACGCTCAGATAAGACAAGCCAAGGAGCCGAGTCCTTCAGAAGACCACGAGCAGATCCCGACTGAGCTGCTGACAACACAGTGAAATATTAAATATATTGCACCACATACTACACAACCCTGCCATTTATACCTGTTTATCTGTTATAGTACTCTGCATCCCTTCTTAGTAAACTTACACTAAAGACTCTGCCTGTTTGTCTTAATATTAATCCTAAATCACTGTTGCTATTTTTATTGAAACTTCAGTAAAAATCAGGCTCGTTTATGTCTAATCAGAAACTGTCAGGACAATTGGTGCACTGCAAAAAAGGTGTGTCTAAAAAGGAGATAAAAACACTAAATCTGAGGGAAATTATCTTGCTGCATGGACAGATAATTTTCACTTGACAAGGAAATTAACTCTTGAAACAAGATAAATTAAAGCTGCAAGCAGCGATGAACTGGCCCGAGCAGAGTGCACTGCAAATTATTTGATTCTTACCAAGATAGAAAAAAAACTTTAGATTTAGAAGTGTTAGATAATTTATCTTGTTTTAAGAGTTAATTTCTTATTTTAAGCATTCAACATGCTTATTTCTAGATTTAACAACCTTAATTTAAGAAATCTTGTCAAGTGAAATTATCTGTCCATGCAGCAAGATCATTTCCCTCAGATTTAGTGTTTTATCTTGTTTTTAGACACACCTTTTTTGCAGTGTACTCGCTCGACTTGCTCTAGCTATTTAAACAGTTTAACAGCAAATCAACCCAGCCAATTAGAGTTAGCATTTATGATTGGATTTTTTAAAATAACACACCAATAATCTGTACATTCTGTCTCCAAGTTCTGTTAAATTCAGACCAAAGATGGGTTTCCAGGCACCTGTTTTAATGCACATCTTCAAGTTGTGCATATAAAAAAACATTGGGAACTGCCAGAAAGGAAAATAAATAAATAAACTTGGCTGAGGAGGAGGTGGAGGTGGGTCTAACATGGGAGCAATTCATTAAATCTAAAACGTAAAAAAAGAGATAAAAATATTTCTTGAGGAGAAGAACGAGAAAGTATCCAACAATCCAAATGTATAATATCAGATTATAATCAAGTCTCACAATAACAAGGAAATTAAGGTTTTTCCCAAAAGTGAGAAGTGTTTTATTCTGAAATAAACTACTTCCTCAGTGAGAGCAGCTTCTCCTGTAAACTGCAGTCTGAGGGAGCTGATTAGTGGGTAGGGGCTGTTAGACAGAGAGGTGCACTGATACAGGAGAGGAGACGTGTTGTCTTCACTAATTTGAGACGTTCTATAAATGTGGCTCACTAATGGGCTGTAGGAGCTTCTATTAGGATCTGAGAGATAGTTTATCTCTGAGCTGACCTGGACTGACACAGACACTTTTGGTGCTTTAAGTGTAGCTTTAAGTACAGAAGCTAAAACATTTTGTCTTTTACTTATGATATTGAGTAATTATTTTAAAGTAAAGGTTTTAAACACAGGACTGTTACTCACACTCATACTTTTGATACTTTAAGTACATTTTGATGCTGATACTTTTATACTTTTATTTTTAGTACGTTTTAAATGCAGGACTTTAACTTAGTAGTGGAGTCATTTCAAAGTGTGGTATAAAATCAATCAAAAATCAAGCTGCTCTTGAAGAATGAAAGCATAAAACAACACACTACCACCACAGACTGATAAAACATCTGCAGCATCTTACTACAGATGTCCAGAGATCTGAGCTTCCTGAAGAAAAAGAGGCGGCTCTGCCTCTTTTTGTAGAGAGCGTCTGTGTTTAGAGACCAGTGCAACATGGTCTCACAGGAATCCGTGAAATAGCCACGGTTTTGCTTAACTCAAAATCCGTGGAATAGCCACGGAATCACTCACATTTCCGTGAAACTGACACGGATTTCGCTACAATGCAAGTTAATGTCAGTCATATTCCGTGGCTATTCCATGGATATTTTTTCCTATTGGTTTGTGTCCAAGTCACGTGACTTTCAAGGTTTCAAGGTCTCTGCGGTCAGAACAAAAAACATGGCGGACAGTTCTCTCATTTTTAGTGAAAAAAATCAATATTTTGACTTAGTTTCTGCATAAAAATGGATTTTGATGATTCTAGCGAGAAATATGTTTTATTTTCTAAATATTCACTCAGTGAATGTACATAATCACTTTGTGGCGAAGATTTCGCCAGAAAAAGACTATCCGCTGTGTTTTATTTTGAAATCTCCCTGATCCTCTGTGTATTTAATGGATCAAACCTTCGCCCATTACATGCCTTGTGTCTGAGGTTGATTTGCTGATCAACATATTATTCTGTTGCAGCGGGAGACACTAATGTTGACAAAGTGATGACTTACGATCAGATTTGTCCGCTGTTTTATTTCGTAATCTAACGGTTGTGTGGTGCGAGCTCACTGAGTCGCGCTCCACAGGCTTGAACCTGCTGAAATCTATGATCATTTCCTTAGTCTTTGAGGTGTTCAGTAGGAGATAGTTCTTGTGACTCCAGTCACAATTAGTACTTTTACTGAAATAAGTTTTGAATGCAGGACTTTTACTTGCAGTGGAGTAATTTCACAGTGTGGTATTAGTACTTTTACTTAAGTAAGATATCTGAATATTTCTTCCACCACTCCTTATTATTTGCTTACATCATGTTTGATCTCACTTATGGTTAATATCTTCTCATTACAGAGATATCAGACTGAAGAAAGAGTAGGTAATGAATCGGCCATTCAGTGTTAATATCAGACTCTTAAATCTGCCGCTCTGTGGAGCTCTGAGGGTTTATCAGGGTGCTGTGGAGGGGGTCTACAGGTCACAGTGGGAGTCCTGAGGGTTCAGGGACAGGCTGTCTGTCTGTGAGCTAATCCTCCAGCACACACACACACACACACACACACACACACCCATACACTTAGACCTGACCTCAACCTTAAAGACTGGATCTGGAGGCCAAGTGTGTGTTTATACCTGTGTCTCTGTCTTTGCATAAATCTGCCCCTGGTGCATGTGTTTGTCACATCTAACACACATGTTTCACTGATGACAGTGTCCATCATCTGCCGTCATGCTGCTGCTGCTGCTGAACGGCCACAGACAGGGAGGCAGGGCAGGGGTCAAAGGTCGCGGTGAAACAGAAGTCCCTGGCCACATCTTTCTATCACCACTCCATCATTCTGCACCTTATTTTTCAGGACAGTGCGGAGAAATTGTCAGCAAAGCAATGACAGAGCTATCAGCACTTGATTTCTGGAAAAAATGACTTTTTTGTTGTTTTTTGTTTTGTTTTTGTTGCTACATCTGAAGTCCTGCAGCTTTTCGGACAAAATTATCCATCCTTTAAAAACGTCTAGCTTCTGTTAGTGAAAGATGTCAGGCTTTGGATACACATAGATGTTAGTTAGATCCATTCTTTATTCTCCATTTTCTTCATTTTAAGCCCATTTTAGAAGGTGTTTCATCAAATTTTCTCCTCTGAAAGGGCATCCTAAGGGTGCTTTCACACCAACAGCATTTGGTGCGCACTAAACAGTCCATTCGAACCAAAAGCTCTTAGTTCGGTTCGTTTTCGTCGGTGTGACAGCATCAATCGCACTCGGGTGCGCACTAAATCAAGCAGACCGGGACCTCCAAAAAGAGGAGGTCTCGGTCTGAAAGAATGTAGCAGAAACACTGGTATGAAATTAATTTAATCTGTAATATACATGTTTAATTCGGTACAACCCCATACATTTCAAAATCCTTCGCAGAGTACACATACTGATAACAATATCATCCACTGTGTTCAATAACTGTAGAATCTCACCATGTCTCAAACCAAGCTTATAGTAGAATTTAATTAAATCTTCCAAACGAGCCATAGCCTACTCTTGCTTGTCTTTCGTTTCGTTATTAGGGCTATATCGGAAAGGTGCTTGTCTCATCATCAGCAGGACAGCATAGGTAAAGATAGCTCGTCTCCTCTGCCTGAAATGACGCGATATGAAATCTAACTTCCAACATGGCGAAAAAGATCCAATATGAAGTGTGCTGAGCTTGATTTAATATTACTGGAGTAGCATTTTACATGTTGGGGCCATATCTGTAATCTTGAAACCGATTTAGTCAAGTATAATGCAGAAGAAACCAGAAATACTCTAGTATTGTACAAGTATCTCAAAACTGTGCTTAAGTACAGCCTTTAAATAAATATTCCTTTCACAATGTGTGTGAATAAATAGTTCATACTGAAGATTTATGAACCAGAATCAGACCAACATAAATTTTACATTAAATTTATCATAAAATTGCACAAAGTAATGCTGCTTTTCTCTGTTTTGTCAGCATTATTGTTGATCAACTTGTTTGAATAAACTTATTGAATTGTACAAAGGCAGATTAAAACATAAATGTTGTGTGAGTTAATACCTCATAAAAGATTAAAAACATATTTCACTTGGGCGCCCCAGTGGCACACCTGGTAGAGCGCGTACCATAGAGGCCCAGTCCTCGTGAGCGGGCGGCCCGGGTTCGAATCCGACTCGGAGCCCTTTCCCGCATGTCTTCCCCTCTGTCTCCCCCTTTCACTCTGTTTCTAACTATCAATAAAGCCTTGAAAATGGCCAAAAAATATCTTGAAAAAAAACCAAAACATATTTCACTTACAACTTACTAATTTGAGGGGTTGATCGATCAAAAATCTCTCCTCTTAGACTTGCTCGGGGCTCTGTATGTTTGGAAGAGAAGCTGGAGAAATCAATCGTGCATGTTTTAAAACCTGATAAAACACGATTCTTATGTACATGATTGATTTTTTTCCTTTTTTTTTATTCCTCAGCTCAGAGAGAAGTCGAATGTATCGGCTGACGAAATGGACACAATTTTTATTTGTGTCGAGAGTTGGGCTGCAGGGATGTGTGACAGTGTGTATGTGTCATGTGACAGACTGAGCTGCAGAGAGTGTGTGTGTGTGTGTGTGTGTGCGTGTGCGTGTGCGACCATTCAGACGTAACACTCTGTATGTTCAGTCTTCCATAGATTTTAGCAGCAGTGTGTCCGCTGGGCATCGCTCAGTCCTTAACAGTTGGTGTGTTTCTCTGGAGGCTTGGAGACAAAGTGTGTGTACATGCATGTACATTACAGTGTGTACAGAGTGTGCACATGCAGGTCCCACTGGACTGTGAGGGTCTTTAATCAGACATTTTACTCTCTAAAATGTTGAACATCAGGAAAACCTAAACTGTAAAAATGTTCCGTTATTTTTACAGGAAAAAAAATGGCAGCTGTGGTTACCAGAATATTTCCGTAAAAAAATACAGTACATATGTCAACATCTTTACAGAACAACTTGTTAATTTTATATGCTAAAACTGTAGTAATTTTAAAAAATTAATAAATTAAAGTTGTAGATTATACTATCCTTTATCCTTTATCCTTTACTGCTAATTTAACAGGATGATGCTGCTTTTATACTAATTATTTACATGCAGATTTTGCTTATTGTGCATTGAATACCAGTAAATTAACATTCAGTTATTATTTATTGTACACTGAATACCAGTAACATGTACAAGTTGTTCTGTAAAGTTGTTTACATTTGTACTGTATTTTTTGCAGAATTATTCTGGTAACCACAGCTGCCATTTGTTTTCTGTAAAAGCAACAGAGTTTTTTTATAATGTACCTGAACCCCTCAAAAAGAACTCAGAGTCAAATAAACCTGAGGATAATTAGATCTAATCCAAAATACATTGACCTCAATGGAGCCTAATATAGAGGGAAGAGCAACAATAATATAGTTAACAATAATGTCCTACAATCAAGGTAAACTAATTCCAAAAAATAATTTGTTTATATTCTTTAAAACACATTTTATTTTTGAGTGCATGCATATATAATAATATTTATATTAATAGTAACTTAAATTTATATTGCACCTTTCAGGAAACCCAAGGACACTTAAATATATGTTCGTTTAAAATATGTTTGTTTCTGGTATCAGGGTGATATCATGCATGTGCCTTTTGAGGTGAGTGTTTATTTATATTTTATTTTGTTATTTATTGTTTCCTAAATTGCCTTAAAGTCCTCTTATATCACATCTGTGTCCATTTTTTTAAATGGATAAAAAAATCTTAAATGACAAAAAAGCCAAGAGCAAAACATTCTGTCATTAACTGGATTACAGAATAACAGAATATTTTTTAAACCAGTTTAATATCAGTGGACCTAATTCAAAAAAGTAACTTAAGTCATTTAATTTAAAGATTTCTCATATTTTAGTTTGGAAGCATAGGTTTGACTTTAATTTCTGCTCCAGGCTTAAAGTTATTGTTAATTTTGAGGTTAACCTCCTTTACTTCACTCTGCAGTTGGCAAAACACAAGAACATGTTCAGTCTTTGAGGAGCTTTGCCGTTTTTTTTTACTGGCAACTTTTGACTTTTCAAAACTTTTCAAAATTTGTCTTTGCAGTTGTGCACAGAAAAGCTCTCTGTTGAACCAAACATATCTTATAAGAAGAAGGCAAAAATATTTTGCCATGCATAATTTATAAAAGTTAACACAAATTTAAATCTGATGCACCAATATGTAGCATGTGTGTGCTCTGGAGATGTTGATACCTGCTGAAGTTGGCCAGGAAAGCCTCTGTTGTTTGAAGCTTTATTTTACTATTTTTAAAATTGTATTTATATGCAACTTTTTATTTGTCTTAATACTTTTTTATGTCTTATGTACAGCACTTTGTACTGAATTGTAAAGGACTATGAAAGATGCTACAGCAGGGTTGGGCAATTGATTTCCCCAAGGGGCCACATGAGATACTGCAAAAGTTGTCGAGGGCCGGACCAAAACTCTGAACTAAATTCTGACCAAAATTAATTTCATCGCTTTTTAAAAATGCAGTAACTTATATAGTTTTGAGCTGCTACTGGTAATAATATATGTTATGATAAGACTATGTTAATGTAAAATCAAATATAGCAGTGAAAACTCCAATCATTATCTCACTTTTTTAATATATTTTAAACACAACATACATTCAAACCACTAAAACAACATAGAGCATGTATATTATGCAGTAAACCAGCAATTTATTAACGCTATGCAAAAAGCAATAAGTGTTTTTGACAAGCTAACAAGGTGACTCAGTGTTTTTTGTGGAACACATTTCTGCGCACTCGCATATCGCCTTCAAAATAAAAGCACCGTGGTTGTATTGATTTCTAATTTCCTCACGCGGGCCGTTAGGGACAGCCAATGGGCCCAATGTGGCCCCCGGGCCACCTAATGCCCAGGTCTGTACTACAGTATAAACTTTCCTTACCGAGTCTGTAAGTTATTAAAATGCTCATCAATCAGATGAAATTTCCTGTTTCCTTAAACCTACAAAGAAGAGTTAACTTGTCAGATAGAAACAACGGGCCTCATGCAAGAACATTTTGCATTCTCATCTTATGTTTCTCTTAACTGGATTGAGGATTTTGCCACTTGAATTACACAGAACCACTCCAAAAACATTTTTTTTCAAAAGAGACAATTGACGAATGTGGAAAGTTTTCCCATGTCACTTGCACAGGCCACTTAAGAAGGAATACAGTCTGTTCATACAAGTGGTTCTTGCATGAATCACCTGTACTTTAATGAAATGCAGATTTGTTTTTATTTGCAGGCCTTAGACAGAACTTTCCTGAGGCCTGCAGGAACCTTTTTATTTGTAGTTCACATTGTTTGTCGTTGCATTTATGTGAGTTCTTTGTGTACACACAGATTGAGGTCCGCTCTCTTGGGTCTGCAGCAGTTCTTAGCAGCTGCTTGGTGTTTATGTGACACCTTTTCAGGGGTGCTAATGCTGGAGAGCCGTTTAACAGCCAAACAGCACGTTGAGCCCTCTGCTGCTCCCCGCCAGCCAGGAAACAGTAATGGATGGTTGGATAGTGACCGGAGGAGGAGAAGGAGGAGGAGGAGGAGAGAGAAGGGTGAGGGAAGATGTTGTTATGAGGGGGTGTTTCTTATCCCGATCCCATGGCGGCTCCCCTGCTGCGCTGGATGAAAGCTCCCCGACCAGCCTTCGTCGCGGTAACTAATTTGCTGAGATTTTCTGCTCGACTGGAGGCACGAGGAAGAGGCCCCCCTCCTCCTCCTCCTCCTCCTCATCTCTCCCTCAACACTCACAATCTTTCCATCTCTGCTCCCCTGACTCTGTCCTCTTCAGAAAGAACTCAAACTTCAGAAATCTTGATTATGATCATGAAAATGCCTTCATAGAAATCACTTTTTACCAAGTTCATGAAACTGCCCTCTTTGCTTATTGACATCACATCAGATTAACTGAAAATGTATTTTATTATGCCACAAGTGGACAAAAAAAATCAGCCTTGTCATTGAAATAATAGAAGATTAGGTATATCAAACGTGGTGTAACTTGTTTTCCTTTGCTTTAAGTCTCTCCTCATTTTCAGACCGTTCTTATTCCCAGGTCATCAAAAACCAACAGAGGCTTAGATCATTTTGTTCAAGTTCATTCTGCAAAAACAGATATTTCCGTTTTGATCTATTTTCCCAAATCGTGTTGTTTTTTATGCACTTCAGGGAATATCAATCAATCTGCTGTTGGGTTGTTTCAATGTGTTCTCAAACTTTTATCATTTTCCTAAATGTTGTATTTTTGTTGTGCAAACAAAGGGATATTGATCAAAACGGTGTTAGCATGAGAATAAAAGCCAGTTTAGTGGCATTATGGTATAAAGAGTGACATTGTATAAAGAGTGATACAGTCCGCGTAAGGGGAGAAAACTGGTTGGACGTATGGGTCAAACAAATACATGACTTCATAGTATTTAGAAAAATACTTTAGAAAAATTTGTGCCAACTGTTTTCTTGTACACATAATTGTGTGTATTTAAAAACTACATTTTCCAATAAAATAAAATAAAATGCTATTCATAAGGAAAAACTTGTCAGCAGTGAAAGATAAGAGCTTGTGAAGGATTATAAAATGACAGTCTGCAATGTAGGCAAGTCTCAAAACCATTAAGTGCTTTAAAAACAAGTAAAATAACTTTAAAATATATTCTGAAAGTTCCTGAATCCAAAGGAAAGTAAAATATTCTCTCATGTTGGTTTTAGTTAGTCTAGCAGCACAGTTCTGGATAAGTTGAAAGATAAGTTAAACCGGTTGCATCAGGATAACTAAAATTGTTGGAGTTCATTGTCTGGGAATGATGAATGTGTGTATAAAATTCCATGATAATCTGTTTGATAGCTTTTGAGATATTTCAGTCTGAGTCAAACCAACCAACACTGTAATCACTCGAGCTAAAAATGTACATACAGCAACTCATACAACCTCTCTCTCTCTCTCTCTCTCTCTCTCTCTCTCAGCCACGTCACCTTGATAATATTCCCTCATCACCACTGTGGCACCCTTTAGGGTTCAAACGGGTCATTGGCAGGACGCCATAATCCTCTTCTTGAACTCTGGCCCGCGACGGCCATTTTAATGGGGTCAAATACTGAAAGCGGATCACATCACATCCTGACCGGCGCTGCAAACTGTGACGTATCGGCTGCCGGAGGTGAGAGGACGCCGGCTCTTTGTGCCTTTCACACCATCAGGAATTCAGCGATTATGTACCTGGAGCAGATCAACATGAGGATTAAACGCAGGAGGATCAATAATATTGACAGCGGGGGGAAGTTAATGTGCTGTATGAAAACCCCAGGAGAAGCGACATCTGCATGTGTGGATTATTAACAAGAGCATGAAAACTGTACGAATAACACTACAGAAGCACTGTGTTGTGTTTGTATGTCCCTGAGTCTCTACGTGTGTTTCTGCATGTGTGTGTGTGCGATATGGTGTGACTAAGCGCAGGTAATTCCAGGCAATAACAACGCTTGGACAACAATAGACCTTTTCTTGGGGCCGTTTGGCTCTCCTCCAGCTTCCTCTGTTATTTTAGCAGCGATGCTAATCCCACTTCTAGTGGCGTTCTTGTCCGGACGAACACGGGCCATGAGACGTGAGATTATGGTTTATAGATCGTGTTTTCAATCCCACACGTAGTCCATACGAGTGTGTATGAGAGAGAGTCGAACAGAAGGTGTAGTAGTTGATGTAAGGGAAAAGAAACAGAAATCTTTCTTTTTTCAAGCATCTTTAACCCTCTGAAATCTCGGGCTATTATGTCCTTTTAAAAATCTGTTAAAAAATCTTTACCATGCCATGTTGGTATCAGTTTTTTCAGCGTTACCTCAGCTATATGTCCTGATAATTCAATTTTAACTTTGACTTACTTGATTAAAATGTTGAACCCAAAAGAAACAAAGGAAACATAAAATCTGATCTTGAAAATTATGTTTCAATACACAGAATTTTACATGTTGCAAATATGTATACAGGTTGCAAATATTACATATAACAGGTAAAATGAGGATAATCTCTAGTTCTATATTTTTATACTAAATATATTTGACATTATTTTCGGTTTTACTTGGCCGAATATAATCCAAAAAATAATGTGGTTTAGAGTTTCAAGCCAGAACTTTAGAGGGAAGCTGATGGAGAGACTCAATGTTGCTTCATTTTTATGTCTTCACGTAATGTGCAGGTGATTTCATGGACTCCAGAGGGTTAACTTTAACATAGGGTTTGCTTTAGACCTTTTTAATTCCTGGTTATCTAAATTGGTTATTTTCTTGTTCTTTGGTTTCTTCTCTTGATTTTTCCTTCCTCTTCCACACTCTGCTGCACCCAGACAGGTGCTTCCACTTGGCTGATTAGATCTCTCCTCCTCACTCAAGACAAGTTGACAAGTTAAGACAATTTGCACCTCTAACCAGCCCTGGTAGCATTTAACAAAGTCAAATTTGGCTGCAAAATCAATTCATTTTAATATACACAACAAACACAAAGTAAGTCAGTGAATATATTTGTTTTCAACTTTAGGGAACTCTGACATGTGAATTTGTGCCGATGGCAAACTTCTTTGCACTGCATAAAAAGAGTTAATGTTATTTATTATTTTATTATTTTACACAATCCAATATCCAAAGAGTCCACAACATAGGAAGTGTCATTGCATGTTAGCTGTGTTGCTCCACCCATTTTATACCAATTTATTTAAAGATTTTGCCAAAAGTGGAAAACTTTAAGAAAATCCATATATTATATTTTGACAGGATAAACAATATGTGAAGTTAGTTGGAGGGCAGCTACAGGTAAACTGTAATATAAGTGATGTAAACAGCTGAGCTTTATTGTCATCTTTTCGAATAAGGGCAAAAACTGTAATATTTTGAGCACATAAAGGTCACTGTGTCACTTATTATGTGGAGTTTTGTAATCTCAGATGTTCTCCACA
This sequence comes from Centropristis striata, assembly GCF_030273125.1. Lineage (NCBI taxonomy): Eukaryota > Metazoa > Chordata > Actinopteri > Perciformes > Serranidae > Centropristis > Centropristis striata. The sequence goes on along the minus strand of NC_081524.1, from coordinate 21,109,093 downwards.
GAACTTCCACCGGGGCGGCAAAAACAGCTTCCCAGAACCTGGTCCTGACTTAGAAACTGGACTTCTTCAATTCACTTAGACAATAACACAAACAAATGAAAAAATATTGTTGGCATCAAAAGCGTGGCTGATAACCGACTGAGACACTGCATGAAACTGGAGAAAGTGGATGCAAACTTAAACCATCTGGGCATCAAGATCTTATAATTTTCCACAAATACCTGACTTTTAAGAACCAAATGTATGTGTGAGTGGAATAAAAAGTCTTCTGAGCGACCTTGCGGAGCATGAAGCGAGGCCTGGCCCGGGTGGGGGTGAGCAGTAGGTAGGGGCTGAGGGGTGATCGGGGTTGTTGGGGTCTTTAAGTGAATAAAGGTTAAAGTCAGTTCTACTAACAGGGGCTCTTTGCACATACGGCGCCTTGGCCTCCCCTCGCTCCGCCGGCTGTTAGCACCCTGCATCCCTCTGCTCCTCAATCCCAGCTCCCCCCACCAACACACACACACACACACACACACACACACACACACACACACACACACACACCCACACACACACACACACCCCCACACACACACACACACACACACACACACATCCTTGTACTTCCATATTTGTAAGGACCTTTCATTGACATAATGCATTCTCTATCCCCCCTACCTTAACCTTAACCATCACAATTAAATCCCTAACCCTTAATCTAACCCTAACTGTAACCTTTACCTCAAAACCAAGCCCAGGCCAAATGTCCTCACTTCCCAAAATGTCCTCACTCTGTCTGTTAAAAACAAGACATGTATGGTCCTCACTATGTCAAAAGTACAGGAATCCACATACACACACACACACACACACACACACACATAAACAAAGCATCTATTTGAAACTTTGTGCATCAAGATCCAGGAAAATCCTGTAATATCAACCCAGTAAAATAATATGAACATGCACAATAAGTCTACAGATCTGTGACAGTCAGAAGACTAACAGAGTGAGATATAAGACAAAAAAATGTATGTAAGTGTAAATATCTCTCTGTTTTTTTGGCTTGAAATGTCCAGAACTTCATTTAAGCACAATGAATCAAAGTTACTGCAAACTGTGAAGCTAAAACATAGTTCTCAGTAGATAAATTGACTTGGGCATATCATGAAAATGTAGGAAACAACCGTCTTCATATTCAAAGCATTAAAGATGATATCTGGATATGAATGACACACAATAGTCACTTTCCCAACAAGTTGCATCAACCCACCAATTAATGTTATGTAAGAATAAAAAAAAATTTCCCAACTGGACAAATTCCCTTGAACACCTTATTTCAATGTGATTCAAATTAATCCAACTATTATTTAATAATTCTCTGCTTTCTGGGCTCTTGTTTTCAGCGCAAAATACTTTATTTTTCATGTTGGAAAAAAACATAACCAACCCCCAATCAATGCCTTGTTGAAGAAAAAAAATAAAAATGACGATAACATTGAATTACTTCGGACTTGTATATGACAGATAATTTGCTGAGGCATTATTTTTAGATGCAAAGAAAACTTTCTTCTCTTTCTTACAACTAAGTTGTACAATGACCTTGATTTTCACTTTGACTTTGCGGCCGCGGCGTGAAGCTTCCTGGGAGCCGACCTCCTTCTCTCTCCTTGCCAAAGTGAAAATCTGTGGAGCTGAAGTGTGGAGTTCTGAAGTTGAGGTCAAACTAATAGAAGGACACGGAGGTGAAGTCCACAGTCTAACATGGACAGCTGACTCCCCCCCTCGATCTGGCCATATTTAGAGATGTGACTCTTGGCACATCTCAGAAACAGCCTCCCCGGGGGGTCAACGGGGTCGATGCGGTCTGCAGAATCACAACACAATTACAGCACTCCTCCTTAAAGAGATGTTCAAGGAGGCTGCAGGGTGGAGGGGAGTATTTTCTAAAACCCCACTGTTAGCTTTTAGCACCACCCCCCTGCCGCTAAAATCTTCTGGTTGTCCGTGCTATGCTGCAAAAAGGGTTTGAGTGTCGCAGTCGGCGTGCTGTTAGCCTCTCGCTGCCGGTGTCTGTCACGCTCTCTCAGGACGCACAGCACAGAGCCTGTAGTTGTGCATTAATCTGCCTCTTTTTTTAACCACCAAGCTCCTCAATTATTCAGAAGCAGTGTGGAGTCAAACATTCCCATTTAAAGATCCAACACTTGTTTGACCAGCTGAATGTCCGATAGTCGTGTAGAGACAGACAGGGCAGATGGCTGGGTGAGGGGCGACGAGGACGGACACGAAACTCTCTCAGACTCAATAAAAAAAGGCAAGAAGCTGACTTTATTTGAGAAAAGCCAAGTTGACCAAGAAGACTTTGTTCTACTTTCTGCCTGAGCCTCATTTAGAAGATGCTTTGGTGGACAAAACTCCAGAGAAAACCCCTCCTGTTATACAACAACACTGATTTTAGACTTTTTTAAGCACAGTTTTCACAGTGTACTGAGGTTAACCCTCTGGAGTTTATTGAAAATACACATTTTATTTTGATTTTCATTTTTTTACAGTAATAACTTAATTTATGTATGATATGTAGACAAGCCGAGAAAGCCAGTTGAAAGTGCAATCATAGGAGCTTTCACAGTGTGCCATTTATGTTTCTAGACCATTTTTACAATGGGAATTTTCTTTCTATAATGAAAGCTATTACCATTTTTAATTTACATGCAAAGAGACTGTTTTGTAGTTTTATTATTTATTATTTTTTCTGCTGTTTTTGTGTGTATAAATGGTAAAAAAAAAAAAAAAAAAAAAAATGGTACATTTCCATACACACCTTTGTCTTTTGTTTGTATTTTCAGTTCCTGGCAGCTTTATACTTTGTTAATTAAAATAAAATGAAAAATCTGACTGATAGCCAAGTTTGTGTGGATAAAAAGGAGCCATGCATGTGATGTAAGGACAGATTGCAAGATGCTTAACAGGGACAGAAATGAATGCATAGGAAGTTGACAAATTTGAACCAAAATCTCCTGGACTAAAAGCTGCCTGTAAGGTTGGGAATTGACCTAAAATCTTCTGCTAGTAGTACAATTGTGCCCTTCAAAATAAAGTGCTTCCAGTGTTAAATGATCTCTCTCCCAAAGCTCCATCTCTCACAGTATCACCAGTGTTTGTTGCTCATCAGATGCCTTATCCATCACATCCTCTCCCTCTCCCCCTCCTCCTCCTCTTTCTTTTTTCATTTGACCTATCCTTCACCAAGGCCCAGTGTAATCCCATTGAGTTTGGGGGAAAACAGAGTTTAGGGGGGGGGGGGGAGTGAGGGCGGAGAGGAGGGAGGTTAAAGACAAATGCTTGATAATCCAAAAGTCACAGACTTGATCCTGCAGCTACAGCTGTGTTTTTGTTTTTTCAAACAAGGAATTTGGGATTGAAATATTAGCAAAATACACAAATGCTGCATTTTCTTGTATTAATTCAAAAATGCAAATACAGTTTTGAAGATTTGACTCTCATCCAGAGAACAGCCCTGTGTTAAAACCACACACTGCAAAAAAGGTGTGTCTAAAAACAAGATAAAAACAGTAAATCTGAGGGAAATTATCTTGCTGCATTGACAGATAATTTCACTTATCAAGATTTCTTAAATTAAGATTGTTAAATCTAGAAATAAGCATGTTGTATGCTTAAAATAAGAAATTAACTCTTAAAACAAGATAAATTAAAGCTGCAAGCAGTGATGAACTGGCCCGAGCAGAGTGCACTGCAAATTAGTTGTTTCTTACCAAGATAAAAAAAAAACAAGATTTAGAAGTGTTCGATAATTCATCTTGTTTTAAGAATTAAATCTCTTATTTTAAGTGTTCAACATGCTTATTTCTAGATTTAACAATCTTAATTTAAGAAATCTTGTCAAGTGAAATTTTCTGTCCATGCAGCAAGATCATTTCCCTCAGATTTAGTGTTTTTATCTTGTTTTTAGACACTCCTTTTTTACAATGCAAAAGGTTTTGTGTTGGTGAGGGACATGAGGCTTGAGACATGAAAAACAGTCCACGAAGTTCAGTTTGAGTAGCAGATCCTTGAACTTAAAGACTTATCAAACAGCAAATACTGCAGAGATGTTTAGAATCCTCTGTGACAGGATTTTACACCTCTGGAAAATAATCATGTTGGCATTAATTCTTTGTTTTGTTGCCATGATACAATGCATGGAACAGAAGAAAAACTGTTCACGTTACAACCAGTTAACCAGGAGCATGTACGTGTACGTTTTCTGCATTTCCCTTGGCACCCAGGCTGCATCCCCAGACTGGCTTCTGAAACTAATGAGAAAGGCTGAATCTCTTCACACAGGACTCACCTTGGTCTGAATGTAGCCCAAGTGTTGCTTGCCCTACTGGCGCTGTTGCCATATATTCTTAGAGCTCTGCCAATCTGGGTACTGAAAATGTTTAAGACAATATTCTGCTCTTATTTTACTCAAAGAAAACTAGTATCAGAACAATGAAAACGACGACCAGATTGTATAAAAGGAAGAAAAACAGACAGGATATGATTTAAACAACTAGTTCGTATCAAGCGTCATCTGACCAAGCAACCAGATCTCACAAAATTACATGAAAAGACCATCATTTTTTACACCGAATTTCGTGTTGGTGGCACGTACTGTGTGAAAATTGCTTTCTGAATAATAGCACAAGCCATTATATATACAAGTATGGTTTGCGGTTGCAAAAAAGGCTGCAGTTTCTGTGAATTTAAGACAGTTTTTAGAAAAAAAACACATATAAAAGATAGTTTGAACAGTAACTACATGTAAATGCTGCATGTGAAGTAGTTACGAGGGTGACGTGATCTGCAGAAGTTACGCAAAAAACCTAAATTACGTAAAAAGTTGCTTACTTTTGGTTTCACACAGGACACGAATCCCTTGTTTCTTTACTCAGTTGCTTCAATTTGAGTCATTTATGTTATTTTTAGTTTGAATTGAAATTTAGTTTGTGAATAATGCAAGCTGTGATTTGTTTTTTTACTTTTGCACTGAAGTTGGGACCCTAAAACTAAGCCATTCTTTTCTTTTGGTAACATTTATTCAGCAATGGTGTGGTAACATCAATGTAAACCTAAAGGTAAACTGATAAAAATGGTTCAATTCAATAAAAGTAAAGTCGGAACATGTAGTAAACACATCCAAAAATCCAAAGAATCCATACTGGTTATTAAGAAAGCCATTGTGAACAGAACATTTAAGTTGCTTCCAAACTTTTGGCCTCTAGTAGGTGAGTTTGTTGTTTCCATCATCCTTAGATTCTCTGTGAGGCATTTTATGGCAAACCTGTTTGTTAGAGCTCGTCGTGGGGCAGATGAGTCGAGGTGGACGGGGCAGTCTGTGCAGGGGGAGAGAGTGTGGGGCTGAGTGGAGACGTCGGCCCTGCATTTGAACTTAACCTGACTGTGGCCCGGGACTGACGCAGCAATTAGCACCAGGGATCAGCTTCAAAAGGAACGGCGCAGTGTGAAGCTGGTCTAATTAGTCATATGAACGGAGGCAACAGACCGACCACTGCATGCCTCAAGCTCCGGAGGGGCGGGAGGGAGGGAGGGAGGGTGTGTGTGTGTGTGTGTGTGTGTGTGTGTGTGTGTGTGTGTGTGTGTAGGGCTGACTCACTCTGGTCAACAGCAGGTGAGTAAGAGTCCAGGTTGGTGAAGACATGCTTCAGATCAAAGCTCCGTCATGTCAGCTAACGTGTGATCTAATATGATCTGTTTCTGAAATAAAAGGAAAACATCACCACCGCTTCTCTGCAGGAATAGTGTTTTATTTGCATACATCGATGTTTTAGCTGAACTCATTAATAACAATCAGGAGTCATATCAGAAGCTGTTTTAAAGTCTGAACTGTGCAGCAACAAATAAAAAGATGATCAATTAATCACTGCAGACTCCATCTCTACTTTCAGGCTTATTTTAAGGCATGTCGACATTAAGAAGGCTTCAGTGGAAAAGCAGTTTTTTTCCAATCTCCAATGTCAAGAAATTGAAAAATGTTGCATTTGTGTTCTAGAGTTGTGAATCAGCAGATGACCCACTATACGATTTTATCCCAATACTTGAGTCACAATATGATATTATTGTGATACAGTTCGTATTGCAATACAATATATTGCAAATTAACATTTTTACAGTCTATTCATCTCACTTCAGTCTTTTTATTTCTCCACAATGAGAGTCAAACCCACAGACTGATCATCAAAGGATTCAGTCAAACTGAACTGAACTGATATCAAACATGTATGGACGACAACAACTGCAGCATTTTATCAAACTTTCCTCAACTTGAAGCTTCACTTCTCTCATTTTTATTTTTTATGAAAAATGAAAAATGCTTAACTTTGAGCGTTATATCTACAACTTCCCAGCATGATATTTTGACCAAGCTCCTTAAAATCCACGCCCCTGCCAGAACACTGAGATCCTCCAGTCAGGTGCTACTGGCCACCCCTAAAACCAGACTTAAAACCGAAGGTGACCGACCGTGCCTTTGTGGCTCTGGAATAATCTGCCCTGGCACATCCGATCTGCAGGATCTTTTGAGGTTTTTAAATCCTCCCTAAAAACACACTTTTTCTCCCTGGCTTTTAATCAAGGTTAAGTGGACATCTTGCAAAAACAAAATTTTATAAAATTTTTAAATTTTAAATTTATGTTGTTATATTTTAATTTATTTTATTCTATTGTTGCACTGTGTTTATGTATTTTAGTATTTTAGTTTTTACCCTATTTCCTGCAACTGTGATATCTGTACAGCACTTTGGTCAACCCCAGCTGTTTTAAATGTGCTCTAGAAATAAAGTTTGAGTTGACTTGACATGATATCCTGATGCACATGGAGCCTATAGATTCCTTAGATCTTCTAGTTTCATATAAAACCAGTATCTCCAGTATATTCCTAAAAAACAGCAAAAATACTGATGGCCCGGCGGCTGTTAGAACACTAAATATCGCTACTTGGCGGCCATCAATGGATATAATAATATATATTATATACTATGCTGTATTGATTTTTCCCCACCTCTATCGTGTTCTCAGTGTGACAGGAAAATAAAGTGTTTCCAAGTGGATAATGTATGGCTGCCCAGACACTGTCTCAACTCTCCAAATCATAATTTTGAATATCAGCATCACATGTTGTTCCCAATCTGTGATTTCTGTAAATTCCCAAGGATAATTCACCTCAGTAGCAGATAGAAGCAAGCCTTTATTTGGGCTTATTTTTATAGATAAACACAAGATTAACATCATATTGTTTCTACTGTCAACATACAAAAAATATTTTATTTTATTTTCTATTCATGCTGCTGTTTTTGACTCACAGTATACTTAATCTCTATCTATGTTTTAATGATTTTTTCTTTTGCACCAATATACCACAGCAAACCCTTTGTACGTGAAAATGATATACTGGGTAATAAAACTGATTCTGATTCTGGTAAGAAAATTATTGGTTTTGGCTCGACTAGATTGACTAAAATGATCGAAATGTTCTGATGTCTAAAAAAAATACAAAGTCAGACAAAAAACTGAAATAGTTACAGTTTACTTTGACAAAATCTATAAGATGCCCTGGCTTTTAGTCATATCTTAGAGAAAGAAAAGTAAAAAAATATTTTAGTGTTAATTGACTTAAACTAACAGAAATATCTTGTTGCAGACATAGGATTTACATACAATGGCATTAGAAATGAAATCATTAGTATAGTTTACTTTGACTAAGACTATAAGAGGCCCTGACTTATATATGTATCTTATACAAAAAAATATCTGTTTTAGTGTGACTTGACTTAAAAAAACAAGCTGAGGTTGACTAAATGTAATCAAAACCAACAAGGACATATGCCTGATTCAAAATATCGTAAGAGATGTTGCAGACTGAGTCAGAAAATTCCACTTATATCAGGAAAAAGACGACAGCATCGAGGAACTTCCTAAAACAGATTTACTTGGATTAAAAGTAGGAAATTAATGACATTAGAAATTAAATTATTAGTATAGTTTACTTTGACTAAAACTATAATATGTTATGACTTTTAGTCTTCAATCAATCCATCAAATTGTATTTATATAGCACCTTTTAAATCAAGTCAAGTGTAATACAAAGTGCTGTACAGATTGAAAATAACAACAATTTAGAATATTTAATAAATTGACATGGAGACTAATGTACGCTGAGTAATGAAAATATGAGTAAATACAATTTTATATATATATATATATATATATATATATATAAATGAATACATGTATACAAGAATTAGAATTAAAATAAACATTTAATATAAACAATAAAATATAGGTAAAACAAATAAAAGCTAATAAATAAAACAAGTATAAACCATAAAATTGTGAGAAAAAGATAATAAGATGCTAGTATGATTGATGATGCTTAATATGATTAAAGCAAACAAGGACACCTAATACTGGACTAAGACTAAATTAAAAAAGCCACATTGAAAGTGTAGTGTTAATATTGTCAAACATAAAACAGCAGATATTATACCTGTAGCCATAAATGCCTCTCCTCTGATGACACCCTGTGTGGCCCCCATGGGCCCTGCAGGTGAACGCTGCCATGTAATATGCACAAGTACCTGTGATAATGGGGATTTACATTGGCAAAACAAAACCTATGCACATATATTAAATGTATTCCTGTAGGCAAATAGTCGCCCCTGCTGCCTGCTCTGTAATCTGGTAAAAAATCGTCAGGGAGGTGAAAGGGTCGGGTCACAACAACAGCCATTTCATTACTGTGGCTCAAATGTCCCAGGATGCAATTCAATCACGGGGCGATTATTTTTCCTCAGATTCCACTCTGAGGGGAATTGGCTGTCGTTTGTTGCTGACCTTTTCACGCCGCGGCCATTTATCCCGAGGAATAATTGTTCAGATGGTTTCGTTGTCATATCCCTGAGTGCTGCAGCTTGTAGGCTCTCAGTGTGGTGAGCCGTCACCTATCCTGTTATCTGCTACTGCTGAGAAATACTGATGTGTGGCAGCAGGAGCAGCACACACTGCCACATACGTGTCTATTGTAACAGGTCAGTCAATCCACTCCAACACAGAACCACACAAGAGATGCTTTCAGTTGCTTCTAATTTGTTTTCTTGAATCAAGCATCAGATTTTTTTTTTTTACTTTTTAAGACTTAAATGACCTGTAAAAACTGACATGTTCTGCAGGTTGTGGATTAATTTCAGTCACATCCGCCTGTATCAGCAACACAACACACATCTATCTGTTGTAATGACTTTGCATTAAATAAATTAATTTCTAATTTCATTAATTTCCTACTTTTAATGTAATTAATTTCCTGGATGCTGTTGTCTTTTTTCTGATAGTTGCAGGATTATCTGCCTCAATCTGCAACTTTTATTTCTCGAAATAACTTTTTTTATATAATGAATTTTTTTCAGCTATTTACAGGCATATTTAGACTTTCAAAAAATAAATACAAAAATACAAAAATAAATTAAAAAATAAAACAATTTGTAATAAAACCACTAGACATGTAAATAAACTGCATTATGGTTAAATTTCTTACATTTTCCTGACACATTTGTATGAATAAATATAAGAAAAAATGTATTATTAAAATAACATTTATAACAATATTTTTAGAACTTACAACTGTTGTATTATAATGTTTTGATTTGTATATTTGTATATGTTTTGATCATTTTTTTTCATGTATTTTTTTGTTTCTGGCTGCTTTATAGTTATATGTGTAACTTCTCATATTCTTAATTCATAGCAAAAAAGTGACATTATGTATATGAAGTCAGGACACTTTAAATTTGCTCAACAATGACAGAAATGCAGTTAAAAATTAACCAAAAGACAGAGGTTACACAGGTTAGACAGAGGTACATATAATCCAACTTAATCATGGTTATTCTAAAAGGTTTCTTCATCCCAGTAAACCGTCAACCATTGTCAAGCTCAGCCATGTTTTTTAGTCAGCCGGCTCTGAATAATCAGTAATTAGTCAACCACTGAAAAAGGAAAACTATTAATCCTCCAATTCTCCTGTTTTATCAGTGACTCATCTTGTATTCAGCTGTGAGAGACACCCACACTGAACACCATCTGTTTCCTGCAGTTCACTTTCAGGCCGGCTGTTTCTTTAAGGCTGCACTGGCCCCTCAAAGTGTGAATAATATTCAGTAAGGAGTAACGCTTAAGTGGGAAAGCTTTTAGCACATTATCCACTGGCAATTGCAACGTAATTTAATTTGCCGGCGCAGGTCCCTTATTAAATATCTGCAGCAGCAGGATTTGCATTCAGGAGTCTCCTAATGGGTTTAGCTGCTCCGCCGGTCTCTGGCTCGGTGTTTATGTGAGCCTCCATCTCAGAGAGAGGAGAGAGAGTGACATTGAGGACGAGAGGTGATCCTGATCGCTACACACACACACACACACACACACACACAGACACAGACACACTGATGCCTTTGGAAAGAAATCTGAAGTCAGCAGTTTGGAAAATGATGCCTTCAGGTGCTCTTCGTAAGCTTCTGCTTCCTTCTCAGAATCAAACAGTGTGTTTACACTGACATGCCTACCTAATAAAATAAAATAAATTATATATTATACATTTACAAATTAAAACACACGCTGTGTTTTCACATGTAGGCCTACGTATCCATACATCCATCACTGTCAAATATAAATCCTCCACGCTTTATACAGCAATGCATACATGCATGAAGCAACAAGTCCCTCAATACATCGTTTATTCATTTTTAACCACATGTTGATTAACATTACTGCATCACGTTCTCATTCACCCGCTTGTAACATTATCATCCTGTGAGAATGGGCGAGTAGGGGCCGGCTCCACCTGCTGGCAGGTAGAGAAGGTTGTTATCAGCCCATTCAAAAAAGAAAAACATATTGGTTAAGTTTAGTTTAAAAAGACGCAGTTTCCTTACGAATGTGCCACAAAAAAAGTTTAGTGTTAGCTGTTCTAAAAGATGAATCAAAAATTAACATAAATGTCGGAAGATAAGGTGTTACGAGGATGACATGGCACAGAACTGACTTTATTTTGTCGATTTTTGTTTTGACATGAGACACAAACCCCGGTCTTCTGGGTGAAAGTAAGAATTTGTTCGATGCATCAGCTCCGCTCCCTCACGGTTTTTTGTTTGTTTTGTTTTTGTTTTGAGTTTGTTTGGTGCTTTATACTCCGTTTCGTTGCTTCCTCTGTCGGTTCCACACTCTTGATTGCTGCAGCCGATAGAGGGTGTTGCTAATCAACACACATTAACATATTTACATATTTCAATGGGCTGATAGTGACCTACTGGCCACACCCGACCTTCTTCTGCGGACTTTGTCACTCTTTATACTACTGCTATAATCACTATGGCCACCTGAGGTCATCACCTAACAATGAACTTTAATATAGGTCATAATTAGCTTCTTGTACACAACCTCAAATATACTGTTCATTGCTTCACCTATATTCATTCAGTATTTTCCCCCCACACTTTTTGTATTTATTTACAATCTACAGAAAGACTTGACAGATTTTGCATGTTGCTCATGTTTTTTTTTATCTATTTTTTTTATTATTATTCTGGGCAGTGTAAAAACAACAGGACAATGTCAGGAGAATGGACATAACAATCAGTCATGCCTATTGTTTCTTTTTGTTTGTATTTATATATACTTTTTTTCTAAGGCTATTTGCATGTAAATAGTTCTCTCTTTATTTTCATCTACCTTCTTGTCACTGTTGTCTATTTTTGGATTTGTAAGTGCATTAAGAGCAACAAAAACCGGAGTCACTTTTCTTGTTTGTCTTTACATACTTGTCCAATAAAGGTGATTCTGATTGGCTGTTGTTAACCATGCAGTGCCTATCAGTCAGTCAGTGCTGAGGAAGTAAAAACATTTAGTGTTGATAAAGACTCTGTGATGTCTAGACCGGATTCAGTCCCTATCGAGTTAAAAGCAAAGGAAAAAAAGATCCATCCATCTTTAAAGCTTTCTTTGATATAAAATTGAACAAGTGACTAAAGACAGTAATACAATGATGCTGTCACCATCAAACCAAACCAGTTTCTACTGTTTGAGCGTTATTACTGTTACTAGTTAGCCTCATACAAATAATGTGTGTTCCCTGTTGTCACACAACAATCTGTGTGTGTGTGTGTGTGTGTGTGTGTGTGTGTGTGTCTGTGTCTGTGTCTGTGTGTGTGTGTGTGTGTGTGTGTGTGAGTGAAAGATTAGGGGCTCACTGGTGTGTGTCACAGAACGGATTAACCCAAGACTGCTGCTCCTGCACTCAATAAGGTTTCCTCTGTGTGTGTGTGTGTGTGTGTGTGTGTGTGTGTGTGTGTGTGTTGTAAAGGCATTTCTCATAGTTGCTGAGGGTTTCACACACCTCACACCATATAATGAGGGCAAAAAGTAGAATCAGAGAAACCTCTTTTATATCTTTTCAGCTGAGATATTCATTTTACAAACAAATGTTAACTTGTGTGTTAAATAACCATATGGTATTTTCCTTCTGCCAACCATACACCATGAACCAACCAAAAAACAACAACAAAAAACAGCTGCAATAAACTTAACGTGGAGACAAATATACTTTACTGGAGATGAAGAGCCTCTAGAGTGTAAATAGGATTCAACTGTTAATCTTGTTGTTGGTGTGCAGTGGTGGAAGAAAAACTGAAATCTTTTAATTAAGTTAAAGTAGCAATATAGGAATACAAGTACAACTCTTGCATTCAAAATCTCTGGCATCAAAATATAGTTAACATAACAAAAGGCAAGAGTTCGAATGATATATAATTGGATTAAAGTGTATATAATTTTAATGTTTTAGCTGGTAAACATGGGGTTAATTTTACTGCTAGCTTATTAGTGGATTTATATAAAAACTAGTAGCTCATGGCACATTAAAGTACAATATGACTCCTACATATAGTGGAGTAGGAAAAAAAGTACCATAAAGTAGAAATACTTAATTGTAGTATGCTTCCCTGCTTGTTGGTGTTTTGCATTTTATTGCATTTTATTAAGGTTTTTCAGGGAATCTTGCTCACTTTCCATCACAGTATATTAATGTTGCTACAAAAACAAACAACAGCACACAAAATCTGTCAGAGGAAACAAAATAATTTCATATCATATTGATAAATATGTATGTTTACAAATGGAAGAGCTCAGTTTTATATTTATTGTTCTATTTGAATAAGGCAGTAAGGCATAATAATAAGTCTTAATATGAACCAGAATGTGTTGGTGGGTTCCTCTGAATGTGTAAACATCGTTTAAAAAGTGAAAACAAGAGATGAAAAATACCAAATTTAAAAGGTTTTGATCCTAAGGTACATTGGAAACATTTTAAAAACATTTTGTCAAGATACTGATACCTAAATTGTTGCTGATATGTGAGGGGGAAAACAATGTATGTCAATGTCATATAACCTTGAAATATAAAGTTAGAACACTAAACAACACAACACAAAGATGTACCTTTTTGCACAATATTAAAAACAATACAAGAAGCCTCATCTACATAGTATTTATTAAAAATACAAGATTTCACAACCATGCACATGTTCAAAACAGAGATAATATTTTATATTTTGGGACGTAAACACTGAATTTCTTCCACATTATTTGGTGATACTGACAGTTGGCGGTTTATGGTTTTATATTATATTAAATCTGAGTTTATGTTGGACTAAAATGAAAATATGTGTGTATATGAGTGTGTGAAGCTGTCATCATCACCTCACTGCTGCCATTAATTATCAAATAGCACCATCTTGGGCAAACGTCTCTGCCGTTGACTTTGTGACTCCCAACATGTGGTCTGGGGCCCTCCTGGGGTCCATGGAAGGGCTAAACACATAAAGTAAATTTCATACTTTATATGAGTGCAAAGAATTATATTTTCCTCACCGTATGGTGGCCATTTCCCACTGTCATCACCCCGGCATGGACTGTATGAAGTCAGATTATTATTCCTCTTACAGCACACACTCTCTCCAGGGTCTCTGGCTTGAAAAACCTAAACCCCTGACAGCTCCAGGATTTTTAATTGGCCGCTCTGTATCAGAGCTGCTGTGGGACAGTGGGAGTGTGACGTGGAAGCAGAGGCAGTGATTGGAGGGCAGGCTGGAATTATAAGGGGAGGGTGAGTCTGACTGGAGCTTCCCAAAGAGCAGCCGGCCTCAGATCTGGCACCGCAGGACGTGCACAAGTCAGTGGAGTCAGTCCGCCTCCTTCTTCCCTCACCATGCAGCCAACAAGACGCACAACTCGGCAGTGACAAGTGTTTCCAAAGTGGCGAGTATTTACGCGTCTGGGCGAAGAGATTGTGTGCAAAGAGCGAAATCGTGGACAAACTGTGCGTATTTTTCATTTCGATTTTTTTCCCCCCTTTGGAGCCAAAAATAGGCGGAGTTGAGCGTACCGGGTGGACTTTCGTTATTATTATTCTTTTTTATTTAAAAAGGGGAATATTTTTGGTCCAAGCCTTCTCACCGACATGGAGTACACGTCATCCCCGAAACCGCAGCTCTCATCCCGGGCAAATGCTTTCTCCATAGCCGCCCTGATGTCCAGTGGGAAGCCCAGTAAGGACAAAGAGACGGAGGAGAACACCATCAAGCCTCTCGGTAAGGATGGAACTTGGCTGGGAAATAAAATAAAATAAACATTAATTGGAGTTTAATCCAAGTGATTTGGTGCGTAAAATTACAGCCGTTTATGTTGTTTTACGCAAAATTCCTGACAGTTATTGGAGGTTATCTAAGTTATTCAAGTGAGGGAATAGGGTCACAGCAATAAACACAAGTTGAATAAATACCCAAACAGTCAAATAATCTGGATGTTACAGCACAGTACAAGCTCAAAAGAACACGCATGTTTTACAATAAATAAAAGAAAATAAATAAGTGAATAAGGAGAGAGAAAACATCAGCAACATTATTTTACAACCAAAAGAGAAAACGCAAAGGTATATTCACCAGTGAGTGATTGTGAATTTGAGTCTATTGTTAAAATTCTATCTTTAAGCTTTTAATTATGTGATTGAAAACACAGAATGGAAATGTGCAGTAATTCTAAAGGATGAGATGGTGATTAAAGAGTTTGGCTGACACGGTGCTGTTAGTTTGTGTGGATCATATCAATTTTACCAAAAAAAAAATGAAAAAAATAAATGTCAATACTTCTCTGGATTTGGAGCAGAGTTCTGCCAACAGTGAATATCATTCTGAATTATATTTTTATTTTATTTTCTGTAAGTAACCTTATATGTGTCATTTCAAGCTTTTATTTTGTTCCAACAATAAACCAGTCATGGGTTGCTGCAGCAAACTAAATGTATATGTTTTTTAAATGAATAAAATACTGGCAGAACAGTTATTTATTTATTTTAGATTTTTATATTTAGAATTTGAGTGAAATTTGAGTCTTTCACCTGAACGATAATCATGATTGTTTTGGAGCTAGATTTAAAAGCTAATAAATATTAAATGTAGAGCTACAAATATCCCCGTTTATTTAACGTTACCTTGGAGAATTATATGGAGCAGTGATGATGATTTAGTAATAATAACTATAACAATAAGATGAAATATAAAATGTATTAGACTATTTTACCAGATGGTAAAATACAAGCAGGCTCACTGATTTTAACATGTTATTCTTTTTTTATTCCTCGATGACTAAAAGATGCTGCTGTCGTTGATGACAACAGTAATATATAATAATAGCCTAATAATAGTAATATTAAAAATAATAATTATTATTATTATCCTCATACTTTTGTTTATTCCCCTGTTTCTATGGAAAAAAAGAACAATTTGTGGAGAAGTCCTCCTGCAACCAGCAGTCTCTGGCTGACCTGTCCTCCCTGGACGGGCACGGGGACTTCAGCGGGAGCGCGCCCGCGGTGTGCACCGAGCCGCTCATCCCCACCAATCCCGGCATCCCTAGCGAGGAGATGGCCAAGATCTCGTGCAGTCTGGAGACTAAAGAGCTGTGGGACAAATTCCACGAGCTCGGCACCGAGATGATCATCACCAAGTCTGGACGGTAAAAAAAATAATTATTTTATTTCAATTATGTCATTATTATTTTGTGATGAAGTCCTAGAGTCTTTAGTCCCATACAAGATGACGTAATAATAATAATAATAATAATAATAATAATAATAATGATAATGATAATAGGCCTAATAATAATAATGGAAGCAAGTGTTGAATAATTGAATGATAATATAAAAAAACAATAGGTGATCAAATTTCATAGAAAGGGTAATTTAATAATTCTATAATAGAAAGATATTTACAACTTAAAAAATGATATATCCTATATATATGAAAAATAATAAACCTTACATGCTCGCTGTGAGTTATTTGCTAACACACCTGACCTGCAGATTTTACGTAAACGTGCCATCGCCAATGTAATGTTATAGATAGTTTTACAGAAGCTATAGATTAGTGCCATATAAGGCCACAGCGCATGGATGCCCATTTAATAGAAATTAATTTATTTTAATAAACACATTTGATTATGTCATGAAAGAAAAGCATATAGTCAAGACTAGAAAAATATGTAGTTTTTGATTTTGTTGCATAAAGTTATATAGCTAACGTCATATTTCTGCACGTGCGTGTAAATGCATGACATAAAAGCATAAAAGGCTGCATCCTCCGCCGAGAGCAATGAGGTCATAGTTTCCGCAACTTGGGGAGGTTTTGCAAGCTACGGTACAAATAATAATAATAATAAAAACCCGTACACGATATGTATTTAATTAGATAATTCGAGTATGTTTATACTTTATTTTCAAGTATTTGATTTTAAGTAGGCCTAAATAAAAAATAAATAAATAGCCTAGGGGATTACACAAGGAACCATCTCCCACCAGAATGTTATTCCGGGGAGGCTTTAAAATAGCACATGGGAAATAAAACGTACAAATAATTGAATAAACAAGGGGAAAAATATAATTAAAAAAGGCTACATAGTTATTATCAAAATTTTAAGTGATGATGATTTGATTTGGCATAAAGCAACATACACATGCTTGTCTAAATAATAGGCATAATAATGATAATAATAATAATAATAATAATAATAATAATAATAATAATAATAATAATAATTGTATTAATAATAATTTGACCTGTCGTTTCTTCATCAGGAGGATGTTCCCCACCATCCGGGTCTCTTTTTCCGGGGTGGACCAGGACTCCAAGTACATCGTGTTGATGGACATCGTCCCAGTGGACAACAAGCGGTACCGGTACGCCTACCACCGCTCCTCCTGGCTGGTGGCCGGGAAGGCCGACCCTCCTCTGCCCGCCAGGTAGGCTACAGCCTCAGCCTGCACACTCCTCACTGCCAACCTGAACAGAAAACAGTCAAAAAAATCCTCAAAGAGAGACACAAACATAGGCCTATATTTGTCTTAAAAGTATTTTTTTCATCACCGTAATAGAAAACAAAGAGCAAGAAAATGAAATAATTCGGAAAACCTCAAAAGCATAATTGAAAGTGTGACTTCTGGCTATGTGACATAGGATTTTTTTTCTTTTTATATTGAACATCATCAACAGCTCCTGAAGAAAAACTGAAGGCTGTGCGAGGCCACCACCCTAATGCAGAGCGATGAAATAATTTAATATTTACCAGGAAGCATCTGGGAACATTCACGTCATGCTGATTGATGTTATGAAGATGTCAATTCAAGCAACAGGGCGGCTCAAGTTTTTTTGTTTTTTTTGTCAGCGGAAGTCACAATGACAGCGAGTTGTTTTTTTTTAAAGCAAACTGTGGATTGTTTTGGCTGAATAAACATAAAGAAATTAAATATAATTAATAAAAATAAAAATATAAAAACGGGTTTTCGGGATGTGGGTTTTTTATAGCTGACAGTGTTTTTAGAGTCAATACACTCTGATTCGACCACCGAATAAGGATAAGTAAAGGACTCGCTATTATTTCACCAAAATCTTCGTTTCATAGGCCTATAGCCTTTTTTTAAAAGACGTTTTCGTGTGTCTGTTTTCTTGATTTTTTTTGTTTTTATAAGAAGGCACTATTACACATGACTTAAGTAGCCTATTTTATAAATCCTGGTTTAGGTCCTGCATGCAAGCGGTCGAAATTACAATACACAGTACAATAAACACATATCCAAATGCGTTTATTAACTAAATCGAAAACATTTCTTAGGACGAAGAAAAACATTTTTTGGGTTAAATGTTAAATAGCCTTAATCACCACAGGCGGACTGACAACGAAATAAAAAATGATCTGCTTTTAAGATCTGCTTTTTTTGTTGTCTGTTTTCTGTTGTTTTTGATCACACGTATTTTAAAAAATCAATCTAAACTGACACTTATAATTTTTCCAGTTAACGTTGGTCAGAAATGTACGTTGATTGGTTATCAAATACTGTCTTCGAACGCCTCTCAGCCAATCACAGCTGAGGATGTGACCCTGACCGTTGTTGCCATGCAGGTTGTACGTGCACCCGGACTCCCCGTTTACCGGAGAGCAGCTCATGAAGCAGATGGTTTCCTTCGAGAAAGTCAAACTGACAAACAACGAACTGGACCAACACGGACATGTGAGCACTTGTTACTTTATTCCTTCTTTTGTCCCAAGAAAAAAGGGAGACTGTTAACCCACAGTAACAATAACTAACAATTAAAGAGGTTTAACCGTTAGGAAACTTGAGCATTACCACAAATGCAACTTAGGGCTGGGTGATATATCGATATAAAACATATATTATTATATATAGGCTATATATATATATATATTAGACCATATCACATATATCAATATAGTTCAATTTATCTTTTTCTGTATAGATTCAGGGTTTGTAATATTTAGTTCTTTTGTAATGTTCGTTATTCTTTTCTCATATAAATATATTTATTTCAGTAAAGGTTGGCCTATTTTATTTCATAGTCTATAGATATTTTTTTATTCAAATTTGCACTTTATGGAGCTTTGATTTTTTTTTTTTTTTTTAAAAGGTACACTGTTGTTATACAGTATTTATATCCACTTAAATAAACAGTTTCAATAAAACTCCTTGTGACATGTCATATTTGGCTTTGACTTTGACTGAACATTAAATCTCTCACTTTGAGATAAAAATATTGGGATATATGTCATATATCGATATTCAGCCTTAATATATCAGGATATGACTTTTGGTCCATATCGCCCAGCCCTAATGCAACTTTATACATTTACTTCACTACATTTTAGGGGCAAATATTGTACTTTAATATTGTACAAAAATGATTACAAATGTTTATAAATTTAACCACATGAAAGTATATTAAGTAGTTAAAATTAGCCAGTAAAAATCAGTAAAATGTTGCCTACGTAAATGCACAAAAAAATAATAATACAATAATACTTTTGAATAAAAAGTATTATTACCACACTGTTTATGAATCTGTCGTACATAAAGGCAGTCTATCCTCAAATATATGCCCAACAGAAAGGCAATTACCTTGTGCCTGCCAGCACATAAACTAGTCATAGGCTAATAACACTGTATCTTAAATAACTAGCCATATTTTGAATTCCTATGTGGCTTGTTTTGTCGATTAGAGATATGTTGAAGCTAGAAAGTCATATAAAAACGTCCATGAATAACCTGTGTCTCTGTGAAGTTAAAAAGGCCGGTGTGACATTATAATTACTCCCCTGACAAGAGCAAATTGCTCCTTTAATCCTTCTTACACTGAAGGGTTCAAGACAAGTACAAGCAGGGATAAGAAAAACATTTGAGAAAGAGAAAAAAACTTCTAACGTTATCCATTTATTAACAGAAAAAACAGCCAACAAGGTAACAATTATTGTCTTGTCCGGGCTTTTTACCAGTCCAAAAATAGCTCCATGACACCATTTACATGGTAGTTAAATACAGTGAATCAAAAATGCTGTATTTCTTTTAGTTATTTATTATTATTATTATTATTATATTATTATCACTAATCCACCTACAACTACTATTACCAGTACTACTATGAAAAATTATGATAATAATAATAATAATAATAATCATAATAATAATAATAATATAGTAATTATTATCATTATAAGCGAGTGTTTATAATTCTTTTTTAAAGAGTTTTTTTACTCTACTAAATATGTTATGAGTATTGAAAACTAAAGTGCCTCAATCATTGCAACATTAATTAAAATAATTGACTAATATAATAATAAATAAATGTATGTTTTTATAGAGAGACATACTATAACAAACATAATTAAAATGACATACATTTGTACTGTATGACTGCACATAAAAAAATATACAAAATAAAACAATACTAAACATACATAAATACACCTCCAAATGTCCTTACACCAGTCAGAAAACCAAGTAGTTGTTTGGACAAATGATTTGATAAAACGCTAATATTATTTCTTAATCAATAAAAACTTAAAATAAAAGATAAAAATGATCCACTGAAATAACCATCCCCATTGTCAAACATTAAATCAATTATTTAAATCCAGCTTCTTATAGAAAGCCTGCATTCTTTATGTCAAAATACACATTACATGCACATTTTACTTGTTATTTTGCGTCCTGTTCAGTGGTTGAGAAAGACATAAAGTGTTTTCTGGGACACAGCCAGACAGGCTGACTGCAGAGGAAAACTCTCACCTGCAGCTGCTGCAGTGTTAACAACTTTATCTGTTCACACTCCTCTCCCTCTATTTATTCACCTTCTTCTGCCAATGCCGTTTAATTCTTCGTCTCTAAGCAGTTCACCCTCCTCTCTCTCTCTCTCTGTTGTTTTTCAAGCTCAGTTGTTTGTTCTTTCTCTCTTCTTTTTTCCCCTCCATTTTTGTTTGCCTCCCCGTCCCTTTCAATCCGTCCGGTAAGTCGGTCGGATATGTAGGCTTTCCATTCAAAGTTTATGCAAAGTGGCAACAAGTCAGGAGCAAAAAAAGAAACAACGATGAAGCTATGCTCTGTCATTTAACATTTCACAAATGTTTTAACATGTTTTTACTTTTTTAGATTTATTTTAATATTTATTTATTGGTCTATTTATTTAAATGTAATGTTTTCGCTTCTTATTGATACAGTTTTATTAAACTAAACTAAACTATTTATGAAACTATTCTTTTTGAGCACTTTAAGAATTTTTTTAATTAAGTTTGTTTATTTTTAAATATATCTAATACATATAAAAAATAAATAAATAATGAACTTAATTCTTCCCAAATAATTTTGTTATATACTTTGGAGTAAATTGTATGTAAACAAACTTTCCCGAAACAAGATTCATTTTTTTAGCTAGTTTCTATAAAATGTCAGATACTAGTGAACTCTATAATTTCCAGAGCTACAGGAGATGTCTTCAAGCTGCTTCAGATATTTTAGTGCAATGATATAAAACTTGTCACCTTTTCCTACCTACTTCAGCACCCACCTGGCCCTGATGTACATACATAGATTAGTATGTACGTGTGGCTGTACATTTGTTATTGATTGTCACTGATTGTGGCTCTGCTCGTCCTTCTGCAGATCATCCTCAACTCCATGCACAAGTACCAGCCGAGGGTCCACATCATCAAAAAGAAGGACCACACCGCCTCGCTGCTCAATCTCAAGTCTGAGGAGTTCCGCACCTTCGTCTTCGTCGAGACCGTCTTTACCGCCGTCACAGCCTATCAGAACCAGCTGGTGAGTGATTGACGGCTGGCAGGGACCAATAGGCATTACAGGCCATGTGTCTGTTGATCCACTCTGCTGTTGGTTCCCACTACATTTTAAAAAAGCTACAATTTCGTTTCATAGCTGGGGTTTTTGATTGCCTCACATGATCTTCATCAGTAGATGGAGTTTGCACAGTTTACATTGACATGTAGAAGGTCAAACTTTACTTTTGTTCCCTTCCACTTATAAGGACTTCTCACCTATGCTGGCTTAAAAATCGAGAGTGAAAATTAATTGTTGACCTGAATTAAATCTACAAAACATGAAAGGATCTGTAAATAAAATTGAATTGGCTTGAGCAGCACAAAACAATCAATTGAATGTATAGGTCGCAAAGGGTTTTCAAATCATTACATTCAGTTTTTATTACGTTTTTCACAGCGTCCTTACTTTTTTGGAAATGGGGTTGTGCTTAAAAGTAGGCAGAGTACCTAAAAATTGTATTTAAATACAACGGTTAAACACATTTCACCACTAGCAGCAGATTTTAAAGGACTTGTATGAGTATCAGGGCCATAAAAAACCTTGATTGATTGGAATTTCTGTCAGTTAATAAATATGAATAGCTTTAAAGCCGGGGCTCTTTTGTGTTTGTAGAGAAGAGAGAACGGCTGCAGGAAGGAGCATGTTGAGACGAAGACGGGCTGTTAAAATATTCTCAGCAGGGTAAATTAAAAAAGGAGAAACGCTTACACTTTTCTCTGTCCTGCTGTGTTTCCCAGATCACCAAACTGAAGATTGACAGCAACCCGTTCGCCAAAGGTTTCCGGGACTCGTCGCGGCTGACAGACATGGAGAGGTACAGGGGATTCTGGGTCCTGCACCGTTCGTTTACAGACCATAAGATACACAAGAAGAGAGGAGTGAATTCTGTTGTAATTCCTCGTAATAAGCTTTATCACCTGACCCTTTTCCCTTTATTGCATTTCAATCTTTACACCTTACCTTCTGTCTTTATTTTTTCCTTCCTCACTCAGTTTATGTCCTTCCTTTCTTTTCTTCTCCTCTGTGTTGTCTATTTTTAGCCCCCATGGTCCATACCTTCCTTATTTTATTTCTTGTCTCATTCTTTCATTTTTAGTTTTCTTCTTTTTTCTCCTCCTGCCGTCTTCTCTCCTATCTGGTCTTTCCTTCTGTGTTATCCAAAAACTCTGTCTTTTATTATTGTCTACCTTTCTTACCTGGCTGTCCTCTTTTCTCTGCCATTTTTCTTAATTTTATTGTTTCTGAATCTTCTTTTTTTCTTCTTCTCCCTCTGTGTCTTTCATTTTTTTTTTTTTCGTTTTTTCTTGCTCTTTCCTTCTTTCTTCGTCATTTTTTTCCGTCTTCCTTGATTTCTTCTTTTCTTCCTTCTTTTCCCCTCTGTTGTCTTTTCCACCCTATCCTTATCTTTGTCATTTATTGCTTCTTTTGATGTCTTCATTCCTTGTCGTTTTATTTTTCTGCCCTCTATTCCGGACTTCCGTCTTACAGTGTTGTCTTTCCTCTTTTATGTAATTATTTTCTTCTTGTCTTTTCTTCTCTCCAGCACTCCTCCTTGACATCCTCCCTTGTTATTGTTTCTCCATTTTTCTTTCATTCTTTATTTTGTCCTTTATTTTCTCTTATATGTGATTTCAAAGCCCTTTTCACGTAGTGTACCATATTGTTGCCTCACACACACACACACACACACACACACACACACACACACACACACACACACACACACACACACACACACACACTTACAGTTACAAATCCCCGTCCAAAGGATTTTTATGGACGCTGCCAAAACACACACTTCTCGTAATTCCTGATTCCGGCACTACGGCCAAAATCAGCTGACAAAATCAAACCATCTGCCCATTTCCCTCAATCAAACATCCCAAACCAGAGAAACAGAGCCAGACACCCCCTCCTCCTTCTTCTTCTCTGTCTTTCTCTTTTTGAGGGCTGTGAATTAGACCTGATCAATTGATCTTCGGGGAGCTGCAGAAATCACATTAGTCTGGAGTCGGCCACTGCACTAAAACACACTGTAATTCAATTGGCTGCAGTGACTGATTGAAACCAGCATGCCACTCCGCCCCCCTCGCCTCCCTCCCGCTCTGCCGTGCATTGTGGGAGTTTGCTGCGGCCTCTGTGCCGGAGGGGCCCGTCGCTGATAAAAACACACACATTTGTACTCCTCTGCTGACAGATATTGCACTTTCCTAACCTAATTGGAGGGGCGGGGGCTGCAGAGGGGGGGCTGCTAATGTGGACGCATGGCTCTCATGATGCAGACCACTTGCCTGTCCACCCACCCACACACACACACACACACACACACACACACGCTCACTACCTCCCCCAACAATTTGTGTCACTGTGTTTGAGAAGTGCGATCTGACAAGACTCAAATGAGTTAATGCACTTTGTGTGCATGTTCACTATCCCACAACACACACACACAAACACAAGAATCTACATGCTCAGCCGACACAAACAGACACAGAGTGGACACACACGATTTCAGACATGCAAAATAAATATTACATAAATTATAGTATTGACCCATTATTGACTAGTGAGGTTTGGTGCAGGTACACCTGTATTAACAGCTATCAACATATGGGATATTGTGAAAACTCGAGCCAATGTCATTTTAAATATTGTAAACATGTTTTGAGTAATAATGTGTTTTGAGTAATAACGCTAATAATGTGAAATTTACACGTTTAAAAATATAAATGCAAAGTAAAGTTTAATCAAGTGTGTATATATATATACATACATATATAGACATCTATTCTTCTTCTTCCTGACAATATATCTATATTTTCTATACATCTATTTTAATTTCCTATATATACATTTTATATGTAGAAAAGATTAGATTTAGATTTTTCAAAACAAAAAGAGGGCTCACAATTGTTGCCAACAGCCTCTAAAATATGTGACCAATGGTGGGAAAAAAGTTATTTAAACATTTATTTATTTATTTTTATTCTGAAAGATGTCAGCAGAAAACAGAAAAAAAATGCTGTATGTTTTTAATGTTTGTTTTGTAAAGTTATTTAAATACAGGTGAATTGATATTATATATGACAGTTTTATCAGATGAATAAGATATTGGTCCCGTGCACATGTTAAATACCTCAAATGGGAAAAAAAGAGATTTATTTTGGGGCTCTCTCTTCGGCTTTTGCTGCAGGGAAAGTGTTGAGAATCTGATCCACAAGCACTCGTACGCCCGGTCGCCGATCCGAACCTACGCTGGCGACGAGGAGAGCCTGAGCGAGGATGGACACAGCGCACACACCAGAGGTGAGCGGATGAGACGGATCCTACAAAAAGAGAAAAATAAGAATATATTGTGGGATGAGGCTGGTTTATCCTGTATTTTTCTCATTGTTAACAAATTCCATGAAGACCGAAACCAGCAATCTGTTTCTGCAAGCCAGTTGGTTCCTCATGAAGACACACTGTAGTTTTTAGCAATCATGTATTTGTTTGGGAACCATTCTCCCAGATAAATACATTTCCTGATGATTTATTTGGGACAGACTTAAAATAAACAACGGAGGAAGTTTATTTTAGTCCGTGTTTGATTTGTTGACAAAGATAAACACTATTTGCAGCTTTATGCTTTTATCTCAGTACGTATGACTAATATTTATGTCTCCTGCAGGCTCTGCGTTCACCGCCTCAGACAACCTCTCCCTGAGCTCCTGGGTCACCACCACTTCGGGCTTCTCGGGCTTCCAGCACCCACAATCCCTGTCGGCCATGGGCGCCGGCGCCGCCTCCCTGCCTCACCCCATCCAGGGCTCCCTGCCGCCCTACAGCCGGCTGGGCATGCCGCTGACACCCACGGCTCTAGCTGGGACCATGCAGGGCAGCGGGCCGTCCTTCCCTTCCTTCCACATGCCCCGCTACCACCACTACTTCCAGCAGGGGCCCTACGCCGCCATCCAGGGACTCCGCCACTCCTCCACGGTCATGACGCCCTTTGTATGACTCCGTCCTGGGGAGGAGACGGCCCATCTTCGCTCCGATCCTCAATCCAGCGCAACCAGTTATTTCTCCACTCCGGCTCATCACTCCTCATCCTGTTTGTATCGTTCCCCCTGGTCTTTGTAAATAGTTCCCCCGCAGTGAGCGAGATGATGAAGACTGATCCAGAAAATCCAGGAAAAAGAAGGACTGTAACGCCTGCGCAGGACCTGCGGAAACATCAGCAGGTCCTGTGGCTTCTATGAAGACTTTAGTGACATTGTACAAACACTTAAAACCTCAAAACGAACTACAAAACCTAATGCGAGACGATGCAAGGAGCATGTTTGGTCTTGGCCCTTGAAGAACAGAAAGTGGATCCTCATTTTCACAATATTTAGAAGACCCTCTAGAGGTTAAACAGTCCCTCCAGGGTCTCACTGAGGATTTAAAGATGGCAGGTTGCTGTGTGATCCTTCAACAACCTAAGATGATCATTTTTGGAGAGACTCATCTGATGCTACAGTATGTTGGACACCGAGGCTCAGTCTGAGTCTGAACATTTCAGAATCAGCTTACCTCTGTTTTCTAGAAAGCCAGCCATATGTACAGTTCAAACTTCACGCTCTGTTGAAAATAATGTCAGAAACACGTGTTAAAATGCATTGTACAAAGATGAAAATACAACATTTACTCGTAGGAAAATTCTCACTGTAGAGTACAGAAGAAAAAAAATATCATAGGACGCATGCTGACTGCAGTAGACAAACACGCTGGGTGAACTTTATATGACATATTATGGGATGAATAAGCTCTGACCTGGGGCGGGGTGAATGCTCTTAAAGGGCCGGTCACACCAGCAAATAATACAGTGAACTTTAGCAGCAAAATCAATTCATTTTAATGGAAAATGTAGATTACTTTGCAGAAATGAATCACCTAGACTTTGGCCAACATTGCAAATTCCAACCACTGACCGATAGCAAACCGTCTACACGGTTCTGAGCTTTTGAGCGAAGAGCCAGAGAATCCAAAATGCTCGATGCTATTGTAGCTAATTAGCTTTGCTGCTCCAAACACTTTTAGTTAACCTCCTCTGTTGGAGTGGTAACTTCTCCACTAACAGAGGAATGGATTTCACATAGACAGGAGTTGGTGGTGCAAATACGTCATTTGAATTAATTGTGTGTTGGCGATTTAGACAAGAAGCTACTTCAAAGTAATAATCTCGAAGATTTTCATAAAAAATTCTGTTAAATCACTATCTATCACTGAAGGAAGTAACACAGGGATGAAAGCCTTTACATTAACAGTATTACGAACCGGGTGTCTGTGGCGACATTCGTAGGAAAAATAACAACCCGTGCTCACTTAGTGACCACTTTTCATCAGCCATCCAGAGGCAGGCGGAGCTAACACAACAGACTCAGTCTTCACCTCCTTCCTGTGTGAAGCGGGGTACTGTTTTCTCCACTGTCTGCTTGTGTTGTGATTAAACAGTTACTACGGCCGTATAAAAAAAGTAAAGGCAGATGAAGAGACAAAAAAAAAAAAAAAACAAGTTAAAGTGAGATCCAAAGACACTGTGATTACCACTTGGCATCGCACAACAGAACTAAACGGACATCTTCGAGACTGTAACTTTTAAACTGGCTAGTCTGGAGGTCATTTTGTCCTTTTTCTTGAGTGAAATCTTGAAACCGTTATGTCACAGGGGAGTAAAATGCCTATTACAGAAAAAACATAAACAAACGGAGATTGACACAAGAGCAGAGCAGCACCACCTGAAATCCTGGGGGCAGTGTAGCCGATATTTTAAACAAGACACGACCAAAGGACATGACGAAGAATTAAAAATTCGAAGAAATAAGAAATTTACATAAACATGTGGGGTACATTATTACGACATGTCAGCGTCTCAGATGCCCTCTAGTGGACGTACTGCTGAACATCCATGTCAGCATAAAGGAGGCATCACAGTATGCGGGGCAGTTACATCGTTTAAAAGGGAGCATAAATCAGGATGAACTTTGTGGTTACTTTCTGGTGTGACCGGGCTTTAAGTTTGAGGGATTCAACCATAAACATGTTGAGTTCAAATCATCAGTTTTCAAAGAGTCATATTTCATTTCACTGGCCATTAATGGTAGGCCTCAGAAACCTGTTTCCACTGGTGGAATTTGAACTCATTGCTCATGCATTGTAATCTCTTTTAGGTCCACAAACATTTGCAGCATCAAACATCAGTGTTTTTAGTTGACTGCAGCCTTTTAGCAGCTGGTGTTTAGCCGGTGTTATTGAGCTGATTCATGGTTCCATCAGAGTGTGACGACAGGGCGTCCACACCTGCAAATAATGGCTCTCTGCTGCCGTCTCATTTACAACAGGGAGAAAAAGCTTCACACTCAGTGCAGGTGCAGGTGCATAAAAGTGGCAGCTCACTAGTGGAGCATTTTATTTGTAAAACTGAATAATTACAGGTGGTAAACAGATGAGATGGTCCTACCTGGGGTGACAATTAATGCTCTCGTTTTGAATACATTAATTTTGAAGATAAATTATCAATCCAGGAGCTCCAGAGTAAAAAACTCTCCGTCATAGCGAGTAACTTTTGTCTACAACTGAATCCTAAAAACGGACGATATTGATTTATTGCAAATATTAGTATCCGTGTAGAACAAACTGCAGTAAAGAAATATCAATATCATTAAGTAACGGTCTCCATTGTATAGTTTTTCTCCCAGAGTTTTTCATTTGTAAAAATGTTCGAGCAGCAACAACTAAAAATGATTGTATTGATTAGTCTGCTGATAAAGGCTTTGTCTATAAAATGTCAGAAAATAGTTTGAAACATCCATTGTGATCCAAATTAAAATTGCTTGATTTTATGAGCAGCATCCCCAAAGCTCCAAAATATTCAGTTTACAATCATATCATAAAGAAAAGCATAAAATCCTGTCATTTCAAAAGCAGTTAATGTTTAAAAATGACTGAAGTGATAAGTCAATTATTGAAGTACCTGTCCTTTGACTAACTGATGAATCACCTGATTGGTAGAGAATTTAAAAACCTAAACTAACAGAATGAATCGATCATTGACAAATATGCATTTATGAAGTGGCTCAACTCTATTTCATAGTTGTTTTTTAAGCTTTAAAGTATCAATACTGGTATCAATAAACCAGGATCAGGCGCTACTAATTACTTTCTCAACATTTCAAATCCTCTTCACACAGGGGAAACATAAAACTTTTAAGGACACAATATTTGACAGAATCACTGGTTATGACAGAGACTTTTGCAGTGAGTCTGTCCCATTTCATGCACAAAATCTAAATAAATACATTTCTCAGCTTCTCGCGTCATGAAAGCAGCATTTGGACACAACAGAAGTGGAGCGCTGAGTGACTCTGAGCAGCATTGAAACGAATGTATAAAAGCGACACATGAGCTGGTCACACAAACACTGTAAATGTCTCAGTTTGAAGCCTGTTGCAGTGAGAAATGGACAGAAATGTCCTCTTTTGACGCCTTGCATATCATTAACGTGCAAGAAGTTTATTTTCTCTTGTGTTTATTGAGGAAATTTTGTGCTTTGAGCTTTTTTCTTCCTTTGCTTTGGAAATCAAATCTTTCTCCTTTACTGATGTGCAGCCTGAGATCTGTTTGACAAAAGTGTACACATTCACTGAATGCTGATTTCCATCAATGTAAATGTAAAACATTTTTTCCCCGTTTGAACCAGACGCACAGTCCCGACTTACCACTGAAAATAATCTCTCTTTTTTTTAAACAATGTTTTCTTTTGTATGCCATAATATGACACCGAACGAGATTGTGTTTTGATGATTTTTAAGTGCAATATATTTATTTTGCTCTCTGGAAATAATGTGTAATGTAACTATGCCGCATTTAAAAAAAAAAAAAAGTTATTTGTAAACCTTGAGAAATATATATCACCACCCAAAACTCTTTGAGGTATTTTTTTTGTCACTGACTGAAATTATGCTCACTTTTCTCTCCCCATGAATCACAGGTTGTCAGAAATAAATTAAAATCCTGAAAGCATTTAAAAACCAACTGAAACATTATTTTAGGTTTCTGTGTCTCCCGACAATTCAGTGAGCTGAGTGAGACATTTTATATTTAGAATATCTCTATAATTTCTTTGCTTTAGTCTCTAGTTTTAGTTTGTTTATGGGATGAAATATTAAACATTAAAATGGCAGAACATAAATCAGTTACCTACAAACTCAGAAAGACACCAAAAACAGTTCCTGAAGCAGATTTGATGATTTAAACTGCCTTCTTCTCATCACAAACAAATCCTACACCGCCACCTAGTGGTGAGTTGTTGTACTGGCTGCTACCTAAATTACATTTATAGTTGTTTTTTTAATTTATAAAGTTAAACCTCCAAATGTGTTTGGATCACATTAGCAGGAGTATTGATCTGAAAAATATTTAAAAAGGGGCCATCGGATGCAACATGAGTATGAATAATAAGTATTATTATTATTATTTGGACTTATTTGTACAAAACATGAGAATTATTAAATAATTTGGAAACTTTCAGAGCTGCAGAGAACCTTGCATACAGTATAAATGTACAAGCTCAACCTCTCAATTTACTGTACATCTACCTGTTAAAAAAAAAAGGGGGGGGGGGATACACGTAAAACAAATTACATTGGCATCTGTGTTCAGATTGTCTTGGCTGTGTAAAGGGCCATGATGGAACTTTAAATGCAGCAGAAATGTTTTTTTGCAGAGTCTCTGCAGGAAGCTCCTCCCACCTCAAGGTTTGGTTTCGGTACTGATCGGTCAGCTGTGAGGTCTCCTGCAAACAAGTGTGTGTGACTTTCCAAATCATGTCCAATCAATTCAACTGACCACCGTTGAAATCTAATCAAGGTGTGGAAACTTCTCTAAGATGATCAAAAGAGAAACACTTGATTGGAATTTCAAGAGTCTGATGGTATTGAGTGAAGATGGGTGACGGGAGGAATTAAATAAAAAGGATTTTACCATGAAGCTGCAACAAAACAAAATGTGAACAGATCTGAAATAATGAACTGTAGTGCAGCAAAAATCAGCTCAAATAATCTGTATCAGATCTGTTATTGTTAAACAAAAATGTAGGTATTTATGTGGATATTTACAGTTATTTAAATACAACTAATAAAGGCCCCCCCCCCAAAAAAAAAATTAAATAAATAATAAATAAATAAATAAATAAAAATATTAAAATTACCTTTTTATTGGTCTCAAGAATCAAGACTTTTTAGATATGTGGAATTAAAAGAATATTGCATGAAAGAAGTAAAAAAGGGGGCATCAGAAGGAAGAAACCCAGTGGTAGAAGTGCTAATTAAGGCATACAATCAGAAAACATCAATGATTTTTTCTAAGTTTTACCATAGTTTAATGGAGAAGAAGAATGGTACTGTATGTGTATTAGAGGTGGACCGATATTTGCGTTTTTTACTTGTATCAGCATCGGCCAATACGTGCGTGCGTTTGCCGATCAATTTGCCCATTTCACTGACCAACACCAGGCAAGGCTCGGTGTAACATCTGCCATTCTCTGGTGAGCTGCTGCTGATACCGGAAAAAAGAAAAACACATCAAATACGTGGATCATCTGAGGCGCCACCACCTCCAGACCTAGAACAACATACATATTGTTTGCTATCCAACTGTTAATATGTTTTGTTTGTTTTGTTGATAAATGTTTCTTTTGTTGTTTATATTGAGACTTGTGTAGCATTTGTTATCATTGTGTCATTTTTATCATGTAAATGGAGGGAGAAAAGGCAATATTGGGTTCAAGAATCAGCCCCAAAAAAAAGCAGCACATATCGGGATAGACATCAGTCTTAACCGATATCGGGGATCGGTTAAGACTGATGTCAAAATAATCGGTATCGGCATCGACCTTAAAAAACCTGTATCGGTCGACCATTAACGTGTATAGCACCAGAGATCCACTAATTCACATAGCTGGAGAGTATTTAATTGGAAAATTATTTTTAGATTCTTTATCAAACTGAATATAAACAGTAAACAACTCTCAAGACAGCAAACATGTTGGAGGAAATGTGGGCATATGGATGCAAACCATTCACATATCCTCTGGAGCTGGCCAATAAAAGAGCTTTTCTGGGAAAGAGTGAATGCAGTATTAAATGAGGTGTTAGGGTATGTAGTTCCCAAAAAATGTTTAGTTTTATACCTAGGGAATATAACTGATGTGATGTTAAATGAAGATAATTACTTAGCCAAAGTGTTGCTCACAGCTAGCAGAAAAGCCATCACAAGAAATTGTAACACAGACACAGTCAGGGGTTAGATATAGTACAGGAATGATTTACAATTGAAAAAAATGACCTATTTTCTAAGATTGACGGAAGATGAGTTTAACAGAAAATTAGGAAAATGGATTAGGTTTCAACATGAAGACATCATTGATGTATAATTTATGATTAAAGTGATGAATTAAGTAAACAGTGCAATGAACTGTGTTACTGGATGTAAACTGTAAATACCCCAGAGTTGTAATTAGTTGTGTTATCATGTGTTTCATTCATATAAATAGCTAAGTGTAAAAAAAGAAACCTTTTTAAAGTCACCTTTCATGGGGTCAGAAACAGCTTTTACAGCTTTGTGTTGATGCATTTTCCAGGGGGTCCAAAAATGGATTATGGGTTTATTAAGCCTAGGAGTTTTTTTTTCTGAACACGTAGAACAGAATTTCTGTTCTTACAGCCCTGGGAGAGAACAAATGTTCTTGCATGTATTAGTCTTTAGAGATACGTGGTTCTCACAGGACAGCAACGCGACAAACATGACGATGTTATAGAATGATGCATTGCTGCAGATGACAATACTTTGCTTTTGAGTGCAGGACTTTTACTTGCACTATAAAAAATGTCTGTAGATTTTACGGTGAAAAACTGCTAAACCACGACAGTAAAAGACCGTAAAATGATAAATGGGTTAATTCAGTTTCAGTAACAATGAAACATCGTAAATGTATATATTAGCCAAAACAGTATTTTTTAAATAAATTAAAAAATACTCCAAAAAATTACTCCACTGTAAAATACACTGGCACCTTGTTTGTAACAAACATATACTGTAATAGCCTATATAGATACAAGCCATCAGTGTAATTTTTGCATTTATTTTTTGTAAAAATACTTTTTCTCACTGTTAAATTAACTAAACACCATATCTCTAACAAAAATATACTGTAATAATTAATGGTAAAATCTTTAATTTATGCGGCATTTATAAAGTATTTTCTTGTCAATAATATGGCAGAACAGCATTTCTTTTGATGGAAAAACTTTGTTTTTTTTATGGTAAAATATGGAACAAAATGGCAATCTTAAATGTGAAATAAACAGTGCTAATATAATTTTACTGTAATATTACAAAAAGTTGCACAGTATTTATTACGGTAAAGTTCTGGCAACCACAGCTGCTGGTTTCTTTTTTTACAGTTTGTGGTGGAGTATTTACACAGTTTGGTGTTAATATTTTTATCTGAATACTTCTTCCATGCATGCAAGGTCACACGGTTTAACTGGGACACTTGAACAGAACAGAGCCATCGTTAATGTTATCAGTAACACCTGTGATTTCCTGCTGCAGGTCAACCTGTCCTCTGTGGGGAAAAAGGTCGATATTTACTGATATTCAGCTGCCAACTGGCTTTTTAAAAATACGTTTTCCAAAACAGAATATTTCACGTGTTGTACTCAAAGTGAAACATGTAAAATAATAATGTGTTACCCCCATGACTGTTTGTTTATAAAGATGCATTCATAATTTAAAAATGTATTTCCAGCATCTTTAAGCCTTCTGGGTAAAAAATGATCATACACAATCAAATGTAAAATAATTTGTGGCAGCGTGATTTGCTGACCGAAATAAGTTACATGATATCAGATTATTTTATGTCCTTTAGGGTGCAATAAAAGTCATGATGTTCTTTTTTCAGTAGATATTTATTTCTGTTCTATCCTTCTTCTCTTGCACTTGCAGCTCTACTTATCATGTTGTTTACTGAGAGTTTCCTGTGTATGTTTGCTTTATATTTTTTTACTTTAACATGTACAAAATCTAATCTAAAAATATAAGTTAGGTCAAGAAAGCATAAAGTACAAATGAGGGGATTATTTTTATTTCATGTGCAGATACAAACCAACAATGGACTGATGCTACAATAAGGATCATTTTGTCTTACAAAAGGCTGATTTATGTGATTCTCCTATATCAGACTGTATTCCTGTAATCCTGTGAGTACTTTGGTTTGCTCTCAGTAAACTTGCTTCATATTACAACGATCAAACACACTCTAGTTTGTTTTGACACCAAACATGCTGTTTTAACAGCAAATGTGGATTACTCCACCCTTGAAAGTAGTCCCTAACAGGAAATAGTGCATCTATTTCCTCCTGCTAAGGAACTACAGTGAGAAGCTGTGTTAGGAAATTGTTTAACCTGTTTTAAGAGTGAATTAATGCTTGGGGTTAAGAGCCCTGGACGGGAAATGGGAGTTGGAAAGTTCTTAAAGAAGAGTTAACTCATTGGGCTTCATACAAGAACATTTTCGTATTCTTATCTTAACTTTTAAATCTCAAATTTTCCTCAAAGTAAATTGCGTTTGTGCTAAAGAGAAAATTCAAAACACAAGAACATTGGTGAATGTTCATTGGTGAAAGTTTTCCGAAACAAGTTGTACAAGAACTAATCTCTTTGTACATGTAGTTCTTGCATTGTTTTTGTTTAATATAAGTAGAGAACAGCTGCGATCATGAGTTCATATTTTATTGCAAAAACAAGATATTTAACCCATTATTTCTGGAGAAAATGACCTCCTGTCTTTCCCCAGATAAGATAACCATTTCATGGCCATTTCATATAGTTGGTTTTGGTCTTTTCTTGTTGACAGAAAGGAAAATATGAAATAACACCAGTTGTATTCTTGTTTAATTGAAGGTGTCATGCAACAAAGCATGAGAAGGTGAAGTCAAAGAGTCTGATTCTGCAAAAACGACACAATGAATGATGGACTAAATGAGACGAAAAACATCCACTCAGAAACTCTGAAGAGTTGTTAAATTATTAAAGCCAGCTCTGCATCATAAATCCTAATGTTCTATAAGCTAATAGACCTGCATAAGAAGTATCCTCAAATGGGAGAGCAGACGTGTTGCAGATTTACATTTCAGGCATTTTGCCGATGCTTTTATGAACATTAACATTAAAGGCAAACAGCAGCACTTTATGTTTGAATGGGTCCAAAAATGCTTATAACTAAAACTGAAATAAACTAGAAGTGCAGTCAGAGACAAGGACCTCTGCCGTGTCCTGTAATAAAAATGAGAAATCAGCCCTGTCACCAGCAAAAAATGTTGCCAGTGTACGTTTCTGATAACCACAGATACGTTAATATTTCATGTTTTTGTTTGATCGGGGACCAAACAACATGATGTTAAAGCTGCATAGTGGATGGGACCGGGAGCGTGTCTTTTTTCCCCTCTTTGTATGAGACTGGGGAACGGACCCTTTTTACCCGCTTTTCACAAAAGGGGTCCTATGTACCCCAGTCTGTTACTTTTTCCACCAATACTGCCAAATTCCATGTTCAATTCCTATTTGCCAATTCCATGGCAAATAGGCCATTATTATTTACCATTATTAGAAACCCTTTTTCCGAAAAAGGGTCCTATGCTCCCCGGTTAGGTACGTACATATGTGTGCTACAGGGGAACCTAGGACCCTTTTTGGGAAAAACGGGGAACATAGGACAGGCCATTTTTTCTAAAAAAGGACCTGGGGAACATAGGGATGACCCCGATGGGACCAACCAACCAACCCTGGACTGTGTCCGCAAGAAGTGTTTATGTGCTACTTTTACCTCACCAAGTGGTTTTAAAGTGTTTTCAAATAGTTTGAAACATCGATTGTCATCTCAAAAGAAGAAAATGCAGGCACTCCGGTGGATTGACAAAAGTTAAAAACCCTTTATTTTACATGGGTTGAATATAAAAAACACCAACGTGTGTCGGCTTGCACCTTCCTCAGAGTGTATGGAGACAAGAGACAAAAGCACATGCTATTATAGGGGGATTCAGTTCAGCTGTGGCTCCTCAGGTCTATGCAGTGCTCCTCCAGGCCTACAGGAGGCCCTGGCAGAAGCACCAAGATTTTCTGCTTCCTGAACAATCAGACAATACCACTTGACTATTATTAAGATAAAAAGTGTAGCAGTATAACATAAATCATGGGTGACAAAATGGAAACCCAACAAATAATAATCCAACTCAATATATGGAGAAAAAAATCTCAATTGTCATGTTTGCAGCATTTTTAAAGCAGCGGTCATCACTTGTAACAGTGGCCCCTTTCAGACTGCCATTTCAAGCTGCGATATCTACTCCTCTGTGACGTTCACCTTCAATCTGAACGTCCCGGAGACATAGTTGGGGGATCAAATGATCCTGGCTCTGTACCGCCTTCGGAAGTAGTAAGACAGCTGTTAAATTGACGTGACTGTTTGAGGCGGGACCAATGTAAACCGACAGTGCCGGCAAGACTGAAAAAAAGGTGACATACGTTATCTGTGCGACCAACACTCGGGTAATAAGAAAAGAAGTGGAGCGTATCATCAGAAACGCCTCTCACTTGAGTCTGACAGTAATGAATCATGTTCAGCAAAATGCAGAACAACTTTCTTTGATTTTGTAGAATCTCTACAGAGAGAAATAGCACAACGGGCAGTTCTTCCACCATTAATGTTTTCTTTGCTTATGTAAACAAACTGCTGCTGCTCTGTTACACGGCACCTCCCACTTCGTTCCGCCATACCGATTGAAATGTGAATTTACAGAATGAGGACGGCCATATTACGTCACTGCAGAATCAGTATAAAAGTAGAACGACGGCAGAGCTTCGTTATGGCACTTTTGCAAAAAACGCAATATGAGGAAGGCTATAGGAAACGGGTTGCAGTGTTCATATTCAACATATCTGTGATTAAAACATGTAGAGACTCAAAAAAATATTTGTGGTATGCAGAGGCTAAAAATGTCAATATGTATTCCTGTGTCTGGGTTGGAAAAGTAGTTTGTGTATCTGCCCCGGGATTCAGATCAATGTCAAATTTTCGAGGGTTTTTCCTCGACCCATGCTAAACCATTGCAATACGTTTCATGAAAATTAGGCCAATAGTTTTTCTGTAATCCTGCTGACAAACAGACAAACCAAACTGAAAAAAAACATCCTTGGCGAAGCTTATAAAACAATGTCATGACTCAAAATAGCGTTCCTATAAGCTTGTTTAGTGTTCGTGTTCAGTCACAATCCATGGACTGAAAAACACACCCATATCTGCACTCTTGACTCCAGTACACAAAGTACACACTCACACACACACACACACACACACGGTCGTCTATCACCAGAACCATCACCCGCCACCGCAGACGAACTGACAGATCGATGGCTGGACGTTAGTCACCGTTTCACCAGGAAGAAGGCCCCACTTCAGCCCTGATAAGAATCGGTTACATCCTTCGAAAATAAATAAATAAACAAATAAATAACATCCAGTGTGGCTCTGATTGGATTAAAGGGAGAGGGGAAGGGCAAGACAAGCCACCATGAGGTATGGCCTAACAAATTGGAGCCAACAGTCGGGCCAGAGAGTCCATTTTGGGGCATAATTTACACAGTGAGGAGCATGAGCTGAATCTAATGTCATTTCCATCAATTTTGCATTTTGGCCCTTTTTTTTTCTTCCCCCGGGCTTTTAGCGGTCGTTTGAATCGTCTGGCGGAGGACAGCCAGCGAGCATTACAATGTCCGAGACGTCATTTAGCACAGCACAGAGTGAGAGGTGGTTCTTTATGGCGTGGTGACTGGCTGCACAACGGCAGCGTGCATCCATTGCTATACCCATCTTGCAAATGGCTAACAATATGCTAATAGGGTAAGAGGACAGAATCGCCCCAGACAAGCCACTTAATGGATGTTTTATCTGCAGGTCGAGAGTCTCATCAGCCGCAGTCTGTCCTGACAAGACGTGCCAAGTCAAATTTAGCGATAAAGCGCTTTTAACAAACAGGCCACAAAGTGCTTCAGGGAAGACAAAGGACACAAACACACAGAGAGGAGTTTGTGCTGAAATGTGAAACCTGTTGGCAAACAATGGAAAATCATTTTAGAGGAAATACACCTTGAAAGCAAAGTTGTCTGAGGACAAACAGAGACGACAGGCCTCCAACTAAATTCACTTCCTGCCTAAAAAAATGGCTGGATTTCTGCTCAAGCACAAATGATTTTACTAAAGGTTCGTGTGACTAAATGCAGTCTGACTTTGAGGCTGCTGTCAAAATACTTCTAATCTTTATGAGACTCTGAACATGTTTCTTAGTAATGCCATTAAAATATAACCCAAAATCAGAGGTGAAACATGCGTGCTGTCTTTTAAAGCTCTAAACTGCCCTACTTTACTTGAGTTTTTCCATTTTATGCTAATTTATACCTCTACTCCACTGAATCTCAGAAAGAAATAGTGAACATTTTATTATCTGACTGCTATAGTAACTTTTCAAATATCAATTTAACAAAAAAACCCACACGATCAGTTTATAAAATGGTGCCCATTGTCAGTTTTTTATTTATACTTTTTAGCATTATTTATGTCTACAACTAACCACCAAGCAGAACATCCTTGTTTTGGGATAATTGATGCAGGTGTACTTAACAAGGTCAGTGCAATCAGCTTCAGGTGTGTGTCTGTGTTTAAGTGTGTGAGAAGTCTTTTTTTTTAATGCCAAATTCTGTGTTTTGTTATTTTTGTGGAAACATTTTGTTAAGTTCATGAGAAAATGATCAATCATGGAACTTTAAAAAAAAACTGTAAAAAAAAAGAAAAAAAGGTTTTGGGTATCTGCAATCTTGGTGTTTATTGGACGCACGTGTCATTAATATATCTCAGAGCTGGATGTGTAGAAGGTACACAGTGTTGCGATATTATGTTTTGAAATACTGGATCGGTTTCAAAATAATTTAAATGCAAGGACTGTGATGAATGCAAATGCTGTTCTGATGCTGAAGTCAGAGAACCAGTTCCTAACCACATAATTGAAAAAAGTATTTACTTGGAGAAACAAATCTCACAAGAGCCTTCACAACATAGAAATACCGCTTTGATAATGAACAAATGCATCTTATAATAAGGATATGTGTACAAAGGGGGTTACAATGAAAAAAAAAAGAAAGCCTGTAGGTGGTAGATCATTGTTAGGAAAGTAAAACTCTTGCACGAATGGAACTAAGATCTGTCCTGATGCAGGTCAAAGTTTATTTCAAAGGTGTAAATTTCATATTCCCCAAACAAGGGTTCAGTCTGCTCAAAATCACCTTCAATCAGAAAAGCATAAGGCAGCAAAGAAGGCTCTAAAAAGCAGAGTTTGTAGTTGACAGTATCTGATAAAATGAGGTCTGCAATGAGTCAAGGAAGGATCTAAGGGCCTGTATACACGACAACACTCACGACAAAATATTTGATCAGATGTGTCTTTCATTTAGATGGTGGTGCCGTTTTTTGGGTTTAAAAACGCAAAAAAAAAAAAAAGATACCACCATCCAGAGTGGAAATCTTAAAAACGCTCCACCATTGCATTTCCGTCTAAAGGGTTAAAAACGCAAAGTGTGCTCTGATCAGCTCATGCTGGCTCTTGTCACGTACGCACTTAAGTAACATCCAAGTGTATGTCCATACTGACTAACAAACTGGGGCCATGTATCGACATATCTAACATTATTTGCAGCAATAGCTCGACCTCCTCATCTGTCCGGACAAAATTATCTGTCTTACTTTGTCTCTTCGCCATGTTTTGGTTTTCGACTGTAGGCTATTTTTGCACTACTAGGAGTAGAAGTATGAGAGAAGAGAAGTATCTAAACAGCATGAGGTCTTGCTGGTGTTGTGTGGCAGTGCTTCACAGTACCACCTAGCCACCTGAGTACATAGTACATCAAATTTCACACTTTTGCATCACCGTATGCACGCAGATTTCCCCCTAAAGACACTTGTCTAAACGCAGAATAAAAAGTGAGAGCGCAACTTTTGCATTTTCTGTCCACATCGTCTCCATCTAAATAGAGCCTAAATTTCTTAGGTTTGCAAGTCTCCACCTCTCTTAAGCCCTAGAGAAGGGAGTCCATCACACTCTGATTGGCCTATTAGAAAAATGCACCAAGCTGCTTTTGTTTATCTGATTAATTAGGAACCAATCACCACACTGTGTGCAACAGGTGATCTGAATAACCTCCAATCAACTCAGAGGAGTTGTGACAGACAGCTAAAACACATTGTGAAGAAATGAGAGCAATCTAAGAATGAAAGACTGCTACGATACTAAAAAAAAGTACTTTTATTTTCATTAGTTTTACCTCAGTAAAAGACCTGAAAACATTTTCCACCACTGCCTAAATGTGCATCTTTGATTTTGTATACATTATTAAAATCACACTCAGTAAGGAGCAGCGTGCAGCTACAAAAATGCACAACTACTCATAAAAAAAGGCAAACTTGAGCTGTAAGCTAAAGCAAGAAACACAGAGTTCTGTTTGGAATCAATTGAATCACAAGATAATCACGTTAATCACAAACATAACTTGTATGTTTCTGACAGCAGTGCAAGTTTTCCTTTCAGTGTCAGACACAGCCGAGGAACTTAACTTTTATTTGCTCTGACACACGCCTGAGTCTATACTTAGAGCCATAGAAGGGTTTTTTTTCAGCTGATACAAATATGAGCTCCTGATTTCTAATATTCACATCAAAGACGTGGATCAAAACATGCATTAATTTGCATTTTCTTTTGCAGATTTTCTGGCAATTCAGTTAAAAATTGTGCTACATCTGGATCGAAATGCAACAACTCTTAACAATAATTCTTAATAATTATTTAAGACTTTTCTTTGGCATTTCCATTCTGCAATTGATTGCTGATTATTGTTATTGTTGTATTGAGGGTCTAAGGACAGAGGGTGTCGTACCATGTACAGTCTGTGAAGCCCTTTGAGGCAAATCTGTGATTTGTGATTTTGGGCTATATAAATAAAATTGATTTGATTTGATTTGATTCTATGTGCCAAATAATATCGGCCTTCTCGCGCATCGGTCTCGTCTAGACATGAAAGTTTTACTGCACATGCTCAGTCAGAGCACTTTTACTGAAAGCAGGTGCTACAGCACATCACCATCCCGTCCTTACAGGTGTCACACACTCTATCTCTCACCCCCATCTTCTCTGTGTTACTTAATAAAGTCAGTCTATCTCCGTGGCATGTGTCCAGCCCAACTGCTGCCTCTCCAAAGACAACGAGGCCTGATAGCAGGGAAACAGGAGAGAGCCGTCTGCATAACAAGGACTTATTATGATGATGAAATGTCCTACAAGGCCCCAAACACCCTCTTAAAGAAATCTCTCCCTCCGATAAGGGGAGTCTAACCCCGAGGAGAGAGAGGGGAACCTAACCTGATTGGATCGGCGGCTCGGAGGGGGCGCGCGTAACGAAATCAAATGGCCGTCAAGCCGCTGTCATGCATAATTAATTGGGCCTTCTACGACCAACTACAAAAAAATCCATGGTCATTTGATTAGGGGGTTTTGGAGGACTCTCTGAAGTGCATCGCTGTCTGAGCTGCTTCCCTGCTCACCTCGCTATCAGTGAGGATAGTGTCAGAGCCAAGCATGTTCAACTTTAACATCCAACAGGGATACAATTCAAACTCTCAATAGGGTTCTTTTAAAACTTAAGACATAACTCCTTCATAAGGTCTGTGAATAATGTGCTTGGTTTTGCTGAAAGTCACGACAATCTATAGATTAAAAACCACCAGGTGGAGTAAATTAAACACGCCTTCCAATCCACCATTAAGCTGCCCTTCAGCAAGGCACTTACCCTCCCTGTGCTCCACTGGAGCTGTGCAGTGGAATTATAAGACACTATTATCTGTACTTCTCTAAGGTATATTATATGCAGTGGTGGAAGGAGTATTCAGATCCTTTACTTCATTAAAAGTACTGTGAAATCACTCCACTAGTAAAAGTCCTGAATGCAAAACTTACTGAAATAAAAGTACACAAGTATCAGCATCAAAATGTACTTAAAGTATCAGAAGTAAAATTACTCGTTATGCAGAATGAACCAACTCAGATCGTTTTATATATTCTAAATATATTATTGGATTATTATTGATGCATTTATGTAAGCAGTGTTTAAATTGTGTACAGATAGGGCTCATTTTAACTACTTAACACTTAGATGTGGTTTATTAAAAAAAACTTTAAATTGATCATGTTTTTTGTATGTTAAATCTCGACCTGAAAAGTAACTAAAGCTGTCAGCTAAATGTAGAGTAAAAAGAACAATATTTGCTTCAAAATGTAGTGAAACAGAAGTATTAAGTTACATAAAATGTAAATACTCAAGTAAAGTGCAAGTACCTCAGAATTGTTCTAAAGTACAGTACTTGAGTGAATGTACTTAGTTAAATTCTACAACTGATTATATGTGCATAGCAACTACAAAAGACTTTCATTTTTGTTGATTTTAGCAGCTCATGTGGTAAAAAAAAAGGAAAAAAAAAAAGCATTGCGTTTCCATGAGCACCATCTCCTCTTGTCGTAAAGAACTTGGTCCGTCATGAGTGTGTGCATTTGCTTTGGAAGCGAGTCAAAGAAAAACTATTTATTTTTAATTTTCTTCTTTTTCTAAACACAGCTCTTTCGCAGGAAGCATAGCCATGGGGTAATGTATCCATTCGTGACTGACTATATAAGATTAATAACTGTAATAGAATGATGGTGAAACAGAGTCAACTTCATATATTGATGCAGAATGATGCCTTGCAATGCATTTCATAAATAAAATAGACATAATGAAGGAATAAAAGAAGGAGGACATGAATTAATTACCACTGGCTGAAGGGAATGTAATTATTAGACAAATTAAAATCTTACCTGATGATTGATGCTAGAAGAAAAGTGACAGGATCACCAAGTTGCATTCTCAGTGCACTCTGATCATTCGTACAAATTTTGGCTTTGAGATATTTCAATCTGGATCTTGGCTAATCCTGACATTTTTCTTGTGTTGTGTATTTATTGATTACTATGTGTATTTATTGATTTGCACTGTCCCTTTTGAAGTAAACTAAATTTATACTTAACTTTATACTTAAATTTTAAGCAACAACAACATAGTCTGTGCAATGGAAACAACATGAAAAGGATAAACTGGGACATAACAAATATGCAAATAAGAAAATGCTGCAAATCTGTACAAGCCGATGTCAACAGTAAAGTTAAAGAAGTAGCCCTTTAAAGTGTGCAAACAATTGTTGCATGAAAACAGTTAATAAAAGTCTCATACAAGGATCAGCAAACTACTTGTCAACTCTGAGCCACTTTAACATCCGTGAGTGAAGACCGCCACCTGCAGGACATCAGAGGAACCACAGGAAGTAAAACCCAGTCAAACCGCAGCAAGATTTTTATTCATAAAAAGCATATATTCAGGAATTAAAGATGCATATACTTACATGTGTAAATAATGTTCAAATACACAAAGTGGGAAAACAATGTGCTTCAGTAGCTGCAATGTCTTTATGCACATCGTGTGCATACATGAAAATGTCTTTAGGGATGTGGTGTTTCATGATTTGTTAGGGTCAAAAATCTCCCTCATGGGGAGATTCCCATCTTTCTTTTCTTATGGGTGGTGGGGTGGGGTCACATCTCACATTGAAATTTTTTAAAAGCATGACCTTTCACTGATTAAAATGGAAGACAGCTCCCTCCTGGGTTTCTCACCATTGCCACTTCTCAATGAACTCGTTCAAAGAAAAAAAAAAACTTTCACTGCTGAAGCATTTACTCCATTAACACAACATGAGATTAACTTTCTACATTCTCGTTTATTCTCTTACCCTCCTGCAGAGCTCGCTGCTCCTGCCTTTAAACTTCAGGGGAGCCTGTTTTAAATATCAGTCAGTCTGTTGGCAGCATGTTGGAAGTTTTGTACCAGGCGGTCTGGGATAAAAGGGTGTCTGAAGATGGTTTTTGGAGTATTTAAGACGGTAAATATGACGGTGGTTATTGTGATACTTCTGTAGAGCGGTACCTGCTGGCAGAAAGAGGAGGGGTATATGAGGAGGGTGGGGTCTGCCTAGTTGGCCGCTTGGGGCCGTCCCTCTGGGATGAGCGAGGTGAAGAAGGTGCTGACGAAGGACCACGCGGTGGTAATGAAGCTTGGCTCGGGGAGAGCAGCAGCAGCAGCCTGGGCCTGGTCCTCGGGGCCTCCACCTGCTTCCTCACCACTGTCATCGTCCTCCACCCCCTCATCCATCAGACGTTCCTGGGACACGGATGGGAGCAGACAGACATTTTTTTAAAATTAAAAAGACAGTTTGCAGAATCAAACCATTAAATTATAGCCATTTGGATTAAATGTTTAGGAATAATTTTTTTTTTTCAGACAATCTGATCCATTATGTTCTTTTTTGATTATCAGCAATAAGTCTCCAAAATGTTATGTTTGGCTGTGTCCTAAAGAGCAAATTAGTCTTTTGTGATGCAGATCCAATTACGTTTTCCAAAACTTGATGCAACTAATAGTGTATGAAATCTTACTTGGAACAAAAATCATATTTAACTGCATAGACTTGTGTCAAATGTGCTTGTTATCATATTTAGTCAACAGCATTCTGTTTTTTTTGGTCACATTTTCAGTTTCAGTTTCAGCATTTTAGACTCTCAGTCAAAGAAAACTATTTTAGATTGGTCAATTAAAACTGTTGACATTTATTTTTAGTCATCAGGTTATATAAAACATATCAGTGAATCTAGTCCAGCCACAACCAATGATTGTGTCATTTTAGTCCAACCTTTTCAAATAAGATTTTATCTTATTATGTTCAAGTTTGTATTTTTTCAGCTCACCATTTCCTGTATGTCCTGGTGTCTCTCTGGTTCCTCTGGAGGAGGCCT
The DNA here is from genome assembly GCF_030273125.1 of Centropristis striata. Lineage (NCBI taxonomy): Eukaryota > Metazoa > Chordata > Actinopteri > Perciformes > Serranidae > Centropristis > Centropristis striata. The sequence continues at coordinate 21,064,270 of NC_081524.1, read as the reverse complement.
GGCCCGTTCTGCTCCTCTGAGGTTCTGCTGCTCTGGCCTGAAGGGAAACCAACCGGCCTGATGCCTGGGGCAAGAAACACAAACATCAGCATCTGCAACTTGTTTGTAAAGCTTTTCATTTTAAAATCCCTACATACATGTATCAAATGTTGTACTCTAGTTAAAAAAAAAAACATTGAAACCTTCATTTTCACCTTCAACAAACATTCAGCAATCTGAATACAAATTAAAGCCAAAGTCAGAAATGTAAATTATAATGGCCTCACAGGTAGACAAGCAGCATGGCACCGATAACCATGACGAAGCGGCTAAAGGAGGAGTAGAAGTAAACGATGCTCAGCAGGACGCCGGCGCGAGACACCGTGTACAACCAGTCCAGCCAATCGCGGTTAAGGTCGTCGTCGTTCATCACTGCCCCGCCCTGCGCGTTCATCTGGATGTTGGGGTTGGCCGGCTGGTTCTCGGGTAGAGGGTTGGGGGCCGGGTTGGGCCCCAGCGGGGGCTGCACAGCTTCATTCGGCTGGGCGGGTTGAAGGGGCGAGGAGGAGGGAGAGGAAGGAGGGGAGGTGCTGGGAGGCTGAGAGGCGGCTACAGCTGCTTGACTGATGAGGAGGCGAAAAGAGAGAAAAGGAGACAAACAGGATTAAAATATGCAGACAAAATTGCAATAATTCCACTTAAGCTTTGTTTTATTTGAAACAGAGAAAGAAAATCGCGGAAAAAGAATGAAAATTTGAATCCTGATGCTTTTTTGAGCAATTGGCAGTGAGGGAAACATGCTTCCCTATTGCCTTCATATTTATATATTAGTGCTTCAATTAAATTATTTCAAAAATATTAATTGCACATACTTCCACAGAACACAAATTACATTCCTGCAAGAAGCTTTAATAAAGGATTTCTATGTAGTCAAATATGTAAATGTTGAAGTCCTGACTGTTTTTGTTCATAATCATGATGTGTATCGCTTAGAAAAAGATCAAATCAGTGTAAAAACAGCCGTGACCATTTACAGAAACATTTCTTTCACTTACTATTGCATGTAGTAGTGGCGTGCATACATCTGCTGCCACCAGAGCATCTGCATGGGCATGTACATGGGGTGAGCCGGCATGTTGGCAGGGAGGTCGCCTTGTAAAGGGACCTGGGCTCCATCTGGCCTGTGGAGGAATGTCCTTTTTGTTATTAAATGTGTCAATATTGTGCACAAACAAACATCGTCTCATGACAATAGCATCTTCTGTCTGCCTTTTCGGTCTTCACTCTCAATTATCCACATTGGAAATGTTCTGCAAGTATGTTATCTTCTGGGTGCTTAAGCTCATTCAAACTTATTATTACAATAATCTTTTTAAAATAGTTTGATTTATTCCTGGACTGTTGTATTGGGTCATATTAGATTAGACAGTCCCTTTAAAATGTAACCCTCTGGACACCAACAAGGCATTTTAGGGTGTTTTTTGCTCTTTTTACATTTTCTCACTGTGACCTTGTTTCACTGCAACATATAAATCCTGCACCTCTATGGAGTCAGCACAACCATGGCAATATGAGTGTCAAAATTGTCTTTCGTGTAGTTAAACACTTAAAATAAATCATAAAAAGTCTGCGGAAACATCATTAACAATGAGGTATATTGTAGTGTCAGAGATTAGGGTGGGGGATATGGGCAAACAAATAATATCTTGATTATTTAAAAAAAAAAAAAAAAAATTCAGACAACGATAATCCATCAACATCCTTTGAAATGTGATTTCTTTACCAAAGAAAAAAAGCTGTCAAAAATCTTTTTGCTTGCCAGGACATCTATGGATGGACACAATGTTTCAGAACAACAGCTCTTGTTTATATTTTTAAACTTAAACATTCAAGAGACTCCCAGTTAAACTTCATTGTAGAGACATTAAATGGATAAACATCAGTTTGTTTTCTCTATTTGAGATATCATAAATACTTGATAATGTAAAATTGCATATCGTCAAAACAATGTTAACTATATTATTGTAGACGATATATATCGCCCACCTCTAGTCAGAGACTTGCTTACCACTGAGGGACACCCGCAGGGCTCTGGGGGTTGTACTGGGGGAAGCCGCCACGATACCTCAGGCCATCATAACTTCCTGGGACAGAAGAGGAGGAGGACGCTGGCTGACTGTCCTGATTTGGTGTGGTGGCAGAGGAGGGGGAGCCGGCTCCGTCTGAACTCTGAGGGACAAGATGTGAACACTAGTCAGACGTTGAATGAATGAAAGTAAACAGTTCTCTGTGGAAGGTGTGTTAAGACTGAACCAAAGGCGGTTTTAAAGGCTGTGTGACTGCATACAAAAGGCAACAGAAGCCAGACCAAAGTCTAAACAAGCTGTTACAGTTTATTTTGGATGAATCTAATCATATATTTTCCCCTCCTGAAACAGATAGTAAGGTTGGGCGACTGGATAAATATATCGGCTACCGGCGTTTGGGGGATTACGTCGGTGGTTGTTTCATTCGGGCCGATTTTATTTGTCTTATTTAATGGTCGGTCTCTGAAGAACCAGTGAGAGCTTCGCTTAGCTTAAGCAAAGTGTGGAATAGGTCTGACTCTGATGCTGTGTTCCAATACCCATACTTCCATGAGTACACTTAAACGCAGTACACTATCCACACTTACTAAGTACGCAGATTTCAGCAGGTGAGTGTTGTTCCAAATCTAATACTCCGTGGTGCACTTACCGGAAATGATGCTCGCGACAGCCGCCGCGGCTCGTCACCCCGCGAAAAACTTCCGGCTTTGAACGGCGAAAAAATGATCCTTTGTGTTGTTTAATCTTTACTTCTACAATCCGGCAATATGGCTCCATTAACGCAGCAAATGTGGAGAATGCGCCAGCATCGTCGGCCGCCATTACAAAAAAATTTTTCGAGCTGAGTAGCTCTGCCTGGCCCCGCCTCTTCCGCTACGTAGACAAGATGGCGGCCGTTGAGTGCGTTAAGTGTACATCGTTGCACACTCAACGTTTTGACCGTTATGAGTGCAACATCCGGGTCTTTTAGGTACACCTCTTTTTGCCGCCATCGGAATCGGAACACCCTGCATACTCAAACTAAGTATAGTAAGTACGGGAAGTATGGGTATTGGAACACAGCATGAGACTTCTCAGTGACAGACTCTCATTCAGCATGTTAACCCAGTAGCACAAAGAGGCTAGCAACAAGAGAAAGGGGCAGTATTTAGAGCCTTTTAGAGCATATTTTCACATCTATCTGTGGATCAGGGGTTTATTTCAACCATACAAGAGCTGGTGATTGCTACCATCACAAAATAATAGGTTTTAAATCAAACAACCGGAAGCTTTGAACTCCAAACAACAAAACTGTCATTAAAAGTGTCCTGTAGGAGGTGAAGAGGATGTTGTGTGTGTGTGTCTGTGTCGCTCTACTCACGCTGGAGTCAGAAGCAGAAGAGTGGGCCATGGAAGAGCTCCGAGGCATCGGCGAGGCTGGAGGACTGTGAGAGGTACACACTAGATGCATCATGTGGTATTCATCTTGCTGCGGGTCGACAAGGTCAGGGCACAAGTCAATGATGTGGGAGGAAGAGAGAGAAGAAGAAGAGGAGAAGGAGGAGGAAGAGGTAAAGGCAGCAAGAGAGCAGATGGTAAAACAAACAAGAAACAGAGAAAGAGAGATGGGGGGAGAGGAAGGATTAGTATGGAAGTGGCCAGAACTCAGACACAATACTCCCCCTTTGTTGGTAAAAACACATCAGATCAGCTTTTGTTTCCCAGGCAGCCTGTTTCAGTTCCCCCACAGCAAACACACACATAGACATGTGAACAAGCTGGGTGTGCTTCGAGTGATTTTTTTTTACAAAAATGCCAAAAATGTGCTGATCCAAGCTTCTCAAATATGTACGCTTGAGGCTTTTCTATCAAGCATGATTTGAAATGTAATACTTTGGGGTTAGACTAAACAAGACATATTAATAAGTCACCTTGAACTGTGGGGAATTAGAACAGGCATTTTACACTTTTTTTTTTGACATTTTATAGACAAAATAATTTATCAAGAAATTAATCCACAGTAGTAGTTGTTTTTTTTTTTTTTTAGACAGGAGCAAATCTATTTGGATGTCTGCCTCTTACCTTTCTAAGCACATCTTTGAGCTGTAGGTGGTCCTGAAGGAGCCTTCCTGAGTACACCAGCCGCTGGTCTTTGGACAGCTGCAACACAAACAGCATTGTGTGGTGAGACAATGAAAAGACCAGTGGGCACAGACAGTGTGAAGCTGAGTAAACCTGTTTTCTTTTATTTGTCAAAACAGCAACTGGTAAGTACATTTAGGTCACTGGCTGTGTGACTATTTCAGCGCCTAACAATCTTTTCTTTACAGTGTAAACAGATAAGGGTGTCTTTGCCTCATAGAAAAAAGAACCCGAGAGGAAACCTGACCCTCACAGCTTAAACGTTAAACATAAACAAATGTTGCCAAGGTGAGGACTAAAACTCAGGTATAAAGCAAATCCGATGAGTATTCCTCCAAGTCCTCTGGAAAAAAGGAAAAATTTGAACATCTATAATTCCATGAGAACTTGGACACACGTCATGTGCTGATGGAGATCATGTAATCTTATCATAAGCACCAAATGATCCAAAATGGACCTTGTTGCGAGCCATCTTCCTGAACTGCTGTTTTGAAGGTCAAAAATGAACTCTCAGCCAACCCTGTCAAGACAAGTCCCCTGTAATCCTGCACTGTGAGGCAGAGCAGAAACATCATCCTTTTAAATACACAAACATTTTCTAGCAGATCATATCATTCCAGTTCTGAGGTCGCCTTCCTGTCCGTCTGCCTTTTATTAAATCAAATATTTGTATACTTCCTACACAGCACTGTAACTTTAATTCTAGCATTTTATACAAATCTTATTCTATTCAGTAATGATTATTTTATTCTCTCTTTGCTTTTTGTAATTACTTTTTAGTTGTTGTATTTGAATTACCTTTAATGGTGTTTTTTTTGCACTTGTCATGTTTTTTTGCAGGAATAAGCTGTAGAAATAAATGTTCCTTGCCTGGCAGGATCTAATGTTCCTGTTTTTGAGCTGTGAAAGGGGGAAGACCTTGTTGTCGTGTGCAGTGTTATAACATGAGATGTGAAATCCTTAATGTGTATAAAGTGATTAGGCATCTTCGGATTAGATCAGATTGCTGGGCTGGAGATTTAGATTTCAAATCTTTCTAAACACATACGCAGTACATTCAACCATAATCACTGTGCTTCTCCAGGCTTTGTGCTTCATGTAACTTTATGAAGGACATTTGCCAATTATGGAAAACCACCTGACGTTAGGGTATAAAATAAATCCATTGTATAACAGTGCTATACATTTTAACACCTGTTGCTTGTTGCTCTGTGTTCCACTTTTTGTCATGACAACATGAAAGACAAAATTGAAAAGGCATTTTTCACCTTCAGTTTGCTCTCTTTGGGGCTGCGTACCTGACTGAGTGTAATAAACAGCACAGGACACACCTGGGCCCTGTAAGCAGCAGCCAGTCTTGTTGTGGCCAGACCTCCTCCTTCCACCTTTGTTCTGTGGCTTTTGGTTTTCCTTTCCTTTTCACACCACAACACCCACTCATGACATTTTCACTCAAGCTTTTGCCTTGTTAAGATGTTTTTGTTAATAACAAGCCGCTTTATCCTTTATGCTGGTCTGTGACATTTCATAAAATATCTCCTACAGAGTGGATCAGAATCTGGATGCTACATTTTTGATTCGCAACTTCAGTTGTTTCTTTTTCCTTTTTAAGTTCAATGCAGTTTGAAATTTGTAGAAAAATACAATGAAAATTACAGTGTTCACCTAGTAACTGATTAACTTCTCCATGAAAAATGAGCAGTCTGTTTGTTAAATAGTAACCTGAAGATGAGATTATTTATCACCGAACATGTGAGCAGGTGGCAGGTGCCCCTGTAATTCACACAATGCACCTGTTGACAACCTCAAGCCAGTCATTACTGAGGATAAAGACAGGAGGGTCGTATTTATTCATATGATTGTTCGGAACATTCTCAGTGTAAGTTACCAGGGAGTGGTTTGAAAAGGGGTTTTTTTTTACACACTGTAAAGAAAAGAAAATACATTTAAATAAAAATAAATAAAGTTGGTGAGAGGTATACAGGAGTGTTTGGTGCACAAGCGTTAAAATGAGAAAATGTTTTCCTTATTCTTTCTTACGCTTTCTGAAATGCTTAAGATGGTGATTGATATGTGCAATTTCAATTCTTATTCAACTGTGGATAGATATTTATCTAATGCCGAAACAATGATTTTAGGCACAAAATGAATCAGCCAAAGATATTTTCAAGGAAATATGACAAATATTTGTCATTTCCTTTAGTACTTTGGCTCCGGGAAATTGTCGCACAACCGGTTTATCAGTAACATGAGAAGACAAACTAAATGGTAGGCTGTAACAAGTGCTTGCTAAGAGTCTGTACAGTGTAACCCTACACCTCAGTCCCAAGCAAGATGATTTTGTCTGTCTTTAACACTTAAGAAATTTCTGCTTATTCATTAGTTTGTTTTTCTGTTGGACCAAGTTCCCACCAAACTGTGACGTCTGTTTACTGTTACACCCCTAATCAATGGCAAATTAATTGGTTATGAAAATAACTCCTGAGAGTAATGTCGGGCGTGTGTCATGAAACTATTTTGAAATTGCAAAAGTATCTTTTCCGGCATTATATTCTGAAAAGACAAACGTTTCCATGTCAGTGCATATCGGAGATATGTACGCCAATACTGATATATTACTGATACATGTCTGACTCTATTTTAAAGTCTCCATAAAATTCTTTCCAATCATTATTTATATATTCTACTTTTTAGCTCCTTGGTGTTTTTTTATTTATTATTACTGTGTTTTTCTATGTAAAAACTGTTTGTTAGTTGCAGTACTATATTTGTCTTTCGGTACACTTTAGTCAAAGGCCAAAATCCATCTGGTTCTGTGTTCTAAGTCACTTCTGGTCGATGAGCCAGTTTAAACTCTTTTTCATGTGTATTTACCTCAGAGTCAATACAATAAAATGGGATTAAACTTTACTTTTCCTAAGGGAAGTTGCTTAAGTAAACCATCAAACATGAGAGCCACTTACCGGTTTGCTGGGATACACGTTGGAGATGTGACTCTTCAGCCTCTCCACAGTCCAGTTGAGGAAGCAGTTGATTGTCTGGTCTTCATACTTCTGGTTGGGGGCCTTAATGACCAGGGTTACAGGACTATCAACTGCCCAGGAGTCCATGGTTCATATTACTAGAAGATTGGGCTTTGAAAGCACCTGAGCTCAAGAGAGCTTAGTGTCACGACTCAGGACTCTCCTGAGGAGGAAACTCCCTCAAATCCTCTCCATTCTGGGCTCAGCTAAAACACACCTCAAACTGCTGCTGTGTGTGGAGGGATGTGGTTCCCCCTCTACAACATCTGTCTCCTCTGCTGTGGAAGTCGGTGGTTTCCAACTGTATCGATGGAAATTCTTCTGTGGGGATATCGCTTGGATCTCTAGTGGGAAAAAAGGAAGAAAAGTCTCTTTGAAGGAGGGGAGCTTTTGGTACAACATCTCTTTAAAACTGATTATGAACCTTAAATGAGGTAAAACTTATTTCAGGGTTGTTGTTATTTTAGACTGTATTAGTTGCAGGTACATGAACTTGGAAATATTCACTTGTAAATTTAAACTATCGGCCAGTAAACCACTGCTCCTCTCACAATACTTTCAGAATGACAGTTTCTGCATTGATTTTAGAAACTGAAAGGATGAGCTAAAGACCAAAACCTAAACTCCCCCCCCTTCCCAAACCTGTTTGTAAATCTTCGCCCTAGGTCCATGTTGACTAACAGAGTACCTGCATACCTTTAAAAGTGGTTCAAAAGCATGTACTTTCATTTTTAAAAGGGTTAAGTAACCTCCTAAATCAGCTCTGCACTCTACTTTCTTTCTTACAAACCAAACAAACAATTTGTTGGGGACTTTTTCAGACATAGATACAGTGCTCTGATGAAAATGTCACGCAGTATGATTGTGTTATTGGACAACTATGAGGCTCCATGACAGTACCTGTTAGTAGGATCAATACATCAACACACATCCCTACTATCTTCCTACATGCACATATTATTGTACTTCGCTTCTTGCTGTGAAGGTTTGCACATTCCACAGTGAATATTTAGCAAATTCCTGCAACAGCTTGTCCACTCTCTCTCATTTATATTAGGGCCGCACATTTTTATTTTTATTTTATCAAAGTTGCAATATGGTCAAGTGTAATATCCAAACAGAGAAGGTGCAGTATTTGTTTAAGGCAAACTTTACACCATTCTGTGTATTGTGGTGCCGTAGAGATCTCCTGGCAATTTTTTTTTATTTTACATGCTTAGTAAAAAATCTTTGATACACATTCTCACAAAAATTTTATTATTTACTTAATATATTTTTAAATGAAAAAGGGAATAAAGATGCAGAAGTTATTATTCCCTCCACTGTCATGATTCATACAGAAATTACAGTATCATTTTTTAAAATTGCAATGAGATATATTTGTTCCACACCATGCAGACATTGTTTTAGTGTGTCTCTTGACTTAAGTCATCTATTTTTGGTGTTGCTCATTTTTTATCTGCTGTGAGAGTTGCTTTTTCAACTTTTTGTACACAACCTCAAAAATCACCAACAGTCTGATATTATATAAATTATTGGATTCCTAAAGATTCACACTCCTAAAAAATAACCAGGTAAACTAACTAGTTTCGCTGGCATACAGTAAATAGGGGTTGTCAAGCTTGGTTTATAATAAGATGTACTTCAGTGTTTTTTAGGCAAAAACATTCAAACATTAACCTAACCGCTCCTGAGGTGGGGGTCATGAGTTTCAGTTAAGTCCTATGGACACCTGCCACGTTGCATCATCTTTACAGTGTGATAACATCTAATTGACTGGTAACCAGTGGGTTTATAGTGAAGTGCAACAAATAAATATGACTATAAAAAAACTAGCGTTTTCACCAGATCTAATGGTTGGTCCCCCGTGGACTTGTTGTTACCAAGTTTGGTTTTTAAGTTTTATTGTTGACGCGTTTTTATTACCTGCTGTACATTCAACTTTTCATACACATATGTGGTAATAATACCACAAACCTCTAGAATTCCAACACTTACAGTCTGGTGTTATGATATAATGGTTAAATCATAGGATTCCTAAAGGTTTAAAGTTTAGCTGACATACAGTACACAACGTTTGTCAAGCTTTTACATTACATGTATATTGGGGCTATATTAGCAGTTTATAATAAGATGTTATTCTGTATTTTTTTCTGCAAAAACATTCAAGCATGAAATTAAACCAGTGGGTTTTTGGCCATCTTTTTGGTTTAAAAACCAAGAAATTTGCTCATGAAACTACTTTTTATTATTATTAATGGTTTAAGTTGGTCTCCAGTGGATTTTGTTTAAGCTTTTATGGTGTTGCTCATTCATTGTCTGATGTACAGCAACTTTTTGGACACCTATGTATACCACAAACCTCAACAGCCTGGTGTTATGATATATAAATCATAGGATAACTAAAGATTCACACCCCTACAAGTTAACCTGACAGGTAAACTAACTAGCTTAGCTGGCATACGGTACATAGAGTTTGTCAAGCTTGGTTTGGAATAAGATGTACTTCTGTATTTTTTATGCAAAAACATGAAAGCATGAAACCAACCGCTGCTGAGTTTCAGTTAAGACCTTCTGACACCTGCCATGTTGCATCAGCTTTACAGTAAACTGTCATAACAACTAACTGACAGTAAACCAGTGGGTTTATAGTGAAGTACGACGTAAACTAGTACAATCCTGATGTTTAAAAACGAAACAATAAACCCATGAAACCAGCTTAAGGTCACGCGAAACGGCTCTTCTCATATTTTGACCCTCCGTGAAAACAGGGTAACAGGGTTAGCTTTTCCGGCTAACGTTAGCATCGTCAGATAATTCGGTTGGACTCGCAAACCGTTGGTCGCAGTGACAACACATTCACTGGTCTTAACGTGACGGAATGGCGCCAGGTTTTTTAAAACAGAGACAACTTTCTTCTCCTACCTGTTTACTCTTTATTGTGGTGCCGTCGTCCCTTCGTCCCAGCCGGGGCTCTCTCTCTCTCTCTCTGCTCCCTGCCTTGTTGTTGTAATGTCGGGTGTGAGACCGGAAGCCACGTCAGCACTCTCCTCACAACAGCTGATCAAAAAAAAAAAAGTCCGGTTAGAAACCAGAAATACCGGTGGTAGAACAAGTGTTCAAATCACTTTATCTACCTAAATGTACTTATAATACACTGTAAAATATCATGCTACTAGTAAAATGTCTCCTCCTTATTAAAAGTGAAAGTTTTTGCTGCAGAAAAATGTCTCGACTTTTATAGGCGACTATTAGTATCGTTTATGATTACCTTATTGTTATTCATGCATGCTGAAACATGACGTGGCCGTCCTCCGTTCCTCCACATAGGGGTAGACAAAAAAAATATTATTCAAATAACGGACTACAGAAGGAGTGAACGATGATAACTTTTACTTTAAAGTACTTTTAAAAAAGGCCAGTCATGTGAAATGCTGTATTTACCAGAAAAAAAAACTAAGCTTGGTGTAGTCTGGAGCTGGTTATTACCTAAATATCATACAATTAGTCTTCTGCCATGTCTTTTATTCAGTTGTGCAGTGTAACTAAGTACATTTACTCAAGTGCTGTACTTGGAGTTTACTTTCATTTATGTAACTTTCTACTGTTCTACATTTTAGAGGCAAATCTTGTACTTTTACCCCACAACATTTAGCTGACAGCTTGAGTTACTTCACAAGATTTACCATGAAAAACATTATCAATTTAAAATGATTAGGCTTCTTCTTTTTTTCTTTTCTTTTTTTTTTTTTACATTATATCAAGTAGTTTAAATGAGCCCTACAATACAAAATAATTAAAATGCTGCTTAAATAAATAAATAAAAAAAGAGAGAGAATTGTCAAATTAAATTCCAATCGTCCAATTATATATATAGTTGGGCAATTCTCATTTTTATCATTCAACAATCTGAATGGGTCCATTCTGAATGATGAGTGATTATACTTTTGATACTTTAAGTACAGTATTAGTACTTTTACCTAAGTAAAGGACCTGAATACCTCTTCTACCAGAGGATTTCAAAGTGGGAGGTGAGCCATGCTGATGGGGGCTCCAAACAGTTATAGGTGAAGCTCATCACAGTAAAACAAATCACACCATGATAATATTAATATATTTTTCAATGGAGATAAGACAAAGATTAGATAAGATATTCCTTTAGATATCAATAAAATAACAATGAATAGAAACAAGCAATATTAACAAGAAATATAAAAAAGTAAAAACACTTTAAACAATAAGAAATAAACAATTAGGAATAATATATACATTTTGGACAGACTCAACAGTTGACATTGCACTATTACACAGAGAAAAGTATTTATATTGCACAATTGTGTACATTATAGTGTAGTTATTGTCTGTTTTGGTGTGTGTGGTGTGCTGGGAGCAGTGCTGGTTGTACAGTCTGACTGCTGCAATATCGCTCCTTCACACACTTTGCAGTCTGTCGCTGAAGGAGCTCTTCAGTGTAGTTAAACTGTCCTGCAGGGGGTGGGAGTCATTCTTCAAGCTTATAGCCACCACCTCCACTGAGTCGAGGGGGCATCCCAGGACAGAGCTGCCTTATCTCATCTCTTGAAGTAAGAATAATGATTCAGAAACTCAAGTAAATCAACTAATGCTTCACTGTAAAACTACTCTAGTACAAGTAAAGATCCTGCATTGAAAACTATACTTATGAATAAATATGTAATGAGTAAAATTTATTTATTAAAGGTAAAAGTCCTCACTGCAGACTGTGACTTTTAAACAAGCCTACATCATCACCAGCACTTACAGGATGCATGCTGAAACATGACGTGGCATTCCTTCCTTCCGCTTGTGAGGGATGAAAAAGTTTTAATGCCACCTAGGGGTAGTTAAAAAAAAAAGAAGGGAGACGTTCCAAGATATTTTGGATATTACAGACTGTCAGACAAGAAACGGAACACTGATATACGCATATGCGAAGAGTGCATTGAGTGTAATAACACCAGGACTAACTCCAACTAATCATCAAGTCGTTTGTTTATTGTTTTTTAGTCTATAAATGTCAGAAAGTAGTGAAAAATGTCTATTAGGCCTATTATTTCCCATATGAATGAAGTTTATGTCAATGTGGATCAGCAAAAAAAGCAAAAAATAAATTGCTTGATTCATAAATGTTGTTGTCTGCCATTTTTAAAGTTGTCTTTGAATAAATGTTTTTAAAATATTTTTGTATTATGTTTATTCTTAGTACAACATACCAAGTTCAGTTGATTTAATTCTTTTAGTAAAATAAAATGAATTCTCGGCTGTTTGTTCCCTGAACTTAAATTATATATTAAAATCTAATGATAAATTTAACTTAATTTAAAACAAAACAATATTGATAATTGTGTTGTCTTTATGACTTTTATGTTTGTTTCTTAGGAACAGCAATAATATTTCTGGGTCAATTTGACAATGAAATTTAACAATGTTTAATCATCCAAAAGTGTCAGAAACCAAAAAATCCCAATAAACTGAAAGAAACTGAAATATTGTTTATATTTCATTATTAACTTCATTACTAACCATTTCAATCAATATTTATGGTGATCATAATTTGTCACATATCATGGTTCGATGAGGATAATTCACTCGTGAAATATGTGAAATGAACCATTCATATTTTATATATTGATTACACTTAAGCAAAGCAGAAGAAGTTTCATTTTGAAAAAATACATTTAACTTTTAATTTTTTTTATTTTAGATTTTTAAACTTTGAAATGGCTCAATTTGACCTGCGACACAACAGAAAGGTTTACTCAGTATAATTTAATTGAAGTTAGTTATTTTACTTTAATTCATTTTAATACAAAAAGTATACATGCTGATTTGAATTTTTTTTTTAAATTCAAAATATTAAAAAAGTTTGTTTTATTCCACCTTATAGTCCAAATCTTTAAAAAAAAAAAACTTTAAAAAAATTCAATACACAGTGGTAAAAATGAAAAAATATTAAATCTTCTCATTAGAGAAGCTAGAACCTACTTAAAAAAATAAAAAATAATAATAAAGATGGTACAATTTGTTCCCAGTTCAAAGTGGTGTAGAATAGAAAAGAAAAGCCAGAGCAATTCTCACTAACTTTTATTTAACCAGACTTGTTTTGATTAGCAAGCTTTACTGTACAAAGGTGTTTGTGAGTGATTCAATTTCAATACACAGATCAACTCTCAGCCAACACACTCAGAGGTAAAAGTTTGTGGTTCTGGTTACAGTTTCAGTTTGCGGAGAACCTCCTTGGTCAACTGTTTACTGTAGCGGTTGACCTTCCAGTGTCCTGGGCTCCATCCCAGCAGAAAACGATGAAAATCTGTCCAAGCAAATGCAAACATCTCCCTCCACTCTTTCTCCAGGGCCAAGAAGTCCACATCTCGACTCACAGATTGCTTTAGTTCAGTGAAATAATAGTCCAGCAGGCCTGGTACTCTCTTCTCACACTCCCTCTCCTCCATGCAGCTTCCTAAAAAGTACACAACATCTTTCATCCCACAGCCCCCGCCAACATACTGAAAATCCACCGCCGCCACGTCCCGTCCACTCTGGGAGAAACAGAAGTTTGCTAACTTGGCGTCTCCATGAACAATAGTCTTGAACACACACCCATTGAGTATCTTGTCGATGTCTCCGGCTGCCGCTTTGAGCTCGGCGTGGTCCATGACCTGCAGCTCGTCGGGCCGGGTCTCCAGGTGCCAGTAGGTGCCGACGGGCCACAGGCCGTCCGGGGCCACGCCCAGGAAGAGAGCATGGAAGTGGGCAAGCCAGCTGAGACAAGCCTTTATTTCTCTGTCCTTCACGCTCGTCCTATATGGAGGAAAACTATTTATCCAACATGAAATTTCTCTTTTCAGCCTCCCTGAACACCGGAGGTCTGCTGAAAATATTACTGTTTCCTTCATCTTTCTCATAAACACAATAGATATCTTTTAAAAAATCATTTAATTCCTTGTTTCAATTGTTTTTATCGTCTTCAAAATACACTGTTAACATCACAATGTCATATTTTAATTCTGCTTTTAGTGCTTTTAATGTCTATTTGAATGTCTGTTGTATTTTTCATGTGTTTTTATGACCTTGTGTATGAATGGTGGTATACAAATATATCTGTCTGGCCTTTATTCTCTTATCATATCTACACACATACAATATGAATAATGAATGAGGTCTAAAAAGCTGAACTGCTGACTTTCTAATTCATATTTAAGGGTTCTTGTGTCCAAAACTAATGAGCCATAAAGAAATGTTGTTTTTTTGTTGTTGTTTTTTACTTTGTAGCATGATGTGTTAAAAAGGCTTTGAATTCAAGACTGAGAATATATCCTCAGTTTTGTTTTTCAAAATTGGGATTTTTTTTTCCTCTTTTTTTTTTTTAAGAACCTGAAGAACAGATTACATTCTGTAATCACATAATGTTGATCAGCAAGAAAGCAAAAATAAATAAATTGTTTGATTCATATATGCTGTCATCTGCTATTTTTCCCCCATGAGTTGTCTTTAAATAAATGTTTTAAAAGTATTTTTGGATCATGTTTATTCTCAGTACACATTACTTACAACATACAGTTGATTTAAGTAAAAAATAAATAAGATAAATTAACTTAATTTTTTTTAACTTAACTGTGTTTCCTTTAGTTTAAGAAAATATAGTGGATTTACTCAATAGAATTACATTTTAAAAGTTGTTGAGTTGCATTACTACTTTAATTAAATTTACCTCACTTAAATTACGTGAACATAGATTTTAATAAACAAATAGAGATGTTGACATGGTGGGTTTTAGTCATTTTTAGTCAAATTATATTTAAATGTTACTGTTTTTAAGCAAAAAGTTAAAATATCAAAAAGGGATTTGTAATTCTCCACCACAATTATATCCTGGCAGTGTGAAGAAATTAGGAAATGGCATCATTTTGATTAAAAAAAAAAAAGAGGTTTTTTTTCCTTCTCCTTTGCAAAGCTACAGATTTGAAGCTGCATGCATCATTTTCTGTGTTCATACCTTCTCAGATCATAACCAGCCACATCCAGATCCTCCAGCACGATCAGCATCTCGTCTCCATGGGAACAGGCAGCAAGGCAGGCAGGGGTCCGACAGCTCTGATTGGTGGAGTAGTTCTGGTACCAGTGCGTCTCCACCTGGTAGGATCTCACTTTACGCGTGTGTGAGCGGTCTGTGTTCCAGCCTCCGGGGTGCTCTGCCTCCTCCGGGAACTTGACGTGTTTGACGACCACAGAGGGCCGCTCGCAGCCCTCCAGGTGCAGCCGGACTATCTCCCCATAGCCGCTCCACAGAGTCTGGATCTTTGCACCGACACGCAGGGAAGAAGCACCGCACGCCTGCAGGATGAGGTCCTGGTGCTGCTGTTTCATTTCCAGTCCAACTGAACAACAAAGAGGACGTGCAGTGTGTGTTTTACCATCTATTAACTACATCTGATAAAGTAGAAATTTAAGCAGTAGTGTAAAAAGTATTCAGATCCTTTACTTAAGTAAAAGTACCAATCACACACTGCAGAATTACTCCACTACAAGTAAAAGTCCTGCATTCAAAACCGGTTTATTTAAAAGTACAAAATTATCAACATCAAACTGTACTTAAAGCATCAAAATTAAAAGTACCCGTTATGCCGAATGGACCCACTCAGATTGTTTTATATATTCTAAATATATCATTGGATTTTTATTATTTATGCATTTATGTAAGAAGTGCTTTAATTTTGAAAAGATAGGGCTCATTTCAACTACTTAATATACTTTTATGTGGTTGAATTAAAAAAATGTCTATTCACTTCAAATTTATCGTGTTTTTTATTTTAAATCTCGACCTGAAAAGTAACTAAAGCGGTCGGCTAAATATAGTAAAAAGTACAACATTTGCCTCAAAATGTAATGAAGTAGAAAAAAAAGGTAATACTCAAGCAAAGTACAAGTACCTCAAAACTGTAAATTGTAAATGTACTTAGTTACATTCCACCAGTGAATTTAAGGTACTTTTCACTGCACTAGATTTGTTTTACAGCTTTAGTTTGAGGTTTTTCACACTCTTCTTGTCCAGTGAAAACCTTCAAATTTGGTTATTTTGAGTTTATGAGTTTGTGATAATGAAAAGGATAAACTGGTCCTATATTCTTGTATATTCTGTTACTTTCTAAGCTCGATAAACTATTGAAAAACCCTCTTGGATCAGCTGGAAATGCATAATCAAAAATCTAAAATTAAATAAATAAATAAACAACTGTTTTTCTGGCTTTTTAAAGACATGTGGTTCTCACAGGACAGTGATGCTACAAACATATGATGAGCTTATAGAATATGATGCATTGCTGCAGATTAAACTACCCAACAGTTTAAAAAGGAGTTCAAATGAGCACAACCTTAAACATTTACAGCATTAAAATGCAACATACAGAGCATTTATCTGACAATACTTACATACTTATTTATAAGTGGAGTATTTCTTACTGAGTGGTATTAGTACTTCTACTTGAGTAAAGGATCTGAATACTCAATTTCATTCCCTACACATGGATCATGTTGTTATTGTTGCTGATGGTCACTGTTCTATGGTATGTCACTCACCTGACTCACAAATGATCAAGCTTGGTGCATCCAGGCTACAATAAGAAGCCAAAATAATATGGAAATTATTAGTATGTGACAATAACTGTCACAAAATATACCAAAACTCTGTAGAGACAGAATGTATGAGCTTTAATTTCCACTCAGCTTCATGTCAGATTACAGGAAGTGTTCTCTGCAGCCTGCTTTGTTGGGTTTAAAGCTGCAGGCGTGAAATAAAGGAAGGCAGGTGAACACCACTGCCACCTGCTGGACTGGAGACCATCCAGAGTGGCATTTTGTATGATTTTAATTAATTAAAGGAGGGAAAGAAGAGTATATAAGTATAAATAAATAATTAAATAAATAAATAAATAAATAAATAAATAAATAAATAAATAAATAAATAAATAAATAAATAAATAAAAATGTTTAGATAAATAAATAAATGCAAAAGATGCATATGTGTTTTTTTTTTCTTTTTTTAACATTTAATTCACATTTATTTTTACATTTCCACATGTATTTATTTTTTATACATGTATATATTTATTTATATTCACTTTATTATTTATATTCACTTATTTATTTATTTATTTATTTATACTTCGTTTATATATGACGTTTATATATACGTCATTTTTCGTCCCTCATAGGAGCGGACACTGTGTGAAGCAAAAAAAAATAAAAAGTTGCTGCTAGAAGTGAGTTATTGTAGTTTCACTTGTTTATTAGTGAGGATAAAGGAAGTACAGTGTGTGTTTTTAGCATTTGATAGTATTAGTATCAAGTTCAAGTTGCTGGAGCCAATCCCAGCTGACATTGTCCGCTGGAATAGCTTTAAATGATTCCTTGACCCAGAAAATGTATATTTTCACACCAAGATTGACCTTTTAAGTGGCTTGGAAGGTATATTGCTTCTCATGGACTTTATATGACTGCCATCTCTGATCCGCAATCTTGATGAAGTGGCTGCTACCAGAAGTTGAAAGGTATGGTGATAGAGAGCATGTGGAAAAAATTTGGTGCTTTCGTCTGGTGTGTCCCCTTTATTAAGCTAAGCCGCCTGACTAAACCACTTACGCTCTCATCCACTCCTACGGGCAATTACGAATCACCAATTAAACCTAAGCTGCATGTCTTTACACTATGGGAGGAAGCCGGAGGAAGCCAGGACCCAGAGAACCCACGCTGACACGGGAGCCACAGGCCGAATTTGAACCTGAGGTGAAAGTGCTAAAAAAAACTTGAGCTAAAGTGAAGCCCAATAGTCCAACACTGTCTGTAAATTTAAGTCCTTGTTCCTCAGAGATATTTCTATGTCAGGTCATGTCATTTCTGATCAAAAGCTTTGCAATGTGTGCACCCAGAGTGTTAAACTCTGGGTTTGGAACCACTTCTATCAAGCAGTGTTTTCCAAACCTCTCCTGGAGTGCCTGTTGTCCTGCATGTTTTACATTTCTCCCTGCTCCAACACAGCTGATTCCCATTATGAATTCCTGAAGTTGCTTGATAATGAGATAATCAGCTGAATCAGCACGGAGAGATCCAGAACACGCTGCTCAAAAGTTTAAGAGGTCACAGCTGATAGATGACAAAGTCAATAACTAGACATCTTTGTGCAGTAGATTCATTTAGACATCTAACAGATACAATGTACATCATTTTGAGAGCTACACTCATCTTTGTTTCTTAAATTCATTTTCAAATGTCTACATAGTCTAGCCCCACAGCCTCTTTCCAGATTCATCCAATGACGTGATGGTAACAGAGTAACCAGGAGCATGGTGACTGGTAACTGAAAAAAACCATACAGTAGATCTACATTTAGAACTGAAATCAAATTAATATATAAAACATACGGATATAAAACTGTTCACAACAAAGGTTAAGTGTTGGCAAAAAGAAAACAAAGCTGAACACATTAACTCTTCGAGTCCTGGTATTTAAGTAGATGTAGATGTTATATTTAATAATATACAGTACAGATTTTGTGGTATAAGATATGACATATTTATCCTGCAGTGGGGAAATTTAGTCGTCACAGCAGCTCAAGACACAGAAGCATAGATATAAAAAACAGAATAAAGAATATAAAAAATAAGACATACAGTATACATACATTCTAAACACCCTATATACATTAATTACTTATATGGCTGCTATTTGGCATTCATTGTTAATAAATATTTTTTGTGTTTGTTTGTTTTCCTGAGAGTACTTTGCATTTTTCAGATATTGCACATTAGAGAAAAATATTTTACCATGTTAAATAGGTTGTTGCATGTAGTAGTATCAATGCATACATATATATATATATATATATATATATATATATATACAGAGGATATACACAGTATAGTATGTGGTATTATAGTGGTATTATATTAGTGTACTGTGTAATTTAGTTTTTATATCCTATAATGCTGATTATGTATATGTCTTGTATTATTGTATCATGTAGTTTTAGCATGTTGATCATTTACATCATTTTGTGCTGATTATGTTGTTGTTCATGTACAAGCCCAACTAGGGACAAGAGGTGGAAAATTAGCAAGAGCTATAAACTCTTTGTACAGCACATCAGTTGCATTATTTGTGTTGTACCTAAGTTGAATTTTTTGTTTGATCGAATTCAAGGTCAAGTGTCATTGTAAAAAAAAAAAAAACCTGTTTAGTAAATTGCTGTAGACTTCTATAGTCCGTCCCAGTAGGAAACTCTCAACACAAACAGTCCTCGTCTTTTAATTATTATATTTTTACATAGCTTTCCATTTGTAAAGTCCACACCTTTCCACACAAGTCCAGATTTACAACTTAATTTGCATTTCATGATTCACTGAGACTCTACAAGTCACAAGGCATGTGGAGTGTGAGTTTAGTTAGGTCTGTTCAAAAAAATAAACAAATAACAATCAAATCTATGTACTGAGTTGTTAGATTTGAATAACTCCAATGAGGCATAAATACAAACAAGAAAGCACTGGATCCTTACACACATCAGGATCCACCAAAGGCAAGGTAAGTCTGTTCTATATTCCCTCACATGGATAAATGTAACATCTAGAATATATATAAATACATAGAACAGCAAAAGCTTAATGTAAGCTTAGGTGTTACAGCTGATAAATCCAGTTGGCTTTCTTAAAGTGTCAGTTTTTCTGATCTTTATAGAAACTATGGAAAGGATAATACATCTACTTCTGCTTCTTTCAGGTCAGTGTTATTAGTTCCTTTCAAGTTATGAGAAGTAATGTAGTAATTTTCAATATATTTACAACAGCTTATCTGACAACACATGATAGACTCTGTCCACATCAGTTTCCACTGCTTTCTTCTCATTGTCTGTATAGTATTTTATCACTAAAAAATTGCATATAATTTGCTTTTTTTTGACTGCATTGTAATCCTTACATATCATTCCCATTTTCTTGCACAGTGCTGTGTTTTCTGTCCTCATGTGTCCCCCAGCATCAGTACTTCTTAGTTAATAAGGAAAAAACCTGGTTGGAGGCGCAGAGCTACTGCAGACAGAATTGTTTTGACCTGGCCACTATAGACGACATGGGAGAGATGGAAACAGCTCTTAAAGCTGTCCAGGACAAGAACGATGATCCTGTGTGGATAGGGGTTCGACAAGAGAACACTTCAGGGTGGCACTGGTCTCTGGCAGACAAAGATTTCTACAAAAAGGGAGAAAGAGACTATTTGATTTGGGACATGGAATCAAATGCGAGATGTGGGGCTTACAAAGGGGGGCAACTGGATGAACGTTTCTGTTATTTCCATCAACGTGCAATTTGTTTTGATGGTGAGTC
Source organism: Centropristis striata (assembly GCF_030273125.1). Classification (NCBI taxonomy): domain Eukaryota; kingdom Metazoa; phylum Chordata; class Actinopteri; order Perciformes; family Serranidae; genus Centropristis; species Centropristis striata. The sequence continues at coordinate 21,043,669 of NC_081524.1, read as the reverse complement.
TTTCAATTGCCCACTATGTCTAAACAACAAAAACTCTATACAACTTTGACTCATTTATTTTTGATTTTTCATTTCATTTCATTTTTAGGAAAAAAGCATGGTCGTGACCAGTATGTTCTCACTGCAACAACGATGCGCTGGTCTGATGCTCAGGACTACTGCAGGACTTTTCACACAGATCTGGCCAGTGTGAGGAACGAGGAGGAAAGCCTGATAATCCAGGAAGTAGCCGGTGACCTGAGGGTGTGGGTTGGCCTCTTCAGAGACGACTGGGGGTGGTCAGACCAGACGAAATCTTCGTTTAGATATTGGAAAGCAGGCCTATTTCCTGCAATCTCTTATCCTGGAAAATGTGGTGCTTTGTCAAGAAGAAATTCTGGTCAATGGGAAAATCTGTCATGTGATGCAGCGCATCCATTCCTCTGTAGCTGTAAGCAAAGTTGTTCTTTTATATTCTTTATACTAAAAAAAGTAATCAAAACGAAGCCTAAAATTGTGAAATTTCTGTCAAAATCACTTTATTCTTCATGTATCATTTAAAATGTTGCCAAAAATAAACCAATTTGGAATAACTAGATCCTGTTAAAAACGTAAAATTATGCACTTCTCAGCGAAAAACTGTGAAACCATGATTGATTATGCTGAGACGAACGGTCATGTGACAAATATTCACTGAAAATCTGTTTACACAGAGCTGAGAGGAGAGGACAGGAGAGGCTGGAAATATGCAAAAAGTTAAATATGTAGAGCATGTGATGACCCTTTTTTTTCTCCAACATGTGTGACTCTTGTGGCAACTTGGAGAAGTGTTATGTGTTAAAAAAAAATGAGATGAAATTTTTTTTTCTAATGATTTATGTCCTTATAACGGTATTATTTTCGCACAAAAAAACATTTTTGAGTTGTTCTAACTTCTAGTTGTGATTGTGCTGATTCCATAGAGCTGCAGGACTTTTATATTGTAGTGAATAAAATGTAAAAAGAGCAACATCAAAAAAAAAAAAACGCCATGAAACCATTTGGGGTTCAGAGTGTTACAGTGTGATCAGTTAAAGCTGGAGTTCTGGACTCAGTTATGGTGCCAGCAGCTCAGTGCAGCACTGCCATTCACTCTCCTCCTGGCAAAATAGCAATAGGTCAGCACACCAGCTTTAAGTATCATGGGTTGTTTGATGAAAAATAACAAAATGTGTGTGTCTCTTTATATCAGGTCCTGTTGTGAGTTTCATTAAAGTGAGAATCAGCTCAAACGGCTTGGATCTGAACGATGCGGCAGTGCAAGATCAGTTACTGAATCAAGTAAGTCACAGGAATAAAATAATCTCCCTAATGTAGAGTTAATGTTTTTGAAATTGATGATAGACATGATTGACTAGTATAATGTTGCCACTGTGTAGTTTACTGCTTGATGTAGTAAATTTAGTCTAGCTGGTTGTAAACAACAAATACCGGGAGGAAGATTAGAGGTAATTAGTGGTTATAGTAAAGTAAATGCATCCTGACTCAGACTTTGGTAATGTGGTGGAAGGACAATTTCTACACCAAACGCTAAGGAATTCTTAACCACACAGTTTAGGTATCAGACTGTCACGCTGGAAAATAAGTTTGACTTTAAAAAAATGTCCATCAAAAGCTCTTGAAGCTTTGGAATTTCTTCTGCCATACATATATAAATGTACTGCTCTTGGAGACGGTTTTCTTCCAAAAAAAACGCAAGTCAATGTGTTTCTGCAGTAGCCGAAAATACCCCATAACTATGTTTGTAGTTAACAGCGCCCTCTAGTGGCTAATTATGAAAGATGCCAAGAAAGAAGTGACCTTACGGAGTTTAAAAATAAAAGGGAAAGTGAAGATATGTTGCTCAAATGCATGTAGTTGTACTGAGGGCCACTTCAAGTGAGGGTGCGGGCCGGATGCGGCCCCCGGGCCTCCAGTTGCCCATCCCTGATCTAGAGTAATCGTAGTTTTAAAACAATATTAGCACATGATCATTATATCAAAAGCATCTTACATGATTAATATATAAATGCATAGAGAGAGGGCACACACAGTGAATTAGGCATGCATTTGATAGTGACCTTTGATAGTGGCCTGCGTCATGCACAGAGACAGACAACAGAGACAGACAAAGAAACAGAATAACAGATTTTTTTAACACATACCAAGTAATAATGTGAGTTTTAAGAAGCGACTTTATCTACTTTTAATTTAAGTTGAGGTGGCAACAAGCTTGTTACACATTGAACCATTTAGCAGCTAGGAGTCAGATATTTTCTGCAGGACTTGGAATTGGAATTAGAACCAAAAAAAAGCTAACCAGAGCTAAAAGAGAGTGAATACTGAACTGACCTGCTGCTGAATGTGTAAAAAACGATCAACTTAAAAGGTGATATGTTGTGCTTTCAAATTATTTCCACTACCCTTAGGTGGGGGAAAAAATGTTATTTGTGATTCAATATTTGCTTTGAATTTGTTCATTTTTTTTTCTATTCCTCAGATCAAGCAGAAGCTCAGCAACACAAGTGTGACGAATGTTTTAGGGTGGAAAAAGCAGCCTGATGGAAGAGTTTTTATGAAGGAACGGAACTGAAATGGCAAAAAGGGAGAGAGAAGTAGTTTTTGCTCTAAACTCTTGGAGCATTTCTATATGTAAAATGTACTTACACATCAATAAATTAAGTGAAGTAGTAGTAGTTTAGAAGTTTAGATGTATTCAGACTGTTTACTTAGGCTATTGTAGAAGTACTCTTTTTGCAGAAAATATACATATTTTATTATATATTATGTAGACCTATGATGTTATTAGACTGTTGATGATGATACATTTTGTAAGCAGAGTTTCACTGTTGTGGCTGGTCAATGTTGATCTAGTTTTAAATACTTTATATCAGGTATTTCAGTCCAGTTGTTTAGGGTCAAGCTGCCTCTTAATGGTCTGATGGGTCAAATTCAAATTAATGGGAGAGGAAAAAACACCTTTGTATGGGAAAAATGTAGACATAGACTATTTTGGTTTGCTTTTCGAAAAACTTTTAGTATTATTTTGATGCGGATTGGACCCAAGAACAGAAATTTAGAATATAATAACAGCCAGTTTTCTCTCTGATGTTCTGGTTTACTCATGTAGGTCAAACAGAGGTATATCATCATGACTCTTTGTACAACTCGTTAGCCTATTAGTAGCTACTTTCACTTGAGTAAAGGATCTGAATAGGTCATAAATGTATTTATTTACTTTGCACCACTGTTTTGTCAGTTTTTTCTTCCAATCCATTGTTAATAAAGTATTATTGGAAATGTTAATCTTCCATGTCTTTATTGTAAAGCTCAGAGAAATACATTAACCCTTTGATGCACAACATATAAACACCTTCTAATGCACAACATGGGTCAAAAAAATGACCCGCATCAATTTCCCATGTTATTTCATGTTGGCTGTTTGTTTGAATATCTTTTTTTTTTTTTTTAATTACAACAGATCATTATATCCATTTTTCCATTATTATTATTTATTATTCTGGGTATAAAACACCTCTTCTCACCTGTCGGTCACGTTGATGGTAAATTCTGAATGAAGTTTCTCGACTTCTATGGCACGGATCATTTAAGTGCAAGAAGGGGGTATTATGTCCGCTGTAATTGTTCACATGTGGGCATGTTTGCTGTTAGATACTATGATATAGCCTGGATGTATATGTTAATAGTGCTTTGCTCTGGTAATAGTACTTAGTACTCAGAATCTGTTCAAGCCCTAGACATTTTGAAGTATGTTTTTGCTTATGAGCTAGTACACCCCCGCTAACGCTTCCACAGTGGTACATTCCACATGACAGCTCAACCTGAGCGAGCCTCCATGCCGAGCCCACCACTCTGCTAGAAGCACTGAAAGCTGACTTTTAACAGACAACTCCGCGTTTTACTTGTGCCGTCATAGTCTAATTTCACACTATTAATCACCAACATGTCTGCTCCGAAGAAGGGAGACTTGTCTTCAAGCGAAAAGGAGTTATTTGAGGTTATTACAGCAGGTAAGCCTCTGCGGCTAACGCTAATCCCCCTAGAAACCCACACAGGCGGTTAGCTCCTGTTAGCTTGTTTCATAAGTTACGTTAAAAATATTAATACATGTTATGTAATAATGTCAGACTGGTGTTTTTGCTGCTTGGTGGCTGCCTTGTTAAACCACAGCAGTTAACTTAAATTTGTGTTTGCTAACTAGACTTGGTAGTGGCTAGTAACAGATGACAGTTAGCTTGCTAATAATGTGTAACGTGTAGCTTTCTCCTGATTTGATTGCTGTCTTAACCCTCTGGAGTCTCCAAAAGCACCAAAGCATGACTTCTTCATGGCATCCAGACTAGAAAACAAAGCAGCGTGGAGCCCTACTGTAAATATACCTCTAAAGTTCTGGCTGTAAACTCCATGAGGCCAGTTTCAGTTTGATGATGATATACCAAGTAAAATTGGAGACAAGATCAAATATATTTTGTATAAAATTATAGAACTGGATATCTTATATGATATATTTGCAACCTTTCTTCACATTTGCAACATTTAAAATTCCTTATTGAGCATGATAGTGTTTTAAAAGACACAAAATGACCAAAAAAAGACACAAAATAACTAAAAAAGACACAACAAAAGACACAAAATAACAAAAAAAGACACAACAAAAGACACAAAATAACAAAAAAAGACACAACAAAAGACACAAAATCGTTACACTAAACACACAAGACACAAACGAAATAGAGCCACACGAGATCAAGATCACATTTATGTTGGTTGTTTTCTTTTTTTCTTTTTGGTTCAAAATGTTGATCCAGTAAGTCAGAATAAAAAATAAAATAAATATTATTAGGTCGCATCGGTGAGGTTGTGCTGGAAAAAAATAGACCAACATGGCATTTAAACATTTTTAAGTGGTGTATACAGGCAGGATGAAAAGGATTCAAAAATGGACAAAATAGCCCAAGACTCCATGGAGTTAACAAGCCCACCTCAGTGAACTTTATTGCCCTTTATATGTATTCTATGTTGAAATGTTTGTATCGTATATGTATTATGTAACAATTACATTATAACAGATCAATTAGGTACTAAATCTAGGTAAAAACAGGTGGGTTTACTGTCTAGAGCTGCATAAACTGTATAAAATGTATTTAAAATGCAGTAATTTTTTTTATGATCTTAGGAAACGTCCAAGAGGCTTCAAGGTTGCTGGGCTGTAAGGATGTTCGAGTAAACTGCTTAGACGAGGTAATAGAGCTTCTTTTATTATGATTTAACCTTTTTTGTGCATGTTAATTTGTACAAAGGACACAGGTCCTAAAGTGGTAAGTGTATTTGATGATAACCCTACTGTATCCTTTCAGATTTCAAATCTCAAATCATTGGTGAGAAATTATTGTTCTCAGGCTCCCTCCAATGATGACAAAAAATAAATGTGTATGTGTGCAAGTAGAACAGGTAGAAAATGGTAGAATGGAGGTAAAGTGTTTTAGTGTGATGTGTTTCCACTATTCCCTGTGTGTTTGTTTAATTAGGCTTCAGTTTATGTATATATTTTATATGTATATACTGTATGTATGTTATGTATATGAAACACAAAAAAATGTTGCACAATAAAGGATGAATAAAGGATCTTACTGGTTACATCTTGTTATATTTTTGAAAACTTCATTTACACACTGGCAGGTAATTTGAGCAGACTTAACCTGCTGCAATTTCTAATACATTTTTCAAGACATTTCATCCTCAAATAGTACACACACACACACACACACACACACACACACACACGCACACACAAAACATTAGATGCACAATCTGAGGCTTGTCCTGCAAAAAATGTGTAGGTGCCTTTTGTCTTGTAGAAGAGTAGATGTGCTGATGTCCTTAAGCAAAGCTCTGCCTTTGTTCAGTACCATATGTGAAGGACAAGGGGACCACACATAAAGAGTCACCGTGTTGAAGGGCTTTGAAGGGGTCCTTAATGTCTGGCCTTCCTTCCGTCTGTCTGTCACTCCTTTGTGTCCACCTGTCACAGTCAGGTGTTTAAAACAGATGTTCTGTTAAGTAAAGGAAGCTATGAGTTTTCAATTATTATTCATCGATATTGTACAGTATTTGTCAGCTTTTTTTGTCTCGTCCACAGTACGGGATGACTCCTCTCATGCACGCTGCTTACAAAGGAAAGGCAGACATGTGCAAGTTGCTGCTGCAACACGGAGCGGATGTGAATTGCAATGAACATGAGCACGGATACACAGCGCTGATGTTTGCTGGCCTGTCAGGTATTTTCTATATGTAAGAGGTGAAATATTGTCAATGTTCGAGCATATTTCCTTGCTTGAGTTGTGACTGTTGTTCCTCTGTGTGCAGGAAAGACCGATATCACGTGGATGATGTTGGACGCGGGGGCGGAAACAGACGTTGTCAACTCTGTTGGGAGGACCGCTGCACAGATGGCCGCCTTTGTCGGTACGTCTGTTTGTGACATGCACACAACAGTCCAGTGTTGTTAAGCCTTGTATCCTTATACACACAAAGGCTCTGGGATCACAAAGCACTTCTCAGTCCCAGCAATCCGAAAATGCAAAGATCAATGTTATACCATTGTGTAAATACCTATTTATAAATATCTATTTACAGTCAGATTTATTTGAAAAAAGTCACAAGATCGACAATTACTAGGTATCATTTTTACAGTGGCAGATGTCTGTGAGATGCTGTTAAATTTGACTTCTGTTCATGTTCCTCTGAAAGCTAAACTTCCATTTTTCAGCATCCTTAGGGCACTTGCACTATGCTGCTAGCCTGAACATACTGACCAAATCAAATGCATTTTGAAAAAAACATCTTGTTTGGCTCCAGCTGGTCTGAAGTTGGTAAAATCAGTTTGAAATTCTTTTCACTGATCAAACTGTCTTGTGTTGTACTTAAATAGTAATTTGCTTTCACTAAATATAAACATGTAACAAACACGACATTTATGTTGAAAAATGAACCGTCTCTTCTTTTCCCCCGCAGGGCAACACGACTGTGTCACAGTGATCAACAACTTCTTCTCCCGGGCCCGACTGGATTACTACACCAAGCCCCAGGGTTTGGAGAAGGAACCAAAGCTGCCGCCAAAACTTGCCGGACCCCTCCACAAGGTCATCATGAGCACCAACCTGAACCCTGTCAAGGTAGGACACCGCTGGACAGAGAAGGGTGGTCGAAAGATGCTGTTTTATAGTAAATGTTTTTACAAATAAGTATATATCTTTACCCGACAGCAGATATAACATTTTTGTGCACAAAGGTTTTTGTCTCCAAACACACCAGCAGCCAATTACACTGATTATATTCCTTCATGCAGCGAGGGGACAAGTAATCAGAGAACTCATCAGCCGCTGTAATGATGAGTTAGATTGGAAACCAGCATGTTCTTGGGCCTCTTGGGTCGTTCACCACACATTAGAGCATAAAACAGCATTCATTTTGTTCCAAAAATACATGCATTTGAGCTAGTTTGTACAATATTGCCTAGTGTTGAGGCTGAAAGGGGAACTGGACCAATTTTACACACCAAGTCTATGTGGGGGTAGAAATACTGTATGTATGTAAACAAAAATGGTATGCAGCCCTTTGTGGCTTCACACAGAGCATAAAATCTGATAAATTGCCTCAAGTAATGTTACTGGAAGACGACAAGTTTGAATTTGGAAAGAAGTGACCAGATCTCTGAAGCCTGCTCCTCATTTCTTGTGTCAGGTTTTTTTTTGCCAACTTACTCACTTTCCATTTAACTTAATTTAATTGTGGAAATGTGTATTTCGGGATTGTCATTATCTTTGACAACTTATACACTCAAGTGCCTGCATAATTAATAAATAAAAATGATTGTTAGCTGCAGTCTACTTGCATTGTTAACTGAACAGAATTGGAAGAAAATAGACGCTTCATTTTACAACAAAAGGACGCAGTAAATACACTCCACAAAGTCTGTTTTGGTTTAAAAAAAAGTTGATTATTGTAAAAAATTGAGTAAGTATCTGTTATGTCTTGCAGATGGTGATGCTGGTGAAGGAGAACCCTCTGATGGCCGAGGTGGAGGCTCTGGAGAAATGCCGCCGGGTGATGGAGCTCATCTGCGAGAAGTGCATTAAGCAGCAGGACATGAACGAGGTGCTGGCCATGAAGATGCATTTTATCAGCTGCGTGCTGGGAAAATGTGCGTCCTTCCTCAAGGACCGCGAGGACAAGCTGGACGGTCTCATCAAGAGGTGAAACTGTGATATTATATGATATTTGTCCAAATAGTCAGATTGGGGTTTTCCTTATTTACCAAAGGGCAACATTGAGGTTTTGCACAATAGCTGCTGCTCCTGATTTAACACTGCACATGACAAAATTTTGTGCAATCTTTAGCATCTGGGAAAAGCAGGTGTAACATCTGCAGCACTGTTGCATCAGACACAAACAGAAGGGGAGAGACAGGTCAAAATAGAGAAAGAGATGCAGATATAAAGACGCACTATAAACCTGTTTAACAAGACAAGAGTCTGTTATTTTTCACACAACTTCATGTTTCTGTTTCTTGTCCATCCCTTGTGCCTATTTGTCCTGACCTTAAGTCCAGTGTTCAGTGATTGAAGCAGCTGGGAATAGTCATTCAATATACCATTATATGATCTATTTACAAATATTTCAAATAAGCCAGTCAAAGAAGTTTTAAAGGTTTCAAAATTTCCTACTAATTTTCAAAACTTATTAAGTCTCTGAAGTTTTTGTTGAGCTGACAACATGAAGTTAATTAAATTCTTCTTATTTTTTGCGCTCCATTGCTTTAGTGGCACTTCATGCAAATCAGATGAGCTACTGAAAATGAGTGGCAGAGCTCTTTTACATCAGTAAAATCTTAGTAAATTCCGTGCTGAATTAAGAACTTGCAGTGCCTGATAGCTATATATATATATATATATATATATATATATATATTTTTTTTTTTTTTTTTTTTTTTTTTTTGAGTAATGTTTTTATTGCAACAACAACACACTGTTGCTACAAACAACAAATATCCAACTACTTATTATGATTACGATTGACAGTAATGTAGCAAATACACATCTGGAAAGAAGTGAAGAGCAGTAAAAAAAAAAAAAAAAATTTTTTTTTACAATCATCTCAATTTCAATTTTGAGAGAAAATGCTATTTTTTTAAATGGAAAATTAAAAATAATTATTATTATAAGTAAGTAAACAAACAATACAGTACCTATAGCTTACCACCTCTACTTTTCAGTCAGTATATGTTATTTTTCTACCGGCTTTGTAAATATATCTCCCTCTGTATGGAGGATGAAGAATTATCTTTCTGTCGGTTCTGTCTCAGTCAGTTCTGTTACTCAGGTGGCTCCATTTTTACTCCAGGTTTGGTAGAATGTTATGCAGATTTAGACTCCCTTGTAGGTATTTTTTGACAAGACAAGAACGGAAATTACCTCGACTGGAGCTCTGTCTATTCCAACATCTTCTGCTTTACAATTATGAAAGTTTTCCTAATGTGTGTCTTGTGATTCTTGATCCCTGTCCTGCAGTTTGCTGAAGGGTCGGGACAGCGACGGCTTCCCCGTGTACCAGGAGAAGTTTCTCAGAGAGTGCATCCGCAAGTTTCCTTACTGCGACGCCACGCTGCTGCAGCAGCTGGTGCGGAGTATCGCCCCTGTGGAGATCGTGAGTCTGGATGAACGAGTGAAACTGATAAGAGATTATAACATACTATATGCAACTTTGTTTTTTTAAACCCAGTATTTTGCTGCTACTCTGTATATCACAGTAGATCTGAAAGATAAGCCTCTCGTTTTACTTTACATTGGATTTGAATGAGACTCAATGCAAAACTAATGAAAAACTATTAAAAGCCAATTAAAGACTAATCTAAGAATGAGTGAATACAGTAAATAATTAGATGGATAAGGATAAAAATAAATGAATAATGAAAATAATTAAACCCAATTAAAGACTTCACAAAAAAGAGTAAATACAGTAAATAATTAAACAGATATGAATTTTAAAAAAAATAAGATTCAACTACAAAAGTAAAATACAGTAAAGAATTAAACAGAAAACAATACAAATAAATTATAAAACCCAATTAAAGACTAAACTAAAAAAGTTAACAATTAGACAAATATACAAATATCTATACCTATTAAAAGCCAGACTAAAACAGTAAAAGACAATAAATAGACATAGATAAAACTTGCTTGACTAAAATAGTTGGTGTTTTGTTTATGCATTGTAAAACACTATATGTTGCATTTTCATCATTCTAAGCTGTACACAGTCTAATATTTCAACTTTCTTGTTTTTTCACCAAGTCAAATTCCTGAATATTGCACCTTTTGTCAAATATTTAATTTTTTTTTCTCTTTGTCATGGCAGGGTAATGACCCCACAGCTCTGTCGGTGCTGACTCAGGCCATCACAGGTCAGGTCGGCTTCATGGACGCAGAGTTTTGTACCTCCTGTGGAGAAAAAGGAGCCGAGAAGAGATGCTCCCTCTGTAAAATGGTGAGCGCCAAAATGACAGCAATTACACTACCGCTCAAAAGTTTGGGGTCACTTGTAAATGTCCTTGTTTTTGAAAGACAAGCAGAATTTGTTTTAAATGAAAATGGCAGACATACAGTGTAGAAATTGTTAACTTGGTAAATGACTATTAAAGCTGGAAACGACTGATTTTCTCATTGATCATTAAAACACCTGAGCATTATGTTAGCACAGCTGAAAAATTTGAGAAGCAATAAAATGATTCTTCCTCAGGCTGGCTGAGTATCTAGAGGAGAAGTTGGAGATTTGTACAGGTTAAAATTATTATTTCTACCCTTGTTAATGTCTTTAATATATTTTCGATTCATTTTGTAACTCATTTCATTACTAAAACAGTTTGTTTTCATGGGAAACAACACCAAACTTTTCAGTGGTAGTGTATACATTTACCTCTTTTCTACATATGCAGAAACTTTTTGACTGCAACTTATCAGCAATAAAAGTTATGAAACAATGAAAATCTTTTCCTCTATTTAAGTTTTTCAAATCACATATTCACATTTAAATTTGTAATACAATTTAATTTCATAACAACAATACACTAATAATGTTTAAAACTATCTCAATGTTGGCACGTATCCTCTCTTTATGTTTGTATAATTAAGTCAACACTGTTTATTTATTTATGGTACAAGGTGATCTACTGCGGCCAGGCCTGCCAAAAGCTGCACTGGTTCACCCACAAGAAAGTTTGCAAGGCGCTCCAGCAGCAGCGAGAGAAGCAGGAGGAGGAATCAGCCAAACTGAGGATGCAGCAAAGCAAAGGTACTTCATCTGTCTGAGAGAGAGAATGTGACACAGACTGAAACACTACAGCACAGTAAACACTCCTCTCACACACACAGATTATATCAATGGAGTGGGACTTCTTCATGATAATAAAAAGAACTAGAAATAACAAGTAGTGTCTAAAGACGGTCAAATATCTGAAAACTGTGACCAGGGGAATGTGTATTGAGTTTGGTGTTTATTTCAAAGACACCATCCATCAGAGTACTCTAGTAAAATGTGCAAACCTGAAAGAGTATGTTTGTTTTTCTTTTTTTAAATATAATATAAGCATAAACAAAATATACAAATACAATTAAATATATATATATATATATATATATATATATATATATATATATACATATATAAGTAAATAATAAATATAAAGGCTCTGTATTTTTGTTAATTTTATTTTAAAGTTTAAAAAAATCTGAGCAGGTTTTTTTAATCAAAAAATACAAATATAATATAAATTTAAAAAACATAAGTATATAATAAAAGGCTCTGTATTTTTGTTTTATTTTTTAAAGAAAAAAATCAGAGTATTTTTTAAAAATACAAATATAATATGAATAAAATGTAAATAATATAAGTAAATGTCAAATATAAAGGCTCTGTATTTTTGTTTTAATTTTTGAACAGAAAATAAAAGCTACAAAATTGAGTTATTTCAAATGGGTAAAAATTTGATTTTTAAAGAAATGTGTAAAAAAATATATAATAATAATCAGATTTTAAAAATACAACATGGCTAACATTGCAGTCTAGGCATATAATATGTGTTTGTGTACACTAAAAGAAAGAACAAAGTACAAAATAATCTCATTGACCTTTCTCCCCCAAACACTTTCTATTTATTGGTTTCCTTGCAAGAAACATTTCAGCTTTTGGATATATTGTCATGAGCATTCGAAATATATTGGAATGATGTTGAAGCCTATTTAAATGACATTAAAGTGTTGCACAAATCATGTTCCTGTGTGGGTTTCACTTTTTTTGTATTATCTGTGTTTCAGAGGAGAGTGCAGACGTGCAGGAGGCCTCAGACTCCATGCAGGAGCTCTCAGTGGAGACAAACAGCGAGGTCACCCCCTCAGAAACCTCAAACCCCACTTCCATCCCAGCTGCTGACAACTGAGGAACATCTCAAAGTCAGCAGCCAGAATAAATCCACACGTAACAGACAAGAGAGCAAACTGGCAGTGAGACTGAAAGCCAGACGAGGACTGGTCCAGCAGGAAAAAAAGAACCTATTTATTATCGACCCGAGACTGTCACAGAGGCGGGACACATTAACGAGGAAGGTTTGTGCCACGGCGGTCATCCTTTTTGTCATTTTTATATGTTAATTTTTCAAATTATATTGTCATATGTGAATGTGAAAATTGCGTAGGCTGGTGTGTTTGTGGTAGAGGTCACAGGGAGGGGGAACATGTGATGAGCTAATTGTTCACATCGATGATGGAACGAAATTCTGCCTTAAGAAACTGTAGCAACCTGTGTGGGGAAGACGTGACTGTGTAGCCAGTCGGAGATGTTGTTTGTTTGCAATATACTTGATTTGTTATTGGGACGTTTTTTGTACTGATAACTTCATGGCAGATTGTGAGTGGATGGCATGGCTGCACAATTTTGACCAAAAATGTATATTTTTTAACATAAACATAATGTATTTTTAGTGTTTTGTGAAAGATAAGGTTAATGCTCAGGATTTTCCAAATGGTAAGAAAATTAATTTTTTTTTCTCCCCCCCAAAAAATGCAACATCATTTGTTGATCACAGCACAAGAACGCCATCTAGGACACTTTTCAGCAGTATGTTTTTCATCTTCTTTCATTTATTGTGCAGCCTGAATGGACAGACATTTGAGTCAAACGACGGATCCAACGAGGCTTTGTTTGTCCTGAACTCTGATAATCTCCAAAATGTCAAACAACTTGAGCTTAATCACATCAAATAAAGACCAATTTCATCAAAGTGCACATTGATCGTATTGATATATTTTACCTGGTTTCTCTTCATTTTTCAACAAACCTTTATTATCTCTGAATTACTGATTTTCTGACTTCTCAAAGCGTCATTCACATGTACCTGCAGCATCTAAGTCTTCATTGTGAAGCCTCTGATATCCAGTAATGCTCCCCTATATTATTTGATTTGATTTTTTTAACTCCTATTATTCTTTCATATAGTACTTAATTTGGGAGATGATGATGCTCTAACTTTACAAATTACAGCTCCATAATTTGTTTTTTGGGGTTGTAAAAGGAATTATGTCCAAGTCAGTCAGTAAGCTGTGAGCAACAAACTTGAGCCTTATTTTTAGCTAATATTTGTTTGCATTGTGGCACTCTGACATTATGAAAAGTATGCAGAACTAGCTATTTGCAGCTCCTATTTGCATTGTACCCGTGGATGTTTTGACAACTATTACTGGATTAGTTAAATACTGAAGCAAATTTGACATGAGAATTGTTGTCCGCAGCTTCTTTTTTCTACTATTTCTTCACAGATTTATGGATGATTGACATACAGAGCAAGGTTATGATAGTTTTGGATTTTTCATTAGTTTTATATTCAGTTTGTTTTAATTCGTTTTAAGAGTGAGTTTGCTAGTTTCAATTAGTTTAGATTTTTTGGAAAATGCTTAGTTTTAGATTTGATTAGTTTTAGTGTTAGTTTTAGTTTTTTTGTAATGGGGTATTTGTTGGGTGCCAGATTTAAAAAAGTCACAATAAATGTTCCTTTATTTCCTTTGTCTGATCCATCTCGGCCCCAATAAGTTTATTAAGTCATAAAACCAGATGGATGAAATAGATTTCATATCAACCAAAAAGGTTTAAGTATGAAAAAAGTTGACAAAGACGAAAACGAAGGACATTTTCACTATAATTCGAGTTAGTTTTGTACAGTTTGTTAGTTATCGTTATTTTAAAAGCTCTAGTTTTTATTTCTATTTCAGTTGACAATTTTTTTTTTTTCAATTCTAGTTTTCGTTATTTCGTTACTGTAATCTTGATACAGATACAGATATATATATATATATATATATATATATATATATAATGTTTCTTTTTTTTAATCAAATTTGAAATGAAATGATGAAGGCACTTGCAAATGATAAGGTAGTACAAAATGTTTACCGTACTTTGGTGTTTCATTTTTAGCCTCTTATTCCTAAGGAAGATCTTTGGTCGCTAACAATGAGAATAAATGTTTAAATTTAAATCTAAACTAAGAAATTAATCAGGTTTGAATTGAGATCAGACACTAAGTTTGATATTTAGTCTGCTGATCTAAAGATGAAACCATACAATGCATATTTGGATGGATGGGAAAAGCAACACTGAATGGAAATATTTTTGACTCTTTCAGCCCATAAATAAATCATAAACAGTTACTGATTGGTTTGGGTTACACTTAAACAAATTGCTCCTAAATTTAAACCGTCGACTGTACTAAACAGACCTAGATGTGTTTTATATAGATTACCCTGAGTAAGCAGAATGTTAAAAAAGTGTTTTGACTGATCATTGAAGGGTATTTTGAGCAGATCAGAGTTATTATTACACTGCAAACACATCTTTGCACTGTGATAACTGGAAATGTTTCAGCTTGTTGCCCGTCTGCAGAAGGCCACAGACTGGAGGACACGATGGCGCTCCTGGCTGTAAATCTGGATGGACCTCCTCCTCTCCACTGTCTTCACCTCTAACAACAGAAAAAGGTAAAGAATGCACTCCAGGGGCTGGATTTACAAAGCATTCTTTTTTTTTAAAAAAAGCTTCATAAGTGCCACTTTTTTCTTAGCTTTGCTCTTAAGACAAAATTTAAGATTTGGTTTTCATAAAGAAATTCTTATCTTTTCTTTATTTTTTTTCTTAACTTTCTTCTTAAGTTTTTTCCTAAGATAAAGCTTGAGAACAAATGAGATTCTTGAAAACAAAGTTTTTAGATTTCTACTGATATTTCTTCACAACTTTAAGAGAAGCCCTCAGCAGTCTGAAAACAGCTACAGTGAAAAGGAAAGTCTTGATTTGTATTTACTTTACAAATTTGTATGACATTCATTTGATTTCTTTAATATTTAGTTTAGCTCTAGATGATATGTTGACAAATTTTGTTCTTTGAAGTTGGTCAGAGTAGTTTTTTTGTGAATGTATCACATAAATCTTATTCTGGCAGTTGACATATAATTGAAATGTCCTTTCAGTACGTTACATGTCGGCCTATTCCTAGATTACACTACAATGTACTCTTAATAAATCACGGAGGCAGTTGTTGTATTTGATACTACTTAATTAATTAATTAATATGAACATATTATTTAAGTAGGCCAAGTTACTGAAACCATGCAAGTCATCTTAAGTAAAAAAAATCTAAGAACGTCCTAAATGAGAAAACTAAGAAGTTCCTAAGACGTACGACAATTCTTAAGAAAACAGTGGTGAATAGCATTTAAGAACATTCATAGGAACATCCTAACATCCTTTTCTTAAGTTTTATCTTAAGAACACTTTTGTGTATCTGGCCCCTGATCTTCATGGGAAAAAAATCTTGTGTGTAGCACTTTGAGGCTTTGCTAGACAGATATGCATGAGATCTTACCTTTTACATCTAAAACCTGGATAGAAGGCAAGCAGTGGATCACATGCAGTCGATACCCGGGTTCATGGGAGATGGGATTGAGGAAAAAAGCTGCAAAGAAGCCCCTTACTTTTAAAAAGAATCCAACAAATATCTAGTCTAAGTAAAGTCTCAGTCTGCTGTGTAATCTTGTGGATTTCGCTGGGTTTTATAAGAATAAACACAGACTGCCTGAGGCTCGAGATGTCGTCTTTACGAGTTTTAATCACTCACTGGCAGTTTGGAGCTGCTGCATCCTCCTGAGCTCGTGCATGGTGTCCTCCAGACCTCTGATCTGGTTGTTGTGGAGGAAAAGAAGTCGGAGGCAGGTCAGATGGTTTAAGGCTCCTGTATGAGAGATAAATTCAGAGTGTCTTCTTATTGTTTATCAAGGGAAAGTGAAGAGAACTTCTATTCAAAACTGGAGTGGTTTTTGCATTTATTTAGCTGCAAAAAATTATTACTGGTCTCACTGTTTGTGGGTTAAAGGAGC
The DNA here is from genome assembly GCF_030273125.1 of Centropristis striata. NCBI lineage: Eukaryota > Metazoa > Chordata > Actinopteri > Perciformes > Serranidae > Centropristis > Centropristis striata. Next base: position 21,027,176 of record NC_081524.1, on the reverse strand, counting down.
ATTAAGGGCTTTACTGCACATCTCTCGAAAACAATCATAACTTGCACTTGCTGTCTGTAGTTGCAATTTTGTCTGAAAAAATAACAAAATTAAACTTAAAACAAACTTAATCAAAATGCCACTGATGCAACATGGGCGTGTGGTGTACGCAGGCAAAGAAGGTGAAGTCCATGCATGGCTGTGAGTTCCAAAAGGTTTATTTTATCCATAAAATATTTTATCCATAGCAAACAAAAAGAACAAAGAAACATGGCTCCTGCTGCCTCTCTTCGTAGAGGTAAAAAAAAAAAAACCATAGGCCCACCCAGGTGCATGACGGCCCTCTGCCTACCCACCTGCCTATATAACATCAGGCGCCCACGGTGCCAACCCAAATTCCATAAAACACAAAAATAATATGTAAACTAAATATGCTAAACAATAATGATGATTAAACTAAATAATTAACTAGCTAAACAAAATATCAAAATAAACAAACGTCTAGAATAATCAACGATACTCATTGTTATTAATAAACTAAACAGACAACTAAATACTAACAAGAACTAAATAGCTCCAACACTGTCCTTAATAAAACAGTGTGAAAATAAATTGTAAAAACCATAAATCGACCCCAGTTTTTGTGCCATCTACAGGCGCACCTCAATACATTAGAATATGATGGAAAAGTCCATCTCCAGTAGTTGAAGTCAAACAGCCCTAACCAAGTATTGAGTCATATAGATGACATATTTTTCAGAGGCCAACATTTCCATATCAAACATACTTTTTAAAATTGGTCTTTTGTGATATTAAACATTTTTTAAGATACTGAATATTAGTTCTTCATTAAATGGAAGCGATAATCATTATAATTAGAAGAAATTAAATAAATTAAGACATGAAATGTTTCATTCTGTGTGTAATGGATCTATATAATGTACTATTTCCACTTTTTGAATTGAATTACTGACATAAATAAACATTCTTTGATATTCTAATTTATTGAGATGCACCTGTATAAAGGAAAAAAAATCTTTAACCCCCAGGATTGAAGTCGATGTCTCTGTCTATGGATTCCAACCAGAATGCCCTTTTAATTTCATCACATTTTTCACATTATCTTCACACAGAGAGCATACTGTAACTGAAAACTTACCAGAAATAGACTTGATGTTATTATTGTGGAGGTAAAGTTCAGTCAAGCAGCAGTTGAGTGAACGACAGCTGAGCTCTCTGATCTGAAATTATTACATCTTATATTACATAAGAATGAATTTGTCTCAATTTTAACTTTAAAAATCATTTTGTTGCAGAAATACATGCAGCTTTACCTTGTTGTTATTCAGCCACAGCGTCCTCAGAAAGTGAAATCTTGATAAGTCAGGGACGCTGGTGAGTTTTCTGTTCAACAAAATAGCTAAAATTTTAATCTCTAAACATTTAAAAAAATAATTGTAGCAGTGTGAATCTCAACAGATATATTTATTTTCAATGCAGAAAAAAGTTTCTTACTTTTTGGGCAGGCTGAGTTGGCAAACATCAATGTTCCTCCTTATTCCAGACTTCTGAAGAGACTCCTTAATGTCCTGATTTTAGGGTATGAGAAGAAAAAAAATACAGATTAAAATAACAAGAGTTATGTATTAATGTATCTTTTATAATCAGGGACAAAGATAAAGCTGTCTACCTCAGCCACCTCCATTGTCTGTCACCTTTGCATTGCACACCTGTTGCCAGGAAACTCAAATCAAAACAAACCAGAAATAATTCTTCTCTTGTATTTGAAAAAATATATATATTTAAATATAAGTTGATTTGTCTACCATGCATGGATTGTGGTAGATTAATTATTCTTCTTGTTAAATGTAAGTACAGATGAGTGATTAAGTCTGCATAATTTATCTGCAGGGAAGGAAAATGTCCAACAGAGGGCAGTGTTTCACCAAAATTAACAAGCAAACAAAGTCATTTTAGTTTTTAGGTTTATTGTGATTTCTGATAATGTGGAATGGATGCCCTGAATAATTTCTCTTTGCATTAAAGTCAACCAGCTAAATTCACTGATTTAACCAGACACAGGAATATAAATTACTAGAAAACACAATAATAACAGGAGTGAATGAGACCCAGCCCTCCATCCTTTGTATGTTTTTATTGGGATCTTTTCTAAATTCTGTAGCCTCCGTGACCTCTCTGTCTTGGCTTTCTTCCAGGTGTTGTGCATTCCTTTTGTTCCCCTCCTGTCGACCCCCGCCACACCTCCCATTACTGCATGTGGGCGCTTCCTGATCACGCACACACACCCGCCATGCTGCTTGTCAATACGCTATTAACCCAGCCACCTTTCATTTCCCATGAGGGTTAGGGGCAACCGAACTCCGGCTGCCGAGTCTCCGGCTGCTGAGGGCACAAAAGACGAAGCCTATCATGTTCACTCTCCTGCATTCATTTGACCCCCGGTCCCACAAGAGGCTCGGAGGGGCGTCGAAGTGTTACTAGTCTGCTGAGAAAGAGCTCGCCATGTTGTCCTTTATTCTCTGTCGGAAGTGGAGTGAATGAGCCTCTGCTGCTTCTGTTTGAGGACAAACAAAAGAGAGGAAACGACAACAGAAACTGTGAAGTTTAATGACAGACTGAGGAGATTCACAAGTACTCATGAACTTAACTACCTGGCCAAAAGTATGTGGACAGCTACATTTTACATCATACCTAAACAATGAAATTGGTTATTTGCCAATGTTTTTACTTGACATTTTTAAACAGTTTCACGGTCACAGTATTATTCTTTTGTTTTACTAAAACATCCATCCACTCCTACCTCCTCTCTGTGCGGACTTTGTTGCTCTTTACATGACATAACCTGACCTTCTCCTTTGCTCCTGTCATAATTACTACAACCAAGAGAGGTTGCCGCCAAAAAACAAGCATTTATTTGGGTCATAATAACATGCTCGCACATATAACCTGGTCTTGCAAAGCCAGATCTATCCCCTAAACTTTACATCTTCATACCTAAACAACAAACTGGGTTGTTTGCTGATGACTACAAAAATTACATTTAAGTCATTTTTACTTTAAAGTCAAAGTCAAATTTATTTATATAGCGCATTTACAGATGGCTGAGCCGCACCAAAGTGCAATAAAATACAGAATTGACAAAGGTAAAAAGAAACAAACAAAAAACTAAACAAAATTAAATTTAAAATAAATTAAAAGAAGATGGGACCATTTTAAAAGCACCGTGGGATTACTAGTGGACACTATTCCCTAGCACTTGCCGGAGGAAAAAAATCTTAATTGAAGGCAAGAGAAAAGAGGTGGGTTTTTAAGTGGGATTTAGACATTTTATTTTATTACTTGACATTTTGAAACAGTCACACGGTCACAGTTGACTCCTGTGTCAATCTTTTGTTTTATTTGAACATCCATCCACCCGACCTCCTCTCTGTGCAGACTTTTTTGCTCTTTATACTACTTGAGCCGACCTTCTTCTTTGCTCCTGTCATAGTTACTACGACCACGAGAGGTTGCCGCCAAAAACAAGCATTAATATGAGTTGTAATAAGCTGTTTACACATAAAACCTGGTCTTGCAGAGCCAGATCTATCTACACAGGGCTGTGTCAGAAAGGTCTGGCTGCACCTTTTGCTTCTTTTATCGGTTGCACAAATGTTCCTCTGGCTTGCTTATATTTCTTTAAACGAATTACATTCGTCTTGGGTGGTGCTAAGCCAAGGATGCAGTGATGGAGCCTTTGCAAAAGAGATTGCAGAGATACTCGAAGCAGACTGAGAATGACGTTTGAGGACGGGACCAATGGCAGGTGAGTCAGACTACAGCCTCAATTCAGAGGCCTGGATCATAGTCTGCATCCTACTTCATCCCAAAGGTGTTGAAGTTAAGGTCAAGTTCCTCCTTACCAAACTGGGGAAATCATTGCTATATGGAGCAGGTTTTATTGCACTGAGGCCGTTTGAAGCAGAAAAAGGCCAAACACAAGAAATAGCCAGACCAAAAGCATACAAATGTGTCTGTTTGTTCACAGTTTTTTCCGTCGTGCATCACTGATTGTAACTTTTTCCTCTTTATTTTCTCTCCCTCCTCCTCTCCGCCAGTTAATACATTAGTTTTTTCCTTAATTTCATTCTTCCCCTCTGCCTTATTTATTGCTTAGTTTCTTTCCTTCCTACCTTCATGTTTTCCAAATTTCTTTTTTTGTTTCCAAATTATTTCTGTTTTCTTCCTAATTTCAAATCTTGAAAGTAACCAAAATTGGGGGCGTGACATTTTAAACTGACTGTAAAACTAAAGTCTGCCTTTCTTCATAATCACTCCTTTAAGGGTCCCATATTGTAAAAGGGATTTCTGTGGCTTTTACCGATTATAAAGCAAACTGTGAAAGTATCAAAACACTCACACAAAATGCACATGGTCCGTATTCAGTAACTTTTGTAATACTACAATGTCAAAACCATACTATAATTACAGTCATTCCCTGGCTGCAATGATGGTGCAGAGATGCTGAGAGTGCAGATGTGGAAGACCCAGAAACACTGACCAATATACAGGTATATTTGAACAGACAGTTTGATAAAAATCACTTGTTTTTTTAACATAAAAGCATGTAAAGGTGTTCTATAAAACCTCAAAATATATAGCCAGAAAATTAGCATAATATTCCCCCTTTAAACACTTACATTTTTTTGCATACATTCTTTGCAAGTATTTGTGCACTTTTTAGCAGTGACATTTAACTCTGGCATTGCTAAACTTGACTTTTCCTCCACCACTGATTAAAACGATAACCTTTCACTCTGGAGAAGAAAGCCTTGTCCTCAGGCCTTCTCCGCTCTCCACTCTGAAAAGGGACCACAGCCCTAAAAAAACGTGCTTGTGTGATAATAAAAGCAAGTGATCTGCGTATCAGCTTTCATTCACATGAGCAACAATTAGTGTCTCTGCGCGACGCCTCTTTTCAAATCAGTAAGACGAGCCTGGATTGAAATGCTCCCCACAAAAGTAATTACACCTCTCCTTGTTTTGCGCAGAGGACACACAAAGACTGCAGTTAGTCTGGGCACTCGAATCATTAGACGTGTAACTGACAGGGATTGAGAAGCAGGCAGAGGGAGGATGGCACAGACAGACAGCAAATTACACACAGACAATATCGGCTTTCATTCTGGAATTAAAGGAGAGAGAGAGAGACAAGTCACAACGTGGAGAAGACCCAACATGAGAAAGTAACCAAAAGGTAAAACATGAGTTTGTGCCTGAAATCATCAGCTGTGTACACACGTGTGATTAATGCTCCGCCACTGCTGATTAATGAGCAGCTGTGGGCCGGATCAGGGTCAGATGATGTTTGCAATAATAGCTGTAATTTGTCTGACACTCAGGAAAACACATCAAATGCCAGAGAGAGCCCAGATTTTAATAATTTCAGAGAGTCAGCAAAACTGCTGCTCAGCAATTGATCATGTGGGCTTTTCTGCATCTAGGCAGCTTTGAGTTGATTTATTAAAAGTAGGTAACATATTAATAAAATACTATTATTGTCCCTGATGTTTTCATAGTCCAGCTAACTTTATTAAAATGAAAACAGGCATTCGGTGTCTGACAAAGCAAATTAGAAAACTGGCAAATATAGTGATAAAACAGACAATCATTCGTATTTTGCAACATTTTCAACCATGTTTATTGAACATATGTCCTCACATAATAGTCAGAGCAAACTTTTTTCCATGTGCACGAGAGAAGTTGTTAAACGTTGATACATCTGGCTTTAAATAAGCAGACATATTCACCCGTTTCAAATGTTTTCAGACGATTGAATGGAGGTTATCAGCCCATAAGTATAGGCAAATGGAGGCCTGCTCCACCTGCTGGCAGGTTCAGAAGGTTGTTCTCAGCCCATTCAATGACCACTCGCTGAAAACAAACTACGCGACAAAAAACTTCTCTAAGGTTAGGGCAAAAAACTACCTGGTTTGTTGTTTTACAAGATAGTTTTCAAAGTAACATAAATGCATGTATGAATAAATGTGGCAGTTAAGGCGTTACGAGGATGACACGAGCAGCGGAAGAGACATATTTACGTTGGTCACATAAAATCGTGATGCATGGACATTTACTGACGTTACTTAAAATAACATCATTGACTTCTGTTTTTAACATGGGACACCAACCCTGGTTTCTTTGACCCATCCACCTCCACTCGCTCCCACAATAAAAGCAACATTTTTTACTCTTTTTACTCCGTTTCCTTGCTTCCCCCATTGATTTCACACTGTGAAGTCACTCTGTCATGTCACTTCAATCTTGGCGTTGGCCATAATTACTATGGCCAGTAGACGGCGCCATTAAATAACACACATTAATATGTCAACTCATTTATTGGGATGATAACGACCTACTGGCCTACCAGCAGGTGAAGGAAACCACTATCACCCATACTTATTGGCTTATGACAGCTGATAACGGCCAATTTATCGTCTGGCTCCATTAGAATCGGGTGACTTATTGCTATCTGTCGTCTGAGAAACAACATGCGGACTGAGAAGTTACCGTGTGTGATCATGTACCCAAATTTCATTAAGAAATACGGGAATAATTAAATGTTTTTATTATTATTTAATTCTTTCTTCCCTCCTTCTTCAGCTGATCTGAAAACTGACCGAGAGACAACACAACAGTACTTTTATTCGCCATACAAAACAGCACAAAAAGTATTTGGTCTTTTTCGCATGTGTGCGGAGTGGTTGACATGCAGAATTTCACTGAAATGTTTCTGAAATTTAGAATGACAATATTGTAGATCAGAGTGTTAAAGTATGATCCAGCGTCACAAGAAGCATGTAGAAAAGTTTATCAGCCTTCTCAATGATTTTCCAAGGTGCTGCATGAGTGTGTGTGTGTGTGTGTGTGTGAAGAAGCACACGACTGCACACACACTTTCACTCTCTCACACCTTACAGAGCAGCTGCGGCTTTGATTTGTACTCTAGAGAGGGAAGGAACATTTAATTTCCCCTCAAATTAAACTAATTAATGCAGAGATTGAAACAAGTAGGAACATTCCGGTCACAGCAACACAGCTACCGCCGTGAAGGGCTACTTAAGATTTTATATGAAAGCCAGAAGGATGGGAAAAGTGATACAAACCAAACATACTGTAAACAAACAAAACTCTGCTTTCCATGGTGAAAACAACATGCAATAAACTACAAATACAATCCAAGAACAGCAGGAGTCACTAAAAGCAAAGTCTGTTTATAAGCCACGCAGCATCATAACAGTTTACTGCAAATATTAACTTCAAAGCTTGTTTATCAAAATGAACAACAACACATATTTTATGAAAGAAATCTTGCTTTATTGATGTTTGGGAAGATGGATATCAGCTGCCAAATGTGGAAACATTTAGATCCAGAACTTTGTTGTTATTTTTGAATAAAGATTGTTATTCAGTAGGATTGAAATATGTGAATGTACAGTAGCTTCAAAACACTTTTTTTCTGTGATTTTATCTTTTTGGACATAATGATGTAAAATTACATTCCTGCTTAATTTAAAAAGTAGAAGCTGCTGTATTTAGACAACCTAAATATACCAAAACAGACTATTTATGTTTTCTTTTACAGCCTGTAGGAACTTACTCCTTTAAGTTGCCATTCATATTTCACTAAATAGATTCAGATATTACAATAATAAATATGTTAAGGCAGAATTAATCTGCAGTGAAGGATGGGTGTGTCTAAAAAAATTCTCAAGTAACCTAATTACAGCTTTATCCACCCAGAAACATGTACTTAAAGTGTCAAAAGTAGTCAAAAATATCATGCAGTTAAATGTTCCCAGCCAGTGTTTTTTTTACTATTGTATCTAATGTTTTTGGATGAATGTGTATGATGTTTTTTAATTCTCTAAATATTTAAAGTCCTTTTTATACTGTTTGGTGGTTTAATCTACAGCAATGCATCATATTGTATAACATCATTATATGTTAGCTGTCCTGTGACAAAAATGTATCTCTAAAGAGTCAGAAACAGCTGTTTTCAGCGTTGTCGATGCATTTTCCACCAGTTTATTGACTTTAGGAAGTAGGAAAGTTTTTGCAACACATAAAGGAATACTTCATGCTTTATTTTAGCAGAAAAAAACATTATGCGGTACCCCAGAAGGGTATAAACCTGTCAGATAAATGAGTGAATAAATGATGAAAAAGGAGAATATTTTTCCTTCGAGACTTCGTGGAGTCGCATTAAATGGAAATACTTGGTGCACTGTGAAAACAACAAGAAAAACAATGGAAAGAAGTCCAAAACTGTATTTTATCCCTGATGAAATCTGGTATCCACGTGTTAATGTGCCAATTACTCAGGCATGTAATCCCATCATAATCATCATCATCATCATCATCATCATCATGGATATAAATCTCTGCAGCATCCAGCACCAAATATTACAGTTTTTCTCAGTTGCTTTGGTGCATTTCTCACATCACTATTGACATTTGCACAACAGTTAATGCATTTCTCAAAACAATTAGTACAAACTGCAAAACCTAGTTGATAACCTGTAAAAGCGTGTCACTTGCTCAAAATGGATAGCTCATTCCTCAAAGCAAGTATTCATGTCAATGAAAGTGTCAGTGACATCAAGATGAAAAGTCCTGACACCATGTTTATGAACAAGATAGTCAAATGTCTCTGTCATGTTTTCATTATGACAGTTTACTATGGAAATGTTTTCAATGCAAAAAAGTCAGATATTGGTGATGCTACCTGAAAATGCTCAAAACAGCACTATATACTATTTACACAGCCGTTTGAAAACTACAATAAAGTTACACATTACTGTATTTAGTGAGGTAACTGAGTACAACACACTTGTTTATTTATGTTTCACATTTTTATTACATATGCTCTTTTCAATTCTAATTTGTTTGCAGCATTGTGCAAAAGAAAAAAACCCTTATTTACAACAAACATAAAGTCCCTTTGGGTATAGCTGTCACAGTCCAGTGTCACAGTGTTGTAGAAATGGTCCGCACTATGTCCTGCTTGGTTCATATATGTTGTAAAGTGTTTATGGGTTTATGGATTCAGCTCTGAGTGATTGTAGAGAAGTGGCTTATCATTGGTTCAACTAATGCTTCACACAGCCCTTCTCATCAGTGAAAGCTGAGCTTCACCTGAGAGAAATTATTCGATTTAGGAGACATTTTCAGTAAAAAATAAAGATTTTCAAAAATGTTCAAAAATTTGCTTGACAGATTTTGACAACTAGTTCAACATTTTTGAATGTAAGGACTCAAGCAATTACATGAGAACTATTAGTTTCATATGGGATGACTATTCAACATTCACAAGTTAGTAATTTTGACTGACATGACATAAGCAAATGATAATGTTATAAAACAGCAGAGAGGTGTATGAAAGCAATTGATGACTGTCTAAAAGCATTTGTAATGTGTAAGGAATGAGAAACTGCTACTATGATGAGAACAAATGACTAAATGGTGTGGAGGTTGAACGATATGTTGTGCAAATGTTAGTAGTGATGTGAGAAATGCACCAAAGTGACTGAGAAAAACTGTAAACCCTCAACAGTAAAATCAGTGGGCGGGGTCATAATACGAGCGTACATCTGTGTCGACCAATCACAGCCTCGCAGCGGAGACGCACCTGAGAAGCTGCCAAAGCGCGAGGCGGTCCGGCTGTATAAAGCCCGGCTCTCACACGCCTGTCACCCAGCATCAGTCTCCTCTCAGTCGGACCTACATCTCTCCTCTTACCCGGAGAGCAGCCATGCACCTGAGCGCGTACGAGTCGTGCCATTCCCTGCTGGTACTCTGCCTCCTCCTGAGGAGTTGCCAAGCCTTCAAGAACGACGCCACGGAGCTGCTGTTCTCGCACGTGAGCGCGCCGGCACCGGAGGTTCAGAGTAATGTGACCCTGAACCGAGCACGGACCGGCGGGAGAGGAGCCGGCGGCGGGGTGCAGGACAGAGGCGGTGAGGACCGGAGGATGCTCCGCTTTATCACTTGTACAGAAACCAGAATTTGTGTGTGTGTGTGTGTGTGTGTGTGTGTGTGTGGTACTTTAGAACAAGTTATTGTGCTTTTACTTCTTAGAAATATTTTCCTTTTTGCAATGCTTCCTTTTATTTTCAGCAGTTATTTCTAATCTGGTGATATTTGCATGATATCAAAACAGTGATGACATCTGAAAACTGACTTTCCAGAATTTTGTAATGGATTTCTGTGGTGCAGTCTTTTACTTTAAGTGGTTAATGTAGCCCAAGGAGCATAAGTAACACATGCACACTGTACCATTTCAAATTTGGATTATTTACCTTCTTGTCTACTGTGTAATTTTCCTAATATTTCTTTATTTAAGGATGCATGCAACGTAGAACTCTTGAGAAAGTACAGGTTTAAGAATCTAAATTTTCTTTTTTTTCTTCTTCTACATTTACATCTCAAAAAGTTAAATGATGGAACCTTTAATCAGGTGCTTAATCCAATCATCAATTTTACCTGCACATTCAGAGATTATAGACTACTTTTGTTTTTAGAAATCGAAAAAGGAGACTCCTAATTGAGATTATTATTATTATTAATATTAAAAATCTAATTTTCATTGAGCAGCAGAAATTAACTGGCAAAGTTACAGACAGAAAATCAATTAATCAGTAAACCGAACTTTACTATGTAGCGTCTTTCATACAGGTGAGTGCAGCCAAAAGTGCTTTACAGACAGTTAAAAATCTAATAATCACAAAAAATGTGCGAAAACAAGATAGATGTCATCAAAATATCATGCAGCTACTATTTGCAAAAAGGAGCACAGGAATCCTGCAGTTATTTATCAAATTACATCATTAAGGTATCACTGTAAAGTTAGTATTAGTGTTATTAATAATAATAATAATAAAAATAATAATAAATACAATATAATAAACTGTATTTATAGAGCGCTTTACAAGTACTCAAAGATGATTTACAGTCAAAACACAGTAAAAATGCAATTACAAATAAAAACAAACAATTAAAATCAGCAACATTAGTCATACATTAAAAGCAGTTTTGAACAGGTGGGTTTTGACAAGTTTTTTGAAGGTGAGTGGATGTGAGCAGTCTTATGTTTTTTGGGAAAGAGTTCCAGAGGGAGGGGGCGGCTATTGAGAAGGCTGTGTCGCCCCAGGTTCAGTACTTGGTCCTGATGGGAGGGGCAAGGAGATTTGCTTTGGAGGAACGGAGGCTACGGGAAGGGGTGTGGTGATGGAGGAGCTCAGTGAGGGAGGAGGGGGCCTGTTGCACAGGCATTGCATAGTAGGGTTACTATAAAAGTGACATAATACCCTCACTGAGCTCCTACGGGGGCTCTGTTATTGTAGTCGTGACTCCCAGCAGAGATGGTTTCCCTGCCCGTCCCCACAGTGAGCTGAGGCAACACTCAGTGTAACACACACCTCGCTGGCTGTCGTCCAGGCAGGTACAGGTAGCCGGTGGACTGGGTGTCAGTGCAGCTGAATGGAGGTGAACAGGAAGCCTGTGAGTGGAGTCAGGAGCCGGCAGTGAAGGAGGGGAGTGAGGGAGTTCATTCATCAAACACTGTCAGAGAAGGAGGGGCGGTGGGGGGCTTTGTCACTGAGCTGTATGGAGCTGTGTGAATGGACGTGAGCTTGGGTTACAGAGTGGAGGGGCGAGCAGGGGGACAGTGTTTGTAGCCTGCAGCAGAATAACACAGACAGTCGTAGCTGCTGCACAGAGGTAATCCTCCTCTTAAATCCCTGCCACGCTGATAAGAAAGAAAGTTTTTTCCTTTTTAGATGTCATAATTCCTCTGCTTTTTGAAGTCGAAAGGTCAAAGTGCTATTGTGCTCTTCTGAGTTACTGTGACATGCCAGAGGCTACAAAGGGGCTCATAACCAATATAATGCACAGGGTAAAGAGCACTATTATCATGCATTAACCTTTCAATATCATGATGAAGTAATGACACAGACTTACTATGATGTGCAATTTTGTTGTCTCAATTAGTGCTGAAAAGGACATTGTGATTCAAGATTCTCAGAGATGGATCTAACATCAGAGCTGCAACAATTCGATTTATAGGAACTAATCAGCAACTTTTTTTTAAGCAAAAATGTATTTGTTTCAGCTTCTCAATGTAAACACTTCCTTTTTGTATCTTGTATCTTTGGGTTTGGGACTGTTGCAAACAAAGACATTTAAAGACGTTATCTTGGGCTTTTTTCACTGTTTAGTTATATTTTCTAGACAGAAAATAATCTGCAGATTAATTGAAAGTGGAAATAATCATTAGTTGCAGCCCTATTTAACATGATTTAGGAATGTCCTCCCATATCCATCCTTTGCAGCTGCCAGATTCTCATTACTCTCATGTCTTTCCACAGAACGAAGCCAAATCGGCTGTAGAGAGCTGAGATCCACTAAGTACATCTCTGATGGCCACTGCACCAGCATCAACCCCATCAAGGAGCTGGTGTGTGCTGGTGAGTGCCTCCCAGCTCAAATGCTTCAGAACTGGATCGGCGGCACCCACGGCAGGAAGCTGTGGAGCCGCAGGAGCAGCAACCAGGACTGGCGGTGTGTCACAGACAAGACCCGCACCCAGCGCATCCAGCTGCAGTGCCAGGATGGCAGCACGAGAACGTACAAAATCACCGTGGTCACCTCCTGCAAGTGCAAGAGATACTCGAGGCAGCACAACGAGTCGGGGACCAAGTTCGAGGAGCCGGTGCTGTCGCCGCCGCAGCTCCTGCACAAGCACAAGTCCAAGAGCAAGAGGAGGCTGGGGAAGAACCGTCTGAGTGAGAACTGGCACGACACTGAACCCTGAGACTCTAAATCCACATAAAACTGCAGGAGTTCTGTCTCGGTGACATTGAGACACAACGTCCAGAGCTTGTGGATTATCTCTGAATGTGACTGGGACTTGTTATTAGGTGAAGCTGGTTCCTCACTATGATGGAGAACTCAAAACAGCATGCTAAGGACTCTTCTTTACATTTCAATCCGTGTGGTTAAAAAGAAAAATGTGAACAGAACCGGGGTGTGCAGTCTGCAGAGCCTTCTGGAGCCCCAAAGCAACACACATTGTCCCTGTTGTAGCCATGTGCATGTGTTTCTTTAGATTAATTTCATATGCAGATGGAGATCTGTAGTAAAGGCACCAACCAGTAAACACCAAACATCTCAAACAATCCTTTGTAAATACTTGTACATATATCAAATTCTTACTTGCCTTTTGAAGTATGGCCATGTGTATAAAATGTTACTATGTAAGATTTATGATGTATGATGTAATATATTTTCTGTGGCAACATATAATATGATAATAAGTTTTGCTTAAGTGTCAGCAGGTGGATGATATGTGGAAAAGCTTTGCCATCAGTCAGTCATGTAATAACTTTATATGAAATAAATATCACTTTTTTTTAAATCAGATCTATTGTTGTCAGTGGAGGCTTTACCAGGTTTGACACTACAGGTTACCTTGATAACTCATTTTTAATTAGGCAATATTAAAGTCATATATGATTAGCTAAGACTTGGTAACTGATGATATTCACCTTTACATTTTGTGTCGCTAAACTGATGAAAGTTGGAAGTCACAATTTCTTCAAAATGACAATCATTAAAAAGTCTAAAAAAAACCATTTTTTTCTGTTACTGGTTCAAATATGAATCGTGCACTTGTGCATACGTAAACAAGTTGAATAATAGTTTTGCAATTATTTTGCAAAATTATTATTTTTTATTCTCGCGAGACTTTTTTTCTCAGTAAGAGAGGCCCTAAAATCACGCGAGATGACATGCAGCGACTTGCAGCAGCTGCCGGTGCTTGTCCAAGATACGTGAAGCGTACACTTGTATTTGGCCGGAAATTCAAAATATATTTAAAATTAAAGTTAAATCTAAACTAAAAGAAACGTGTGTAAAATTATGCTGAGTGAGCCATAGGCCTATGTTGTACTTAATGTGCTCTTAATTTTCACAATCAACCAGTCCCACTATTATCTTTCTTGTCTTGTAAAGATGTTATGTTTGAATGTTTTTTTCAGTATATAAATATTACATTTTCTATTTACAATACAAATTAATTTCACTAATATGGGATCAATAAAGTTTACCTTATCTCATCTTATTTCCAGTTTTAGAACCTCTCTCCTAACCCCAATAAAGATACATTTATCTTGCAAACCTTTATTCAGACAAAAAAAAAAAAATCTTAACTGAGGGTCCACATCTCACCTTTATATTATATGATAACTGCAGTTTCTGTTACTTTACACATTGACATTTTTACAGATAAATTAAATGAATCATAAAATAAGATTAGTAAGTTAAGTAAGTTAAGCGTCTTTATATTAAAAATATATATGTTAAAAACAGTCTGCATAAAGTTACAGACTTACCGTAGGCTACACCCCCCAAAAAATGCAATTTAAAAAAGAAAAAGGCTTGTGTGCTTTTATGTTGAAAGTGTTTACCGGAAAAACGCCATTAAAGGGCACTAGCTTGACAGCGGTGTTTCCCAAACCTCCATCCATCCACGTTTCCGCTGTTTTCACACCCCGCCCATCATCAGCCGAGGATGGATAGTTCTAATAGTGACCTGCCGTGACCGGTGGCGACCCCTCACCCACCGACTGGTGCAGGTCATCTCTAAAAACATGCAGAGCGGTAGTTGTGAGCCGCGCGGGCCCGCTCATCCCGGGATTTTCCCAACCGGCGAGGCCGGGAAGAGCGACCACCAGCCGGCGGACCACAGCATGGACTTCCCGGTGTCTGTGGTTCTTCCTGCCGGTGGTACCGGAGAAAGAACCGGGCTACAGACGCCAAAACAGTTCTGCTCCTTTCTGGGTCGGCCGCTCATAAGCTACACCATCCAGGCTTTTGAAAGGTAGGAGAAGAATAAAATAGAATATGATTTAAATGTTTGTTGACACAGGTACAGGTGTAACATTATTGACAGCAGCAGAGGGAAACAGTTCCTCTAACGGTCGGTTTGTGTCTCTGCAGGCTGCTCATATTCATACTTACTTGGGTATTTTAATTTTTGGAAGTGCTCCGCTATTTTTTGTTATTTTCAGAAGCAAGTTGTGTAACTACTCGGTAAATAATTACTTTAATTTGAGCTCTTATTTTTAATATCGTCACCCTGTTAAAATAATCGCCTAAGTCATTTTTTCAAGTTTTGCAGGAAACACAAAAAACTTCACCAAAAGTGTAACATATGACATTTATTGATAATTTCACTCAAAAAGGATGTAACAAAGGATGGCTATTGCCATAGTAATAACACTGTGTGTAAATTATGTAACTTAAGAGATAAATGACATAGGCAATTTTTTGAACATGCCTTTGTGACTTAAGCAAGATATGGTAACACTTTATTTTGAAGGTGTCTACATAAGAGTCACACAAGCCTGTCAGAAACATGACATGACAAGTATCATGAGCATTAATGTTACTTCAAAGTGTCATTAATGTTCATGACACATCCCATGTCATGTTTATGACACGCTCATGTCACTCTTATGTAGACACCTTCAAAATAAAGTGTTACCATATCTTGCTTAAGTCACAAAAAGGCATGTTCAAAAAATTGCCTCAGTCACATTTTATTTTGACTTAGGCATAATAAATCTGCTTAAGTCACACTTGACATAGGCCATTATCTTAAAGGGGTAAAATCACATGATCTGATCAACTGAGGATGTAGGCAATTTTATCATAGGTGGTCGGCGTCATGAGGAGATGATTTAGGCAAAAAAACCCAATTTTGACAAAAAATGACATGGGCGATTATTTTAACAGTGTGACAATATGCAACAGGCACATTATTATCAGATCAGTGGTGGAAGAAGTACTCAAATATTTTTACTTCAGTAAAAGTAGCAATATCACAGTAATGAAGTACTGTAACTAACCACTGTACAATTTTGAGGTACTTGTTCTTTACTTAGTATTTCCACTTTTGCTACATTATATACACTTCTGCTTCAATGCCTCTCAGAGAAAAAATATTGTACTTTTTTTACTCCACCACAATTATTTCAGTCACCTGGTTTATTGATATTTTGTATCAATAATCTAAATAGGTATATTGGTTATAATTAGAGCCAGAACTATATGGGATTTTTGAGACTGATGTAAGTCATTTTTTGAGCTGGAATGAAAATGGATCTTTTTATGTGGATTGTGCACTGATTTTTTACCACCATGCAAATGTACCCAGAGAGCTACTTTCTCAACACAACACTTTATTGAATAATACTACTAATAATAAACATTAATAATAAACATTGTTATGTATTATTATACATTATAGAAATCTTGTATTACATGTCATGTTTTTGCTGCATTTTGTATCATGTAAAAAAAGTTTTTATAATGGCACATTTTGGACAGCATATACACCGATACCGATATGGCTTTAATAGGCCAATATCAGCTGATAATATGGCTCAACCGATACTACTGTGGGGCTCTAGCTAATATATTATGATAGATTTCAACAGTATATAAAGTAATTAAAAGGAGTTCACATTTATTAACATTATTTAGGGTCGTACACATTAATATTAATAATACTAATTAATATAATAATAATTAAAATCCAGGGATAATAATGATTCTGATTTGGGCCATTTTGCATATTGCATACTTTCACTTTTGTTACTTTCAGTATATTTTAATGCTAAGACGTTTGTACTGTTGTACTTATTTAAATGGTATTGTTACTTTCACTGAAGAAAAAGATCATAATATTTCTTTCATCACTTTCTGATTCAAATAAAAGCCCAGCTATCAAAAGTTCACGTACATCATCATATACTTAAAGTATAAAAAGTAAACGTTATAATGCAGTATGGTGTGTTTCAGAATAATATTATGTTATATTAGTGACTTATTATTATGACGCATTAATATGTACATTACTTTACTTTTTCAGCTTTTTAATTTAACTATATATATATTATTATCATTGTTTTCTTCAATTTCTTGTTCATTTTAATGCCTGGTACAACTAAAGGTACATTTGTTTGGACAAATATAATGATAACAACAAAAATAGCTCATAAGAGTTTAATTTTCCATTGGTTTTCCTGATAATAACCAAAATAATTAACAAGAAAACCATGGAAAATATCTAGATATCAGCTCCTAAATTAAACTCTTATAAGCTATTTTTGTTGTTATCATTATATTTGTCCAAACAAATGTACCTTTAGTTGTACCAGGCATTAAAATGAACAAGAAAGTAGAGAAAACAAGGGTGGTCTAATCCTTTTTTCCATAACTATATATATATATTCTGCCAGACTTTATTTGTTGATTATATTTTATATTTTTAATAATAATAATTTTTAATAATAATAATTTAAAAGCGTAAAATATGGCAGTGGAGTAAAAAGTTCAATATTTGTCTGTAAATTGTAGTGAAGTTGAACTATAAAGTTGCAGGAAATGGACATACTCAAGTGAAGTACCTCAAAAGTGTGCTTGAGTAAATGTACTTGTAATATATGTAAGATAAGCAAATAAAACATCAGAACCATGTTTATTTACAAGTAGGATTTCACATACAAATATTAGTATTTTGGTGCATACAAATATTGAAAAGAAAAGAGAAGTACTGCAAAATATGATGTGCTGTAGTAGTACATTTTGAATGCAGGTAGTTTGTTTATCACATTCTGGTATTGCCAAATCATTTCTTTCACCGTTGCAGGACAGCCGGTGATATTTTCTTACAGATTTCAGGCTCCATAGCAATGAGGAGAAGGTGGATGTTTACACTGTGGCATGATCAATGCCTGTCCCTCATTACAACAACACAATAACAACCGGTGTTTATTATCAGATGGGTCTCCTCTTAGCTTGTTGTCAGTGTTTACATGTCGTGAGGAAATGAACGCAGCAACATCCTGGGCCTAGAGAGCCGGTGGAGGTGCTGCCTGTGTGGCCTCGTTGATTACAGGGAGGTCAGAGGCCATTGGTGTCAGTGCTTAAAAGTGAGACAATCTGAGCCTGGTCACCACTAGGGTCGCAAAATTTTGGGAATTTTCGAAAGTTAAAAGAAACTTTCCATGGGAATTAACAGGAATTTATGGGAATAAACATGGTATTTACAAAATTGAAGGTTGGCCCTAAACGGGGAACTTGAATATAGTTGGAGAAATATATTATTTATTATAATTCCTGAGCATAATCTTGACTAAAACAACCAGATTTCATGCAAGTACACCTGAATATCTCATAGACTGTATATAAATAATGGACGTAGTCACTGTGACGTCATCCATTGGTTTGTGGACTGCCCGTTGGAAGCCTCGAGTTCAGTGTTATACTCGTCGCCATCTTGCGTCGCCATCTTGTTTCCGATACGGGAAGCAGACCATATCGGGACTGTGGAGGAGGAGAGGGATCTGATCACTGACTACAGCCTCTCTACACCTCAACCTGACTGAGAGAAGCTGCTGCTAATTCATGTTAGCATTAACTGGAGCATTAACTAGGATGTTAGTTTTGGCTAACAAAAAACAAAATGTATGTTACTGACCTCAGAAAACTGAACAGCGACTCCTTGGAGTGTCTGTTAGTCCAACCAAACGCTGAACAAGACATTTAATGAACAAAACGTTCAAATAAACTGTCATTAAGTGAAAATACAGTGAAAGGGTCAAAGTTATGAGACCAAATCGGTAAACGTCCTTTTTTATATCAATATAACGTTATATATAACTTTATTGACACGTTGCCGTGATACGCATTGCTCTGCTTCTCTCCTGATGACGGCTCGCCTTGTTAGTGACCTGTCAATCAAAGGTAGCCACGCCCCAAATCATACAATTCTTTATCTTCTATTTTCTTCTAAATGGGGCCATTATTAGAACTATTGACATCAGATTGTCTTGAAGAAGATTTTTTACTAGCGATTGAGACCAGAGTGTTGTCCTGAAAAAAAATTCTGAGGTAATAAATCAAGTGAGAAGTTTTCAAATTTTGCACTGATATGAATGGACAGATTTTTTTGCAGCCATACTTAGCGCACCCCTGCTGGAATTTTCGGTAGAATGCAGCTTAAGGCACTTCCTGGTTTGCCTCCATGCTCAGACATGGAGATTGCCGCCTGGAATAAACGGTATTTACAAAATTGAAGTTTGGCCCTAAACAGGGAACTTAAATATTGTTGGTGAAATATATTATTTATTATAATTCCTGGGCATAATCTTGACTAAAACAACTAGATTTCATGCAAGTACACCTGAATATCTGCTATTCCTCAGTCACATGCACATGCAGGGCTGCTGAGGCCACGCCCCCCACTGACACCACGCCCCCTACATGCACTGTGCATTCCTCCATCACATGTTCAATAAAATAATTAAAACTTGATCAAAGTTTTACTCACAAATAAATCTATTGAAATGTCATGTTTTTTTTCCAAAATTCCCATGGAAAGTTTCTGGAAATTTACCGCACATTTTCTACCCCTTTGCAACCCTATTCATGAGTAGAGATGCACGGTCTAGAGAAGCATTGTCATATTGGTGAAACTTATCGTACTTAATCAAGGTAATCAGATATATTTTAAGCAATTCCCAAAGATGAAAAGATAAGTTCATTGTTAAACAAGAAACCAATAATTTGTTGTTCATCAAAGTAGTTTATTCAACGAATAGTTCAATAGTTTCAGTAAAAACTTAAATTTCCTGCTGAGAGTCAGGTTTGAAGTTTGCCTCTCTCACGTCTGAACACTAAATGTGACTCCAAAGCCAGCAGCCGGTTAGCTTAGCTTAGCATAAAGACAGGCAGCAGTGGGAAACAGCTGTAACACTTTTTGTATTGTACATTTGCTGGTTGTGTGTTCCCAAATGTGGGGATTGTCTGCTCTTCTCTGTTTTACATCTGTGTTAATTGAATTTCTTTGGGTTTGGACTGTTTGTCGGCCAATCCAAGCATTTTGTCATCTTGAGCTCTGGGAACTTTAAATAAACAATTTTTTTCCCAGAAATCCTACAGACAGGTGTGTAGGAGGGGGAGATCAAAAGTTGCAAAGAAACTCCCGCACACTGTCTAACTTGCAAACAATATACATTTATTTGCTTTCACTGTGGGAGTTTCTTTGCAACAAACATGTTTTTTATATTTTCCAGATTAAACAAGCAGAAATTAATAGATTAGTTGCAGCCATGATTCCTAAATGTAGCAGCTCTGGGTGGGTTTCATGTTCTGTGTATCCTCCCTGGTCTTTCTGACCTCTCACCTGTGTTCTTGCAGGGTGTCGTGGATTCAGAGCATCATGGTTGTTGTTGCCAAAGAAAGCATGGACCTGATGACGGACATCATCCAGCGCTTCCAGCACAGGAAGGTTCGAGTGGTGCCAGGCGGCTCGACTCGACACAGGTCGATATGTAACGGAGTCCTGGCTCTGGGCGAGGGGGACGAGGAGAGGCCGAAGGTGGTCATCATCCACGATGCCGTGCGGCCGTTTGTGGAGGAGGACTTTCTCTACAAGATAACAATGGCTGCTAAGGAACAAGGGGTCAGTGTGATAGAAGTTATTAAAACTTCAACACCAAAGTATTTGGAGAACTTTGCAAGCTATAATCCCTGCAGGCTGCTGTCTTTTCTCATTAACATAAAGGGTGTTTTTACATCATTTTTTTCGTGAGAACATTGGTACGAAAACAATTTATCGGTTGATCATATTATCAGAATAGCTGCAAATCATTTGTCATGCAAAATGTTAAGCATTATCTGGTTCCAGCTCTTCAAATGTGAGGTTTTGCTGCAACAATTATTTTCATATCAATAGTTTTCTCCATTAACTGGAGAGGCAGTTACTGGAGAAAACCATTGGCTCAGTTGGTAGAGTGGTAGCCCATTGATCGGAAGGTTGGTAGTTTGATCCCTGACCATGGCAGTCCACATGTCGGAGTATCCTTGAGCAAGATACTGAACCCCAAATTGCTCCTGATGCTGCGTTCATGAATTAATTCCCAATGGTGGCAGGTGGCACCAGTGTGCCCTGGTAGCCTCGGCCACCAGTATGAATGTGTGTGTGAATGGGTGAATGAACGTAGTGTGTAGTGTAAAGCGCTTTGGATAAAAGCAGTATATAAGTGCACTTCATTTACCATTTATAACTGATTTATTGTGCCCATAAAAGTTCAGAAATTACTGAAAAATCCTCATCCCACTTTCATAGAGTCCTAGGTGACACGTCTAATTTAGTCTGGCCGATGGTATAAAACCCCAAAATAATAAATTGACTTTAATGTAAGAGAAGTAAGCAATACAGCTCCAATTTAAGAAGTTAAAACTATGAAATATTTTGCACGTTTTCTTGAAAAATGACCCACAAGTAGTTTACAATTATATTTTCTATATTATATTCTCTATCAACTAATTGTTGCTTCTGTAGTGTAGTGATATTATATTAAACTGAATATGTTTCTTTTACACGGTTGGTCAGATAGAATTAGACATTTGAAGACATCACCCTGGACTTTGAGGAACTGGGATGTCCATTTTTCATTATTTTAGATGTTTTATAGACCAAACAATCAATTAATCAAGAAAACAATAGGCAGATTAATTGGTAATGAGCATAACAGTTATTTGTAGCTATGTATAGGACAAAAAAATTCTTAGGAAATGGACATTTGTCACTTTTTTCAGGCATTTGAGATTAAATGAAAATGGAAAAATATATTCAAATGATTAGATAATGGTAATAATCTTGGCCGGGACTTTAACGTGTTAGTTAAGATTAATTGATTCCACAAAAATTAAAATGTTAAAAAATTCACCCATTTTAATCGCACTTATTTTTGCACCGCGGAACGTTTCTCACTGGATGAGTTTCAGGCGGACCGATTATACTGGCGCACCAACTAGCGCTCATGAGTTCAGACAACAACAAACCACAGTGAACATAAAGGAAGAAGCTGATGAGACGCTGTGGTTGGCCCCGTGGATGATGGGACATTTTGTTACAAAAAACCAACGGATGGAAGCGTCGATAAGAGCATGGTTGTGTTGCTATGCAACAAGGAATTCACATATCACCGCAGCACATCCAGCCTCAAGTATCACCTCAATGCAAAACATATAGCAGCTAGCGGCTAGTGTAGTAGCTAGCGTGGATTATGTTTCTACTTAAAAAACCAAAGTATTCTAGTTTACAGAAGGTCGACCTACCAAAAGGCTACCTGAATTTCTGAAATGTATTTCTAAATATGCTGTTGCTACACTTAATGGCAAAAATTGCTTGAACAAAAATAAACAATATTTTTGTTGCTTAAGCTAATGTATTCAGTCATTATTCAATGGTATACTAAAAATCCATGTGAAAAAAATGACTTCTCACTGTTCTCAGGTCACATATTTATATGCGATTAAAATGCGATTAATTTCGATTTAATTAATTACAAAGCCTCTAATTAATTAGATTAATCTTTTTAATCGAGTCCCGGCCCTAGTAATAATTGTTAGTTGCTGCCTTAAAATACATGCTCATTCGAACCATGCATCTCCTACTTGTCAAACCTTGTGGATATATCGAGGATATAGAAATGTATATGTAGAAATGTACTGCCTTTTTCCGACAGAAATCAGTGGAAATGAGGCCGTTGCTCACTGCGAATATTAAATTTCTCCTATGAGGAAGCGTTCAAAGCTCAGTAAATGTCAAAAGTTGGAAATGATCATATTAAAATGATCTCCAAAGCCCTCATTTGTAAATTTGACTTGAAAATGTGAAACCTCTATGGATTGTCAGTGTTTCCAGTAACACATAAAGCAGGATGTGTCTATTTCCAAGAGAAAAGCAGTTCAGAGACAGATCGTAATGTGTCTACAAAAAGAGGAAACAAGCCCAAAATGCCAGTAGTTCCTCATGCTTGGAAAGCATCGTACAGCTAATTAAATCTCAACTGGAGCTCATAGTTCATTTCTTTAACCAGAGAGAGTCAATTATAGCGTCCAGTGTAAACAAATCCATCATGGTTAGCTGCAGTTGAGTATCTGGAGTCGAACCTTACACCTGATGACATGTTACCCAAAAACCGACACGTGACTTTTGTTTGTGTGGCTCTGAGCTTCATTTTTCACTGTGTGAACATAAACAAACCACA
Source organism: Centropristis striata (assembly GCF_030273125.1). Classification (NCBI taxonomy): domain Eukaryota; kingdom Metazoa; phylum Chordata; class Actinopteri; order Perciformes; family Serranidae; genus Centropristis; species Centropristis striata. Next base: position 21,004,008 of record NC_081524.1, on the reverse strand, counting down.
GCATAAAAACACAACAAAGTCAAGTTTTCCAGTCGGGGTTAGAACCAAAGAAGACAAACTGTTCGTGTGATCACACCTTGAGCTCTTTCCGTCTTCTTCAGAAACGTTTTATCACACTGACAGATCCATCGCTCCCGGCGGTGGAGTTTATTCCACCAGTGATAGATGGAAAACATTTGGGGCCGAGTCACAGCCGCTGTGACGAACACTCACAGATTAGTCTCATAATGATTCATGGCAGAGACTCAGCAGGTCACACAGGTTGTGAAGAAAACAAGAGCTCCCTGATGTGAGGCCAGCGTTTCTGGTGTGTTTCTGCGTTGTGATGAACTTACTCAGCAGGCGGTCTGTTCTTCATTATCTTGCCAGTGTCCATGCTCATGGCAGAGGGCCTGTCTCCACTGAAAAGCAGCAGATTCATTTTGATTTTAACAGCATGTGTAACACACAGAACACATGTTTGCTTTCCTTTCATTTGCGAGACGTTCCCCCGCACACGCCCGCTGACCAGCTACTCCTGGAAACTGCCTCCAATCATGCTAAAGTGAGAAGAAAATATTATCGCATAAATGTTGATTATTTTGGATTTCCAGGCAGGGCGTGCTCCAGCTGGGCTTGTTAAGATGGATTTATTGTTACTATATAATATGATCTAACTCAAAGTAAGATCGGGGAAATATTCTCTCTTTGAAATGTGAATTTGAAAATATTATTTGAACTCGAGATCAACTTTTTAGATTTTTTTTCTAGCTTTCCACAGCATCTTGTGATCCCTATTTGTGTTTCAGAATTATACAGTATAATATTGTGGTTAAAGTTGGTAATCATGATTTAGTCCTCTAAGAAACACTGCAGATTTGACATCTTATGTCAACATTTTGATCATTTTCACCTACAGGGGACATCTAAAGTGAAAAGCAGTGTTTGCATCAGGCGTGAAGCATCAGTATGTTGTGGTTTTTGGTCCAGATCAAGGTTATTATAGTTAACGAAAATTAACGAAATAACGAAAACTAGAATTAAAAAAACATTTTCGTTAACTGAAATAAAAATAAAACGAGAGTTTTTAAAAAAACGATAACTAATTGAAACTGTATTGTGTGGTTAAAAAAAATAACTAAAATTATAGTGAAAATGTCCTTCGTTTTCGTCTTTGTCAACTTTTTTCATACATAATCCAGTGTTTCTATTTATCCACCGCTGAGTGTGTGTATTCCTGCTTTGTGGGCTTCCAGGAGAAGTGCGAGTGAAATTACCGTAATGACACCATGTTGGCTGTAAAGAGCAACTTCTTTCTTTCAAAAAACATTGGAATTTTCCCGATAGCGCAAACCGGTATTGTATTTATTTAGCTCCAACTAAATATCTGCTGGTTAGTGAACCTGCAGGAACACATGGTAAATATGTTTACTGAGACTGGGATGTCTACACTCCAACCAAAATTCAAAACCCCCGGAACTGTAAGAGTTAATAACCTTATTGGGGCTGAGATGGATAAACCAAAGGAAATAAAGGCAAAATGTATTATGATCTCTGTGAATCTATGAGTAATATTTAACTCAGCGTTCATGTTTTTGTTGGACAATGAAATAATTGGTTTTTCAATAAAAAAATAATAAAAACTTGATAAAGTTCTACTTGCAGATAAATCTGTTGAAATGTCGTGTTTTCTATTTTGAATATTTCCAAAATTCACCAATATTTCCAACATTTTACACCCCTTTGAACCCCTACAAAAACAACACCCATAGAGTTGCTTCACTTCACACTTTGTGCTCAGTTAAGGTGTTTGGAAAATATTAGCCTTTGTTCGGGGATTTATTTTCTGCCTTATTATGACCCAAAGAGAAATTAATTTGACACCATCAAATTGTATGTATTGTTAAGCAAACTGCAATGATGCAGCTTTCCTGTGTGGAGGTCTCATGGGTGGGCGTGGGTTCTCTCCTCTGGCTTCCTCCTACAGTCCAAAGATATGCACTTAGGTGTAATTGCCGTATGAGTGAATGAGAGCATCAGTGGTTGTCTGTCTCTTTATGTCAGCCCTGTGATAGTCTGGCAACCTGTCCAGGATGTACCTTTATGTCAACGGGGATCAGCCCCCATGACCTGAGTTTAGAATGAATGAATGAATGAGGGCTACATGTTTTTATAACAATATTTAATGTTTGGTTTTATTTTGAAGGACTAATTTCACCCTTTACAGAGCATGGCTAGGGGTATAATATCTCTGTATACCTGTATTCAAAACCAAAACTAAAAACTCACTCTTTTGTTCCTCCCAGGCAGCAGGAGCTATCCGCCCGCTCGTTTCCACAGTGATCGCCACCACCTCAGAGGGTTACCTGGATCATTCTCTGGAGCGAGCAAAGTACCGAGCCAGCGAGATGCCTCAGGGATTCACATATGATGTCATCTATCAAGCCTATCAGAGGGTATGTTCCCTCTGTTTTATTTTATTTCGCTTTAACACACAAGAGGGCATTACTATGTCGTCAGTGTGGTTATATTGGTGATAACGGCAACAACCAGTGAATTAATAAGAGAAGAAAACACAAGTAAGACATAATACGCTTCAATTTAAGGTGTCAAATTTTTTGCAGCTTAAGTCACTAATGATCTAGTGTTGACATAGCAAAAAATGATGTGACTTCTGTTAATCAGTGAGCGAAGAAGCATAAACCTAGCCAGAATTAAGGGGAGGGTAGCAGAGAGCCTCAGTGCCAGTGTAAGTGAAAATGAAGTTAAACTACAGCTTGTTCCTCCTGTGGCAGTTTTCCCTTTTAATTCCAGAATAGTCCAGTCTTTGTCCAGTTTCCTTTATTGGAATTTAATGTGGGTTTAAAACATCATGTAGTTTTGATTACGGTGTCCCACTCAACTCAAACAAGCATTTTCCACTTTGTTAGCTACTTGAAATAATGTCTGGCACGTTAAACATCCACAGATATTTGAAATAAAAGTGACAGAAACAAAAAGCTAGAAAGAGGGGGAGATGAGAAAGACAGAACCTCATGTCTTTGTACTGTTATACTGCATAAACTAGAATAGAGTCTTCATTGTCATTGCACGTTAGTATAAAAATATACTTTAGCACAACGAAATTGAGGCACAGCTCTCCTGTCAGTGCAAAAAAGATAAATATTAAATAAATAACCAACCAAGGCATGCATCAGACAAACAAACGAAAAAGAAGGACATCACACAAATCACAAAAGTAAGGGACTGTAAAGACAGACACATTGTAAAGGAATAACCTATTGCACATGTCACACAGAGAACAATCTTATTGCACATGTTCTACAGTAAAAATAAAGCCTATTGCACATGTCATACATGAATGTACATGAATGTTAAACGAAGAGGGAAAAGTACAGTGGTCACATTTATGCCTGTCATCTACTATTCTTTCACCCCAACATGCTGATGGACACATCTGGGTGATGCTGTCAAATAGCATGTTCAATGTGTTCCCTTTAACAATGCAACACTGTGCCCCCCTGTCAGACTGCCGTTTCAAGCCATGATATTTACTCCTCTGTGATGTTTTGCCTTCAGTCTGAACGTCCCTTAGGTGTAATGGGGGGGCCGAGTGATCCGGACCCTGTACCTCCTTTGGAGGTAGCAACAAAAACGGAAAATCGGCCGAACTGTTGGAGGCAGGATCAGTGTAAACCTGAGGAGCCAGCAAGGACGAAAAATATGTTATTTGTGTGACCAGCACAATAAAAAAGGAAGTGATGACGTATCATCAGAAACGCCTCCCACTTGAGTCTGACAGTAATGAATCATGTTCAGCTAAATGCAGAATAACTTTTCTTGGAGTTGTAGAATCTCTGCAGTGAGAAACAGCACGACGGGCAGTTCTTCCACCATCATTATTTTGAATGCACTCACCACTACTGTCGCTCATTTTGCACAAACTGCTGCTGCTCTGTTACACAGCACTACCGTCTCCTCCCACTTTAATAATAATAATCATATATTGATTTGTATAGCACCTTTAAAAACAACATCTTACAAAGTGCTTTGACAGAGATCAGTAAATTACAAGGAGAATGATGCCATAAAGCTAAAAACAATTCTTGCATTCAAAGAAAAAACAATTAAAGAGAGTGTAGGAACAATCACAAGACATTCTCAGATACACAAAATTAGAAGGTAAAAGTAGTAAAATAAAGTTAAAAGTAAAGAAGTAAAAAGGAGAAGTAAGATAGAAAGCATTACATAAAAGCAAGTCTATTAAAAAGTGGGTTTTAAGAATTGATTTAAAAGAAGTTACTGACTCTGCATGCCTTCTCCTTGGGCAGTCTGGGAGCTCTGATGGTGAAAGCCCGGTCTCCTCTGGTTTTCAGTTTTGACTTTGGAACAGTCAGAAGTGTGCCACTCAAGGATCTCAGGACACGGGTTGACTCGTACGGAATAAATAACTCGGATAAAAAACTAGGAGCCAGACCTAAAGAAGTTTTAAAAGTGATCAGTAAAATCTTAAAACAAATCCTAAAATGAACAGGAAGCCAGTGCAAAGAAGCTAAAATTGGGGTGATGTGATGTCATCTGTTAAAACCGGTAGGAAGTTGCTTCACAATGCTGGATTGCAATGTGAAGTCATAGACTGGGAACGCCAGTATTACGCCTTATAAATGTCCTGAAGTGTAATGGCAGCAGAGCTTCTTTGTGGCACTTTTGTAGAGACGCAGTATGTAAAGGCTGTTCTGTGTTGTACACAACTCTCTTTCCTTTGCTGTTGTAGCTGACCGTGCAGCCATTGGTGGGCTTTCAAGCTCAGTTTAGTTTGTGCTCGCCATAGTGTGATTGGCACACGTCAGCTTGTTGTGCTAACCTCATCACATATGTGCATCAATAGGTACCATGTCTTCTGCATGCACTGGATGAGCCCCTTACTGTGATAGTTCGGAACAAGTACAAGAACGGTCGCAGCCCTAACGGCTACGTTTCTGGAAACAACATAATATCACAGAATAGAAAAATCAAGTCCTGCAGGCGTGTGCCACTTACTCCTGATGTTGAATAATTGCATCAAGAAAATATCTCACATCTTATGAAATGACAGTCTGGTTGAGATTTATGCTCTAAAAATTACACCACTTAGATGACAAAGGACTTCATGGTTCTCATACATCATAACAGGCCTCTACAGTCCTTCATTGTTCAGCTGATGTGCCAGAACCTGCAGGGTTTCACTCTGAAGAGCTTGTGGCGTGGGTGCTATCACTTTCACTTGGCCTCTGCTGCGTCTGGGAAAGAAATGACACATTAATATATTCTGCCACACTGCAGCAGATTAGTCTGTGGAACATATGTGAACAAAGGCTCGGTTGGAAAAACGGTAAAAGAGCACTGAAATTACATGGCACATTTAGGTGGAGTCAGATTAATAGTCTCAGCAGTTGAGTGCATTTTAATATGCGTACCTGAAAAATGGAAAGAATTTATCCGCTGACGTAAACCGTAAATGTGTTGATTCTTCTCAGAAAGCAGGGGCTTATTGCTAAGACTTGGCAACCTAGTGCAAGCCAACTTAATGTGAAACTTAACTTGAAGTTAAATATGTATTTCAGTTTGCTATTTCACCCTTGACTCCATTAGACGGTTCCTTCGATATAGCCACAATTCTGAAAGACGCAGCAAACTTTGAGCTAAAGTATGGAGCCCCATTTGTCTGCAGTTATTTTTTACTCCTGGCACATATGGATCTTCAGATTGCTTCGAGAGCCCTGCTGGCTTTGGCTTTTTCAGAAAATGAGCTCACATTTATGCTGCGGTGTCAAGGCCAGTCAAGTCTCAAACCAGGGAGGGTTGGGGAACGATTAAAAAAGTGTCCCTCTCTCTTCTCCTCTTCGACCTTTCAAAAGGTAGGCAAAGTGTCAGGTTAGGACTGTAGGACATGCTCATGAAAAATCTCTGAGAGCTGCACATTTGTAGCTTGACATCCATTGAGAGGAGAAGAACTTAGGGCTGAAAAGACAAAGGGGGAGACACTTTATCCAGTCCCCAGTGAAAGCCTTTGTACTGGAAGAAAATGCTAAAGGTTAAATTACCTCAAGACCGAGAGCGTATTTCTGCTGTAATTTCTCTCTTGAGTTCCAGGGTCCACAGGATAAAAGACCACTCTCTTTTATAGCTTGATAAAATATTACCCAGGTATAATCTCAGGTAGCATGGTTTTGTCTTTGTAGTGACTGTATTTTAAACCAAATGAGCTCATCGCCTCAATCCAAACTTGCATGTGACCCACACGAACTGAGCTCTCCCGGCTGCGAGTCAAATCGCAAATAAAGATAAAGTGTTCATCGGTACAATAAAGTGTATTAAATGAATCCTAATCTTAATCTTAATCAAACACTAATTTATATCAAAATCAGTTCATGTACTTCATGGTAACCATAGCAGCAACATGCATTTAGCAGAGGATTACTTCAGGAATTGGTGGAGACCCAAACAGAGTTAGGAGAGTGGATATTGGACCTATAGGGTTAGCTGTTTGCTAACACATTCTCCATAAAACATTGCATTTATTGATAGTATATTGATGTTTGTTTTTAGCCTGCTCTCTTTAAGTAAGCAAGAAAATCAATTAATTTAGCTTTAAGTAAAATTTTCATCAACATGATTAGAGCGGAAACAATTATTTGATTAATCGAACAATAATCGATTATTAAATTAATCGTCAACTACTTTGATAATTGAATAATTGGTTTGAGCAGTTTTTTAAAGACAATAAGTCCAAATTCTCTGATTTCAGCTTCTTCAATGTGAATATTTCTGGTTTCTTTGTTTCTTTATGACAATAAACTGAATATCTCTTTGGTTTGTGGATAAAACAAGAGATTTGAGGACGTCATCTTGTGGTTTGGGAAACACTGATTGATATTTTTCAACATTTTATTGACCAAACAACTAATTGATTAATTGTTTAAATAATCGACAGATTAATCCTCACGTGTGCTGTATTTCTCTCTCTTCTCTCCCTGTTGTCCTGTCCTGTTCACCTCTGTCATATTGTTTGTGTGTGTTGTATACGTTTGGATAGGATGATGGTTAATTTCGTTGTAATGGTACTTATTACTCTGATCAATGACAATAAAGGGACTTCTGAATCTGAATCTGAATAATGAAAATAATCATTAGTTGCAGCCCTAAACATGATTAAGATGAGTAATTATTAAAGAATAAGTAAACAAGACTAGAAAACTTACCAGCAGTTAACACCCAGTTTTGTGCTACAGACAGATTTTGGTCAGTACTCATAAAGTATTTGATATACTGTAGTGATATAGCAACAAGTTCTCCAACCTAAACGACAGAAGAGATCGTGTGTCAGTACCACCCATTACGACACATATGTACCAATGGCGGCTCGAGTTTCGGGGCTCGCAGTACAGCGACGCATTCTAGAAATAGCACACATATCATGATACATACACATAAGGTTTGCAGTTGTAAAAAAGGCTGCAGTTTCTGTGAATTTATGCTATGAAACCACTGACCTAGGTTTAGGACAAAAAACTTCCTGGAAAGGCATTATAAAAGACAGTTTAAACAGCAAATAAATGTACGTAAATTTTTACAAGTAAATTTTTTTTTACAAGTAAATTGTTACAAGGGTCACGTAAGTCACGTTAAAAAACTTGATTCATGTCAGTTAAGTAAACAGGGTAACTTAAGTTAAAAAGCGTTTACTTTTGATTTTACTTGGGATGCTAACCCCACTCTCCTGGGTTTGTTCAACTCATCCACCTGCCCATCTTCCTACCGAAGGCCGTCTATCACTACAATTGCATTGCAGACGGGGTAATATATAGCTCATATTTTGCTGCCTGAACACACGACCTATAGTGACGTTTTTGAGGGGAGAGCAGGCGGGATACAGCAATATCAAAACTGTAGCGATGTCTTGATAAGAGACTAGACACTGTCTTGGATTTGGATATTATAATATGTCTTTTCCTGGTTTTAAAGGCTGCATTCCAGTAAAATTATGCCCTTTTCTCAATTAACCAGACTGCTCTAGCTCTTCCATTATTTGCTTTTACCCAAATTCATTACTTCCACATTACTAATGATGATTTATATAAGAAATTGCATTATTTAAATATTTTGTGAAAGCATCAATAGTAAACCCTAAAATCAAATATCACAAATATTTGATTTTCATGTCTTGTTGCCCTAGTTTTTATGTCCTTGAGGACTGAAAATCCCCAATTAAATCCAAATTAAAAAAAATGTATATGTGAACTATTGTTCCCAACAAAATGAAGGTGGTTATTTGTTGTGCACAACTTTTACAACTGGAGTTCAGACTTCAGCATTAACTTGTGCATCCAGATTTTCCTTCACCTGGAATTAATTCTAATTAGTTCAGTTCGACCTCAGTTATCTCTTGGCTCAAAAAAAAAGATTTTTCATACCTCTGTATTTATTTCTTCCTTTTTGAAAGTAACATCCAGCTGATTGGGACAGACCTGTTCCTCTTTGCTTTCGTAACATCTGCATCCAGTCACGCATGTTTTTTTGTAACAGGTAACACATTTATTTGAGCTGTTTTTCAGAGTCGATAAATACATCACATTTGCATGTGTGTGAGCATTTCCTTCCAATGAAATATACCAGAACCACATGTTCTTACCTACTAATGAGCCTTGGAACTGTTGCTTGAAAAACGAGGGAAAATAAAGTACTGGAACAAACAATGTCACATCTTTGCTGTTGAAAAGGGGCAATAAAGTCAAAGGCTATTTTACGAGGTACTGCTTTTATGATAAAATTAGTAAAAGTACTATACTGTATATTTGGAAATGTTTTTTCGATTCATCCAAAGCAAATAAATTCCTGTGGGTAACGCTGTTAAAGTGTTTGAGATTGAGAGTTGAACAGTTTTCTAACAAAGTAAACATGAAGCAATGGTTCACCACCGTCACCACCAGGCTCATTTCTCACACATACTGGAACAAGCATTCGTGTAGCATCCAGTTAAACAAGAAAACACATCACATCTTGCAGAACAAAGTGGAATGAAAGCAAATTCGGAGAGATAAGAATTTTGCACGGCCAACAGTCCAACAGCCAAAAAAAACTCTGCTGAAGTGTCTGCTGAAAAATGTGGTGAAGGAAGCATCATGTTATGAGCCTGTTTCTCTTCTGTTTCAAACACCAGCTCTGATCACGATACATACAGTGCATGAAAGGCTTCAGTTATATTTGGTGAAATATGTATAGAAACTTTGAGTTGAAGAAGAATTATTTCTCAAGGCGACGACAAATTGATGCACGGAACCAAATTATCTCAGGAATGTCTGGAGAGAAAAAGAGCCTTGTCGAACAAGTGGTAAATCAGCAGGTCAGATACAGTCTGAACTCCTCTGAAATAACAATGTGGAAATTCTGAAATGCAGGTGTACTGAGCAAGACATTTCCAATTCTTCATGCCGATACTGAAATGAAAATCTTTCTATGAGTGTTTTATTTGACATGTTGGGCTGGTTGGAAATGCAGCCTGGCGATGTTGGCTGTGTTGGTGCAAAGCGAGATATCTCGGCAACCTTTATCCATGTCATGAAATTTGGTTTGGATATTTATGATCTGCCAAGGATGATTCACTATTGGTTCCCTGACCTTTCCCCTACCACCATCAGGCCAAAATTTCCACATGTACACTACCAGTCGAAAGTTTGGACACACCTTCTCATTCAATGTTTTTATTTTTATTTTTTTATTATTTTCAACACCGTAGATTAATACTGGAGACATACTATAGAAGAACATTTACATAATTATGTAGTAAAAAGTGTAAAACAAACCAGAATATGTTTATGTTTAAAATTGTTCACATTATCCACAAGTTATGAGAATAATTGATCGATGATCGATTAATGGTCGTTAAAAGTTTGGTCGATTACAATTTTTAGTCCATCTGTGTATTTTTTTATTTTATCTCTGACTAAGTATCAGTATCACTGAACTGAAACATGGCCCATCGTTCAGTTCTGCGGCCGTATGTGAATAAGCCAATGATCTGAGAATTAAGTTGGATAAAGCTACAGTTTGCAAGTGAAAGTTTGTTTACTTTTGATTTTACTCGGCTCAAGTTGAAATAACAATTATAAAACACACAGAAATTCAAGAGTATTAATTTGAGCAAAACTATCTTACTGTATCAAACCTTGCTAGCATGAATTACTAGGTTTAATTTTATCCAAAACTTATTTAAACACAAAACACATTTAAATATGCAGATTACTGTGAAAACTAACCTCATGCCTCTTCGGGGGGCTAAAACATAAAACATTGAACTCCTTGACGTTATCTTTACAGTATCATCACAGTTGAGTTAGTTTAACGATCGACAGGAAGTCTCTTTTCATCCTTTCAAAATAAAAGCGTTAAATTGATAACATTGTTAACATTATCGATGCTCGAGTTGGCAGGTTTCTTCCAAACGCCCATCCCTTGTATCCACCTCTTGTTTTGATGACAGCTTTGCACACTTCTGTTATTCTCTCAGTCAGATTCATGAGCTGCTCACCTGGATGGTTTTCAGTTAACAGGTGCACTTTGTCAAGAGTTAATTTGGGGAATTTCTCTGCTTAAAATCGCAATAATATCGTATCGTGACTCAGGTATCGGGGTAAAATCGTATCAAGGGGCCTCTGCTGATTCACACTTCTAGTTATTCATCCTATTGATCAAATGTTAGAATAACATGTTAAACTGAAACATCAACATGTTAGCAATGGCATTTTAAACATGCTGTTGTTAGCGTTTAGCTCCGACACAGATGTTGCCCTGTGCAGCCTCACAGAGCTGCTGGCAGGACTGTAAACTATTAGTCTTGTTTTTTACACATTTTTCAATGAAGTATAATGATGGACTGTTCAGCCTGATAACACTAAAATCTAGAACGTTTCCACATACGTGTACAATTTTGACATCTTTTCTTAAATCCCCAGTGTATTATTGATTATCTCTACATATGTCTGTCAGTCTGGCATCCAGCTGGTTGCAGCCACTGATTCGGTTCCAACACTGCAGTGGAACAACATAGTGTACCACAGTTCCACTGAGTGTGGTGGAAATAAATTGTTGTCAACATTGTCCACAGCCGCTTGTCTCTGTTGTGTCCCCTCTGCAGTGCAGTGAGTCAGACTTTGAGTTTGGCACCGAGTGTCTCCATCTGGCTCTGCAGTACTGTGGCACCAATGCCAAGCTCATCCAGGGTCCGCCAACACTGTGGAAGGTGAGCTCGCCAGGGACCTGGTTTAGGTTCAGGGGGGGATTGTGGATTTGGTGACATTTTGGCCAATAGAGCTGTGTGCCTGCTTCTGATTTATCATATGGGCACAAACAAAGCTCAGGGATTGAAGGAGAGGGGCGCCGGCAGAAGAGGAGCCACTAATATATTGAACGTGACATTTAGGATTAGCATGTAGAAATTAGTTTAAATATATATATGTTCTGTATTTAACCCTCTTTCAGATCGTTCTGCATAAAATGGTTAGACATATTTTCCTCGTTAGACTCAGTGTTATCTAGCCTTAAAGACAGTTTTGGTTTTATGTGCTGAGGCTTTAAGATTTCTGTCTCCACAACAAATACAATGGACGTGGACAGAATTCTGTTTGTGGTTTTCGAAAGCATTGAAGAAGGACATTTAAATAACATTTGAGGAGCAACTTGTCCTTCCATAAACAATGCCTCGGTTACTCTGCATAACGCAACCTTTTGTTTGTGATAAATACAAAGCATCGGCCCAGTGCCACAGATTGGGTGTCTGAGCTCGATAGAAGGGGTTTTTCCTCCTTTTTTAAACCAAATAGTTGAAGGATCTATGTAGCCACTGGAACCGTACCAGGAACTAGACGTCCCCTTGGTTCTCTCCTGTGTGAGTTAGCTGCTTTTGCTCAACATGTACAAGCCATGTGTTTCTTCAGCGCTTAATCTTTAGCTGAGATAGTTTCTGGAACTGAGACCCGTACAAACCTTACCTCAGTTTCTGAAATGGTTTCTGGATCTTGCAGTGGAATCACTTTATTAGATTCCTTCATTTGAATCATTTTCAGAGGCAAAACTTAACAGTACAGTGCTTAACAGATTTATTAGACCACCTGTCATAGAAACGAGAAAACATAAATATTTTAGAAATCTTTTAAATGCTTGTTGAAGACTAAAAATGTTATTGTTATTTATTTGGCAAATAGAGCGAATTCACCTTTTTTATAGCCAGATTTGAGCAGAGCATTCAACCACTAAAACCCATTTTTCTGTTCAGGAATCCAAGTAAATACCTATATTTTGACATCTGAATCAAGAAATAATAACGTGCTTTTCTATTTTTACATTTTTTTTGTAAAACAGCAAATTTGAAAATGCATGGATAACAATAATAATATTTTTAGCATTAAAAGTATAATTTGGGTTAAAGAGCATCTACATACTGCTGTATTAACCATTACCGAAACATAAAAAATGATTTTGGTAATTACTAATGCTGTTAATTTAGGACAGCTGGAGCACAAACTGGTGGTCTAATACATTTGTTAAGCACTGAATATCTCAGGAATAACACAAATGTTAGAGAAAGGTCCAAAGAATAAATATAATTTTGTGTAGTAGAATCACCATCATCAGAGGTGATGTAAGCCAGTAGATGTAAGCTGGCCGGTGCCCATTTGTTAAATTCCTAAAGGGAAATTTAAAAAAATGGCAGTTGCTGTTGCTGCATTGGCTGTGTTTGATCTCTCAACATACATTTACATTTCTTGACTGATCAATGAACACAAAAAGCTAGAAAAAAGTCACTCAAAACAGTTTTCTTAGAACTATGATCGCGTGGAGTTCTTGTGGTGCAGACGCAATAAAACCAGGTTGTTCTCAGAACTGAGTACTTGGAAAAGTTCCTCTGGTCCGAAAACACCCATTAATCTAGAGTTTTTCAGTGCTTTGAGGAAGCCAAAGTAAATTCCATTCCCTTTTGGTGAATTGGGATATTGTTCTATTTTATACAAGGCAGATATCTCAGATTCTTGGCACATAAAATCAAAACTGTCTACATTGCCAGACAGCTCTATAGATGACAATGTTTTTTGTTCTACTTAGGATGAGCTGATCCTTTAAACTAAAGTGACTTTGTCCTCCAGGTAACCTACAAACGGGATTTGGCTGCTGCAGAGTCCATTATCAAAGGTGAGTTACCTTTCTTTACATAACTTCCATGATGTACTGTGTATAGTGGACCTTTTTTAATCTTCTTATAGTATAAACACACATGATGAATCTATGTGTACATGAAAGGCGGAGGTTAAATGGTCAGAAATGAGCAGTTTAAGAGTCTTTCACTCTTATTGTTGTATATAATAAACCAAAAGTCGCCCCTCACTGTACTGAGAGGGACAAATTCTTTGCAGCATTGTTCAGCTTGGTTGGAACAGGCCTGGTGTAAAGCAGTCTGAATACTACAGAAAGCAAGTCGGGACAAGGGATACTATCACAATCAGAGACTTGGAAATAAACACAGCCCCATATTTCACCCTGCCAGCACCTGGACCAACAGTTACCTGTTTGATGATGACATAAGGTGCACAGTGATTATTCCCAGAGCCTCTGATGTGAATGAATTCATTGTATGTGCGTTTTTCTTTTTTCTTTTTTAAGAGACGACGTGGAAGAAAATTCTCACATCTGTCAGTATGAGAAACTGTCGTGTGTTTCAGTTCGTCTGTGTTTGTGTTTCTTTTTCTGTGTGATCACGCATACTTTGTGTGTGTGTGTGTGTGTGTGTGTGTGTGTGTGTGTGTGTGTGTGTGTGTGTGTGTGTGTGTGTGTGTGTGTGTGTGTGTGTGTGTGTGTGTGTGTGTGTGTGTGTGTGTGTGTGTGTGTGTGTGTGTGTGTGTGTGTGTGTGTGTGTGTGTGTGTGTGTAGGCCTACGCGTGGCTTTGTGTATTCTGGTTAGAAGTATGTGTTTGTGTGAACACTGAAGAACTGATTTCTCAATAGATGGCGTTTTAAGTGAGGCAGCTGTTCTGGAGGATTTCAGCTTTTTGCAGCATGTTGTTGTTTGACAGTGTGCAATTTGGCCATCTGAACTTAACGTCATAGAATTTAAGTTATGCTTTTTACCGGGAACCTTTATTTCACCAGAGAGTTGCTTGTTGCTGCTCCTGTTTCTGGAAGTAAAGATCACATTCATTTCTTCCATAGACAATGTTACCTTTGAGCACTTCTACAGCTCAATTATCAGTACATATTTTTAACTGTGGTAGAAAATGTCTGGTTCATAGATTTAAAAAAGTGGAGCCTGTGCACATAAAAACCTTGAGGATTTAGTAGACACTATGGACATGATTCACCATACTGTGTATCTTACTCAGCTGTATATGCTTGGTGTTCTGTGTTGTGAGCTTGTGAGCTTAACTATGCCAAACCTATGGGCGGCAGTGTAGGGAGAAGGATAAAGCCATGCAAACCAATCTGAGTCCTCAGAATCAACAACAACGAATAACTCAAGCGACTTCCTGTTCCTTTCAAAACAACTAGGTAGAATGAGTGTGAGAACCTAAAACCCTGTTTCTCCCAGTTGACACGACAACACATAACCTGAGTTTTTCAAATTCTTCACTTTGCCCGAAGTTTTTTAGAAATAATCGTTTTCTGTGATTAAAAACTGGGTTTTCGTGTAAATGAGAGGCCAAACCGCATGGAAATATCTGCATTTTCCTTCGTGCAAACGGGGCCATAGTGTCTTGTTCTATGTTATAGGGACGCTGTCTCTTTAAGGTCGCGCACCTTGACTTTTTATTTCATGGGTGGCGTCATTTGTTTTGGGTTGTTGGAAATGAAAGAATAAAGACACGCCATTGTGCTGTTGAAGTGAGGAATCTGCTATTAAACTCCATTTCTCACAATTTCCACAAGGATGAAATAAACTTCCATCCAATCACAGAGCTTAATATTCTGCCACTGATGGAAGTTAAATATTTAGATGTTGAGAAGATGGATAATACATCTGATGTTTAAATGGATAATCCATTTAGACTCTGGATCAATATATTCGGGAACTATGGTGCCGTATTTTGTTCCCAGATTCAACAACAAATGGTTTTGAACCTGCTAGCGCTCTGATTTCTGCTCCGGCAGACTTCATATAGGCTGATGGGTTTTGTAGCATTTTGAATGAGAGTCAGAGTTTCTCTTGTTTACTAAAGGCAATCTTGTCACAACACCAAATGGTCCAGGGGCCAATGGCCCTTTGCCTATTTTCTCCCCCCTACTTCCAACGCCATTGTTCAGACCACACCCATCTTTGAACATGGCCTTCATTTTGATGTCAACTACAGGTTTTGTGACTGCATCTTGCACGGTTGTGATGCTGCAGTGAAAAAATCTCTC
Organism: Centropristis striata; assembly: GCF_030273125.1. Lineage (NCBI taxonomy): Eukaryota > Metazoa > Chordata > Actinopteri > Perciformes > Serranidae > Centropristis > Centropristis striata. The sequence continues at coordinate 20,988,603 of NC_081524.1, read as the reverse complement.
CAATTACAGATTCCAAACACCTATCAAAGTTCTAAAAAAAACGCTTCTGTGGTAGTTCGCACCTCATTTTGTCCTGATGATGGCGCTCACAGGGTCAAAACACCACCAACTACACACTGCTGGTTAAAACATTTCACTTGTATCACCACTAGCTACTATTTTTTTCAGTACAGCTGTGTTCCTGCTTCTGATTTATCAGATGGGCACAAACAAAGCTAATGGACTGAAATAAAGTGGTGCTTTTCTTTAATTTTGTTTTGGTTCTTGCTCCTAGGAGACAGCACTGCTGATTAAAAAGCAGGTGGAGATTTTTGAATCTTTTAAATCGGAGCACGTACCATCAAACAGACTTGGCTGTAACACAGTACCCCCCCCCCCCCCCCCCCCCCCCCCCCCCCACAAAACTTTTCACTTCACAAACTTTTTTCAAATGTCTGATTTCTAGTCTTTGCTGCAAAGCTTATATAAAAGTTGTTTCCTGATGGAACCAAACAAGCTGTGAGAAGATTTTGCCAGTTTGTGTTCATGCAAATAAAAACTCTTACTATTGATAAAGCCGTTATCTCAGTCACATTTCTTTCTCCTGCAGAGTCTCTGTCGCAGTCGGCGTGTGTTATCACAGGTGGATCTGCACAAGCTGTCACACTGGCTGAAGCTCTTCAGAAGGCTGCTGGAGCTCTCGACATGGTAAGAGCGTGTCAGCCACAGCTGATTAAAATGCTGGTTTTGTTGATGACAGCATTACTGGAGATCCCCATGAGTTTGCCAGTTTTATTTTCCTCTATCTCCCCGTCACTGTACCTCTAATCCCCCCACAAACTCACTGTGAGCTCCAACTTGGGTGGGCCAGGCGGTGAGACTTGCCATCTGCGGTCAGCCATCTAATGGAGCCTGTCTGGGACATCCACTCTGCAGCTTTCCTCCTCCATCCCCGACCCCCACCTCTCACTCCCCTGCATGCAGCGGAGCAGATGGCAATCATATTTCCTGTACCGTGGGAGTTTGCTTGATTAATCAAGTGTTCGGTGATGAGTTCTTACCTCCTCCTCATCCTCCTGCTCCTCATCCTTTTACCACCTCTGCTCAGTCAGACCTTATTCGCTCCCAGTTTCCATCACAGCTCACATCCCTCCCTCTCACTCTCAATCTTTTTTGGGGCACATCAAATTCCCATGTTGCAAACATCCTCCATTTAATTTGTAAAATTGCTCCTAATAGACAATGGAAAACAGCATCCACATGCAAAACAGCAAAGATTGACAGTCTGGGATATTCAATCAGACGGCGCAGACCACATAGAGGTTCCACATGTGAAATATTCTCCTTTACCTCAACAACCGCCGGGTTTCCCTTGAGCAAGCCACGTAACCACAAGCTCAAGTGACCTTTCAGTTGTCTATAAAAAGAAAGAAGAAGAATGGATGTCACAAGAATGAGCTTGTTTCATGCACTTTTAATATTCCGTAGCCGTTGTATAGATAAATGAACCATTCTTAGTGTTTGACTCTCCATGAATCAGTTTAGTTATTTCAGTAGCAAGGTGAGGAATGTCTGTATACTAAAAATACGGCTCAGAGCAGTGTGATTAAGCTAGAAGAGTGATATTCGAAGCTGCTATCGTCATTTTGATAGTTGAGACGTTTAGGTATTTTTTATAATCTTCGCCACCCTCCTTCCTATTTTTCAGTTTGAGCTTGTTTCACTAAATTCTCTCTATGAACTCTCCTTTTTTTGCTGTCCAGCTCCTAAAATTCAGGCAATAGACAAAATGAGTTGGTATATATATACACACTCACAGGCCACTTTATTATGTACATCTGTGTAACTGCTCCTTAACGCAAATATGTATAGAGACTGTATGCCAAATCGGACACATCTGCAATGCCCTCTATCGGATCGCCACCACCAGTGTAGGTATAATTGATTTATACATATTTAACAATCCACATGTGAAATTCCATTTGTTTACATGGAGACTTACATGTCTAATTACAATAGGAAAGTAACTTTGATGAGAGAAAGCAGTAAGAACGCCTGGGAGACACTCAGGTGACAATCTTAAAAGTACGTCTTTATTTTTACTGTACTGTATTATTGTGAAGGACAGAAGTATGGTCTGGGTGTGTTGATAACGATGGTTGGTAACGCTGTTATTCATTTGGCTTACCCAGAAACATCTAATTTCCCCAGAAAAAAATCAGCAGCCCCCATTGTTTTACAGTCAGGAGATCCAAGTGTCGGGTTTGGGATACAGTTAGCTCATGGCTAATTCACCAGTGTTAGCGTCCTTTAGCAGACTCTGGTAAACCCAAGGCTAACATACACGGTTCGAAAGACAAGAAGTCAGACTTTAGTTTCACACCATTTAATTATTTGGAAGCATAACATGATCATTTATATTAGTAGGTAATGTGAAATTTTGATAAAATCTAAGCCGAACGGTGTCCGACTTGGGATGCAGTTACGCTAATCAGCCAATTGCATTGCAGCAACTCAATACATTTGGACATGTAGACGTGCTGAAAATGAGCTGCTGGAGTGCAAAGCAAGCAGCAGAATGGGGAAGAAAGGTGATTTAAGTGACTTGAACGTGGCATGGTTGTTGGTCTGAGTATTTAAAAAAAACTGCTGATCTAGCAAACATCTCTAGGGTTTACAGAGAATGATCCCAAAAAGGGAAATATGCAGTGAGTTCTTTGGGCCAAATTGCCTTGTTGATGCCAGAGGTAAGAGGAGAATGGCCAAACTGGATCAAGATGATAGAAAGGCAACAATAACAGTAACTCAACAGTAGCAACAGTTACTCAAATAACCACTTGTTACAACCAAGGTATGCAGAAGAACATCTCTGAACACAACATGTCCAACCTTAAAGCAGACGGGCTAAACACACCACCACTTTATTTGGTCCTAGTTAATGAAGTGGTCAGTTAGTGTATATATTCACTTTCTATTGTTATTTATTAGATAATAACTATGAAAAGCAACACTAAAGTAAGGCCTCAAAAGTAAGGACGGAGTGTTATCAACGCCTCTCTAAAAACAGATTTAGCATCATAAGCTCCACATGAGATTGTACAGGTGTTTATGATATTCTGTCCATCCTTTTATGTGCTTATATTTCATGCCCATCAGCGATTACTCATCTCCAAAGCAGACACCCCGGTTGACAAATCGCCCACACATGGCTCCATGTATAGAAGCGTGTTTCCCGGATCACCCTGATGTATATATTTATATATATTCACCGGGCGTAGGTGTCGACAGTGGAAGGGAGCAGGCAGAGCACATTACATGTTTCCTTGTTCAGCCGTGATCCAAACAGTCCATCCTCCTTTAAACTCGCTCCAAGTCCTTCATCAGCCGGTGTCAAATGGGCGGATCTGGCTGTCCCGGTGCTGGACCGGGCCCCGGAGACGGATTGGGGTCGGTGTCGGGCTTTTTTTGGATCGGCTGATTGGAGCCATTCCCGCCTGCGCTCAGGTGGCTGGTGAGGGATGTGTTTTTCCGGTACGCGTGCTTGGAATCAGATACATCCTTTTCAGGGAATTTAGAGAATAGAGGGGGAGATGAAAGGAGAGTGGAAGAAGCGGAAGAAGAAGAATTACCTTTGTCCTAGTGCCATTACGTGAATCTAATACAGGGATAAGGAAGGCTGGGCTGTCCAGCTGAAAACTGACATTATAGTGTGTGTGTGTGTGTGTGTGTGTGTGTGTGTGTGTGTGTGTGTGTGTGTGTGTGTGTGTGTGTGTGTGTGTGTGTGTGTGTGTGTGTGTGTGTGTGTGTGTGTGTGTGTGTGTGTGTGTGTGTGTGTGTGTGTGTGTGTGTGTGTGTGTGTGTGTGTGTGTGTGTGTGTGTGTGTGTGTGTGTGTGTGTGTGCGTGCGTGTGTGCGTGTGTGCGCGTGTGCGCGCGTGTGCGTGTGTGCGCGTGTGTGCGTGTGCACAGGTGGAGGATTTGGCAGCATTATGAGTAAGAGGAAGACGCTCACAGTAAGAATATGATTAAGGGGTTCTCTCAGCAGGATGTTATCTGAGAGATCCATTTGATGCAGTTTAAATCCAGGCTTACAGAAAAAAGAAAAAGGAACGGTTGTCTTTCGATGTAAAATTTATACAAAAATGACTCCATCCAGTTTTCTCCTGAAAATACCAGGCTGTGCTGAATACCATACAAAGGGCTTCGAAGCCTCAGTGAGAATTAACAGCAAATATTTCAAGCTTTTACTATTCCACCGGACGCAGCTGCTCAGCATTGCAATGGATGCTGGAGCTTATCGTGGCCTACCTAGCCTACTTACTAAGTCATGGTGGAGGCACAAATATCAAGGAAAAATGACCAAACTCCCAAAATCTGGAAGTCTGAAATGCTCTTTCTGCCTGGTACTATATCTTATAGGGCTGCACAATTAATCGTATTTTAATCGTGATCACGATTTTGGCCGCCACGATTAAATTAACCATATATTATAAATAATATAATTATAAATAAAATATTTCCATTTTAAAATGCGGCTCTCCTGCAACCACCAGGGGGCGAACGCATAGTTAAGGTTTCATGTAGCTGCCTAAATAAATAACGAGTAAGCGCACCTTGCAGCGGTACGTTCAAGTCACTCCGTGGACTGTAGCATAAAGGGTGTTTCTACTACAGCCCAATACCTGGAATGAGGCGGGTCTCACTCACCGAAATGCCCCTAATTTGAATCTGAGCCTTCCGGAGAGGTCTTTTGAAGGGACATTTTTTGGCCCTGTGGAAGAGCAGGGCCTTTTTTCTCCCCTGAAAAAAGCCTGGTTGCGTGTTGTTGTGACGTGGTACTCGACGCCACAACAACACGCACCATTTGTAAAAGCCGCCGAAGCAGTGTTGCCAACTTAGCGACTTTGTTGCTATATTATATTATATATAACTGGCGATAAAATCCAGCGACTTTTTCTGGTGTTATGGGCAGTCCGTGACAGGTCTAGTACTGAAGTGCCCTTGAGCAAGGCACCTAACCCCCCTCCACAGCTCCCCGGGCGCAGTAATGTGCTGCCCACTGCTCCTTGCATGGTGTGTGTTGTGTGTAAAAAATGCAGAGGTTGAATTTCCCCATTGTGGGATTAATGAAGTAATCTTCTTCTTCTAAACTCCTTCTTACTCTTCCCAACAAGCCACGGGGGCCGGCGGCTCTTTTTAAGAAGAGTAAGAATGAGTCGAATCTGCACAGTCCTCCTGCAGCAGTCTTTTCCAGCTGCAGAGCCGGAAGGAATGTTAACCCCTTAGCGTCCAGTCTGCAAATTGCTAATAGGCTAACAGTTAGCCCTGTATCAGTACAGTGTGTATGTGCTGCTGCAGGAGGTGTTCACTTAGCGATCTCTGTTTGTTTACAAACTGTGCACACACTAAAAACTGTTCCTATTGTTTGTTTAAAAGTAGTGCAATGAAAATACAGATGTTTTCCCCAACATGATGAATAATCGTGATTAATAATTGTGATTACGATATTGATCAAAATAATCGGGATTATCATTTTGGCCATAATCGCGCAGCCCTAATATTTTGCTTTCATCAAAGAAAAAAAACGCGGCTTGTCAATAAAGGTTCCAGAATTCGGGGAATTAGGAAACTTCCCAACGGACTTAACAGAAATTTTTGACAATAAATGGGAATAAACAGGGGATTTACAAAATTGAAAGTTGTCTTCAATCTAGCATAATTTTGATTAAAACAACCGGATTTCATGCAGGTAAACTTGTATATCTGCTATTCTTCAATCACATGCACCCAGCACACTGCTTAGTGCAGGACTATTTCATAGGCTATTTTTATTTAAGATATTTAATGTGCACTTCATGGAGCTTTGATTAAAAAAAAAAAAAAAAAGGCACTCCTTGGCTTCGACTTTGACTGAACAATTTCTCTCACTTTGCGATAAAAATATCAGGATATATATTTTATATCGATAATCAGCCTAAATATATCGGGATGTGACTTTTTGTCCATATGGCCCAGCCCTAGGTTTGGGTCGGGGGGGATCTGTAATGTTTTTTATAGTATATTGATTGTTCAATAAAATAATGAAAACTTGATAAAGTTTTACTGACAAATAAATCTGTTGAAATGTCATCTTTTTTTATTTTGAATATTTCCAAAATTCTTCTGCATAACTTACCATTAGAAGTTTCAGGAAATTTATTGGAAATTTTCCACCCCTTTGCAACCCTAATTTCAATACCAATGTGGACGTCAACTACCACAGCATCAGTTGAAACTGAAGATAGTAGAAAATAACAAGGACACAGGACGGAGCAGCTGTTTGTTTTTCTTGTTTTTGTTTAGTCATTCACACCTTTTCATCTTCTTGACCAATGAGGGTCTTCACCAGTTCGAGGCTACAGTTCTGGAGAAATATTCCAGAATTATATTATATTATATTCCAGATATTTTAACCCAACACCCAAACAAATACATGTGCATTTTCCTGATTTACAGTGCCACTGTCTTTCTCTTTGTACACCCATAACCTAAAACATAAAAAACTGTTTGGGCCTGTCAAATCAGCAGTTTTAAACAAAGTAGCAGCTTAATCTTATTACTCTACTGACCTGTCCTATAGGGGCTACAGGCAGAAAATAGAAATGTTGCTCAAATCTAATTTGATACATCTTTTGTTGTATTATATTAGCTAATCATAACATAACAAATTACATGAAATTTAAGAATGTTTCTCCATGATATAAAATGCCATCATGTCCTATGTGATGACATACAAGAAGACAAGTAGTTTTGTGATTGAGGTAGTTGTTGTGAAAGTATAAATAACCCTGAATCATCTCTGCTGTGTTATACTGTCAGATCAATAAACCATCTCTAGTTACAAACAATGCCAAGAACTCCTGGCCTACAAAGTCCCATATCAGATGTCCCATTTGTGAGCAAATTTTAAGCTTTGTTATTATGAGTCACCTAACAATTGTCCGTGTTTCATAAACATCGAAAAGGAAATACTAAATACTAAAGTCTACTAAATACTAAATATCGGTAAACCTCTATTTCCTATGTACGAGTTCCTTCATGTTGAACTAACTTTTGCAGTCTGTCACCATCCTACTTTCCTCTTTTATTGCATAATTTTAATTTAGAGCTATCAATTATTCAAACATTAGTGCATTTGGATCAAAGGCTAAGCTCAGACAAGGAAAAGTTTTATGGGCACCTAAGTACATGAACGAGGAAAGACCTTTTTCATTTAAAAAAAAAAAAAAAAGCAGCCAAATTACCTCCTCTGTATTCTCCCCCTAACACAAACCCTTTTATCTTGATGTATGATAATATTCTCATATCTAGCCCAGATCAAAGACAATCCCCAGACTCATGTATCAACATAGTGGAGGGTTTTAATGATTAACCTCAACCTATAAGAGGATCTGTCATTTAGACAGAGAGGAAGTTTGCATGTTCTGTTTGGCAAAATGTATTGTTTTTAAGGAGTCTGATGGCTCTGAGGAGAGAATACATAGACGTGATGGCTGCTGTTAAGGCCTGCCAGACAGCAAGGATATCTATCTATCCATATATCCATATATCCATCTATCCATCGTAAAGCAGTGAAAATATTCTGATTATAGCGTACACTGGTGGTCTTTTTTTAAGGTGGCTTGAATGTATGTTACTCCTGCCTGCTTCTGAAAACTGGCGACGACCGCCACTTCGCGTTCTCCAGCAATGGAGTCAGTAAAGTAGCTAATTACGCTAGTGTACATTATTCGTCTAAAATAAAAAAAATCTATAACAAGTATAAAATTCATTTCCACGGGCAGCTCAATTCTCTGCTGAGCACTTTGTTTTTCTTGTGTCCTCAGAGCGGTTTAGCCGCCGAGCCTCCGTGGCTTCTTGGCTCCCCGGGCCTAAATTTAAATAAACATTCCTACTCTGGGATTTCATGCCCAACCTGGTTTAGATCATGTCAAATTTTTAAAACCCTGCAAATCTACATTTCGGACCGAAATGATTTTCCTCCTGAAGCCATGGGCAGTTATCTTTCAAGACCAATTAACCCTCCAACATATGTTTCCCATAAGCCTTTCACATTTCCAACGACTTTCTGTTATTTTAATGGGTACAACAACTGTATCTCCGTGCCAGACTCGGCCTCTGGATGTTTATTTCTGTTTATTTCCTGCATGTGTGAAATTGTAGTACCAGGCTGTAATTAGGCACAACAACAAGAGATGAATGTGAAACGAACATGGCGGACACGGCGTGTTATCCGGTTGCCTCATGTCACTCGTGTGCCAAGGTCTAAGCTGACTGGAAAGATCAGGATGTAAATGTCCTGCTTCTTTGTGCAAAAAAGCTTTTACGATTCTTGGCCGTGCGTAGGCCTTTGACTCAATTTGCAGTGTAATGAAATTTAAGTTGGCTTGTGTCTGATCGATGTCCCCGGGTTTTGCATATGACCGAATTTTCCTGCCAGTTCAGAAGTAAAAAGGAGCCCAGAAACAGTTTCTATTTTGTAATTTCTTCCATTTGTTTTAATAAGCTTCTGATTACAGTTTATGGAAATATGCCATTCAGTTGCATACTCCCTGAGGGTATTTAGACTTTTTTAGAATCATAAAATCAGTCATGACAGGAAAACAGGTGAGTGTGCTCTCACTCTAAATGATTGAAGAAGTGGCTGAAACAAAAACCAGACGCATTTTGACCTTTTGAGCTCTGAAGTCAATCAGTCATTAGAGATCAGATGCTTTAGGACCCTGGTACTGCAGCGGTATCACTCAGGATCCTGTTAGAAGTATGAACAGTATATTTAACATCAGGGTATCTCTGTCTCACAGGAGCTGGATGTCATTCCAGATCTGATGGGAGAAAACGTCAGATATCTGTTGAAGGAGTGGAACTTCATCCAGGTTTCTGTAAGTGCCTATTTTAAGCACAGCGTTTCTGAGAAATGAAAACATATCTGCATACATTTTCATGATCTTGTCTAAGCAAAGGAGGGTCTATATTTTCTAAAAGCTTCTCGCAGACTTTATTTGTTGATGTTCGTCTTGGAGAATATTGCCATTTTGCCTCAGAAGTTCTTATCTAGTTCTTGATTCCCTTGGTCTCCAGGTCAATCCTTCTTCCCTGTCTGAAGTGGAGGCCATACTGACGGATTTGGAGGCAGCAAATCGGGCTCTTCTTCACCCGCTGGTTGTGATTTGGGTGAGTCCAGGCATGAAAACTGCAGCCAATTATTAATTCATTCATTATCCAGGGTTCGTACGGGTGCTTGAAATCCTTGAAAATGCTTGAATTTTAATGTTGTATTTTCAAGGTTTAAAAAGTGCTTGGATTTTGAATAAAGTGCTTGAAAATGCTTGAAATTCTTGCTGTATTTCTCTTGCAATCTGACTATAGATAATCACATGTTCAATGAAAAAATACTAAATTGAATATTGAGATTAGCAAACTGTACTTTTGGTTGTTAAAAGTGTAAAATCATCACTGTCGGTATGGAGATATGAGTGAAATTACCCCTTTTAACATGTGATTAGTCATCTAAAACATGCAATTACAATCGTTGTAAGATACTGGAAAAGCTTGAAAATGGACCTTAAAAGTCCTTGAAAAGTGCTTGAATTTGACCACTCAAAAAGTGTATGAACCTTGATTATCCTTAACCACTTGTCCACAATCGGGTCGCGGGGGGGCTGTAGCCGACCACAGCTGGCATTGGGCAAGGGGCGGGGTACACCCTGGACAGACAATCACGCTCTCATTCACACCTATGGGCAATGTAGAGTCACCAATTAAACCTAAGAGCATGTTTTTGGACTGTGGGAGGAAGCTGGAGTACCCTGTGAGAACCCACGCTGACACGGGGAGAACATGCAAACTCCACACAGAAGCCGGAGTCGAACCGGCGACCCTATTGCTGTGAGACAAGCATGCTAACCATTACAGCACCGTGCAGCCCACTGCAGCCATGGTTTTGCAAAAAAAAAAAAAAGAAAGACCAAGAGTTGCACAGCCTCCCTGGCAATCTCTCTCTCTGTGAGGCTGAGAAATTAATATTTGTTCCAATTTTCATGACAATTCATCCAAATGTGAAACTCATGGTGACTCTAGATGAAACGTCAAGGTCTCGCCAGAGTCAGTAGAATGCCTTTTTGAATTTCATGGCAATCCATGTAATAGTTTTTGAGATATTTCATTCTGGACCAAAGGGAAGGACTGCCTAACTGTAATTTGAGCCAAGTCACCAAAGCCACCTGAGATTGCACACGTCCAAATGTATCCCACACTCCGTAGACTCCTGTCTGTTTCCATTACTAATCTCCCACCAGTGAAGAAGAATGAATGCATAGATGTTGGGAGTAACATGCTCCCTTGCATCAACTTTACATTAACTTTGGCATGTTGTTACAGGGGGGAAAAAACCCTTGAATTTGCAAAAGCCGATCTCAACTTTTTTAACTGTGACCAGCAGACCGGTGCCAGGATAAAACTCGGTAATGAGGCCAACAGAACCTGGATAGCCGGCTCTCTGTGGCAACTCCAATTTAATAAGTGCAAATGTCACACAGCATTACTAGATTAAACCGCTGCCTTGATGCGTTTGATACGCTGGACTTTCAATAAAGCTGCAAGTCACCACACAGCATGTTTCACTAGTATGGGATTGACTCAGGTCTGTCACGCCAGAACAAAAAGATCTGTTTAAATCTGACTTATTTATTAGAAGGTTATGTTTCCGCTTTGGTTTGTTTGTCTGTTTGTCAGTGTACAAATCACAGGCCGGACACAGAAATTATTTTTCACTCTACTTAGGGTTGATGGTTTTCCTTCTAGTTTTTTTCTTCTTCTTCACTTGAAATACAGTCTGTGTGTCAGGGGTGTGAGTTTGTTTTTTACTTTTTTATTATTTTTGTTTATGGCTGTTCTTCAGTCCATCACTAGTAATACAACACAACACATTCAGCCCCACGGTCATCCTGAATGTGGTTGCTTTTCCCTTGAAAGGAAGCACAGGAATTGAATATTTTACAGTTCCTTGGAAATAACTCTAAACATTAATATGCAGTCTGAGCAACTGCAGGATTTCCACTAGAAAGGTTAAGCTAAAATTCACATTGATACATTTATTTGAATGTCTGAATGTATTTAATAGTCTAAATAGTTAAATTATTTAAAAATATGAATGATATTAGACTGTAAATGTCTTTTTTTTTGGACAATATTTTACAAACAAATCTTTTTTGAGGAAAAACTACTTTTAAAAGTTAAGAATATGCAATTATAACAGATTTTAACTTTTTTCTAGAAGTTATGACTAATTGTAATAAAAAAAACTACAAGAATAAGCTGTTATTGACTTTTGAAGGGGCAGAACAGACTACTTTAGGTGTTTATCAGATCTTGTGTGTCCTTGAAAATATACTCGAAAGTCAGCGAATGTATGGTGTGTGTGTGTGCGTGCACGTGTGTGTTTCTGGTAGAGTTAAACATGTCTCAGTATCATTTCCCACACTTTGAATGAACTTTTCTTTGCATGTTCGTGAATAAAGACATCTGGCTCAGAACGGATTCGGTTTCTTTGAGGTACATGCACACACACAGTGAGCCAAACCTTGTGTCTTTTTTCTTTTTTTTTTGCTTGTAAAACGTCACCTGTAGTCCACCTCGGGTCCCCTGATGAGCTCTGTGGCTGTTTGGAAACCGTACACCTCCCAGGAGAGCGCCGCAGCTCGCCCTCGCTTACTGTTTGAGATAAACCTAAAACAAACTGATCAAATCTGATGCAAGAAACATTTAAATATTTGTGAGAGGCCTGTTTATTCTCTTTTAATTTGGAAATTGACCTCTTCAACTGAAACAAAGAGCAAGTGCCATAACAACGGTTGGTAATAAGAACAAAATAAACGTACAGAGGGACGTTTTTCTTTTCTTTTTAACCACTGAACAAGCCTCAATCACTGCAAATGTCACGCAGCATTACTCCACTGAAACCCCTGCTCTTGTTTGTTGTACCAAGTTTTCAACAAGGATTGGAACTCTCTCTCACACACACACACACACACACGCACACACACACACACACACACACTCACATACACACTCACATGTATAAACACACAGATTGAATCTGGGTTTTAGTGGGATTGACTCCCTATAAAAGCATGTCAAAGTTCCCACAAGTCCCACTATCAACATGTTCTATTCTATTTCACTCTATTCTGTTCTGTTATTCTACTGCTTTGGACTTTACTATTATATTGTATTTGCTTTATTTTGTTCTATTCTTCTCTGCTTCGCTCTATTATATTCTGTTCAGGTTAATTCTGCTCCACGACTCGACCATTTTCTATTGTATTCTACTGTACTCTACTGTACTGTACCACTGTTTTCTACTCTCGCCTGGCCTAGTCTATTCTATTCTATTCTAGTTTAGTCTATTCTATTCTAGTCTAGTCTATTCTATTCCATTCTATTTTGTAATGTTTTGTTCTACCCTACTCAACTTTGTTCTGTTCTACTCTGCTCTACTCCACCCAATTCTAGTATTTTCTATTTTGGATGTGTTCTACTGTGCTCTGCTCTACTCCGGTCTAACCTACTTGACTCTATTCTTCTCTGCTGTACTCTACTCCACTCTCTTCTATTTTGTTCCCTTCTACTCTACTCCAGTCTAGTCTGGGCTTCTAGACTGTACTTTACTGTACTGTTCTCCACTCTATCCTACTGGGGATTTCCACCGGCCACGGAACGGCCACGGAATGGCACTGTATCGAGCCAGCCGTATACACGCGAGATAACGAGAACACGCGATAATCCTGAACGTACGGGAGACCGCGAGATCCCGTGATAAACTATGTGTATAAAGTAAACAACAACTACCAACAGCTTACTTTGCTTCTCTGACGTGGAAGATCTGTTGATCTGATCATCTATCCTTATAAAAACAATGTGTTATGTCATAAATGATTGTATGATGTTCCACTTCAACAATCAGTCTCTTGTCTTCCTTGTCGCCGATCCTCTGAGACCCTTTGAATGATTGATTGCTGATCTGGTGCCCCAGTCAAGATGTAATGTTGATGTGAAGTAGTTTTAGGCTGCATGAACTGCGTACTGTGTTTTATTTTGAAAGCGGCGGAAGTTTATTGCATTGATTCTGTGTCGGATTTCCTGTCTGGTGCAATCTGCTCTGTTGAGCTTGACGTGGTTTAGCAACTGCTCGCGGAGAAAATAGAAATGCTACGGATTGCGCGCCCGGTGGGGATGGTCTCATTGATTAGAGGGGCAGCGATCAGCAACGGTGACCGCGGCGCGGCCGTTCCGCAGTGGAAATCACTGTGGAAATCAGGCTTTAGTCTGCTCTATTGTGACAATAAGTTATTTAAGTCATTTATCGACTGACTGGCCGATCAATATTTTAGAGACAAAAACTAACTGATAAATTTAACAAGAGATGATTGATCGATGATGAAAATATTCAATATGCAGCCTCACAAAAACCACCAAAGACTAAGACTATATTAAAATCTACTGTGTCTGTAAAGTTTAAGGCATTTTTTTCAAATAGTGAAAACAATCCATTACCATAACAGATCACACAGAGTTGACTTTACCCTCCCTGTATAACCTGATTTCATGGTCACGTTAGAATGTGTGTGAACTGTCTGGGAAGTTGTGACTACTAGAAACGTGAAGCAGCCTCTGAGTTTCACGCTTATAAGTGATGAAGCTTAGTTCAGCACCAGGGGGCTGTTGTTAGATTGCACACGTACGCAGTTTGATCACATGGAAGTGATCAGTGGTGGGATCACAGAGTTTGAAGTGTAGGTGGTAGCCTCGAGGGCAGAGAAGCAGACCGGCTGACGGAGGTCACGGTTTCAAATCGTCTGTGAAAATGAGGTGCCATGGCCGTGAGCATCGTATTCAAAGACAGAGCTCCATGTTGTTGATATTAGCACCTCAAGTCTCATGTTGTTAGGTATCGTAAATCTATGATTGATGTTTGTTCCAGGAGTTTTTTGCATTATGTAGTAGACACTATTCTAAGTAATTGGTGGTATAAATCACATTGGGACATATTTCTGGCAATCAGTTTAACCACCTTTCTAAATCATTACCGGAGCTGTAATAAACTGCAAATAACCACAGCAGCACGTCTAGTGTTAACACTATGTTAGCGTTTGAGTCAATGGTGAAACTAAGTTTCAAGGGTTACAATCAAATAGTGGGGAAATGTAACTAAGTACAATTTTAAGTACTTGTACTTTACTTGAGTATTTTCATTTTATGTCACTTTATACTACTATTCCACTACATTTTGAGGAAAATATCATATGTTTTACTTCTCTTCATTAAGGCTTTTGTTACTTTTCAGGTCAAGATTTAACATGAAAACATGAACAATTTAAAGGGTTTTAACATTTCTTTATTTTTTCATTAAACCTCATAACAGTATATTAAGTTGTTAAAAGGAGCCCTACCTAAAGAAAATTACAACGCTGCTTATATAAATGTATCAGTAATAATCCAATAAATGGATTGTATTACTACTGATTATTACTGACCCATTTAGATGGATAATCTCAGTGCGTCCATTCTGCAAAACAAGTACTTTTACTTTTGATACTTTAAGTACATTTTGATGCAGGTACTTTTGTACTTTTACTTCAGTAAGTTTTGAATGCAGGACTTTTCCTTGTAGTGGAGTCATTTCACAGTGTGGTATTAGTATTATTAGTATTAGTAATTAGTATAAGTACTTTTAAGAAAGGGATCTGAATACTTTTTCCACCACTGCAAACAAACTAAATTAATGACAGTCACCCTTTAGTTTCAATTGTAAGCACTCATTGTAAGCAGTAGTAAACTCCACTTTGTGTGAGTTTACTCATTTTAGTGCACCCACTTCTTCTGTTTAAGCTAGTGTAAGATTTTTAAGTTTGTGGGCATCCTATGCTACTTATAGCAGCAACCACTAAAAATCAAGTGTGCATGAACGCAGACGCACCTCCAATTAAAGAACTTGTGGATGCATTGATGGAGGAGCATCTCTTGTTTTTCTTCTTTTACTTTCTCCTTTTATTTTGCTTTTTATTGAATGTCTGATAGTATCCATTTGTGGTTTGATAGAGGAAGAGAACAAGTGTTTGTTTTATGCACATTTATTCCTTCTGACTCATCTCTTCCATACTTACAGAAGATACATGAATTGTTTTTTTTTATTATTATTATTTTTTTATTAATTAATTCTTCTTTTCGAACCGAAAAAATAAACAAACATAAACTACAACAGCGTAGGCTAGATGCATATACATATTCATACACATACTCACATAGGCACCATTAAACAGATGTACATAAACATATAAACATTTACACACATACAGTATATATAGACCTGTACCTATACATGCATCTGCCCCATCTAAGTAATAAGATCGAAATAAGAACCAGTTAACTTAATATTCACTACGCATTTCCTGTTATCATTTTGGTCCGGAAAAAAAGGGAGTAGGCTGAAGTATAAAATACTTATCTAGGCCTATCCCCTGATACTCAACACTTCAAATAAGAATAAAATTTCTCTCTATATATAGCCACTTAATGTCAAATAAATATCAGGATCAGCTGTCAGTGACTTTAACAGCTGTAGACATGCACCAATAATAATAACTAGAAAATTTCCTCTGGGGAAATTCTGAAAGGGTCATGGGGGCTACTGCCGGTGTGTGTACACTATGATGAGATTCTTCAGAAATTTCAAACTATGCCCTTTAACCTCAGTGTGGTGTGTGTGTGTGTGTGTGTGTGTGTGTGAGAGAGAGAAACGTGTATCTGGAGGAGTGTGTGTGTAGTGAAAATCGCATAAAGTTACCTGTGGTAACTTAACTTACGTGTGTTTGAAGCATGTGTATGCATGTGTGAGGAGTGTGCGCGCTTACGCGCATGTGTGTGTGTATCTGTAACTGTAATCACATCAAAGATCAAAGGCAATCAGATCAAAGCAATCAACAGAATTAACTGCCACCTGCCAATGTCCCGGAACATTGACAGCAGCCAGAGGTGGACAGACTGGAATTTCTGGCCTCGAACAGAAAGCATTTTTGGCAAAACCATAATACCTATCATTGATCCAACTTCACTTTGAGCGTCCTGAGTTCTTCCTGAACGTCTACATATGTTTTTGTTTTTTTTAGAAAAATGAAAAAATAGCTTTGTTAGAGCGATCTAAAACAACTGTTACATCTCCCCTTTTCAGAAATCTTCCTGCGTTTTTAATATGGGAGCCAATGAGTCTGTTGGTGCATGTTGGTGGTGCATCTGTGCGTCCTACGCCCAAACTATAACTCTGACAGCTTTACCAGATGATTGTGAGTGAGAAGACAAATTTTCCTACGTTTCTATGTATAAATTATTTCTGTAGAGTGGAATTTGCGGCCTGGAGCGCAGTTTTCAAATTTATTTTTTGACAATTTTTTCTCTCCCTCTACACTCTGGCGATGATGTCACACACTGTGAAACGAACATTCCGTGCAATACACACCCATTATAATCTCAGAATTTCTCCAAAAATGATCATGGTCATTGAACAGGGATTGATAAAAAACTATATGACCTATCGAAACGTGGATTAATACAGCGATACACAAGACTTGTGTCTACTGTTTAAAGTTTAAATGGAGTCTCTAGGTGATATTATGCCGGAGAAGTAGACGTTGAAAAATCTCCAATTTTTTTTTTTTTTTCAGCTGTCCCATTCATTTCAATGCAAAATTTTGGGCAGTTTTTCGCGACTTGTGTCGGAGGTTTCTCTACATTTTCTGTAGAGAAAAATAATAGCACTCTGATCCCGATCAAACCGCACGTTTTGATATATAATTTGGCCTGCAACTCTTCAAGTTGTAGGACTAGTAGCGGGACGAAATTGCGTCCGGAAGAGGAAGAAGATTGCGATTGCCCCGTGGCCCTAATAATAAAGTGTTTTCTCGGTTAAAAAACAGCTGAACATGAATAAAAACCTGCATTCTGTATTTATACTGTGAATTTTCTGTTATTGTACTCTGCAGTAGCTGCTTTATGAATATCTGGATGGAAACATATCCTTTACAAAGTACCGAACAGCTCCAGTACTTTTAAAAAAATAGTTAGTCAGATTAGCTCTTTCCTTTAACCTCCCAGTAGAGCAGCCCAGCGACCAGAGAAGGTGTTTCTAATAGTTCCAAGATGTTACCTTGTGTAACCCAAATGAAGTGTAAATGAAGTAGAACATCCATTTTTCTCAA
The DNA here is from genome assembly GCF_030273125.1 of Centropristis striata. Taxonomy (NCBI): domain Eukaryota; kingdom Metazoa; phylum Chordata; class Actinopteri; order Perciformes; family Serranidae; genus Centropristis; species Centropristis striata. The sequence continues at coordinate 20,971,335 of NC_081524.1, read as the reverse complement.
CCTTTTTGGCTTTAGGATGTCGCCACAACTAAAGACAGATTTCTGAATATATAATTCATTATTCTACATGTGTCAGTTTCTATTTTGGATCTTGATAATTCATATTGGCACAAATATCACTGTCAGTGCTTCAGCAGACTCATGAACGAGTGGCCTGGAGGTTTGACACCTACTAATGTGCTGAATAGTCACTCTTCAACTTGAACGTCACCTGATGACAGCAAACGTCTGATTGATGCTCCAGTATAAGTGTAATAACTGCACGTTCAGAGCCAACGTCTTGACACATTTGAAACGATCCTTTTGACTATCGCGCTCAGATTTTAAGGGTGTATGACAAAATAATTGCAGGTAATAAATCTCGAGTTAAATTTCTGTCAGCAGGACGGTTATGGAAATCGGCTAAGTTTTGGATTAGGGATGACACGGTAATGTGAGCCAATGTCTCTGGATTACGCTGCCCTAATTGGGGGAAAATAAACCCCAGAGGCCTACAGATTTATAGCTGAATTAGAGAATCATTATATCCTCAGACAGGACGGTGCAACCTCTGTTTACTTTCAGCACAGTAGAGCGACTCTGAAACACTACCTTAAATATGCAGGACGATTGAGTTGCAACATGTTAAAACGACTGCTAGAACAATGAGCTGCAATTTCTCAAAAAAAAGGAGCATAATTGCTGTTCTGGTTAGAGATCCTCTCTTTTTTTCTGACTTTTGTTTTGATAGGTGCATTTGAGCATTTCAGATGAGCTGTCCGTCAGCGGTAGAGCGGTGGAGCAGGCAGCTATCATGGACCTGGCCTCTAAGGCTGCTAAGCTCCATAATATTCTCCTCTATGGCATCCAGCTTCATCAGTCAAAGGTAAGCTCTTTCTTTTTATTTCTTCCTGTGAGCTCAGAGTTCCTGTGCTGTGAATGCATGTGAAGGAGAGGCCAAACAAAACAGAATGGGAAATGTCTTTTAAATGTCTTGTTCCAAAGACTTGTCATGCTTTTATGCTTCAGGCGAGGTTGCTGTCTTTTATCACACATCTTTTACGTGTTAGTGCAGACTTGGACAGGTGTGAGTTTCTTTATGTGCAAGCGGGAATAAATGTGTTGCCTGCTAGTGTTATTAAAAGGGCAAGATATCAACTTTTCACCCTCCGCTTTACGTGTTGTGTGGTATTGTTTCAAACCAACGCCAGAGGGATGAAAAGGATGCGGAGGTGCTTCAGGTCTGAAGCAGCTCAGCCCACCGCACGCGTAGGCCTAACCTCCACAGTTAAGCTTCGTGTCACGGGAATCCTCTTCCAGGCCCGCCAAGTGCGTGCTGGAGTCATCAGGGTGGATGCGGTTGACCTGAAATCCATAACTGACTGCTCAGTAATTATAGGATTATACAAGGTTGAATTATTCATCCAGTACAGTGAGAAATGTCAGGATTCATGCTACCAAAGCCGTCAAGTCAAATCACAACATTTGGGCCAGATGTGCAGGGCAAACCGAAGACAAACGCTGAATATTCATGGTGTCGTTGGCCTTAAATATGACATCCATCATGATTTATGCTCATGACTGACTGCAGCAGTGTGATAAACGAGGTTTCCTGGCAGCAGCATCACTTCACAAATCAATTGTAAAAGCCTGTGGGCCTCAGGCGAGGGGATGTCTGAGCCGGTTGGATTTATTTGAGAAGGATGAGCTGATGAAGGAGGCCCGGTCCTCTGTGGTCAGTGATCCGGGCCTTGACATCACAGTGTCGCCTAATTAAAACGAGATGCTTTGTGTTCCTGATAGCGAGGAATGAGATGCTGCACCACATGTGAGTTTGATTTAACTATCGGATGTTGGACATCACGGTTTTTCTCCGAATTATGGAACTAATGCTGTTAATTAGTCATCCTGCCTCGACAGAGAAACAGGGGAGTGGACGGAGATAATGCGTGTTTCACCATGATAAAATGCTTATCGTTATGAGATAGTGGAATACAGCCTTGCATAAATCACTGTTAGCCTTTTTTTTGTTATAATGAGGATAATTCTTCCCAGATGGCCTTATTCATACTCGTGGAGATGCCTGCCAACACTTCCTCTCTCAGCCGTACTGTATATATGAATATTGCTCACAAATTCTAAGTTTGTTTTATTTCCTTGGCTTTAATAAAAAAAGATGTGACAGCAGGCAATAATGCACACACTGTGAACATTTCCATGCAATCTGTTTGATTGTTGAAAGAAAAATACAATCAGTGCAGACTGCTTAAAAATGCAGTTTTTCTTCTTTTTCTTCGTTTTTGTCCTCAATGTTTGTGGCTTTAATTAAAACTTGAAAAACAGCCCCATGAAAAGCATGAAAACAGCTGAGATGACACTGTGGTTGCATGGGCAACAATATAACTGAGTACCACGCACCACTCAATCCAACATTTTCAACATCCAGAGGGATGATGTTATTGTCAGCAAGGTCACAGGAAGGCTGACATGTTGTGTTTTCACCACGACAAAACAGCCTGGAATACATTTTCTGTTCCCTGCAAGGAAAGGTCAAGTTTTCCTGTTTGGAAGTAAAACAATCTCTTTATAAGGGAAGAAAACTGCAAGTATTTAGTTCTGCTGCTGTTTTCAACATGTGTTCTTCCTGTGACCTTTGACAGTTCACTTTGTATCAATAAACATTCACTCAGTTCATATTAATAACAAAGTTACCTGCAATATACTCTTTAGTTTGTGAGCGTGTCTTTTATTTGTGTGTATGTCTTTATGTGTTCTGTCAGCTTCACCAACAATGATTATTAGATTAAAAAAAAAGCCCAAGCTCGATCTGCGACTCTCTCATTCAGTACAAAGCAGCGAAATGATTCACAACAAAGCAGTCTGTGTGTTCCAATACCCATTCTACTATACTGTTCAGTATGCCAGAGAAATATTTAGTTTGTCCCAATACATAGTATGTCAAGTGCAGTATGGCCAAAAATACCAGGATATCCTAGTGTATAAGGTCTGCTTTTGCAGAATAAAAACCATCACACTTTTATGGCTAATGTGACCCACAGTCCTTCAGGCAGCATATATACTAGAGTGTGAATCAGCAAAGGCCCCAAGATATCATTTTATCCTGATACTTGAGTCACGATATGATATTATTGCAATTTTAAGCACTTTGCAATAAGGTGAATGTTGCAATACAATATATTGCGATTTAACTGTTTAAATACATTTTGTGTCCACAAAATTAAATTAATCAAGAATTGTTTTGTCAAATGAGAGAAAATTCTCAGTCTATTCATCTCACTTCAGTCTTTTTATTTCTCCACAATGAGAGTCAAACCAACAGACTGACCAACAAAGTATTCAGTCAAACTGAACTCAACTGATATCAAACATGTATGGACGACAACAACTGCAGCCTTTTACTAAACTTGCAAAAACTTTAAGCTTCATTGCTCTGTATAGCTTTGATATGGCTGTGTCCGTAAAATAACGTGGCGACGGAGTCACATATCTGCTTCCAGTGTCTTTAGCCTGTAGCTCTCGTTTTCCACAACGTCACATGGCCTCAAGTCTTTGCAAATAAAGAAAGTAACGGATTGTGTTATTTTTTTCATGCCTTCTGAATTGGAAGGCAGTCATGTATGTAAAGAGAAGACTTGTGGGAACCCAGAGAGCCTATTTTCATTGAGATAACATGACGTCAGAGTGCACATGACCGCTTTGAAAATTACCATGAATCGTTATTTCGACAACTTCCCAACTCAATATCCTGAAGCATAGATTGCCTATAGATTCCTTAGATCTTTTAGTTTTATGTGATACCAGTATCTCCAGTATATTCCAAAAAGTGAGCCTGCTATGGCCTCCAAAAAAAACAAAAATGGTGAAAATACTGGCAGCCCGCTGGCCGTCAGAACACTAAGTATCGCCATGAATCAATATAATATTGCCACTCAAAATATAACAATACTATGCTGTATTGATTTTATCCCCCTACCTAATACAATATATATACTGTATAATATATAAGGCAAAGTTCAAGGCGCCATGTTATGATGGGGTTGTATATCTTTTGAATACTGCATGCAACAGTATATACTTTTTAAAGGCAGCTGCAGTATGTACTCAAAGTAAAAAGGAAAAGTATGCGGTTTACAACAAACCTAATTTTGTGGATTATCACGTTTTTCAAACACCGACTTCGGCTGACTGTTTAAATCTCCTCAGTCGAGAAGACCTTGAGTCAACTCGCAGCTGATCTGTTTCTTAAGCTGTGTAATTGTTCACAGAGCAATGCAGGACTAACAGCGTGGCAGGCTGTGAACTTTACAATCCTCGTCTCAGAATGACCTCACCACAAAACTGTAATGGAAGTGGAGAAGAGTGATGGAAACAGGGAGCAGCGTGAGGCAGAGCGGCACGACACTCAGTGAAACTGGCAAAACTGCTTTGGGTTTCTTGGTCTGATGGAGCTGTCAGCAGCCCGTTAGGTGAGAAGCCCCAAGGTGCACCAGGATTTTGACTCAAACCTGGACCGGGATGCACACTTTTACTTTCTCTGTGTGTAAATCTGATGTTCAACATCACATATGATGAACAAAAACATTCAAACTTGGGTGTTTCGTGTGCTGAATGAGTCTAAATGGGCAGGGGAGTGAAAGTGTTAGGTAACCTGTAATGAGAAAACATGGCAGTACTAATGTAGTGTTTCTAATCAAAAAATACCTCTAGAAAAACCATCACTTTCTGAGATAAGGTTTAAAGACAATAATTATGACTTGCAATAGTGATTCTTCAAATTCTGAATCAACATGTAGTACATGCCCTAAATATGATGTATTTTTAATGCAACTAGAGCAGAGTTGTTTGCATATCTCAAAAACGACATGGAATTTTTATCTATAAACTAAAGTTTTGACATTTCGTGATGCCTTCAAGTTGCCATCGACAGTAAAACAAAGTATGACATCAATACTTTGTTTATTATCCCCATTTTTATACAAAACCTTGTTAAAATATTATCCACCATAAACTCTAAATCCCTTTTGTTCCTCCCTGAATGATTTCACTGTGTGCTCTGACATAACTGGACACCAGTGAGAAGAACAACGGTGGAGAACATTAAAGTGTCCCTTGCCTCTCATTATGTATCACTCTGAGGAATTACTGGACGCACCCACCTCTTTGGAAAAGACTGGCCATTTGGCTAATTGAATTTTAGCCTCTGACAGTTAAAATGCATGAGCACATGGAATTGTGTTTGTCCCAAAGAGGTTGGGAAAACGATCCACCTCATTGACCTTTCGTGATGTCTTTTTGGATCAAGAGTGGATTCTCTCAAACGAGGCCTGACTGTGGTTTCACATTATTCAGAATTACACTGAACCGCCGAGGCACAAAGCATCCAGCAGCGTGTCGCCATGCGTGCCACTTCGCTTCGTCGAGAGGAGAGAGTGAAATGGAGTCATGGACAATGAACAGCAGTCTCTCTGAAACGACATGTGATCAAAGCACTTCTCTAGAGCTTTTTTCCGTTTGTGTTGTTACCTCTGCGAAGATGCCCACAAGCCAAACTTCAGGTGCGATAATGTGTGAAAACATCAAACCTAAAGATGTTGGCCGGGGATGTGCAGACACCGGATCCTCATAAACTGACACGTTGTTGTGAAAACGGTGACGGTATACGCTATCAGTGTCTGCAGTGGCGATAGGAAGTGTCATTGGATCCCTCCTTGCACAGGGTCCTGGCCACTTGTCATCCGCTGAAAAGGGAGTTGTCACGGTGATATATGGGTGTTGTAATCCCTGCAGTGAGAGCCCTGATGTTTACCCAACCCCATATTTCCTCCTCCTCAAAGAGCCCGGACCGGGAATCCTAAACCTGAGAAGAGATTAGCCGGCCGGGAAGAAAAGAGAGAGAGAGAAAAGAGAGGAGGGAGGGGAGAGGAGAAGAAAAGGAGAGGACTCTATAGGCCTATTCTCCTCTACCTGTTCAGATCCAGGTCTGAAAGGCAGACAGGTGAAACCGAACACGACCCAGTGAAGCTCTTGCTGTGACACTCGTGGAGTTGTACCCTCGCTGGGGTCAAGGGAGATCAGGGAGACTGTCGACGCTGTGGTTTCAGCACACTCCAGACTTTTCTCAGGATAAACCCGACAGATTTCCTCCGCTGAATTAACCAAAGCAACAGTGATGTTCTTGAAAGGAATCGGGGCATCTGATTTATGTGACAGATTCATTTTATGGTGTCACAAGCCAAACAGTTGTGGACCCAATGATCTAAAGAAGAGACCAATTATTTCTAGACAAACATTGACAATGTCGGCTGCAGAAAAACCAAACAGACAAGAACACCTTGATTGCAAAGAAAACTTTATTTTACTGCTGAAATGCAGTCTCATATTAACTTGTCACATGAGCAGGGTTCGTACACTTTTTTTTAGCAATGGTTTTCCATAACTTTTCAATGACTTCTCCATAACCTTTCAATTCATTTTCAAGACCAAAAAATTAACGCATTTCAGTCGGACCACTGTAGTCGGTGGCTCTAAATCAAACCACAGACACATTTTGATACACCTTGCTATGTTTTAATTGCAACTTGAATTTTTATTAACACACATTTACATGTATTAAAGTTTTAAAAAAATGACTGACTGAAATTTTATTTGCACTACAGCCAAGTTACGTGCAGTGTTTGAAACATCTTCCAGGTTACTTGACACCTGCTTAAGAAATACTAATGCATAAGAATTCAGCACCAAATGCAGCCATCACATTTAAATGCTCATCCAATACTGTTTTACAGTTTGTTTACAACAAGCACCGGACACTCTGTGTACAGTTAGCTATGCTGGTTAATTCACAATCACTATGTTTTTTATTATTATAATTAGCCATGCTGCTTTGTTTGTGATCAGCTGCTGACGTTGTGCACAGTTAGTGACGGTGGCCACAGTTACGTCTCCCGTGTTGAATCAATCGCGTATGTGATCACGGATCATGGTCGAAACTGTTGCTAGGCGATAAAGCTACTATAGCATAGCTCTGCCGTTGTAAAAATAGCTGGCACCGACAATTAAAGGTAACAAACGTACTCCTAAAACTACAGTACAGGGATTATTATATTATTTTTAATAGGCCTATTTTACACATTCTAAATAGTATCAAGCAATATTTCAATGACTTTTCCAAAACCTAAGAAAGGATTGTATTTCTCAATAACTTCTCAAGGACCTAGAAATTGCATTTTCAATTTCCATAACTTTTCCAGGTTTTTCATGACCGTACAAACCCTGCATGAGGATAAGGGAGTATACAAACTGTATATGTAAATGTATACAATAATTAAGTAATGTATAGATTTGCAAAATTACAGGAGTTTTCAAAGTTGGAAACTTTCCACGAGAATTAACTGGAATGTATGGGATTAAACCTGGAATTTACAAAATTGAAGATTGGCCCTTTATAGGAAACTTAAAGATATTTGGACTTTTTGGGGATTAGGGATTTTTTGTTGCTGTTTTTGGTAAATAAAAAATTAAAACTACATAAAGTTCTACTTACAAATAAATATGTTGAAATGTCATGTTTTTTTATTTTGAATATTTCCAGAATTCATCATCTTAGCTTCCCATGAAAAGTGTCTGGAAATGTACCGGAAATTTTCCAAGCCTTTGCAACCCTAGTAATATATATGCCTACTTCTGATTCCTCCTGCAGCTGGCATGCTTGCACAATAGTGTGTGATGTGAGTGACGTGTTCTGATCTTTTAATTATTTATTAATAACTACTTTAATTAGTGGACTCAGAGTCTTAAAACCATTATAGTATTTGTGAGACTGTACTTGAGCTTAATGCTAACATCTGGATGCCAACATGCCCATTGATGATGACAGCATGCAGATGTTTAGCAGGTAATGTCAATCTTCACCATTTAATTTTTGCATTTACATTTGCTAATTAGCATTTAAAACAAGCACTGTGTTGAGTCTGATGGAAACAAAATATCAGACAAATTAACATTTTGATCCGGTGGTAAAAGAAAAGTTAAAGGGTCATAAAGTTATTAAAATTCAACTTGACCAGTGGGTGAATTTATATATCAAATGTCATCCAAATCCATGCAAAACTTGCCGAGATATTTAACTTAAAATCACAAATGTTAAACTAATGGTGGTGCTCGAGTCGGGGGATCAGCAGAAGTCATAAATCATGAGTGTCCGTGCCAATTTCCGTCAAACCCTGTAGTCGATGTGTTGAGGTGAAAACTTTGACCTGCTGGGGATGAAAGTCAGAAAGGTTCATCCTTTGCTGACTGTGAATGTATAAACATTATTGCAATCCATGAAATAATTATTGGGATATTTCAGTTTGAACTAAAGTGGTGGGCCAACCGACTGACATTTCCATCCCTGGAGCTACAGCTAGCACGGCTAAAATGAGTCTGAAAGTGAAGCCAAAGTTTATAAAGTCATAAACAATCCGGTCCCACTGCAAAGTTCCATAACTGAAATCTGGTCGTTTAGTTAATTCCCTCAACATGAATTACACACTCTTTGAGAAATTTCTTAATGAAGCACCAAGGGGAAAATGATTTCTCCAGAGGTCTTTGTCCCCACTTTCCTCTCACACTGCATCTGTCAGGAAACACACAGCCTGCCTTGTTCAGGTCCCACAACTGCAGACAGGTGAAACCCAACACAAGAAGCGAGGCTTTTGCTTTGACACCTATGTATTCGCACCCTGGCGGGGTCAAGGGAGATCAGGGATGGCGTCTGTCTCTGCTGTCTCAGCACACTCCTGACCTTTCTCTTTGTAAATCCAACAATTGTCCTTGGATGAATATATGACTGGTGTTAAATTTTCTATGATGAAAGGCCGTTGAAACCTTTAATATCCTCTGACAGACTCATTCATTCCATGTCCGTGTCTTATCTCCATTACGATACAAATGTGATCACTAAATTGTATCCATTAACCTCGTTGGCCAGTGTCGGTCAGTTGAGGGCTGAGGAGAAATTTAAGTATGACGAAAAAAACACTTAACAGAACAAGTGTTTGAGGAGTTAATGAAAACATTGCGGAGAGCAGCCGAGATAAGAAATGACGTGGCGTTTCGTGAAGCTGTTTTCAGTTTTCCTAACAGTGGTTCTGGGCGGGCTGACAGATTTGGCGAGACTTCCAGTTGATCCACTGCACTTAGCATCCAACATCCACCCTGCCCCTTCACACACTTTTCCCCTGATGTTTGCCTAAGTACTTGTCTTTGTTCTGACAATTATGTCTTTAAACTTTATCTCAGATCCCCCACTGGAAATGTGGATGAGAGCACTTGGCTTTCGTCTGTGGAATCCTGACATCTCCATACAGACAGAAGCCCGGGGAGCGCTCCCCTCCTTAGTGATGTATTTGTAGAGAGTTAGGGTCAGAGCCTCGGTAGAGTCTCGCAGTGCCGCAACATGTGCAGGATATCAAGCTTGATCTTCCACGCTGTGAGTGCTCCAGATGTGTGTCGGTATGTGTGAAACTTGACCGCTGGAGTTTGGCTCAAGGAATTAGACATACCAAAGCGGTGTTTACTCAGCTTTGATTTCTTAGATTAAAAAGACCAACGAGCACGCTGTTCGGGCTGATATGACTTGACTCCGACTCGTACAGACAATTTGGAAATTACATTCCAAGAGAGGAATTAGTGTTACAAACAGACTCGTGGAGGATTAATGTGAGCCAGCTCTTCACAATTAGTTTGTAAACATTCAATCACTCAGAGAAAGAGCAAAACATGCGTGTATGTTTGTTTTGCCACTTGGTTTTGAGCTGTTTCTGACCACCCACTGTACTCCTGGTTTGAGTTTTCCTGCAGCTCTTCAGTTATGTCGTGGGTGAGCACAGCTCTGCAGGGATTATGCTTTCATTTAACAGGCCTCATCAAAGATTGTTTTTGCGGCGCTCACCTTCCTGCTCTGCTTGTGCTTTTATTTGCAGGGACCTCTCTGTACACATGCTTGTCTGGTGGGGTGTGGTGGAAAATAGCTGTGGAATAGCACACAGTGTATTCAGACCAGGGAAAATACCTCCACGTGCCCCGAAATATGGGTAAAATTGTTGGCTAAGCTGGTCAATGCATCTGCTCCTACGGTCACTCAGAGGGCATGTAACTGTAATTTTAATAATGGAAACATTTTAAATCTGCATGATCTGCATCATTCTGATTGGCTGCTCATGGATGTGATTTTGGAGAATCCTTTACAGGAATATTAATAAGAGCCACAAGGTTGGCTTCCCCCAAAAACAACCCTATTGGCTGTTTTCACAAGCATTCTTATATTAACATTTATTGTTAGTCGCCAACCTCTCCATACATTTTCTCATTGGAGCAAAGAAGGGTGACATGGTATAAAACATGGTGACAAAGTCCGCATAGGGAGAAAGTCAGGGATCCACCCTGACCGTTTAAAGAAAACAGGAGACCACTGTTTGTGTCCTGTGTGAAACAAAAAGTCAACATTAGGTTATTTTAGCTAACTTAACGTTACTACTTAACGTAAATCAAATACGTACCATAGGTTAATTTACATATGTAACCAAACCTAACCAAATTGTTTTAGAAACCAAACTGTGACCATTTCAAAAAAACAAAACTGACCGTTACCTCTAGGTATGAGAATCTGTTGATCTGCCACTGGAAAATAAATTAGGGGCCCTTATTTAGGCAAACAGTACTGTTGGCCGTATTAGATGGTATGAACAAATGACCAATGTGGTTACTCAGCTTGGAGGACTTTCTGTTGCTCTACTAGTAAAGCCAAGTGACATATCATTTTACAGAATCGCTACAACTTGATTTGTGTCATCATCAAACTTTAATTTGATTTTCCCACAGCAACAAGAGTTTTGCAACTCACCAAAAGTCGCCAAACTGTTTTATGCTTGATGCAAGGGGTTAAACCACTGTAATGGCAAACGTTTTGATTTATAGTGATTTGTAATTTATAGCATCAGATTTCAACCATTTACACAACACCATACGTGATGGAATTCCCCATAGTGTTCAACGATATAGAGTGGTGATGTGCTATGCTATATAGGAAGTGAGCATCAGGTCCAATGTAACTCACAGAATAGCATCAGAGCCAGCACATGTAGCCGCTGCACTGAAGTCATAAATCAAGCTTCTGTTTGCTGGCTGGTGGCTGAACCTTTCACAACATTTTGGAAAACAAAACAGGACTGAAACAGCATGAAGCATAACTCAAATGGAGGTAATGACCAACCAAGTTGTCTGGAGGTCAGTCGGTTGAAAACGGCTGGTGAGACTTGGGATTATGTCCTCAATGCTAAAAATCAAATTTCCTGCTCACTCTGATGGAAAACCCCAACTTGAAGTGTATAGTTATAAATAACCAGATATCAAGGTAGGATTCAAGAACTTAAATCTGGTCTTGCATTTAATGTCGTCAAATGAATCTCACAGTCACGACGCGTCATGTGAAAATGATTTCCCTTCACAGCTTCTCGCCTCGGTCCCTTCTTGTTCTCACACTACATCTGTCAAGCCACACGGCTGGCTTTATCCCCCTGATGTTTAGTCTGCGGTGCACCGATATTTTGACAGCAGCACAAAAACGCAGTGTTGCACCTATGTTTGTATGTTTGGCTCATGACCTACTGCGATTACAATCTGCTGCTTGTATGGGATGGAAGTGAGGGCAGTAAGCCTCGGCCAGCATGTCCGCCGCTGATGAAAACCTGCTTGTAATAAATGTCTTGTTTGTGAAATATTCCTGCACCTGCAGCTGACCTCAGATGGCCCAGGATATGGACTGTATTTGGCTTCCCTTGGTTCGGTGTAAGTGATACAGTGTGATAAGTGAACGAGGCATCCGTGGAGGGTGTGTGTGTGTGCTTTTGGGGCTCTCTCTCTCACCACATGTGGGATTTTGTATGTCCCAGTTCATAAATCCCACCCATGCCTCCATGCTTTCATACCTCCTCAACTAAAAAGCCATTGTTCTGCTTACTGTTTTGAGGTATGTCTTTCAGTAGGTTGAATTCAAACAAAGTTGTCTCTCAGCAGAACTTGTTTGAGAAAGTTCTCACTGAGGGGTTGCAGTGGAAATACAGACCCCCTCGATGTCCCGTTCTTCTGTTTGCCTTCCCTGAAGAGCAGAAAGAGAAGTCGTACATTAGACGTGACTAACAAACTGCTATGTTTGCCCAATGGACGCCCCTAGACAGGATATTTTGGAAACCCGTGTTGAAAGAGCTTTACCAGCGTACCGTGAAAGGCTTGTGTGGCAGCAATTGTTCTCTCAATGGCCTCTGAAAAGCAGTTATCAATACAAAAGTTTGCTTTTTCCTCCGGCTGGAAAGTCTGAGGAAAAATACAAAAAAGTAGGGTGGGATACAGACTTATTCATTTTCCTACATTATGATCCCTTTCAGATGAAGTGAGGCAGAGTGGGAACGACACGGGTAGCTAAAGTACAGACATTCAGGCAATGACACTAAATACTTCGCAGAAATTCAATAAAACACATTCCCAGAAGCACGAAAATAACGCTTATGTCGATGTCGTCTCTGTCAAATTCATCGCTCAGTCTTTCATCCAGAGCATTTTTAATATTTATGGCTGAACTTTTGGTGTGAGCATGATGTACACTCTGAAGGTTGTTTAGATCCAAAGCCCAGCAGTAAATATTAAAACTGACTGCACAGAAGCGTGAGGAGGCTTTCTCTCCTCTCCGTGAACTTTAATGCACCTCAAGTACCAGAGGAATCATTGTTCATCTTTGAGTGATCCTGTTCTGTTTTACAGTCAGTATCTGGCTCATTATTATAGGTGGAAAATACTTACACCTCCTTTTCTCTTTCTTTTGTTACTGATCTAAAAACTCAAAGCCAAGACTAGAAATAAAGGACCTACAGAGCAACAAAAAAACCTATAAAAGTATCAAAAAACTGATTAAGTACAGAACTTAATTATCTACAATTTTCTTTCTCTTTTCTCCATTCCATTTCCAATGTTCTGTCTTTATTAAACCCATTCTTCCTTCTCTTCTTTCTTAAGCTCATCTGAAAGCACCAATCAGGAACGCAAAAGTCAAGCAAATTTAGAAGATACCAAAAGATTACAAAAGATGCCAAATATATCAGACTAAACTGGGAAATGTATGTAAAATATGAGAAGTTTTCCAGAGATACCAAACATGTCAGGCTGAACTTTGGGAAAAATGTGTATAAAATGATGCATGGGACATCTTGAATATTTCCAATCATAAAAACATGAAGTCTTGAGTTTTCATATTTCCCTTGTGTGTCTTCAATGAAAAGCTGGAACAAGCAGATACAGAATCTATATGATACTGTCAGACTCAGTGGAATAAACCTTGAAAAAACAAAAGGAAGCTTAAGATTTCATGCCTTACTTTCCTTCTGTGATGTTGCGACACTAAAGTCATTCTGTCGCCATTCTTAATTGTACTAAATGAGCTCTGCAGCACCTTGGCGGTGTAGAATTTGCAGCTCTAATCAGACTTTTGGACTGGTCAGTAATTGGACCTGTTACCATCTTCTCTCTTCTCAGTTTAGCCCCCAAGCTACTGCCTGTCTTCAATGATACACTGAGGGGAGTGAGGGCAGCAAGACCACAATACCCACTCAGGGACGAGCTGTCAGAAGCCCTGAAACACTATCCTCTCTCAGACCAAAGACCTCGCTGGCTGTTTTTAGCAGTATTGTATCACTGGGATTCAACACGCAGGTCATCTAGGGAGAGTTTTTCCAAGAAATTACTTCATCTATTAAAAGGGGCAGAAGTCAGAGTAATGCTCAGTGAAGTTCATGTTAGGGGGGTTTAGCTTTTTAAGATTCCCAGGGTGGAGAATGCCTTATTGCTAGTAATGATACTGCCCTCAAGTGGATGCTACAACTATCAGGACTGCAGCACCCTCCTGACACAGGATAAAAAAAAAAAAAACAGTGACAGTAAAAGAGGCCGTAAAAACTTTCTAAATGTTCTTGGCCACCTTGGTTATGGTAGCTGGTGTGACTCTAACAACTCTTTCCAGTTCTCTTGGCTCGGGCTCAGCGCCAAGCTTTTCCGTAAGCTGTTTTTCAATTAGGACCCAGCGCTTTTGGCATTTCATGAAGGGAACAGAAGTGGAAGCCCTCAGCAGCAGCAGCAGCAGCAGCAGCAGCAGTCCTCGGGGCTGGGGATCTCGGGAGAATGACAGAGGCATACAAATTGTCACTGTTAAAGGTCCTAATTGCCTGAAACCTTTAAGCTTCAAAGCAGGCTCTTCTTGTGTGGCAGGAGTGCTGCTGCGCTCCTCTCTCACATGGAAAGGTTGATTGCATCTGTGGCATTTAAGAGTAGGGAGAGTTTGAGGATTGCTTATTGTGTGGTCCGCCGATGCGTTCTTCCCCGTTCCCCCTTTCAAAGACCTGTCGCCTCACGGCTTGTCAAAATCCTCCCTTTAAACAGTAAGCAAAAATAGAAGCTAATGATTGAAGTTCCATTCCATAAACTTGTGGTCGCAGTTTGCAATAACAAGCCTGTTGCATGTGTTTGTGCATTCATACACATGGGAGTGATTGAGAGCATTTTGCTTTTAGTCCGTGCCCAGTCAGATGATTATTTATTGCATTGTTTATGTATTAAAACAATGCTGTCAGTTAATTTCATAATATGGCTTGTCTCTTGGACTATAATCTTTTTGCACAGAGTCAAAATAAAAAACTGAACACTGCTAAAATCCCCGGCCCTCTTTCCAGCTATGACTCGTATCCAGTGGTATTTTTCCCTTGATACCGTTTCATATATTGTTTGCTAGGTCTCTCTATTTTTAAATGTGAAATCTGTCAAGAGAAACTATATAAATGCCATCCAGGGCCACCAAGGGATTGGACGTGTCAGTAATCGATGTAGCAGAGGCTCGGCTGTCAGTGGAAAAAAAGTGTTGTATTTCAAAATGTAAATGTGTCGCTTTCCCATTTAACATGGCATACATTAGCAGTGATAGTTCTTCCACTAATGCGAATAAATGATGATACTTTTGGCCAGGAGATCCTTTAAGTGAGGATTTGTGGCAGTTAATCATTATGAAGTGGAAACTGAGGTTCCCTTACGTCTAATAATAGTAAAGTGAATGTCGTAAAAACGGGCACTTGTAGAATAGAATAGAATAAAATATCCTCCTGCAACTGCACTTAGACTTTGGCACAGAAGACGTTTCTGCCTTTGGAACACATGTAGATTAATTCCACACTGTAAACAGGTGAGGAGTGCCTATTAGCCTAAATTGCTCTATCAATCAGACTAATCTGCTTGTGGTTTCATCTTGAAGGCTCAGTTACGCCTTTGCTTAAGGTTTTATCTCATGTCCGTCCAAACACACAACTCAGGTTATGTTTGTCTCAGCGCTGCCACAGTGAGAAATATTCAGCCTCAAGCGCTCGTTAACTGGTTTCTCCATATCCATATTCTGCTGGAAGAGACACTGGGGCAGAGGCGGTGGAAACGTTGGAGGACATATGCTGCGATGATGAAGATCTGGAGACATGCAAATCCCTTCAGGATCACATTCCAGGGTGCACATGTACACACGATGAAGTGTCTGCCCAGTCTGTCTTCCGTGCATGCTCTCTTATGTGTCCCAACACATGTATTCCCTCTCATGGATGTTAGCGTGCCTGTAGCAAACGAGCCAGCGAGCTGCTCATTAGCGAGCTGCTTTATTCCTCCTCGATGGCCGTCAGCGGAAAGAGGAGACATGAGCTGAACGGGGGCACCACCCTCCCACCTACTGCAGCAGAGCCCGGGTCAGGAGAGGTACCAGCTCTTGTCTGTCAAGACTTGTGGCAATAAATCACATGTTCCTCACACTAAAGTCATATAGATTTCAGCCTGAAAGCAGTTAGATATGCAAATCGTTATGAAGCCTCTGAGTTTGTTGCTGCAGAGTAATGTGACCCTTTTGTCATGCTTTTTTCACAAACCACATTTGAAGCCTGAGTGGCAGTTGTGACTACTTAAAGCTGTGCCACGAGTCAATGAAGAGCTCAAGTCGTATTTGTGTTCCACTGTGCAAGCAACTACTTGATTTAATAATGCTGTTTTATGAAGCATGATTCATATTTCAAAGGCCGCATATCTGGAGTGGAAATAATTCAGCGCTAGGGCTTAGACAGGCTTAAAACTTTGATCCTCGTTGGTGATCTCTACTTGCTTTTTCTTATTTTCTTGTGTGCAAACTTAAGTGTTTTTTTTTGTTCTGCCTGTAAGAAAACAGATCTCTGTAATAGAGTCATTAGCTGTGGCTTGATGGCTGTAGCTGTCTTCAATATGCCCGAGCACCCAGCGTTTCCATGACTTTCCCATCGTCCTCGTCAATGCACTTGGGTGGCAATCGACCAGCGATCGTGCTCATCACATTTATCATCCCCGTGGCCTTTTTAAGCTGCTCTGAACACATGTAACATCTCGCATACTTTCCGTGTGGAGCTGTAATTGCTTTTAGATAACAATGGGAGGAATGCTTTGATCTGATTGCTAATGGTGTAAACTAAGAAAAGATGCAATTAGATATTTCTAGAACACTTTGATTTCTCACTCGGAGCTCTTAACTGATCACCGATGAACTTATGCATATTCCTGAGGATGTGTGGACGATGATGTGCTATCGGCTGCTTTCTGTTGACTGCTAACACATGTACTGGCTCATCTCCCCAATCCATCGCCTCGTACCAGTGATTAAGCCACAGAACAATGACTTGGGTGCATTGTAAAGAAAAACAGGAAAGCCTCACTGTTTGTCTTTTACTCCATTTCTTTTGAAACTTCAAAAGAAGCCAAGCGTAGATCTAAAAGCGGATTAAGAAAAGATTGTGGAAGCTGACAGAGAATGCCTCAGGAGCTCATTCAAAGCTATCATATTTTGATTCCATCATTTTTTTTTTTTCATTCCTCCGTGTTGCTTTAATCAATGAGGAGGCTGGAGTCGCTGATCTGTACTCCAGTTCCCCCTTCAGTCGGTTTGGTGTGGAAAATCCATGTCATCTGACTCCCCTCTCCACTGGTTCTGATTAGGGAGGAGCGCTCCAGGATTTCTGGATCCCGGGTCTCTCGCTCCCATTAACCACGGTCAGGCCTGATTCCACGCTCATCGCTCTCACACCTCGTCACATTCCCTTCCAGTTCCTGCACAAACTGTGTGCTGTTAGGAGCTGGCCGGTGAAGTTCGGCTATAAGATGGAGAAAGGACAGAGTGTGTGAAAGATGATTTCTGTTTTGTTGATCGTGTGCTCAGCTCCAAATGTGTTAAAACTGCCAACACATTTTTGTAATGCAAAATGCATTTAGAAACCAGATCTTAAGATATGTTTAATAGGATGTTCCACATTACAAATCATCGCTGTTTTGTCATTTCAGTGGGATACATTTTTAATATATTTTTATGTTCCTCTCTGTGGATGTTGGGACATTAAAAGCTTTGTGAAAAGCCTTCTTTAGCCCTCTTAAATTACTTTATTTCCCTTAAAGCAAACCTGCTATTTCAGAGCTGGCTGATGAAATCGTTTATAGATCCAGAAAAGGAAAGTGTCAGATTAGTTGGTAAAATAACACAAGTCACATCCAATCCTGATTTAAAGGATAATTGCAATTTATTACAACTTGGATACAGTTTTTGTAGATTTTGCCATAGTTTCTGTCTGTTTTGATAATATTGTACTCGCCAAAGTAAAAGATATTTTTCACAGCAGATGTTTCGACAGAAAAATCTGAAGTAGTAATGGCTGCATCCCAACTAGGTGATGCAGTTCTCTGGTGTTGTCTGTCCTGGCACACTGTCATGGCTTTCTGGTAATAATGGAACAGAGCCGTCAAATAATGTCATCAGTTACACCGGGGCTTTTCCTGCTATGACATGTGACTAGATATTTTTTTATCTTCTTCGATAAATTGTAATAAGAGAAAATTCAGGACTGTTTACCTGATGACATGCATAAAAAATAATACTGTTAAAGC
Organism: Centropristis striata; assembly: GCF_030273125.1. Taxonomy (NCBI): domain Eukaryota; kingdom Metazoa; phylum Chordata; class Actinopteri; order Perciformes; family Serranidae; genus Centropristis; species Centropristis striata. The sequence goes on along the minus strand of NC_081524.1, from coordinate 20,953,326 downwards.
AGAAAAAATGACTTCCTCTTCACCTCTGATTACAGACTTAAACTTTAATGCCATACAATTAGTTTCAACACAACAAACACAAAAAAAGAAGAGGGCTGTGAGTCTGCTGAAGTCATATTGGAGGTTAATTAGGCTGTTTAATACACTGGATAGCTAAAATGGCACCATTGCAATACTCAGGGCATTAGGTTACCCGGAAATTAGAAATCGGTACAGCTGCAGTGCTTTTATTTTGAAGGCAATTTACGTATGTGTGTGCATGCATAAGCACAAAAAACACTGAGTTAGCTTGTGAAAAAAAGTTAGCTTGTGAAAAAATTTTTTGCTTTTGCATAAAGTTAATAAGTTGCTGGTTTTCTGCCTAACATACATGCTCTATATTGTTTCAGTGGTTTGAATGTATGTTGTGTTTAAAATAAATGGAAATGTGAGATAATGATTGGAGTTTTTACTGCTATAATTGATTTATTCCACATTAACATAGTCTTATCATAACATGTATTCTTACCAGTAGCAGCTCAAAACCAGATAATTTACTGCATTTCATAAAGCCATGAAGTTAATTTTGAGCAAAATTTAGTTCAGAGTTTTGGTCCGGCCCTCGACAACCTTCGCAGTATCTCATGTGGCCCCTTGGGAAAATTAATTGCCCACCCTCGGTCTAACATGTCAGATTAATGACGCATGTTTCTTTACCTACAATTAGGGGTAGAGCTGGGCAATATGGACCAAAAGTCATATCCCAATATATTTAGGCTGAATATCGATATATACGATATATATCCCAAAATTCTTACCACAAAGTGAAAGCAAATGTTCAGTCAAAGTCAAAGCCAAATATGACATGTCACAAGTAGTTTTATTGAAACCGTTTATTTAAGTGAACATAAATACTGTATAACAGGAGAACCTTTTTTCAAATCAAAGCTCCATAAAGTGCACATTTGCATAAAAAGAATCTTAAATAAAAATAGCCTATAAAATAAAATAGGCCAATCTTTTTCTGAAATAAATATATATATATGAGAAAATAACTAAATATGACAAACCCCAGTAAGGGCAGCATTTATATATATATATATATATATATATATATATAAAATATTTTTTTAAACTATATCGATATATGCGATATGGTCTAATTCCATATCACATTTAAAAATATATCGATATATTTTTTTTATCGATATATCACCCAGCCCTAAATAGGGGCTTCCCTAATGTTGCCCCCCTCTTGTTCCTCATTCATTTTCAGGTTGTTATCTACCACTAGTTTGTTTGTTTTTTTGATAAATTATCTGGAATAATTGGGATTGGTGGTTTGCAGTGCAGCATGTCATTAGTAACAAACAGGCTTCTCTTGTAGATTAGTCTTATCTTCCAGCTTTTTTCCAGCTCTGCGGCTCCAAACTGTAGTTGGGAGACCTCCAGTTTCTTGAGAATAACTCTTTTAGCTTTAACGTTGGCCTAGCACGTAGCAGGTAACTAGCTTGAAGAATGGTCAGTCGTCAGTCGTCACATAGAAACAAGACAAAGTTTCTTAAAGAGGAATGCTTGGCTGGTTACATTAGTAAAAAAAAAAAATCAGAACTGTGCAAACATATTGCACCTTTTCCTAATTCATTGTTGATGTTTAAAGGATTAATTATGCAGCCCTGAAAGTAATGGCTGTGAAACATATATTGCTGAGATCTGGTAGCATGAACTGGGGCCAGAGACACCAGACACACGAACATTATGCACACTTTTAAAATTTGCATGAGAAAAGCATGATGGAAACAACAAAATTCCGTCAAGCTTGAGGTGTTTTTTGTCTATTTTGAAAAATTGTTAATGCAGTAAACAGGAGATGGAAACACGTTTTCTGAATAAGTTCTGACGGAGCGTACTTTTAGCTCAGATGACTGATCAGCTGTTTCCACTCTGATATGAAAGAACAATTATAAGTTGCCTAGTTGAATCCAGTTGCTGAAGACTTCTCTCCATTTTCTTTGTCCAATTGTCCGATTAGCAACCTGTTTTTTGTTGTTTTTTTCTCTCTCTCGTAATCTCTACTTCTTCTACTGTTTGCTGACCAATTAGAAAAGATTAGAAACAGCAAAATGACTATCCAAAGTATCCACTGAAAACATCCATCACAGTTTACAGTCGTCAACTTGCAGTTGACACGGTCGTTGAATTTAAAATTTATGAAATCTGCCACTATTATTATTGGAAATGGCATTTGTGCCATGCAAGAACTAAGTTTGACAGGCGTTGCAAAAGTAACTTAGTGGGATGGAGCTTAGCAAACAATTTGTTCGGCCAAAACTGTGAAAACAGGATCCAGGATGTAAAAGAAACCCTGACTTATCCTTTAACATGAACATGAAAGTACTGTTTTAAGTATTTGAATGCAGAACTGAAGTGAAACCAAAATGTGTCCCAGGCTTTCTTTTCTCTCCTGTGGTTAAACATCCTTTAGCGTGTTCTCAGTGGCATAACTATATCTTTAAAAGTTAAAGAAATCTAAGTAAATCTTTTTTTATATTTTCTCCTTCATGCATGCAGCAACATCAAAAGCTTTTGTCAAAAGCTTTATGAAAGTCCATGATCCATTCATGAAGAAGTCCAGGTAGAGCATGACACATAAATCTGTGAGAGGAACAAGTAAAAACAGTAAAGCTCCTTGAACTTCAGGGCCTTTGAAAGATGGAAAACAGGTCGTTCTCAGGCCTCATCAAGAAACTAAATCAAAGTAGGGAGTCGCTGTAGCCCGAGGAACAGAGTCAGGGGAGTGAAAACCATTAAAAGTGCATTGTGCAGGCGGTTTGCAGAGGAAAAAAAGAAGAAGAAAGAGATACAGAAGAGAGGAATCACAAAGGCAAAACAACCACAACAGTGGAGTTCACATTGAACAGAAACAGACTGAGAGAATGAGAGAATGCACGGCCTCCTTTTGTCTTGCGTGTGGTTTAGCCGAGATCTGTCCAATATCATGCGCCATAAATCTCAAAGTAGGCTATATTGGTTCACAAGCTTCAGAGGACTTGACATTAACACAAATTTGTGAAAAAAGAAAGTTAATTCTGCGGTGTGTGTTTTTTCTCCCCCCTCCTCCTTTGGAAAATTGCTTCCGTCTGTTGATTCAAACATAAAATAACATGGGAGTCACGAGAAATCCTCCACCAGATTTTGTGTTTCTTACAATCAAATTAAATGTGGTGAATTCAGTGTGTGTGTGTGTGTGTGTGTGTGTGTGTGTGTGTGTGTGTGTGTGTGTGTGTGTGTGTGTGTGTGTGTGTGTGTGTGTGTGTGTGTGTGTGTGTGTGTGTGTGTGTGTGTGTGTGTGTGTGTGTGTGTGTGTGTGACCTCACAGCTGAGTGGAACGGGACATTCCTCTCATGAGGAGCATCTGGGTGTAAATGTCACAACAAAGGACATTTTTATATAGAGTGTCGTCATTTTTAAAAAAGAAAATGTCAGCTGATACTGTTTGGAACCTTGCTGACTTCCTTTTTACTGTCAGAGCTGTTCATGCAGCTCAGAGTGAAGCCAAGGTATTGTGTTGTTCAGTACAATTTTGTGTATTACAATTACTCCACTACTAATTCAGAGGCAATGAATACAAAATGTACCAATTATGATATATCATTATAGGTTAAGCTACACAGCAGTATATAAAATAATCAAGATTAGCTCCACCTTTACCAGCTGCAAGATTAACGTGAATTCATCGGTAATGATGATCCAGTAATATTATATTTTGAAATGGCCCATTCTGCATAAAGAGTACTTTTGCTAAAAAATGTACTTTTTCTTATTTTCTTATGTATTTCTGCACCAATAGAATTACTCTGCTATGATTAATATTTAGTTTAACATGATTTTACTACATGAAAAGTATATAACATATAACTAATTGAGAGCACCACTGTTCACGTGCCAGGTTGACCAGTTAAAGAGCAGTGCCTGCAGGTTACGCAACGATAGTGTTGCTCTAATTTCTCGACAAGCCTCCAGACTCTAGACAAGGAGTCTGTTGTGCACCAAAAAAATTGGCGACTAGCGGATTGTAAGAGTGGTAAGTACAGTTTGAATCTTTAGTATTTGTTAGAAAAAATGTACGTGAGATAACAAGCTAAGATGTTGGTGTGTTTCTACTCTCTGTACTTGTGTTTACACTCAAAAAAGACAAAAAATTACCAAAAGACATACAATCGCCAAAAAAGACACAAAATTACCAACAAAGATGTAAAAATGACCAAAAAAAATACTAAACAAAAACAAAACGCAAATTTGCCCCCCAAAAAGACAAAAATTACCAAAAGTCATAAAAGTAATACTATGACAAAAAGACACAAATTAACAACAAAAAAAAAGATGTAAAATTGACCCCAAAAAAAGAGACAAAAAATACTTAAAAATGACCCCCACCAAAGACAGAAAAAAAAAGAGCAACAAAAGATATAAAATGACCAAAAAGACACACAATTACCAAAAAGATTTACCAAAAACAAATTGTAAAAATTACCAAAATAAGACTTTGTTATCTTTGTTCATTTTCTGGGTTTTGATTGGCTTTGGAAGTAGTGATGCACCTTATGTATCCTGCATAAGTGTGCAGACATCTCCCCCTTCAGTAGAGGAATATGAAAAACTTTGCACAGATACAAGTCATTACAGTCAAGGTCAAACATTTTAGGTGACGTAAACATAAGAAACACATTTTTGATTTAAGGGGGACTTTCAGTTCTCAGTTCTGAGTGCTTCTTCCACCACAGCGAACTCTTGATGTTGTAACTCCTTCCTAACAAGCCTGCCTCTTGCTTTTGCCATCATACAAGTGGAACAACATGGTTGAGCTTTGTTTCCCCGCTAGTTTGAACTGGCTGCTGAATGTAACTGAAGGCTGCTGGCAGTCCCGCTGGTGTACAAACATGTGGATGACTCAGACTCAGAGTCGTGACTAGTGGGAGAAGAGATAAATGTGAACAAATGTGAATCTGCATGGAGATGTCTGAGTTTGTTATTGCACGATCTTCTACTACTGAGCTCACGTAATGAGTGTCTGTCTGTAATTTCATGTTGTTTAACAAATAACCTCCCTGTCTCTCCTCTTCCTCCTCCTCCTCCTCCTCTTCTCTCTCTCAGGATAGTGAATGTTGGGAGAGGTCAGTGTTGAGGGTCGCTGAGATCACATCAGCCCTGATCCGGGACAGGAGCCCCGCCCTGGTGGGACAGCTTCTGCAGGCCTGAAGGAAGGCAGCAGCAGCAGAAAGTCCCCTCAGTGTGACTCATGGACACTGCAGGGATGAGACAGTGTTTCTGCTCTGAATCCATCCATGTCAATTACAGCTAGGTTAAAGGGATTCTCCCACAATGTACTCCTGCACTTCCATAAAGGGTGGGGACTTTGAACCTAAATTCGACAATCCTACACTTCCCATAATGCAACTCAGAAGTGTCTCATTTAATCCTCCCTGTCTGTTGAACCACCCATATCTTTAAAATGCATTGGCTCTGCTGTTATTCCATTGAAACCAGGCTTTCTGATAAAAACATGTTGTGGCAGTGAAAGATGGTCTTTACTATAATCAATCTATCAAACTTTTCTAAAATAAGTTCTGGCGTGAATCAGTGGCAGATGAATGGAGATGATTGGGGCCAGGTAGGAGAAAAAATAAGAGAGGGACACTATTTTTTATTTGTGTTGGGTAAAGTTGGAGAGAGCTTCACAGATTAATTGTTCCCGTGTCAATGAGTCATCAGAGGAGCATTGATTTCTTTCCAAACAGTTACTGCAGCTACAACTGAAGCCTGATTTTCATCAATGTTCTAAATTGAGCAATAACCACAATATTTAATGGTAGAACTAAAATCCCCCGACATATAAATGAGCTATTCTTGGTAGTAGCTACTATGACTATTGTTTTGGGAAAATCAGATATTATGTAATTTATGTGATTTTTTTTTTAGACATATATTAGACGTGTTGAGGATTATCAGGTTGTAGCTTGTCATTTCAACTTTTCTCTGCCTATTGATTTTTTGGTAACACTTTATATTAGGGAACACATATTCAACATTAATTAGTTGCTTATTAGCATGCAAATAAGTAACATATTGGCTCTTAATTAGCCATTATTAAGTAGTTATTAATGCCTTATTCTGCATGACCTTATTATACAACCAGTAAGCCATTAATTAAGAGTTTTCCCTCAATAACCTCAGAATTATTGCTTATTAGTAGTAAGTAAGGAAGTTGTTGAAACTTCCTTACTTATTACTTACTGGGTCACTGGTAGACTAACATTGGTGCAAAGTGACCCACTTTGTAGAGTAATGATTGACATTACAATCTACCAATCCTCATCCAATCATCCAAAAGGAGCCACCAGTCATGTTAAAGGTCTGGAGAAGATGAAGGTGTTTGCTATTTGCCGTTTCCATGGTTTCGTTCACCGCTATGTAGAGACTTATAAAGTCCATATAAAGTAAAGCATATTAAGATAGTAACTCTCATACTTCCTTACTACTAATAAGCAATACTTCTGAGGTTATTGAGGGAAAACTCTTAGTTAATGTCTTACTGGTTGTATAATAAGGCATTAATAACTACTTAATAATGACTCATTAAGAGCCAATATGTTATTTATTTGCATGCTAATAAGCAACTAATTAATGTTGAATATGTGTTCCCTAATATAAAGTGTTACTGATTTTTTTCCCTCTACCTGGACCTTAACCTCTTCTGTACAGTTTTGTCTTCTGTCCACATTAGCTAAAAAAAGCATCCCCATATCTGCAGTCATGTCACTGATGGAGCTTTATGAACATATCCTAAAGATGCTACATGTTTTTTGTTTGTTTGTTTTTTCCCCCCATTAAATTAGAGCCCCTATGCTTTGGATTTCAAACTTTCTTGCATTGAAGACACAACGGTGCACAACACATGCATTCATATAAAAATCTAACACAAATGGGCTTCAAACAGATGAGACCATCGTGGATCACAGTGAGACCGGCAACCTGCACGTCTGCCAGTTGATTGAGGAGCGTTTAGGGAGCTGTTGAAGAGTTAAAGTGGCTCTACACGGAATCCAGAGCGTATTGATTGAGATCAGCGATAACCACAGTGTGAGAGCAGAGCAGCAGCGACTGGGACACACACATGGACTCACGCAGAGATCAGACCGGCTACCACAACAATGTTGTTATTTGTTGTCAACAAAAAACAAAGAAAAGTTGTTTACTGTCATAGAAATGTTCTGAATGTCCTGTATGTAACTGTGTCATAACCACTGGATGTTGTTCATGATCATGACTGAAACACTAATATGTAATAAGAGGTTGCTTATATTTTTATACTCCATTAAAACTGCTTATTTAAAACTGGCATGATAAAATGCATTTTTTCATATTCTCTTGTACAAGGATTAATTCAGAAAATGTTTTCTCTTCCTGGCTCTGCAGACTCATCATGCGTACTAGAGGTTGACCGATATATGGGGCCGATATATGCGTTTTTTACTTGTATCGGCTGATACATGCGTGCATTCGCCGATCAATTAGCCCATTTAACTGAGCCAACAGCAGGCAAGGCTTGGTGCAACATCTGCCATTCTCTGGTGAGCTGCTGCTGATACCGGGAAAAAAGAAAAACACATCAAATATGTGGATCATCTGCGGCGCCACCACCTCCAGGCCTAGAACAACATACACATTGTTTGCTATCAAAATGTTAATGTTTTTTTTGTTTTTTTCTCTCTTTTTGTTTAAATTGAGACTTGTGTAACATTTGTTATTATTGTGTCATTTTTATCATGTAAATGGAGGGAGAAAAGGCAATATTGGCTTCAAGAATCGGCCCAGAAAAATCTGCAGCACATATCGGGTCGGGGATTGGTTAAGACTGATGTCAAAATATTCGGTATCGGCATAAAAAACCCTGTATCGGTCGACCACTAATGCATACATTCAAGTGTGTTTGAAGAAATGGATTTCAAATGAAGCTGTTTTCAGAAGGATTTGATAGACTGAAGTTCAGGTGCAGGCCTGGTTGTCTGCCTGTGACCTCATGCATCAGTGAAGCTCTGATTGATTCAGCTCTGTGCCGAGGAGGCTCCTGTTAGCTGCAGTGACCCGGCTCTGATACCACCAGAGCATGCAGCATCTTTGCAGTGCAGAGGAGAGAAAGCAATGACGTCACCCAGGTAGATGCAGAGTCAAAAATGCAATAATTTCTCTCTGGAAAAGATATTCCAACAAAACTGCACTTGATAATGTTCCATATCTGAAGCATAACCTAATGTTGGGGAATATTAAGAACTCCTTGTTGAGTATGTTGCTACAGGTGACTGCAGCCGCCCTCAGGATCATGTATTAGTCACAGGAAAAGGATGCAAACAGCCGTGCACATCAAAGCGTCTTTAAAAAGTGTTGATGCCGGAACATTTCTGCAATGGCCACAAAGGCCTGGTCGCTCTGTGTACTCCTCTCACTCACAGGGTCATCTCCAGTTTCCTGCATTTCTCCGTGGAATTCCAGCTGTTGATGGAGAGCTGCCCCGGGCATCTCTGAATTCCTGCAGTAAAAGTAGGGATAGCCACAGAGGTATATGGTGAGCGCTGCAAGAAACGTATAGTGTATCCAAACTAATAGTGTATCCACATTTGTTGTGTTTCCTTTTAACTTGTAACACATCTGAATGCTTCCTGGCTGTCCTTACTTCTGTGGATGCTGAGTTAAAGGATCCGGCTGCCCTTGTTCTATATCATTTTCAGTTGTTTTTAAAATAAAGGAAAAGAAAAAGCGATCTCACAGGATTTGAATTTATGCTGCTGCTGTCCCAGTAATTTCCCATTTTGGGATCAATAAAGTATCTCTATCTATCTGTCTAACTGTCTGTCTGTCTGTCTGTCTGTCTGTCGTTATTATTACTACAAGGGAAAATGAAGTTGGTTTGTTCTGCTGACTATTGATCATGGAGTTTCTCTGGACTTGTCCATGGTTCAGGGTGAGGGACTGCAGAAAAATGGATGTTTTTTTTTTTTTTTTTAAAGACAGGAACATCTGACAACAACAGGAGGAAACTCAGGTGATTTAAATGATGTGACCGGGAGACAACCTCGTGAATAAAAGGGGTTTCAGGTTATTATCAACTAGAAGAAAGAAAAGTCTGGATGGAATGACTTCATCAATAACTGTTCTGCCTGGATGGTGAGGCTGGTGAGTTGTGATGTATTTCTTTGAGTACAGTGACATCTGGTGGACATCATAGTATAAAAGTCTGGTATGATATGAGTGTTATATGTTCTTTCTCCACAAGAGGGCCACATTGGACTTGTCTGTGCAAGGACTTGGAAAGTACCTGCCACTTTGACATGTTTTGGGAAAAAAGGTATTTTGCTTCAACAGCATTTTCTAAACTTTTCTTGGTGTGAAATGTAATGTGATTATACTGATTATGAGATTTGTGTATACTTTACTATGACGCAGTAGGAAAAAAATAAACTTCACAATAAAAGACAGAAGACAGTTACAGAAAGAGAAATAATAACAATGTAAAAAAAAAAGGTTAAAAGGAATTTAAGTTATAAATATAAGTTATATACAATAATTATGTTTAGTTTCATAGCCTTTTTTACAGAAAAAGGTGACAATTATAGTTTTCAACTGTAAGTAGTAATTGTTATATATGCTCTGTATTCAAACCACACCTCCAGCTGTTTATTTCCACTATTGTACTTATCTGCACTTTATAGGCTATTTTGCCTACTAAATGTAGTCATATCTACCCATTACAATTTATTCTATTCTATATTATTCTATATATTACTGCATAGTATAGACAAAGTGTTACCAGAAGCATGGTCTGTAGCCTTAAAGATATTCAAATGGGTGCATATTTGATCATTTATTAAAATTACATTATTTATATCAGAAATATATGTAATTTCTGTCATTTATAATTTAGTCTCAGTGAGTTTTCTTGCAAGATTTGCTTGTGGCACATTGACACAGAGTAGAAGCCGAAATTTCTCTGAGTATCCTGTGGTGTGCCTGGTAAAGCAGGCAGCACTTTGACCAGCTTCCAGACTTTCAGCAGTCTGGTACTGGTCTTGCTCTGCTGCTGGTTAGTTGGCATTTTAACCTGTTATTTGTTAAACTGATGACTGTGAATTTAACTTTATGTGTGGACCCAGTAGTAGACCAACTGTAAATCTATTGATCATTTCAACATACTGGAACCACTTGGCATTACTGTAAAACCTCATGCAAGAACAGTTTTGAGGAACAAGAAGAAAGGTTTATTATACATCTCTAACTGTTCAAATATGGGACAGGAGGAGGTGAAATTCTGCCTCCTATTAGTGTGGAGCATGCAAACCTCCGGGTCTGAGCAGTGAAGCAACAGTGGAAGTGCCTTAAGCATGCATTGTTTTCAAAAAGTCCAGCAGGGGGCGACATCGTTGGATGCAAAAGAAGTCCGGTCCTATCTATCTAAATATAAAATGAGACTTCTTATTACTTTGTATTAGATCACTTCTCGATTTTTATTTGATTTATTACCTCAGAAAAAATGTCAATGGCAAGATTATGGTCTCAATTGTTAGTTTAAAGTCAATACAATACAATATGATGTTAATTATGTAATGAAAATGAATAATAAAGCAGGGTATGATTTGGGGCGTGGCTGCATTGTGATTAACAAAGTGCAGTGTCCTCAGTTCTCAGGCAGATCCGCCCCTCGCTCCTCCCCAGTCCACATATGGTCTCTTCCGGTTTAAAAACAAACAAACAAAGATGTCGATGGCGTAATGCCAAACTCGAAGCTTCAAACTACAGTCCACAAACCAACGGGTGACGTCAGGGTGACTGTCCACTGTTTATATACCGTCTTTGGTTTGCAGCGTGTGGCCAGGTATTACACCTTGCACCTTTAAGTGTGGAAATGGAAAATAGAGGATTATACAGTGGCTCAGGGATTCAACAGTGTGTGCAGTTTGAGTATTTTATTGCATGCTGTTCCCTCTCCTGTCTTTTCTCTGCTGTCTCTGCTCTAAGAAAAAAAGCCCTCTTCTCTATAATTGTCTTCCTTCAGTGCCACAACAGTTTCAAATTATTTTAGAAACACACATGGATTATCTTTTTATTTTATTATTTATTTCCTAAACCTGTGTTTAACCCTTAAACTCTGTGGTTGTGGATGCTGCCGGATGGTTCTCTGCTTGTTGTTGTAGCTGCTGTGGTGTCTTCTGTCTGAGCCCAGCTAGCTTAATGCTAACCAGAGCCACGGGCCTTGGCTGATACCTCAGACCAGGTCCTGTTTTGATAGTGCCACAGCTGGTGCTGCAGGGAGGGAGAACGAAGCCAGATCCTGCAGTTTGACTGTCTGTAGGTCTGCCAGGCTCAGACGGCACGTCGTCACCCCGACCAGCCGACCACAGCTCTGATTACACCCTTGGTTTATGCGCCTTTCCATACAAGCACATCCACTGGAGTTTTCCTGGGGTTCAAATGAATGTGACAAGCCTAAATTTAGACCCCCGTGTCCAGGAGTTCATCCATGGCCGAAGGATTCCCAAATCTGGATCACAATAAAAGAAGCACGTCCATGCCAGCAACGCCTAACGCACTGAGAGAAACCACAAGAAAGCACTTCTTCCTGGAGACTAGAAAACAAACACAGCGAGGAGGTCAAGAGAGCAGACTAAGAATATGAGGACTTTGGAAGGGTCAGGAAGCTCCGTGAGGTGGGACGCCAAGTACAACAACGCAGCCATGCATACAGGAGGGAAGGTGTTCAGGAATTTGACCTCATGAAGTCATTGCGAGCACACATTGTCTGGTATCCTGGAGCTTAAAACTCACTCTGATTCTGTTGGACATCAGTGGGATTTAGAGTCTGTTTGTGTTGCCGTAGCACAAATACTGTCAGGGTTGGATTTCTGTGGATTCCCACCAATGCTACCAATGAAAACATAAATGTAGTATAAATGTTTGCAGCACTGGACGTCACTTCAGATTAAAGCGCCCTGCAAATGGCACCTGAATCCAGACGGAAACATCTGTGGAGAATAGTGCCATCTGGTGGAGATTACGTTTGAATTCCATGGTGGATTTAAAACAAATACTCAACAGGCCAACCACCAAAATCCAAACAAATGTATGCAAGTTTGCTGTCTCACACACAGCCACAATTACTGCAATAAAGGGTGCTGTAAAACTCACATTAAGCATCCCCTAAAGCTCCATCAGACTGCAACAACAGATGGATGTTGAAACGATCGCAGTGCAGAGACGCTGCAGCGTAAACATGTTGGGAATGATGTCAGTTTGTGGAGAAATGAGTTTATACAGAATTTGAGGGGTTTAAGTTGTGATTTTGGTGGTCTGGAGGAGGTTTAGAGATCAAGTCAGTGTGGGAAAATCCAAGAAGGAAGAATTTAATGACGCATTCTCCTCTTGCTCACACATTCAAGATGATGTTGCAAAAAACACCTAAATTGCTGAAAAGTTGCACAACAAGAGAATCTCTTTGGTCTGTATTAGATAAGGCTGTCTCTGTTTGCTCCTGTGTGCAAATCAATGATATTTGTGCATTTGCTAGATAATCTTTATGTCTGCCATATCCCATTTGCTTAATATCAATTCATAAAAAGCTGCAGGAAAAATGTATTCTTTTGAGGTGTTGGCTTGCAGACAGATATGAAGAAAGAACAATGGGAAATTCATTTATTTCAGCTAATCAAGATGAATCAAACTGCCTTCTTCAGGAAACAACACAGCAATCCACTGACCATTTACACCAACTGGGACAGATGTTAGAAATCAGAGCAATCAACAGGCCACAGAGACACCTGAGACCAAACACAGGTCTGTGTAATCAAGAAATCAGCCAGTAGATACCAGAATAATACCAGAAAAATGTCAAAATCAAAATCAATTTAAGAAGAAAAATAATCCAGGCAAGTTTCCCTGAAAATGTTTTCAGTGTGCAGCTTTATCCTTTATTCTTTTTTTGTTTTTCTGTGAATTGTTTTAAACTGTTTCTTCTTGACAAACAGTGAGGTCACAGAAAGTTCACATCCTGCACACTTGAGCACTGTTTTTCTTCTCTGCTGCTGTTGCATGTGTGCAGTAATCATCTTGTCTGTGCATAGATATCAATTAATAAACACAAAGTTATTATTGTTTAAAAAAGAAATAGTGTTTGGTATATCCATAGAGGTGATTGTGGCCCTGTTACTGCTTAAGATCAGATCCAAAAAACGTTTTTTTTGTAAAATCTGCCAGATTTAATTGATTTGACCTTTTGCTGTTTTTAAATAATGCACCTGCATGTTGATCACTTATAATTAGATTTTTTAACTTGAACATTACTTGACATTAATGCACAATTTTAGTTGCTTTTAGTTCAATATGCATATTGTTTCTTCCACACATGATATTACGTTTTCAGTTGGGTTTGGGGTTTTTTCAGCAGGATTACAAATTAAATCTGTCCATATTTTAATGAACGCTGGTGGATGGCTGAAGCACGGTCACAAATACATGGGGCTTGCACTTTCTATTTTTTTCTTGTTTTTGATTGTAGTGGTTATTTAACATTGAACTGATTGTGTGGTAATAAAAATATAATTTGGCATAATCTATCAAGAAAATGTATATACTAAAAGCAAAAAGCAAATTGCAGCGAAAGACTGATAAACCAAACAAAAAATCTCCAAAATAAAGCTTTTTTTATGTCAAACAACAGCACTGAATTCTCTGAATGTGCATGTATTTATTTCTGATACTTTTAATTGTTTATATGGCTTCTTCTGTGTCCACTGGTCACAGAAGAGTTGATTTTCAAAACAGCCGTAAACTAGCTGAAGGGAAATTTGGGGATTTCACGACTCTGTAACAAAACCAGGAGTTTATCTTTAATGTGCTTTCATTGTATATTCATTGAATTTCCCCCACAGCACTTTAAGGCCACAGAAAAATACTGTGAGTGGAAAACAGTCAGACAGATGTTTGTTTAAGATGCCAGGGATCATCAACACTGCTGGAGAATAACTTTCATTCAGACTTGCGTGGTCGTGTTTGAATACCAAACAAATGTAGAAATTATTTATTTATTATTGTTCTGTCTTCTCCAGCCCCCGTACCAACTCCCACATATTTCCTCCGTCCCCCCACGAGCCAAATGAAATCCACATTTCTCCCCTCCTGAGCTGTCACTGGTCCACGCACAGCTGAGGCTCGCCTTATAAATGAGACTCAGCAGGGCTCTCGCTGACAGCCGCGTCTAAAACAACCTGCTGAAAACAAAGATTCGGCCGCTCAGTCAGTGTGAAGCTTTGTCAGCGTGCCTGCAGCCTCGAACGGGCCCCAGGGCCCACGGTGTGGTGCTGTGGTACACCACGACTGTGTGGTGAGGCACCAGGTGATGAGATTGTGAAGATCTGCTGCAGAGGAAGGCAGGCTTTCATTAAGTAGTCTCAAATAAAAGTTTGTCTTCGCTGCAGCACTCAAATCCAGTGAAGTAAAACAGAAATGGATCCAGAATAGTTTTTTACAGTAATGTGTAATGTACGACGGCGTATTAAGGCCAAGTATGGAAAAAAAAAAAAAACACGGATGCGGGGAAGGAGGATATTATTTAGAGAAAAAACTCACAAATTTACAAGATTAAAGTGCCAAATCTACGAGAAAAAAGTCACAGATTTACGAGATTTAAAGTGGCAAATCTGCAAGAAAAAAAGTAGCAGATTTATAGTGTTTTGTCTTTGTCAAGGAACCCTGAATACACCACCTACCCAGCCACCATGGCACGCGTAAAGACGCATCACATGAGAATGCCTGTGAGGAATGAAGGCTGGGAACAATAAACCTGCTGCTGTGAAAAACTTTTAAGACAAACGTTACACTGTAACTGTCAAGCAAGGAGCAGAGTAAGGTCGAAAAGACAGCACGCTGGAGGGCAGCGTCAGTAGAATCACTCATAAACAATCACTCTGATAAAACACCCAAAACAGAGTGAGTCATGAAGAAGAAGAGACATCCAGTGGGTAGAAACGAATGAAATGTGGTGGTGTAGTGCCATCACCTCATGTTATTCGTCTTTACGCATGCCATGGTGGCTGGTTTAGGGACTCTTTAATCATCTCTGAAGTGTGTGTGTGTGTTTGCGCTTGCACTTGTGGCACCG
Organism: Centropristis striata; assembly: GCF_030273125.1. Lineage (NCBI taxonomy): Eukaryota > Metazoa > Chordata > Actinopteri > Perciformes > Serranidae > Centropristis > Centropristis striata. Next base: position 20,938,142 of record NC_081524.1, on the reverse strand, counting down.
GACGGACCATATCCTACTTCGCCCTTAACCCAATAGCAATAGCTCTTAGAGGGCGATGCCTATACAAAATAAAAGGTTAGTTAGGTACTGTAACTCCAGATTCTAAGAGTAAAGGTGCAGCCCTCTAAGACCTGGGCCTCAATGGCTCCATAATGGCTGAAGAAAAAGGCATTTGGGGAGCCGATTGTCTGGACTCACCGCAATTTATACGCATATGTTCCATACTGATGCACCTCTTCACTAACGTGTCCGTGTGGCATCCCCTGCTTTCCAGGCGCCGTCTGTGGTGTGTTCAGGGTTCCTTGACAAAGACAAAACACTATTTTCACGACTTTTTTTTCCTCATAATTTTTTTCTCGTAGATTTGGCACTTTAATCTCTTAAATTTGTCTTAAAGTTTTTTCTCAAAATATTATCCCCGTCCCCTGGATCCATTTTTTTAATTATTATTCATACTTGGCCCTAATACGCCGTCGTAGTAATGTCTTTTTATCAGTGGAGGAAGTACGAACCCTTCAGTGAATGATTAGAATAACACAATGGAAGAATTTCAATGTAAAAGTCTTGCAATTATGTTTTTACAAAGCTTAAGGCAATTAGATATTCACCATAAAAGAACAATATATAAGAAGAAAGACTTGTTTGTGTTGATGCAATGTAGACTTTATTAGATTTGTTTTCACAGTCTGTTCAATACAGAAAAGACACACAGAGACTGAACACAGCAACATACAACACACTTGCACAAGATACAATTAATAACAGAACATTGAGCCTCCATGACTACATCCAAACAGCCTCGCACTCAACAGCCTTTCAGCGAGGCAGTTTTGTTGTGTGAGTCGATGGCGGAGTGGATGAAACTCCTCCTGAAGCGAACGCTCTTCCATTTTAAAGTCCTGTATCTGCGACCAGACTGCATAATGGTGAAGTGCTGGTTGAGGGGGTGTTCAGAGTTTATTAGTTATTGTCATTCAGGTCTGAAAGTTTGGGTGTTGGAAGGCTGATGATTTTGGATGCAGTATGTTTTATTTTTTTTATTTAACCTTTATTTAACCAGGGAATATCCCATTGAGATTAAGAACCTCTTTTTCAAGGGAGCCCTGGCCAAGAGGCAGCAAACACAGAATACAGTTACATATTTACATAACATACAGACCATAAACACATCATGAGAAACAAGTGCATGTTATGGAATTGGCCTCAATAACTCTTAGTTTGGATTTAAAAGTGCTCAAAGTAAAAAATTCAGTTAATTTCCATTCTTTCTGTAGCATATTCCATGCATAAGGTGCAGAGTAAACAAATGCCCTTTTACCCAACTCCGTACGAGCATTAGGGACAGAAAGCAACAATTGATCTTGTGAACGAAGAGAATAAGATCCTGCATTTCTCACAGTAATTAAGCTGCAAATGTACGAAGGCAGCAGTCCCATTATAGATGAAAGTATACCAATGACTAGCCCTTCGAGTGGCCAGAGCAGGCCATCCTACCCGAGAGTATAATTCACAATGGTGAGTGGACATCTTACAGTTAGTAATGAACCTCAAAGAAGCATGATAAACAGTATCAATCATTCTAAGACATTTAGCAGCAGCATTCATGTGTGTTCATTATGTGTGACAAAATGAGAAAAGTTTGGGTTAAAATTACTACTTCCATATGTAACAACAAGGCCTGGGTACGTATATGATGTATATGTATGTATGAACTTATGTACAAAGTTAGCTTACTTATAAAACTAAATAACGTTGACTTTTCATTTCACTCAGGACATGAACAGTAGCCTCTTGGGCTCTTAGATGAGCTTATACATGTGTTACTTTTTGTAGGTATAAATACGAACCGTGAATGAGAAGAGCCTGGTCTACTTGACCATTATTCACTCATTTTGGTTCTGTTTTTGCTTTATACCAACCACAGAGTGTCACAATGTGTGTCTTCTTAGCTGCTAAATAATCTATGCTAACCAGTTAGCTGCTACCATTGTCTGTCTTATGATTGGAGCTGCTCGGCCGGTAGTGTACAGTGATTTTATGAAAGCTTGGCTGTTCAAAACATCAGCCTTCAGAGAGAAAGACGTGGTCAGGTGAGCTAGACGGTGAATGAAGAGAGGGAATGAAACATTATTTTCTGATTATTTTACCTAGGTTACATTCTAAGGCACTAATGAACACCTCCACACAAACCTGCAGAAAGGTGCTTCACCTTTTTTGTGAATTTTTGTGATTTTGTGGATTTTGTCTCTGCTGACACCCAATGACGTCCAAAATACTACAAAATGAGAAGAAAAGAACAAATACAGGGAGAAGATCTCTGCAGATACAGACACCGCCACACACTTTACAAGTGATGATTGGGGGTGATGAGGGGTTCCTTCTTTTCTGTCTGTAGAATGTTTTTTAGGAAAAGCTTGCATATTATATCTTTTAGGCACAGTTCACCTCAAAATCAAAAATAATCTTTATAGCTCTCTACAGTGTTTTGATGTGAGTGGCCAAGTGTTGGTGATGTCGTCTGTAGATAGTGATTTTTTTTCAAAGCTTGGCTGCTGCCTGGGGGTGAATATACTGACTAAACTGAAACAGTTACTGTACTATCAATCTCCCATCAACTATCTGCCTGATGATGAGTTTGCTTTTGTGATAAGTTTTTTTTTGTTATCAATAATTCTGGTGTTCCAAAGAAGCCAGAGAATATCCGGACAACAGATATCAGGGCCAAGATTTATTCTTCAATGTGCCGGTCATTGTTTACAGTCAGATTACCAACTTGGGACACAGAATTGGAGCTGAGAGATGATGAGAGATGATGTCTACAGCCAGATTGTTTCACCATTAGCTAGTTTAGCTAAGTTGCCTTAGCAAATATAAAGCTAAATTGTTGTCAGATGATAGCGCGTCGATTCCGAGAATGCATTTTGGCCAATGTGCCTCTTTTCCACTGTTTACCTGCCTGCATGCAACCAAACATGCTCAAACACATTTGATCAGACTACAAATAATCAACAAATGAAAACCAAAAGGCTTCTGATACCAAAGCAGACTCTCTATATCAATGCAGAATCTGTTTATAGAGTATAATATGGAATAAAACTGAAAGAATGAGCTAAAAGAGGCAAAAAAAACCCTATATTCTGTACACTTAGTCAGTCACTATGCATGAATCCTTTTACATGACATTTCATGCTCATAATGGTCTTTGCAGAATCCCCCTGAATAATCACAGAACGTTTCACCTCTGCATACAGAGTCCAACATCAGAAGCTTTCTGGTGTTGTAATCTTCCTTCTGTCAGCAGCTCGGAGATCCAAACCTTGTCTACATTACCGGTGCCAAAGAAGTGGATTAGATGTAAGAGAGAGTTCTGTAATAGGTTGAATTGGTCCAAATTAGGTCCAACAATTATCTACAATTATGGCAGGGGGAGGACGCGATGGCACATCAGAGCTGATTATTTGTGTTTGGAGGCGGCCGGGTGCTGTGGGTTAATGGGTGCTCCATCATCGGAGGAGAACAGGAGAGAATGACTCATCTGGACGTGAATGTGTGTCTGTTTGAGTTTTTTTCTTTGTGCTTTTGCTGTAATAGTCTTTATATAAATGGAGGATGTCACAGAAGCACATAACATGAGACTGTATGGAGCGTTGAGGTGAAGAAAGAATGTGAAAAAAACATTTATGTGAGAACAAGAGGGTGGACATGAGGAAAGAGATTAAAACAATGGAAGTGAGGGATGGCAGGAAGATAGAAAGGAAGGGGTTAAACAAGAAAGGAAAGGGTTGAGGAATGAGAAAACAAAGGTGGAAGGAAGGAAGGAAACAAGTGAGAATGGCCCCCAAAAACGAGCCCATATGTCCTTTGAAGGAACATCATGTTACGGCCCAAATTTACGAGGAAGTCAGGTGTCTAAAGAGCAATCTAAGTCATAACTTGCATTGGTTAATTTATGTAGGCTACAAAAGCTAAACTTTGTCGGTTGTCAGCATTCTTCCCCCGTTTAACTGGAGAGAAAGACGTGGTCGAGTGAGCTAGACGGTGAATTAAGAGAGGGAATAAAACATTATTTTCTAATTATTTCACCTAGGTTACATTCTAAGGCACTTATAAACACCTCCACACAAACCTGCAGAAAGGTGCTTCACTGGCAGATTTTGTGGATTTTGTCTCTTTGCTGACACCCAGTGAAGTCCCAAACACAGCAAAATGAGAAGAAAAGAACAAATACAGATACAGACACCGCCACACACTTTACAAGTGATGATTGAGAGGGGTTTGTTCTTTTCTGTCTGTAGAGTGTCTTTAGGAAAAGCTTGCATATTATATCTTTAAGGGACAGTTCACCTCAAAATCAAAAATACTTATTATATCTCTCTACAGTGTTTTTTATGTGAGTGGCCAAGTGTTGGCGATATCATCCCTAGAGATGTCTGCCTTTTCTCGAATATAATTGAACTAGATGGCACTCAGCCTTTGGTGATCAAAGAGCCAAAAAAGAAAAAAAGAACCATTTGAAAAATCTCAACAGCAATGTCTCTTTCCCGAAATCATGACCCGGTTAGTCAAGATAATCCACAGTTTGAGCATTTTCATGTAGAAACCATATTAGAAAGAAAACAGAAAGTAGGAGGGAGGAAGGAAGGAAAGAAGGAAAGAAGGAGAAAAGGGAGAGTCAAAAAGAAGGAAGGAGGGAAGGTAGGAAGGAAGGAAGGAAGGAGAAAAGGGAGAGTCAAAAAGAAGAAAGGAGGGAAGGTAGGAAGGAAGGACAGAAGGAAGGAAGGAAGGAAGGAAGGAAGAAAGGAAGAAAGGTAGGAAGGAAGGAGAAAACAAAAAGTAAAATGGAAGGAAGGAAGGGAGAGTCAAAAAGAAGGAAGGAGGGAAGGTAGGAAGGAAGGAAGGACGAAAGGAAGGAAGGAGAAAAGGGAAAGTAAAAAGGAAGGAAGGAAGGAAGGAAGGAAGGAGAAAAAAGGAAAGTAGAAAGGAAGGAAGCAAGGAGAAAGGGGAAAATTAAAAGGAAATAAGGATAAAAGGGAAAGTAAAAAGGAAGGAAGGAACGAAAGAAGGAACAAAGAATGGAAGGAAAGAAGTATAAAAGTGGAAAAATGAAAAAGGTGGATAGAGGCAAGAAAGAGAAGAAGCATTGTTGAGCTACAGAAGCACTCGCTGATAGAAGACAGAAATGAGATTTAGTAGAGAAACGCTGATGTCTTATCTTGCATTGTGAAATGTTTCTCTTTAACTCTGCTGCCAGTAGAGTTCACTGGTTTGAGCTGAAGCTGAGCGAGAGTTAGTTGGAAGCAGCTGTGGGTCTGGCAGCGGGTCCGCCCGGCGTGTTGCAGCTCTGTTCGTGATTCAGACGATGAAATATCAGCCGAGCTCAGCGTCTCTCTCCTCTCTACATCCATCCTGGCTGCTCCTCTCTGCTCCTCCACTCCTCCGGCGCCAATCAATCAGAGCCCACCTCCAGCGGGCGAGACAGGACGTCCATCCATCACCGCTCACACCCACACACACACACACACACAAACACACACACACACAAACACACGGGGAGACACGCTCATGTTCATTCTGTAAAGTAACGACTGCAACTTTTCCATATTAATAAATGTCCGATAGCTCTATATCAGCAGTATTTACCTAAAATATGTTGTTTCCAATCACCTGGATCAGAGCAGGAGAGCTGATCCATGACTTATGATTTAATATTTACATTTTCTGCTCTTTATACAGCTACATTACATTTCAAAGGTAAATGTACTTTTTACTTGACTCTAGTTACTTTAAAGATTCAGATTAATAATACAAAATACAAATCGACTGATAAAATATCATCTTTAATATCATAGATTAAGTGAGTTAATTCAGCTTCACCTCTACCAGCTTTAACATTATAGTAATGCTTACACATTAATGCATCATTAGCCGTGTTTCCATGAAAGCGAAATTTTGAAATGAAATCAACTGGTTTACAGTGAATGAACAAAGCTGCTTAAACATACTTTGGTCAGAAGATGGCAGTGTAATGTGTTGCTGTTGGCTAATCCGTCAGTAAACAGGAGAAGAAGTAGAGAGAAAACAACATCAAAAAGAGAATGCCAATCGGACATCTTTAGCCACCCACAAGGGTAAAAATGAAGAGAAGTCTTCAGGAACTGGGCAACTTCTAATTGTTCTTTCATGTCAGAGGAAACAGCTGATCCGTCATATGAGTTAGATGTTCGCTACGTCAGACCTTATTCATATAGTTTTATTGAATAGTTTCCATCTCTCTACATTAACTGTTTTTCTAAAAAGACAAAAAACACCTCCACAACTTTTATGCGTATTTTCGGAAGTGTTATTGAATTTCGGTGTTTCAAGATTTTCTCATATGAATCTTCCGAAATCTGTTGATTAGATGACAAATTAGACAAATAAAAGTAAATCTCTGCCTTAAGTAAGAAAGAAAGAAAGAAAGAAAGAAAGATACAAAGAAAGATACAAAGAAAGAAAATTAGCTGTTAGATCAGGTGAGTGCCAGGTGTTTCCCATCATGCCCTGGGTCTTGCAGTCAGTGGAGCGCAACTGTGGCACAATCTCGTGAGATTATTACTGTACACCAGGCGGCAACCTCCGGGTCTGAGCAGGGAGGCAAACCTGGAAGTGCCTTAAGCTGCATTCTACCAAAAATTCTAGCAGGGGGTGCTGATGCTGCAGAAGTATTTGGGTCCACTTATTTCAAGACAAGGTGAGAAAACTTCTCACTTGATTTATAACTTCAGAATTTTTTTTAGGACACTATGGTCTCAATCGCTGGTAAAAAAAAAAATCTTCAAGACAATTTGATGTTAATAGTGTAAACAATGGCCCCATTTTGAAGAAAATAGAAGATAAAGTATTGTTTGATTTGGGGCGTGGCTACCTTTGATTGACAGGTCACTAACAAGGCGAGCCGTCATCAGGAGAGAAGCAGAGCAATGCGTATCCACGGCAACGTGTCAATAAAAGTTATATAAATATATATATATATATATATATATAAAAGGACGTTTAGCGGTTTGGTCTCATAACTTTGACCCTTTCAATGTATTTTCACTTAGTGACATCGTATTTGAACGTTTTGTTCATTAAATGTCTTGTTCAGCGTTTGGTTGGACTAACAGACACTCCAAGGAGTCGCTGTTCAGTTTTCTGAGGTAAATAACATACATTTTGTTATTGTTTTTTTGCTAGACAAAACTAACATCCCAGTTAATGCTCCAGTTAATGCTAACATGAATTAGCAGTGACTTCTCTCAGTCAGGTTGAGGTGTAGAGAGGCTGTAGTCAGTGATCACATCCCTCTCCTCCTCCACAGTCCAAATATGGTCTGCTCCCCGTATCGGAAACAAGATGGTGATGAGTGTAACGCTGAACTCGATGCCTCAAACGGTCCACAAACCAATGGGTGATGTCAAGGTCACTGCGTCCATTATTTATATTCAGTCTATGTTGTACACATGTGCATCAAATTGCACACAAATATAGTGTGCGGCGATCGTTGGAGATCAACTCTGCACAGGCCTGACTCATCTGGAACAAACCTGCTGGTGAACTGTGATCAGACTCAAACTAGGCAGCGCTAACCAAATATGAATAAAGAGATTTTAATGCTTAGCCTATTTGTTTCCCAAATGTTTTCAGAAACATAATTTTGTTGAAGGTTTAGCTGTAAAAAGTTATAAAATAGTTTGTAACCCAGCAGCCATTGTGTGTACGGTCGACGTTTTCAGTAGAGAGCTGCAAGAGGAGGATTCACTATATTTCAAATTCTTGCATTTTTTTTTGTCATCTGTCGATAAAAGTTCAGGTTTTGCTTTCACACGTACAGAAATAATGCTGCTGCATTAAAGGGTCACAAGAATTATCTGCCAGTGTGTTATGGTTGACTTACAATTTTATATTAGAAAATCCTGATCAATTCACACAGTTTAATGACAAATGATCAGAAACATAGCAGCCACTATAAGTTTGTCCTGTGTTCACTATTGTTGGCTTATTTTCGCAGGAATGTGAGACAGGAGGAGTCTGCTGACACTGAAATATGGCAGGTTACATCATTGTCTTTTATATAATAATAATAATAATAACAATTAACTTGTTTTCTACTGTAGCTCCTTTGGTACTTGCTCTTAGGCCTCGTTCAGACTGCCAGCCAAAATCCGATTTTTAGCCCATCCAGATTGGAAAAAAATCACATGAAATCCGATTTTTGCAGACCGGATCGAAACCACCTTCGGGAGGTAGTTTCAGATCGCATTTGGACAGATGCGTCTCAGTCTGAACCACTCCAAACACTCAGATCGGTTTGGACTGTCTGTGATGTCACTCAACGTGGCACGCGTAGCGCCGGCAGTGCGGAGACGAGGTGTCCACCGGCAGCCGCGCCCGACTCATGCGGGCCCGACGGGGGCGTCCATCTGCCCGGTTTCTCCCCTGGTGCGTCTGAGATGTTCTGCACCTCTACTGGACAGTGATAAGGCCAATATACTGAGGTGACCTGCCTCCATCATGTTTGTTGTTGTTGTTCTTGTCGCTGTCGCAATTATATGACGCCTGATGTTCTGACGCCGTTACTACAGCAACCTGTCAGATCAGTCAATAATGTGGCCCAGTCTGAACAGAGCCATATCCGATTTGGACACTTGCTAAAAACAGTGTGGACAGTCAGCCCTAAAAATCTGATTTGAGTAGGAATCTGATTTGAATCAGATTCGCCTGCAGTCTGAACGCGGCCTTATTGTTTCCCAACATTTGTAAGCTGAATGTCACAGCTGCTCTGAGTTGATTGGAGGTGATTCAGATCACCTGTTGCACACAGTATGGGGGTTGGTTCCTAATTAAACACTGAGAGCAGCTTTGTGCATTTCCCCAACGCCCTTTTTTAGAGCTTAGGAGAGCTGGAGAATTGTACAACCAAGCCATTCTGATCCATCCTAAAACCTCATTTCAGCAGATACTGTCATCTACAAACTCTGATGTTTAGAAACTTCTTTGATGTCTTCTGCTTTACTGATTGAAGTTGATTTCCTGAAACCTTGTTAGGGAGGAATATTAAAGAACACCTTTCCATTAAACCAGGGGTAAGCAACCTGAGGCTCCAGAGCCACATGTGGCTCTTCAGGCCATCTGCAGTGGCTCCCTGTTGCTTTGACAAAAAAAATGGATGGATATATTTATTGATATATGGAATTTGTCTACAATTTAATCCACCAATCCATCATTGTAGTGATTCTTACATTATCCAGTTGTAAAGATATGTACTCTATAGACAGGAATTTTAGTTGAATGAAATGTGCATCATAGCCTATGACCATCTGGCTCTTCACCAGATGGTCATAGACTATAAATTATATATAATCTGTAATTTTCTGCCAAAACTAGCTACAACAGAAAAGACAGATTTGTATACATTCACTACCAGTGCTTCACCCTGAGTGATTTGCTTAATTTGCAGCGAGAAATTGGCAAATTACTTTCATTATAAAGCTCAAAGATGCAGCTCCAGAGGGATTTTTCTTTCTGTATTTTGGCCAAAAAATGGCTCTTTTCATGGAAAAGGTTGCTGACCCCTGCATTAAACCCTACATCAGCACAGCTCTTGGTGCAATTTGCGCAATTTCACCTGCAGGCTTGATTATATTTTATTGGCTCATTAAAACCCCCTTTATACACATTTCCTTATCTGAGAGGCATTTCTTTCTTACTGAAAATACATTTTATTGGCATATTTTCATCATCATTAATGAGGCATTTGTTTTCATTGTGAAGGCATGTAAGTATTTTGTGTATGGTGTGTGGGAGCTGATTCTCAGGCTCCCTGATCAGCTGAAATCTGGGGAATCAGTAGCGCCAAAATACAGCACTCAAAGCAAAGTTACCATGTGCTTTGCATGGCCTACGTGGTACCAAAGTACTTCACTGTGGAGGTTGACAATTCTATCAGTGTTTAAAGAAAAACAACAAGAATTAGACCAAGACGTTCTTCAGAGAGTTAATTTTTTAAAAATGTTTGCGGAGGCGGGAAACAGAAGCTTGATGTGAACGTTAATGCCAAAACAAATTTGTCTGAATTACTGTGAATTTAGGCTTCAAGTCAGCTGCCTCACACACACACACACACACACACACACACACATAGACTAAGTACACCGTAGAGACAAATTCCCAGCTGATCTTTCCCATGAACATGCCTCCCTGACTCAGGACGCTCCCCCTCCACCAGGCCCGAGCCTCGACTCCCTCTGGACCACGGTGAAGCATTGTAACTATTTTCTCCGCAACTAAAACCTCAAACACAACAACAGCAAGTTAGTCATCACGACCTGCCATAACATCTTGATTTGTGTTATAGCGTGGGAGCTGTGATGCACACACACACACACACACACCAGCGCTCTCAGCAGCACCCTTTGAGGGATCAACTCATCCGTTGTGCATGAAAAAGACTCCGGGTTCTGGAAGCTCCCTGCGTCTCTCCCCCCAAAAATGATTTATGAGCCCGAATCATTCACAGTGCTCACTTCCTGTCAGTGAAATCTCCAGACGTCCTCCTCTGTTTTATACTGTCACGTCCCATCTAGATGGCTGGCTGTGGAATTTAGTGCACGGCTGGATTACTCTTGTCTGCACATGTGTTTCGCTGCGGGATACTCTGTACGGCTTCACCCTCCTCATTCAGTTTTAACGCCTTTTTTTCCTCTTTTTTATGCACAAGCTGACTTTGTGTTTTCTTTATATTTCTTAATCATCTCTTTGGCAGTGAGTTAAGCATTCGTACTGACAGAAATACAGTGTCCTGTAAGACTCTCAGGCTCCTAAACTGTTGGCTTTGAATTCGGCTTCATCTCTTGACGACTTCCTGCGATATTTTACAGCCTTCTGCTGAGACACTTGAAGATGCTGAAATACTTGTGCGAGAGTAGACAGAGAGGAGAGAGAGAGGGACAGAAAGTGGCCGGTAATATTTCAGTGACTTCAGCATTCATCCTGACTGAAAAGATCCACTTTTGCTCTTTTATTGCAAATTAACCGTCCAAGTAGCGACATGCTCGGGTGATATTTATTGATATGCAACAGCCCCTGAGCGCCTAATTGGCTGTTTTGGAACTGACCCGACCTGCGATGGCTCCCTCGGCTGCCAGCTCTCCTCCCAAAATGGCTGCCCCGACCACAAGCCTTCGGTTGGCCCGGCACTTTTCACAGAGCCCGGCTGTAAATTTTCCTTTCCCTTCTCTCTCCTTCGCCTCGAACGTCTTCATTACCCAAGTCGTTTTGTCAGCACACCATTGAGTGTAACAGACTGACCAACATTTAGGTCATTTCCTCCTCTTAAGACCAGATATTGCGCTGCCGCAAAGGTAGCCATGTTGCCAGATTGAAGGCCCGGGTTGCCAGATTGGGGACCCGGCTAATCTAATTAGAGAGTGAAGGAAAGAGGCCCGAGGGGCAGAGCAGAAGTGGGACTGCGATGGAGCCAGGACTCGTTCCCCCTTTTGAAAAACTATGCACCGCAAAATACAATGTGGTAATGTCTGCGGGCCTAATTCTTCCGGAGGGGAGAGAGCCGGACTCTGTCCTGCAGACAGCCACATCCCTCGCTTCAGAGGGAGAGAGAGAGAGGGAAGAGGGGGGCAGAGAAAAGAGAGGGAGCAGAAGAAAGCAAGTCCGAGGATGATTTATGTCCTGCTGTGCAGACGCAGAAATAAATCCAGCGACCTAGCGCAGAGGGGGAAGCAGGCCATAAAGCACAGGATCAATTCAGAACTGGTTCCCTTTTGAAAAACCCCAAATGAGCTCAAATCTCCTCCCATGTCAAAGCCAATCGCTTTGTTTTATGTCATCAAGGCCTTTTATGATAGTGTTCCCATTCTTAAAAGGGGGGCGTGGCCGTCCGTCTGCCGATGACATATGAGGTTCAGTCTTTGGAGTGAACTTGGGGCTCTCGGAGCTGATAATTAGGGTCTTTGGTGGTGAACGTGCTGATAGCTGTGTGGGAGGCCTCTTTTTAAAAAGCTCCGCTAATTTGAGCCGTGGAAGTTATTGGGGTTATTGCTCCTCGCTTTACCTCCAGCTCTCAGTGGTGCGTGGGACCTGCACGGTGTCACACACATTTTCACGCACACACACACGTACGTGCACCTCCAGGTGGCTGAGAGCCGTGCATATATTTCACACCCACTCTGCTACGATCAATTTCACCTCCTCGCATGCGTCCAGTTAAGTGTGCAACTTTTACAAGGGAGAGAGGGATCAGTTTCAAACTCCCACAGAAATCCCAGCTTCTTTCCATCTCTATTAAACGGACCTGATGTTGACCAGTAAAATGATCGCTATGCTTATGTGTGACCTCTTGAATCCGCTCCGAGGACACACAGAGGCAACGTATATTTGTCACATGGTATCAGAGTGACTGAAGTGTGAAGTATATGAAGCGCTTTTAAAAAACATCAGAGGAACCTAAAAGAGCAAAATTAAAAGAAATGAACAAGACATTATATTATAAAACTTTAACCACGAAGTAAGAGTGTTAAAAGTTTATAAGACCATTAAAAACTAAAGAAAACAAGTGAGTTGTAAAAGGTTTTTAAAAATTAGAGGTTGTTGTAAACTTCAGGAGCAACACTGACTCAATTACTATATATCTGAAGCTGCACTATAAATACAGAGATCCTTCAAGATTACAGAAATAAACCATATTTTGCACAATTTTAAAGGAAAAAAATATTTTAATTAATGTGTACTGTACAGTTACGTTGATGTGTCATGATGATAATTTTGTAGCTCTGAAATGCAAAATCCTGAAATTCTCATGCAAATTAGAAACTTGAACTTAAACACTTGACTCTACCGTTAAAGTTCCTCTGAGATTTATAGAGCATCATTTATCCTCTTGTAGCTCATTATTTATTTATTTTCAGCTAAAACAAACTTAAAAAAAAAAAAAAAAAAAAAACCTGGATCCAGGAAGTGTTGCTTAAGGTGCAGACAACCAAGGAACTCCATATTCAGGGGGAATAGTGTGTGTGTGTGTGTGTGTGTGTGTGTGTGTGTGTGTGTGTATATTCTTTGAGCATATATGCATTTAGTTCTTTATCAGCCCCTGGAAAAGACGTAATCAGTCTAAATTATATACCAGCACAACAGTCTGACCAATACTTGGGGTTTTGTACATGGAGGGCTCTTAACTGTAGCATGGGCCCTAAAAATACCAACAAGATGTGATTCTACAGTGAGATAATAGAGCTTTTTACAAACTATGCTTTCATGAGCTAATGTCCACCAGCAGCAGACTAGAAATAGCTCTTATGAAGCATATTACAGTACCTGTTCAGCAGTAAATAGCAGACAGACACATTTTGCAGCTAGCTGGTGAATATAGTGTAATGCTCTTCTTGACACCCTTAAGACACCACAGTCCACTGACAGTTTTAAAAAAGGACTGAAAACTTTCCTTTTTAGCAAAACTTTTGTTTTTTCCCTCTATATTGTTTCTACATATATTTTGTTCTTTCTGTTTTTAACTGTTTTTATATCCTTTTTATTCTTTATCCGTTAAAAAAATAAATAATAATTAGACTGTTATGCTTTTAACCTGTAGCACTTTGAGATTCCATTTAATATATAATGCATTATAAATAAAATGTATTATTATTAGCATTTGGCAGATAAAGAGAAAGTACTTGCGTATCATCTACACTGGAGAGTGTCTTACACCGCCATGATCTGCGGATCATCATTGGATCAACCATGAAGCTCTACTTCAGTGTTTTATTTGAGCCCTTACGGTGTCTGATTTATGTGGTGCTCCCTCTGGAGGAATCCTCCAGTAACACGCCTTGTACAAAGGCAAGCATGTGTCAATCATAGACTGTATATAATTAATGGACATAGTCACCATGACGTCACCCATTGGTTTGTGGCCCGTTGGAAGCATCAAGTTCAGTTTTACACTCGTCGCCATCTTGTGTCACCATCTTGTTTCCAATACGGGGAGCAGACCATATCTGGACTGTGGAGGAGGAGAGGGATCTGATCACTGACTACAGCCTCTCTACACCTCAACCTGACTGAGAGAAGCTGCTGCTAATTCATGTTAGCATTAACTGGAGCTTTAACTGGGATGTTCATTTTGGCTAGAAAAAAACAAAAACAAAATGTATGTTACTTACCTCAGAAAACTGACCAGCCACTCCTTGGAGTGCCTGTTAGTCCAACCAAACGCTGAACAAGACATTTTTACTGAACAAAACGTTCAAATAAACTGTCATTAAGTGAAAATACAGTGAAAGGGTCAAAGTGAGGAGACCAAACCGCTAAACGTCCTTTCTTTATTGACACGTTGCCGTGGATACGCACTGTTCTGCTTCTCTCCTGATGACGGCTCGCCTCGTTAGTGACCTGTCAATCAAAGGTAGCCACGCCCCGTGTCAATTTACGTTCACGACGCAGCTGGTTGTCTATGTGCACGCAGGGTTCAAAAGTATATTTGAGCCCTGAGAGGGTGCTGCCCAGAACACAAGCTGTTGTTCCCTTAAAGTTTCAAATTCAACAAATGTTTTCTTCAAATTCAAAAAGGTTTCTGACAGTGTCAGCCTGTACAGAGCACAACATGCAGGAATAGTAATAAATGAATATTATGTTGTTTCACTATGATGTTTTGATATCTCTTCATTTGCTCAAAACCTACATGCTACCTTGTGATGTTGCTCTGTGTCAATTTGGTCTAAAATAATAGGAAACATTTTGCTAAACCAAGGAAAGTGGGTTAGATGGTGCTGTAGTGGTTAGCACTCTTGCCTCAAGAGGGTCGCTGGCTCGACTCCGGTCTGCGACTCTTCTGTGTGGAGGTTTGCAAGATTTCACCTTGTCAGCGTGGGTTCTCACCAGGTACTCCTGCTCCCTCCCACAGTCCAAAAACATGCACTTATATGTTTAATCGGTGACTCTAAATTGCACATAGAAGTGAATGAGAGCATGATTGTCTGTCTCTATGTGTCAGCCCTGTGAAAGTCTGGAGACCTGTTCAGGGTGTACCCACCTCTAGCCCAATGTTAGCTGGGATCTTCAGCTACCACGCGACCAAAGTGGAGAAATAAAAACACTGAAGTGAGATGAATAGACACAAAATGCAGTTTAACAGTTGGCAATATATTGTAATATATCGCAATACTCACCATATCGCAAAATGCTTAAAATCACAATAATATCGTATTGTGACTAAAGTATCGAGATAAAATCGTATTGTGGGGCCTCAAACCTACATGGTACCTTGTGATGCAGCTCCGTGTCCATTGGGTCTAAAATAGAATAAAACATAGCAGCTTTTTTTGAAAAATAACTTCATAAAGTGATTATAATGGTCAGATTTGATCTTAAATCTACAATGCAACAATGAAACTGATATAAATAGGATTTATTTGCAGGTTTTTGTTTGCACTACGGAAAAACTTTCACAAACTTTGACTCCTACTATAGATTCTTCTGAAGGTGTTTCTGATCTTTTTTATAATAAACCACATGCATCCGTTGACTGTCAGAGAGTTGTCAGTCTTCAGTGTTCTATATATTGATGTGCTGTTGCTATAATTTCCTTGTACAGGGCCCAGGGGGAGCAGAGTTTCAGCAGGATACTAACGCCCACTCTTCCTCTCTCTCTCTCTTTCTCACACATTCTCCGTCATGCACTAACCCTCCATCTCGCCTCCTCTGACTTTGACTAATTGTGCTTTGTTGTGATTAAAGCCACCAGATGCTCTGAAAGAAAGCGGCCAAAAACCCCGTAAACTCACGGCTCTTTTTCTATCGCCGCTCTTTCTTGTGGGAGAGCGGCAGGAATGTCGGCCATCTTCCCGTCCACACGGGACGCCGCAGCATGCTCGTTTTTTAAAGAGTGTGTTTACAGAGAAACGTTCCGCTGATGTGGGATAGATTTATTACTTATTTACTCTCTGGCTTGGCCCGGGCCTTTTGTTGGTCCCATTTCTGATCACTTTCGATGCCTCGCGCCAGACCACGAAGTGATGGCGGCATGTAAACACACCCAACACGAGCTGGAATCCAGGAATGTGTGTTAGTGTTTGTGAGGGTGTGAGAACGAGGCAGGGAATCTGTGTATTTCTGCCCACGCCTGAGAGTGTGTGCACAATACATGAACCTATTTATTCATGTGTGTTTATGCATTTTGCAAACATGGTCATTTATACATTTTCACTTATTATTATATGCATAACAGTGTTTGTGCATGCATGTGTCCAGTGGTGTAAAGGTCAAGGTTTTACTTTTCAATGTTATGCTACTTTATTTCAAAGGCAAACTTATGATCAGTGTATAAGATATGAGACTGGGCTATAGATAAAAGTATATAAAGTAGTTGAAATGTGCTCCATCGCCACCAGTTGCAACATCAAAATGCTGCTTACATGTTGAAGCATCATAATAATATGATATATATATGATAATATAACTCTCTGACAGAGACCAGTCTGCCCAATAACTTTTACTTTAAGTAGTTTTGGCTGTTAAAACTTTGTGCTTTTACAATAATACAGACTTTTTAATCTATTTTTACACAGTAGTATTGCTACTTTTAGTACAACTTGTGTCCTCTTGTTCCTCAAACAGTATTTGTGTGTGTCTTTAAACTCTGTGTGTGTCCCTTTGCGCGCGTGTGTGTGTGTGTGTGTGTGTGTATGTAATTAGTCGGTTGTAATCAGTGCCTTGATAAAGGATTAATCAGGTGGAAGATAAACACGGCCCGGTTGTGTAACACTCCATTAAGAAGGAAAATGAAGCTGTGTGATCACAGAACATCGTTACAGTATTTACACTAACATCAGCAGCACTTTCTGCAGAATGCTTCTAGTGCTGGAGCTAAACATCAGTTTTACTTTTACACTATCCAGGAATTACTGTCCTAAAGGATAACTTTGTTTCATTACAAAATGAGTTTTGTATTTTCATAGTTTTGGCAAAACAATGTAGCAGGGCAATCAAACTTTTTTACTTTACTTTACTGATTGTCTGATTCTTCATGTTTTCTGCTCTGTTAGACTCCTTTCTTTTGTTTTATTGGCATTTTCATGCTTTATTAGACAGTGAGAGAGAGAATGGTAGGGGAGACAGAGGGGAAGACTTGCAGCAAAGGGACCTCGGGCCGGATTCGAACCACTGCGATAAGGACTCAGCCTTAGTGGTACATATGCTGCACCAGTGAGCCACCGGGACGCCCGTAAGACTCCTTTTTAGTGATGTCACCACGTTATTATCAACAGAAATGCTGCTCAAAATTTTAAAAAGTTAGATAGAAGTTTGAAAAAAAATGTAATTAACCTGTTATGATCAATATAAATGTATTGATTCAAGACACAAATACAAAATGTGTCTTTTTTTTCTGAATCAGAAAAACTTTATTTAACTTTATAAAACTTTATTGTCTATCATGACAGAATATGGTCTTAGACATGGCTAACATACAACAACATACAGTGCAGTTTTCCTAAAAGCCGGAATAAAAATACCTAATGAAGTTAATTTACGCAGGATACAAATTAAAATATAATATACACTGTAAAAATAAAATAAAAACTGCTGTTTTTACGGTAAGAAAAAAAAGGCAGCTGTGGTTGCCAGAACTTTACTGTAATAAATAGTGCACTTTTTCTAATATTACGGTAAAATGATATTAGCACTGTTGATTTCCTATTTAAGATTGCCATTTTATTCCATATTTTACCGTAAAAAAAAAAAAAAAATTCTATCAAAAGAAATGCTGTTATGCCATATAATTGACAAGAAAATACTTTATAAATGCCGCATGAATTACAGATTTTACCATTAAATATTACAGTATATTTTTGTTAGAGATATGGTGTTTAGTACATTTAACAGTGAGAAAAGGTGTTTTTTACAAAAAATAAATGCAAAAATGATGGCTTGTATTTATATTACAGTATATTTTTTTGCTACAAACACAGTGCCAGTGTATTTTACAGTGGAGTGAATTATTTAAAAACATTTTTTCAAAATACTGTTTTGGCTGATATATACATTTACAGTGTTTCATTATTACTGAAACTGAATTAACCCATTTGTCAT
Organism: Centropristis striata; assembly: GCF_030273125.1. Taxonomy (NCBI): domain Eukaryota; kingdom Metazoa; phylum Chordata; class Actinopteri; order Perciformes; family Serranidae; genus Centropristis; species Centropristis striata. The sequence continues at coordinate 20,920,025 of NC_081524.1, read as the reverse complement.
TTTACGGTGTTTTACTGTCGTGGTTTAGCAGTTCTTCACCGTCAAATCTACAGACATTTCTTACAGTGTATGTGCAAAAAAGTGTGTGTGTGTGTGTGTGTGTGTGTGGATCATCACCTTTTATTTAAGATGGTGATGGCAGTGGGAATAGATTTTTATAAGTGGTTTTCTTGGCGAGGGGAGCTTTATAATGGAAGTAACTGGAAATATTTGTGCAGGGGTGAGTGGGATCTTGTGTAATGTGATTTGCTTTCCTGTCAACTGCTTGGGCGTGAAGTACAGTTCTTTTCAAAAGCATTAATTAAACAATAAGTAAATGGGTGATTACTCTCAACAAGGTGTTGATTACAAATGTCAAATCAGAATGCAGAGACCAACATGATGAAATAACAAATTAAACTAGATTTCTGTGAGATGGAAGACTGCACATTACTGCACATCCGGCCCTGTTCAGTGCAGGAAAAAGCCTTTATATATTATATCTTTATTATGACATTACAGGCAACTTATATGATGCTGTTTTTATTATAACATGAGTATATTTTTTGGACATTTTGAGAGAAGCCGGAGGTGTAAATGATTAAAATAATGACCGATTGTCCTGTAGTTATGTATGCAGGGTCACTGTCACACTGACCTGGCTTACTGGGACATTTAAATAGAACAGAGCCGCTGTTAATGTTATAACAAGTCTCAATTTCTGCAAGGTAAAAAGGTCAACAAAAACTTACAAAAAAACAACAGTTGCACATGCCAGGCCCGCTGCAGATCGGTCAGGAGGAGAAAACAGTTTGACTGCTGTCTGTGAACCTCCGGCTGTCTGCACACTGCAGTTTATGAAAAGCAGTGCAAGAAAAAAATCCCCTTTTTAAAATGTTTACTCGCTCGTAAAACCAAAGAACATGTGAGGGGACAAATGCACGTTCAAGAGCAACAAAAAGCCCAAAAAGTTTATGGTAAATGTGTTCTTACATCATCCTAACATGTGGTGCACAATAAAGCCTCAGTCATCTGAGACTGTTGGGTTTTCCTATTTATACCAACATATTATCATATATTAGATTCTAAATAAAAATAATTTTTAATGATAGTTCCGATAGAGACACTATTATATTGTGTCATCTGCACCAACATGCGGCGTGTAACTTCTCTCTTTATTTTCATTAATAATTATTTGTACAAGGTGGTGGAGTTTTGGACAAATTGCCCGGAAAGTTCTATAATTGATGAACAATAAAAAATAAACATCTGCAGCTGTTGTTTGTACACTTGGCAAATAGAAGCAGTAAAAACAACACAGTGAAATTTAAACCAGAGAGTTTATTTATTTGGAGTTTATTTATTTAGGTCACAGAACACAAGATAATTAAGCCCAAATCACAAGAACAAGGGTTTTTGTTCGACAATGTCATATTTTGACATCAGAGAATGAGTTGTAATCTGACTAAAATTATTAATTATTAATCAATAATATAAAATTATAATTCTTACAATGATCGCCACATCTTTCTGTATCTTATTAGATTTATTTTCCTGTCATTTTTTGGGATTAATCTCCAGTCACAGATCATTATCTGTTTTATTTCACAAAGCTAAGTGTCATTTTAAACACCTGAAAGCGGAAATGTAAATCAGTTTTATGGAAAACTGTTTTTGGTCCAAGTGGCCGTCGTCCCACGCTGCTTCAGACTGACAACATCTCTATTGTTTCCTGCTGCAGTCAAGCAACTGTCAGTACCAGGTGTTGTTCTCTTCTTCACTCTCTATCTTGATGCACAGTCATGTTTTGTGGTCACGACTGGAGGCAGTGTAAGAAAAGTTTTCTGTCACACGATAACTGAAAAAGCAGCGAGTCTATATGATTGTTTATCATCACCGCTGACTCATGGATTACTTTTCCGTGTTTCTGGCTCTCACTTTCTGGCTCCGATTTCTGTTTTGGAGCAAAGAAGCATCAAGCTGCTTTCCAATCCCCCCACACACACTACTCATTACCCAGCTGTCACGCTTAATTGAGTTACAAATAAGCAATTAATGTCGCAACTGTAAACCGTAGGAAAAAGTGCAACTGTGATGTCACTGTGACATCGGAACCCGGACAAGTGATTTTGGTTTTCCAATAGCGCAAGAAACATTTACTTAGACTGCTTTAATCAGCTAAAATAAGCATCTGACACTGAAACTTAAAAATACCGCAGAAGATTCCACAGTTCTACGTCTTTTACAGCTCTACGCAGCAGGTTCAGAGCCTTTCAGCTCATTGTTTTGGTTTTTCACTTTAAAAATAAACCCGCCATACAACTACCTGCTCAGCACCAAACAGCAGGCAGACAGAGTTAGAGACTAGCTGGTGAATACAGCGTAGCATTTAGCAGCTAAAGAGCCAGCTGCTTAAACCAGGAGTTGGTGGAGACCAAAACAGATATGATAGGAGTTAAATGGATGAAGAATGACTTGTATTCAACAAAAGGCCACACTCACAACTCCAGATTAAGGATGTTCCTCCATGTCTGATGGATATATGAATCTGCAGCTACTCTTGTAGAGCCAGACTTGTGCGCTGTGTCCACACTCGATAAAGATCTGGCTCCGCCCCCACCCCTCACTAAAATACTCAGATAAGAGGGAAAAAATGCTCTGGCTTGTTTGTTCTTCTTTCTTTTATTTTCAGCGATGGTATCTCTGCAAAAAAAAGAATCACAGATAGTGGAAATGCAGGAACGTAGAACATTGAAGAAGTCTGCTGAGTCAGACTTAAAACTATTTTTATTAAACTCATCATCCTCTTCATCTGCATTGGTTAAATAATACCATGACTGAATTAGCGCCACCAGATGTTTATTACGATTAACCATCCCCTCATATTACTATATACAATAGTTAATGGAAAGGTGCATTAAAGGACCAGTGAAATCATTTATTAGTTATCTTATAATCACCTGAAACTAAGCATCATCGTTTTGTTACCTTTTTATATCTATATAGGGATCTACATAAGTTGGAGGTCTTCTTGCACAGAATCCGACATGCTGCTCCTCCATGTTTCACCAACACTGGCTCCAGACGGGACCTTTCTCATGTTTACTTAACCTGAAGGCCTAAGCAGGTCTCTGAAAAGCTGAGAGAAAAGGGAGGGGTGAGCAGAAGGGTGTCAAATCGGTCGCAATCTACAACCTCACCACTAGGTGGGGCAGTCCGTGGCCTAGAGGTTAGGATTCGGGCTTGTGACTGGAGAGTCGCTGGTTCGAATCCCGGTACTGACAGGTCAAGGACTGACGTGCCCTTGAAGTCACCTAACCCCCCTGCAGTAATGTGCTGCCCACTGCTCCTTGCATGGCGTGTTCATTTGTGTGTAAAAAAGGATGGGTTAAATGCAGAGGTTGAATTTCCCCATTGTGGGATTAATAAAGTAATTCTTCTTCTAGGTGCAACTCCTGAACACTGGTCTATTCATCTGCATTTTTTCTTTTGCAGATCTTCTGGAAATTCAGTTGATTTGGGCTAATTTTAATGGAAACCTGGCTAATGTAATGTTGTTGCAGTTCCTGTTGGTCACCAGTAGAGGCTGGTAATGGTCATGAGCCACTTGAGTCGAGGACAATCCGTCAACTGTCCGCCAGCAGGTTTAAGTTGCAGTAAATTGCTCAGAATAGACTCTGCTGGATGATGGAGGACCTCTGTAATAGATACACATGATATTACTGCAGTGTGACTGTAGACCTTCTGTCCACATTAAAAGTTGCAGTTCCTATGGGGTCACGCTTGGTCTGCAGCGTTTCCAACAGGAAGTCCCACCTCCTCCTCCTCCTTTTGTTTTAATGAAGCCCCTGGGAGGTTCTGGAAAGCCCTGGAACTGAATGCGGTCCATCCCGTCCAAACCGCCGCCTCCTCTTCAGTCCCAGCGAGCTTGGACCCAGCCCTGCTCTGCCTCCTGCACACTGACCCGTCGCCATCGCAACTGCAAACAGGGCGAGTCCAGGGTCCTGCTGAAAAGCGGGGCCTATGATTTCAACAGATGTCACGACACACAGGCAACAGAAACGCTGGAGTCTGGTCAGTTTATAGCGTGACTCTCTGAGGCAACACATTTTATATACCATGCGGGTTAGAGCTCCATATTTGGGTCATCATTTATAACAGCTGGATCAGAAGGTGTCACAACATAAAATTCAGGATATGGACACTACAGTGTAACAAGCCCTCTAGCCCTGGGGGGTATTTGCACCCATCCAGCATGCCTCTGTATCCTCCTATTGTCCCCGCCATGCGTCACCATGTCCACCCTCCTGATTGGGCAGCAACATGGGATTGTTCTGGACCACAGTCGGGGGAAATGCTTGGGAACTCCACTTCCCAGCGTGAGAGGAGACGGAGAGCATAACGGTTCCCCCGAGGCGAGGCCGATGACCCCGCTGAGTGCAAAATATGCAGAGGTCACCGGATTCCTATTGGGCAAGAGCTAAATATGACTGACACCGAGCAGCAATAACCCTTGACTCCAGAGCTGCTGGGGAGACACGCTATTTATTTGCAGGCAGATAAATGTCAAGCAAACAATTCTGGATTTCAAACATGCCGTCAGTAGAAAACAATCTGGGATGTAAACTGAGGGGAGAGAGGAATTTCAGCTCAATCAGAGCAGCAAGTACAACAAGGCAAAACAAACAGTGAAAAGGAATGGTGGAGGAACTCTTTGTTGCACTTCAGACATCTGTAGCTGGATTTGGGACTTCACATATTTATTAAAGTAACAATAACACCATCGTTGCATCTCCACTTTTGGATTAATTTGGTGAAGTTACTTTTACTCAAGTACTTAAACACAGTTTTCATTTTGATGCTACTTTATACTCCTACACTACATTTCAGAGTACTTTTACTTCACTTCACTTCAACAGCTGAATTTACTTTACAGATTTAGGTTTTGCAAACAAACTTGATACTGTGTTAGAAATTAAAATATATAACAGGACATAAAGTGGTCAAAATGTGCTCCCTCCACCAGCTGTTGCAATAAAATGCTGCCTTCATATTAATGCATAGTAATAAAATTCCAATAATATGATTTAATAATAAATCTATGCAGCACAGGGAGTGCTCGATAAAGTCTTTAAATCATGATTAAAGGTCCTCAGGAACCAAAACTGTTTCTAATTGTGATTTCATGTTTGCATCCACATGTTTGTCATTCAATAATCACAAGCAAAACGTCAGAGGGCGAGCGTGAAAAAACATCACCAGGGAATCACGAGCTGTACTTACAGACTTCGATATCGAGACACACACACACACACACACACACACACACACACACAATCTGCCATCCCTTTCATGGGCTACCAGTAGAGGTCACTGTTCTCCTGCTCCTCCTGTGACCTCGGTCGGGGCAGCAGCACCTTGGGGTCCTCAGGTGACGTGTGGAGAGTGAACGGCTCGCTGTGCAGCCGGAGTGTCTGCTGCAACGTCAGAAAACACTACAACATCACACAGCTGCTTAAGCAATAAAACATCGGAGTAAAAAAAAGAGTAACAGCACTGGAGAAGGCTGAAGAATAACACATTAGAGCTGAGTCCATACAGAAAAGAAGCTTTAATGCATTTGTGTTAAAGTTAAAGTGAGATTCAGTTGTGTCAAACAAATTGAATTGAATTTTTAGTTTGAACCTGACGAAATGCTCAATTCGCATTTTGTCACAAGTCATGAATAGATTGTGCCAATGATCAAGATGTTATAACTTTACATGAAGTTTTCCAAAAAGGCCTTTTTTTCAGCAGTGGCACATTTTATTTCCACAGTTGTTCATTAGAAGGTGCCATCAGAGAGAGCAAGCTCACCACAATCCAGAATCCAACAAAATAAAGCACAAGGAAAGAAATTGAAGGACGAGGGATTCACACCCCGGCCACGTATTTATTTAATGTTAGTCAGCAATGCTCCCAACCAATATCTCTTAAATCAGCTACAGTATTTAACATGTCATGATCTCTGTTTGGGGGATTTGTGGAGAAAATAGGCTCTTTTAATATCCTCATCTGACCTCAGAAAGGTTGAATTTTGAATTGAAATCCTCTAGTCAGACATTATTTTATCCTATTATTTCTAATAAATTTCACCTTATAATGCTTTCAGTTTTGCTTCTATGTTTTTTGTATTGGTTTCAGCTGAGTTGCTGGATTAATGTGAATATTATTAGTGCCAGCACTGTGGGTTAGTTGGTGTAGCAGTTGGACTTAATTTGGAAAGAAAATAATAATAATAAATACTAAACAAAAACTGCAGAAGAGGACAGAAACCCAGGTTGGCCTATGATGCACTAAAGGTTAACTCACACACAAAACATTTATGTATGAAAATCAACAATTATTATCATCATATATAATTAGAATTGCAGTATTAAAGTAATGCTAGTACTGGTACAGACGACCTTCTAGTATATCTTAAATAGGCGACACTGTGCAGAGAAGTTCATTTCATCTGATCAAATATCAGCCACTCACAGGTGTTTCCACTTACTGCGTGTGATTAAACATCTGGTCGGCTGAAATCATGTGAGGGCCGAGTGCTAATAAGAATGATAAAGGTGTGACTTGTCCCGCTCTAACAGGTGCAACAAAGCCAACAGGAGAGTGAAGGGAGGTGTCAATCAAGCACAGCCCCGCCCACACAGGCTTTAAAAGAAGTTTCAATCAGGTAAGGTAAGTGGAAACACCTGTGGAGGTTAACTGTGGGGCTGGAAATGAAAGCCAACAAACATTCAGATGTGCTCAGAAAAAGCTTGAACCAAAGTAAAAACTAAAGTCTAACTAACTTTGTTTTAGACCAGTGGAGCTGGAATGAAAAAAAACCTTTTCTAAGTAAACTGTGCTTCAATCATGCTTCTTGTGTTCTTAGAAAGCTGCTTTCCTACACAAGAAACATTGTCAGCTACGTCAACATCTGTGGAGAATTAGTGACACACATTACTGCCTGTCTGCTGTCTCTTTTCAGCCATCCTTAGGCAGTGGTGGTAAAAGTATTCAGGTCCTTTACTTTAGTAAAAGTACTAATACCACACTGTGAAATCACTCCACTACAAGTAAAAGTCCTGCATTCAAAACTGACTCAAGTAAAACCCACTTACATTGTTGTATACTACATATTCCAAATATATTATTGGATATTTTTTTATTTTAAGTACTTAATATACTGTTCTGAGGTTTCATTTTAAGAAAATGTCTTTAAATTTATTATGTTTTTTATGTTAAATCTCGACCTGAAAACTAACTAAAGCTGTCAGCTAAATATAGTGGAGTAAAAAGTACAACATCTGCATCAAAATATAGCGAAGTAGAAGTATAAAGTTACATAAAATGGAAATACTCAAGTAAAGTACAAGTACCTCAAAATGTACTTAAGTACAGTACTTAAGTAAATGTAGTTTTTTACCTTCCACCACTGGATTTAGGTGATTGAGGATTTTATTTGTCCACAATATTTCAAAATCACCCAAAGCATAAAACATAAACACCAATACCAGCAGATAATGGTAGATAATATCAGCCAACAGATATACCAATTTAAGCCCAAGTAAAGACATCACAAATCCCAATCCTGACTGCAAGAAATTATATTTATATATCACTAAATTGTTTCTCACAAGTACTTTGTGATGAGTTGAATTCAGTTCAGATATAAGTGTTGAACTCTGACACCAAGGGCCTGTCCCATAAAACATTACGATTTCAACTTATGCTGTTACTGTATGCATTTGCTTGATCAAACTGAATCTACTGAAAGTGTGTCAGACTAACTGAAATAAGCCTGACTTATTTGGTCAACTTGGTTCATGGAGCAGGCCCCATGCAGAGTCCAGGGTTCAGAGCATCTTACAGGTCTTACTTGAACAAAATACTTCTGTTAACAGAGACATTAGACTGTTTCTGTATTAACCCAGAACACAATCAAGTGCTGCCGGTGCCTCAACATAAAAAAGTTAAGTAATTCCGTAGTCATTTCAGAAGGATATTGTGGTGCAAGGTCTGATATTTTGGCCAAGAAGTAAATAAAATACTTTTTGCAGAGTGCACTGCAAATTATTTGGTTCTTACCAAGATAAAAAACAACAACTTAGATTTAGAAGTGTTACATAATTTATCTCTTTTTAAGAGTTAATTTCTTATTTTAAGTGTTCAACGTGCTCTCGATTGCCAGGTCCATTAACTAACAACTTTTCCTCATTATGTTGATAGAAAACTGAATCCAGGCGACTTTACGTTTCGTGCATTGCTGCTGCATATAAATATCATTTCTAGGAGACAAAGCCGCAAATTCAAACACTATCGCTGACCCTCCATGGTATAAGTTCATGACGACACTTTGCAGAAATCAAACTGATGGCGCTGAGTCTGAATTAAGTGTTAATGAGATTCCCCAGCCCCGACACATTGACTTAACATTAGTCAGAGAGCGGGCTGGTCCCCTGTACAGTAACCCAGTGGAATAAAATGCTTTGGGAATCATCCAGAAACTCCCAGGAACCTAAAGAGAGAAGGAAGCCGTAAAATCATAAAAGGTTGACTTCACTCTTCTGAATGATTCGCCTTATTGGAACAGCATGTTGAAGCCGGACCATCAGAGTGATGCAATATGGCCCGAGCTCAGCGAGCGGCCGGAGTGTTGTGGAGCAGGAAGTTTAGCGTGCGGGGTGGGTTTGGTTGGACGGTCGGTGGGCGGGCGGTCCAATCGCACAAATAAAAAATCACTAATGGTGCCGTTCACAAATTGAGAAGTCTGGAGTGGTTCCCCGCCTGGCACCCAATCCTTTTGAAGATGGCGTGGAGTGTGAAGGGGGCGAAGTGAAGGAGGGCGTTTACAAATTTAGTCTGGGAGGAAACGGGCTTAGCGCTGCCTGCGGCTGGCTGGAGCCGGTGCCGCAGCTTTTGGGGGTTTTTCTGGCGGTTGTACCCGGTCCAGATCTAAATGGAGGTTTTAGTGCTGCGACCCCGGGCTGTTTGAGGTGTGGTCTGACTCGGTGCGAGGCCCTGCAAAGCATCAACACACGTCTACTCAGGCTCCAATGCCTTCAAGCTGGAAGCGGAGGGGAACCATCGCACCAGGCAGCTCCAACCGCCCCCCCATTATAGATGATGATCTCACCCCGGCTGTCCACGGCCATTACAGACACAGAAAATGGCCACCTAAGAGCTGCACGCCTCGCTCGATGTGTTAAATGACTCTATTAGAGCGGGAAATCACCATGTGAGGACATCAAGATGTCGCCAGTGTCAGATGAAAGCTGCTATAGCTCTGAAACGTCCACTTTTTTTAGGCACAAATCTGCTCGTTTTTGACGTGGTGTTCATGTTAGTTTTAAATGTTTTACTTGAATATCATAATCAAAAAAGGGTCTGTACATGTACAGACCCTGAAGGTCTGGTACATGTACATGTATTTTTCTCTATTCACAGCAGATTAATTGAGGTAAAAATGACAACTCTTATACAAGCAAAATATGGTTTTAAAAAAGCAAAATGATCAATATTTTAAGAGAAGTTTCTAAACAGTGTTTACATGTAAAAATAAGACACAATTTGGAGAAGAAAAACTCATCCCACAACTTATTTTCCCCTCCTATTCAAACAGTAAATTGTTGAGTCTCGTGCAAATTGCAGAGGAGTAAACACACATGGTTCCGTCAGTCTCCGGCTGCATGAAGTTTGAAAATGCATTCAAAGCTGTCAACATTTCCCTTTATGCCTCCACGCTGTCCCTCCCCGAGCAGGCTGCTGTTCTCCTCATGTAATCGAGCTGTAAACGGAGACAACATTCACTGTCTCACGTCGTCATATATCACTGACATCCCTCTGTCGTCCAGCATGGACAATATTCCTGACAACTGCTGTAAATCTGCAGCTGAGGCCTGAAAGGAAACGAGCAGCGACGACAGTTTCCCCTCGCCGCCGCAGATGTTCATCTCAACACTGCAACACTGTCGCTGATAGTAGAAACACGTCTTTTATCTCTGAGTGCACGCTCACAGACCCAGCTATACTCACTTTATGAACAACCTCAAGTTTGTCATTCATTTTTGCTGCTTTGCATTTAAAACTGTTCAAATATTTCCTGTTAATACAACTTTTTTTGTGAAATAATTATTTCTATTTAATTAAAAAGCAACTCAAACATCACCTACTTGTAGGTAATGATATTTAAATGATATCCTGATATCATCTAATTTTCATGCCAGCAATTGTTTGATATAAGGGCAGACATCAGGTTATAAAAACAGTGGATTTATTATATAAAAAAGAGCCAAAATTCCACATTAAAGTCACTTTATGAAGAATCTCAAGTTTGTTTATTAATTTTGGCTGCTTTGTATTTATAACAGTTCAAATATTTTCTGCTAATTTAACTTTTTGGGTGAAATTATTATTTTTCTCTCATTAAAATGCAGCTCACAGATAAACTTTTGTCCTCAAACACATCACCGAGTGATTTTTTTCAAATGATAATTATGATGAAAAATGAACTCTAATTTTCATGCCAGCAATTGCTTAATAAGAGCAGACAACAGGTTACTAAAAAGGTAGATTTGTCATATAAAAAAGAGCCAAAAATCTACATTAGAGTAAAATAAAATCTGCTTTTAAAGGCTTTTAAAGCAGCTTTTGGCTTATTTGCCAGGGTGACATTATTCTGACCTTCTAATTTAGTATAAGTGTGGTTTCTAATTCTGATCTTACTGTACTTGGCTCCGTGCTTTCTATATCATGAGAGAGGCTCGCTGACTGTTATACGCTCTGAAATGTTTCCATATTAGCAAAAGAAGTCTAATAATGATTACACACACACTGGGTCTTTTTAAATGTTGGTGTTATAGCGAGAGGCTGAGAGCGACTTCAAAGCTTCCTGCTGCAGAGCGTATAACACATCAGGGCCTGGTAAAGTTAGACAAGTGAGAGCAGAGAGATTGGCAATAAAATGTTATCATACGCTTCTATACAGTACAACACCGTCAGAGCTATTTAAAAAAAAAAAAAAAGGTTCATTTTCTCATTTATAATTATCAGTCATGCTTCTTTTTTGCAAGTTTATCAAATGCAGTTTTATAAATGTAAAATTATTGGTTTGTGTTTTTACTTAAACCCCCTCTATGTAGCATTTATAAACAATATGAGAATTTCATGTATGTGGTTTGTAATACACTACATCTAGTTATAATATGAGGACATTTAAAGTGTCAGTAATTATAATTTCTACTATGAAGACATCATTTATATGACAGTGTATCTAGTTAATAAACATGTATATCTACTCAAATGAAACAATTTCCAAATGTTCATATTCTGCTTATTAATTCGAAGTATGAGGACTTCAATAAAAATCTTGTTTTTAAAAAATATATATTTTTGGAGCTTTTGAGGACTCCAGAGACACATTAATGCCCCTATGTATTAATCAAATTCAGTTTGTTTGTTTTTAAATATATAATCTTCACTGGTTCATGTTCTAACAGTCATTTCACAGTCTTAAAATTTTACTTTAACCCCCTTATTTAGCATTTATAAACGTGTAATATATGATTTATAACAGACTATATTGAAGTTGTTATATAAGGACATTTCATACTGGAAATTCTAACGTCTAATATGAAGACATAATTTATATAATTTTATCTGGGTTTTACAACATTAATTAGCAGTTTACAGCCACTGCAGATCGAGTTGTTTACAAATCCCTTAATAAGCATCTATATCTCAAAATATTGGGACTTAAAGTAAAGTGTTACTTTTTAAAAAAATGTTTTAGGAGACACATTAATACCTATATTTACTCTATTTAAATGCTGCAGTCTTGCTGCATTTGCTAAATGTTCTTATTCTGCGTAATGTGAAATATTAGTACTTAAAGTAAAGTGTTTGTATTTAAAGAGCTTTTAAGGTTTCCAGAGACACCTCTATTTACTAAACTAAACACAGGTTTTTAATGTAAAACCTTTCTGCATTTGCATATTGTTCATAGTCAGATATCGGGATTTAAAGTGTTAATGGTTTTTTTTTCTCATTATTATTTTTTTATTTTTTTATGTTTTTTTAGGTCGCTTTTCAGGACTCCAGAGACACATTAATGCCTCCATTCTCAAAACAAATGCGGGTTGCTCTATTATATATTGTAATACATAAGTGTATATAATATATTTTTAAATGTTTTATTAATATAAACTATTTGCTAACAATTATAACTTTTTATGTGTTTTCCTATATTCTCATTAATGAGCCTCAAATCTCTGGTGCCCACAGCTGTTTAATTAACACTCATATCTCACTCACAACTGACTAAATGTTCATTTTCTGCATATAAATGCAAAATATTCGGACTATAAAGTAAAGTGTCGCTGTTTGCTTCATGTTAAAGGAGCTTGCAATGACCTCTGCAACACCTTAACACTAATTTCCTGTATTATTATCTTTTAATTCAGCACTGCAAAAAGTCTATCGCTGCAGTAAAAGTAATCTTTGCTTGCATGTTGCATATCTTTCAAAGCATGCAGTTAATGAGCGTGTAAACTCGATGTGACACACAGGCTGAAGTGGTGGTTACATGTTTGTTTTGGTGACAGTGGCACTGAGCTGTGTTTGCTGTAATCCGTGCTGCCCGTGTGACTGACAGCCACAGGTTGAGCAGCAGGTCTACCTTCAGTTTCTGTCGACTGTGGTGAAAACGCAGCAGCGCCCTGACCTCGCCATCAGGAACACATGGACACCGGCGGCCTCTCCTCTCCACTCACTGCTTTTTATGAGCTACACCTACTCGCCGTCATAACCTCTTCACCCCTTTTTACTGTGCTCTTCACTTGACACGCCGACACATAAAACGTTTGACAAATATGTGCTTTCAGAGGCCAACGCAGGTAGTTTTAGAATTATGTCATCGATGGTTTGTGGCAAAATAATCAAAATACCTGCAAAATATGACCACTGTCAAGTCCAAATAAAATGTTTCCAGTTGGATTTTATTCAATTCAGAGTGGAAAAGAATCTGAAACAGCTTTTACACCATCATGGGACACTAAAACTCTTCACTAGACCTGAACTAATGACATTTATTTTTGGGTTAGCAGCTCTTAAAGGAGCCACCTTTATTCAGTGGTAGGGAGACAAACAATTTACAAACACGATGCACTAAGATTACAAAAAACACACAAATTAAATGATAAAATGTTCAACAGAATAACATTAAATTGATTTTATATGGAATTCCAAAATATCTAAAGTGGCCTAAATGACAAGGTGACCGCACGTTTTTTTTTTTTTTTTCACAATAAAAGTCCAGTACTGGCACAGTATGAGTGTAAGGAGGTATTCAAATCTTTTACTGAAGTAAAAGCACTAATACCACACTGTAAAAAAATTTAAAAAAAAAACCCACCTCTGTTACAAGTAAAATCCCTGCATTAAAAATGTTATATGAGTAAAAGTATGTCAGTATAATCAGGAAATCGTAGTAAAACTATTAAAAATAAAAGTACTCAATGCAGAAATATGTCCCATGTGGCTGTTATACTATTATATATTATATATACCATTGGATTATTGCCAGTCATGCATTAAAAATGACAAAAAGAACAATAATTAAAATAGTTGCCAGTTGATTTCTGTCAATCCACAAATTGATGAATCAATTTATCATTTCAGCCATGCCTGTATAAGCAGCTTAATTTCTAATAACCCTCGATATTTATCTGTATTTTTGTGAGAGAAAAAATATCAATTTAAGCTAAGTAAAAAAGTATAATATTTCCCTGTGAAATGTAGTGGAGTAGGAGTAAAAAGTGGCATTTAAGAACTCAAGTAAAGTACCTCAAATGTATGCAGAAGTGCAGTTTTAGAGTAAATGTACTTAGTTACATTCCTAAGTGAAAGCCACACACACATGCACACACACACTCCTTCACACAGTGGGGTATTCTGCCTCATACATGAGCCCAGGAGCCCACAGGCCATCAGTGCTGTGAGAGCAGCGACAGGATTGGAAACACGTGTGTATTAATACCTGCTCACTGAGCAAATATATAGCCCAGGCTAACCTGCTAATAGCCTTAATTTGTAAGGTAAACAGTAGAAGAGTTTGACACTCACTCACCTAAGGTGCCTTTCCTCTGCTGCGCTGCCTCTGCTGCCTGCCGAGGCTTTGGAGGGACTGGAGGGGAGGTGGTGGAGGTGGGGGGGCGGCAAAGTTACAGACTGCCTCCACCGTGATATCTGTTAAAGTCATTTTCTCTCAAAGAGGAATTAATTTCCTTTCTCAGGCGGCCCACAGCGCCTGTGGCACGGCCTGTGTCGTCCACCCGGATCCCCAGAGTGTGTGGACTTTATTGTGACTGTCCATCTGTAAAAACCTGCCTGAGTCTCGGAAACTCTGCAGCAGTTATACATTTCTAATATGTTTTATATATTATTTAAATCTGATGTGTGGGCGCTTTAAATCTCAGCCATACACACTGTATACACTATTAGTCACAATAATGCTTTGAATTTAGGGGAAAGATGGTATTTATCTTATACATATTAAATATTAATTTGAAATATCTTAATTATGTTTAATTGTATGTATTAAAGAACAGCCATATTTTAATTGCAAAAAGTAAAATCAGATTTTTATTTATTTTTTCCATTTAATCACTTAAACACCTGGATTATTTTGAATGATATATATTTAACTTGTGTGTCTGTATCTGATATTATTATTAAATGAGTTAGAAGGCAAATAAATCAGTTTTATTTGAGCTCATTATAATAAGAATAGGAATTAGAGAAGCAGAAACAAAGAGGACTTTCTTCTTTCTCTCCCGGCTGTTTACCAGCTTTTTACTCCTAGTTCACTTCTGGAAAATGACGCTTTTATGGCCAAAATGATTTAGCGGGACACTGATGTGAGGGCTGACAATGTGTGATGAGAGTGTTTGATGTACGCTGAGGTTGTAGGTGGTTAAAATATTTCATCTTATTCAAACTCATAAACCATTTCCGGGGATTTATTTCTAGTCACTCTTGACGCTGCAAGATATAATTTTCTGTCTGCGTGCACTTATTAAAAATAATGATAAAAATTGTCTAAAGAGTTTTGGTTCCATTGAAGATTATCATGTTTTTCTGCAACGCTGCAGTAATTAATGGTGATTTTAAAAGCTTGGAAACTGTTTCGAAACAAAGGATGTAATTTCAACTTTATGACCTCATATCGAAGGTCAAACTCGTGTCTGTGTTTTTAGATTTGACGATGTGAGGTGTTTCATTTCAAAATGAGATAAAAATCCTATGAAAGGGGAAAAAAAAGTCCTATAAAATGATTGGTTGCACTAAATTAAAATGAACTGTGGTTGTTTTTTGCTTTTTTTAAGAGTAGTAGGTTGTTAACCCTGCACTTCAATGAAAGTTTAGTTTGTGATGATTACGTGGAAATGGAGTCAGAGATAAAAGACAAAGTGGAAGCCTTCGCAGACAAACAACGTGCAAAAGGAAACCGTTAGAAGCAACGAGCGCCCGTGGCTTCTTCCACAACGCTAACAGTATTTTAAAGGGTCAGAACTGACAAAGACAGGGTGACACGCTGAGTTAACCCCTGACACCTCACCCCCCCAGCTCTCCACACTCCCACACCTCCCCATTACCCTCTCCCCTCTCCCCCAGCCCCACCCGTCAACCATTAAGGTTGTTTTCTTGCAGGAAAAAAAAAAGATGGCCACCGGAGGTCAGATCCAAGTCCAAAATAAATTGCCCTCTTTCCTGAGGCTCAGCCATTTTAATAGTACAGATTTATTGTGCTGTGCTTTTTGGAGGGTGATCATATGTATGTGGTCAGTAGCGCGTATGCAGTCTGTGACCCAGCCTCCCTCTCACGTTACACCCTATTTATAACATCCCCTTCGCCGGCTCCCCTCGTTCTGCAGTTCCTAGGAACCACCTCCTGCTTCCAGCCTCGAGCTCCAGTCCCCTATTCCTCCTGACATCTGAGAGGCTCTGCTGCAGCTTATCCTGGGCTAACTGTTTATCCTGTACAGCCTGGCAACTGGCCGCATGCTCCGGATTACCACAGGACACCCATTTCAAAACACACTTTGCTTTTTTGCTCTGACTCATCGAGAGTAGACTATTTGAGTTTTTTAACAGAAGGGAAAAGTTTTGGGATAGTCAAAGGAAAGAGAGAAGCATCTTGGATATGTGCTTGTGATCTTCTTTGTTTTTTTTCTTTGGTTGATTTAGTAACTTTACCTTCTTTTACTTGCCCTTCTCACTTTTCCTGGAGGGCCGTGTGTGTTTGCACACCATGGATCACACACTGTTCGGCTGCCTGCGGAGCCCCCACGCCCCGGCTCAGGCCCTGCATCCCGCCTTCACCCAGTCCCCCCTGACTCTGCACGGACGCTCGGACCACGTCTCCTACCCAGACCTGGCCTCTTCATCCTCCTCCTCCTCCACCTCCTCGCCCTCTCCCTGCATCATCTCCAGCTACGCGGTGGATGACGGCCTGTTTCCCGGGCAGCACCACCACCACCCTCACCGCGGCCACCTGCCCTCCCAGCAGCATCACCACCCGCCTCAGCACCATGCGTCTTGGCATATCCCACAGATGCCGTCACCTGGCGGGAATACACGCCACAACCTTTGCCACCCGCACTCATCCCACGACAATGGGCCCACGCCCCCAGACCTGGGCCACCCTGGTGGGCCCAGTATGTGCGCCAGCACCCCCAGTCTGGGCATCGGCAGCACCCCTACGGGGGCCTCCTGTGTGCCTGCAGACTTTGGCAGACAGACTCTGTCACCTGCTGAGGCCGAGAAGAGGAACGGCAAGAGGAAAAGTGACAGTTCAGGTAAGAGGAGCTGAGGTTTTTACTTTTAAAGCCACTTCTCTGATGGATTTTATTCCTTTAGTCTTTCTGCAAATAATCTGAATAAATAAGCTGATTGTAAAACTCTGCACAACAAAAGACCTAATGTAAAATTCTTTAGAGGCATTTCCAACTTCTCTTTGTTCAGTCTTAGATCATCACATACATTTCAGCATTTAAGAAATTCCAAGCAGCCCTCAAGAAAAACAAACATCTGTACTTGTCATTCCGAATCTTTCAACAGCACAGGACTGTTGAGATTTGTGCAGCTCCGATAGGAAAACAAAAAAGTGTCTGAGAAGCAGTTTGTAGGTGTCGGCTGACAGGCAGGGAGGCTGCTGCAGCGGGCGGACTGCGAGCGCCGAGCAAAGGCCACATCGTAGCTGTGTGGGCACATCTGACTGCTGCCATGTTTTGTTTTAAAAATCACATCTGGTTTGTTGCGACGCTCTTCAGAGGGCAGAAAATGAGGCACACAGTAAAGAATTAATGTCATGGATTGTAAAAGGCTACACCGGCGCCTCGCGCCACACTAAACACCCGGCAGACGGAGTGCTTTCAGCCTTTACTCTGCTCTGAATCTTGCAGTTAAAAAATCACAGCCAGGGTTAATGAAATAAAAGGGGAAAAAATGCAGATTGCTGATGTCAGTTTGAAGTATATGTGCACTGGTTGGGTGTAAAAATGATTTATTTCATCTATAAATAAATGCATCAAAATAATGTATATATTATTACCACAAGTAAACTCTTATTATGCCCTGATTACTTGTTGCTCATAATCACAATCATACAGATTTATAAAATGGATTTATATTCATATATACATGTATATGTATATATATATATATATATATATATATATTGTGTATAGTCCTGATCTGTATGATCTGTACAGTACCAGCACTGTGAGCCTTTATTCCACTTTTTTTGTTTTTATAAAAAAAAAGGAAAAAGTGTATCATTTAATTTGTGACTCTGCAACTTAAGGCGTGTGCAGGTGTTCTGACCTTCATCTTCAAAAACACCACACACTGGTCTGGGATTTTTAACAGACTGCATGCACAAATCTATATTAAAAGCTTAATAATATCCTTGAATGATATAACCTGTACATTAATAATAACATCGACACATTCTAACCAACAGAGAAAACAGAAACACATTTCTTGACACATTTATGAGCAAATCCCTCTTTTAGGACTGTACTTAATTAGGCTACACCTCCCTGATGACCTGCAGGACATTTCCAACCTGCAGTCGCCACAATAATCAATCACTGCATGACAAACTGCCGGGGTCGGGTCGCGGGAGTTCTCGCAGGGAACGTGATATTAGTGAGAGTTCTAAGTTTTCCAGGGAAAGTGTGCTCGCCGTTCGCCCTGTCCATTTGAGGATTGCGGGGCCCTCAGTGGCCGATCCTGCACCCTTTTAAAGGCCTCTTTGTATGCACGGCGTATCACCTGCACTTGACCACTGACTGATACTCCTGCATGTGATTAGATGCTGGTGGTCACCTCAGAGAGCGTCTATTCCCTCTGACAGGCCGGCTGTTGCTGCAGTTTAGAGTGTGAAATATAACAGGATTCTTGAGTGACTGTAATTAATAGTCAGTGTAACTGCGCTGGAAATATGTATTTATAATGATTAAGGTGATATATACTGTAACAAATACTTGAAAGAGCGGTTAAAGTTCACATAACTCAGTGGTTTCACAGGAGCTCCAGATGTCACAGTTAAATTAAGATTCCTGCAACAAAGAATATGCCAAAATTATGTAACACGCAGCCTTTCGAGAGCCCAGAAGGCTTAATTTCTTTTGTTTTATAGCTCTGTCTGAGTTTAAAGTCTTGTTATCCTCATGCAAAATATTGCGAAAGCATATTTAATCCACAAATTCAAATCACCGCCTCTTATTTCCGTTCCTCCTTCGTCAAATCATTTGGAAACCGAGCCTCCGTCTCCAAACCCCACTTCCCCTGTAACAATAGTTACTGCATACTCATTACATGTGCCGTGCATTCCCTCCACGCTAACACCAATCACGCTGATTATTGGGGCTAACTAGGTTGCTGACTCAATCAGCTGTCTAAATATCACACTGCTGCCAGTTGCATGAGATAGAGCCCCGATCAGGTTTCACCATCTGGACCAGAAAGTCGAGTGAAACCTGAATTCAGATACAGAAATAATAACAAAACCTGAGAGCTCATTTCCATTGCTAGGTTTAGCTCAAAAATGAAGCATCTCAACTTTCTGTGTCTAATACTCGGTTGTGATTGTTTCCTCAAGGAAGGCCGCGGGGTTGGCTAATGAGATGAGCTAGCTCCTTGGTATTTTGGGTGTCTGGTTTCTGCGGAACCTGCTCATTTTTTGTGGTCAAGCCGGAGAGTTTTAGCCCTATAGAGTGTCGGTTGGTGCACTTTACTGAGTTCATGGGTTATATTTGCATAGACTAATGCTGTCAAGGGAGTGGTCGTGCTTTAAAAAAGTTACTGGATTTTTTTGTGTGGAACAATAAAAGGTGCTTGAAGTCTTATTTTGTTGAGGCAGTGTTGTAAAAAAGGAGGAGTGAGGTGCTGGAGGCCTCTCTCTGGCAGACACTTTTTCCTAAAAGAAGCTGTAGAAAACATTGCGGATGTGTCGGTGCATTTTTCATTCTTGTGTGTGCCGCTGTGACATTATTTCACCAAAGGAAAATTGGAAAAAAAAAATCTCTGGAAGGAAAACAACTAACACGCAATTTAACATCACGAGACAAATCTACATTTTTCTGCCCATGCTTACTTTCATAAAGACATTATTTCTACGAGGGTCCTGCACTCCTGCACAGAGCTCAGTTCATTTGGGAACCCTAAATGACGTGCCCTGTCTGGGTGCTTGTATTTTTCTCATATTATTCCTCCTTTTTTGTGGAGAGATGAAAGTTACAGCGGGGACCTAATTGCTGTGGTGTAGTGGCTGTGTCATAAAAGCCCGCCGCTCGTTTTAACTCCAGGCCTGCTGGTCTGAAGCAGCTGGCTGTGTTATTCTTTTATTTCTCTTTACACAATGTCTGTGTTTACCAGAGAGAGAGAGCGGATAAATACGTCTGACGGTTCAATCAGCCACACGCTGTTTGGGAGCGCTCGCTTCGAAATTACAGGGAGGGAAACGACAAGGTCAAGGGGGAGCCGGACACAGGCTGCGGGTCAAGCAATCATCTGTTTCATTTCATAAAAATCATGTGGGAATTCTTGCAGTTTATATATTTGTTTGTCCTTGACTCTAAAATGGTGCAAGTGCCACACAAATATAACTTTTGTAGAGCAGTTTACCCCTCATCTTCTCTTCAGCCTCTCAAGGGAGTTATTTTAAACTGAAACTTGATTAGAAGGAAGATCCTCCTTCTGACAGAAAAACAGAAGCGACAGGGGTTCCCCTACCTCCCCCAAAAGTGGAAATCTTAGGTGAGGAGATAGTCTGACGTGGCTTCAGGCTGCGCCCCATTTGTGAGTCTGGCTCTGCGTCTCTGGCCTGCAGGACTATTTACAGTTTGGCTTGACGCAGGCCTGCTGGATTAACACACACTACAGAACAGGACCGCAGATGAATTAGCATGCAATCACTGCTGCCTTCAAGTGCAATGTGCAACTGAAGCGCGTCCAACAGAGAAACCACAAAAGGCTGCACACAATAGGAAAGTTATGGAGGGCAAATTAAGCGTGCGTGTTTACTTCGGAAAGTTTGTGAAAATAACAAAGCAAAAAAAATTTTCCAGGGTGATGAGCTGAAGTGGAGATGACACATGGAATGAGGAATTACTTCTGTTTTTCAAATGTGTATACCACATTAGTATTAGGAAAATGCATAATATTTTTGCAAGAACCGGCCTTGCATTTGGTGCTCAAATCTTTTTTTTTTTTTAAGACTAATGCATCATTATATTTCTCCTGCATTATCACTTTTGTTATGCATTGTTTTTCTTCTACAATTATTTTACAAATGTAGGAAATGTATTGTTAAACTGTGACTCTAAAATCTGCAAAAAAAATTTGAGTGAAAAGATGCAAAGCTGAAATTTGTAATAAAAATGAAAGAGGTCCTTTTGCTACCAAATGAGGAGCTGCCTGTGAGTTCTAAAGCAAAAAAGAAACCAGGAAATATATTTCATGTATCCTGCAAAGCAGCTTTGTTCCATATTTAAAGCATAAGGTTGTGGCAGCAGATTCCTTTAAGACAAATTAAAGCCATGTTGGCAGTATACAGGCCAGCTGCCACAGTCACACACACATGTGTCGCGGCCCGTGAGTCCTTCCAGCCACTTAAAGTGTTCATAAACAATGACTGAACAATAAAGTATGATTGACAGCTCCCATTGTTTCTCTTACCTCGCCTCCTTTTTTTCCCCGCAGACTCGCACCTGCCACATAACAATTCGCTTTATTTTTTTAAAACTTTTGTTGCATATAAATCTGAGTGGAACAGAAACCTGTGTGGTGTTTGGTTTCAGAGTCCCAGGACGGGAATTACAAGTCGGACGTGAGCAGCAAACCCAGGAAGGAGAGGACGGCGTTCACCAAGGAGCAGATCCGAGAGCTGGAGGCCGAGTTTGCCCACCACAACTACCTAACCAGACTAAGGCGCTACGAGATCGCCGTCAACCTCGACCTCACTGAAAGACAAGTATGTTCCTACCCACCGCAGCTTGTTTCCCCCTGGGTCCAGACATTATTGAACCCCCCATTAGCACATTAATGCCATGTTGTGAAAACAGAGGCGGCCTCGGGATGACGAGGAGGCTTTTCGGCTCGCTACTGTGTTTTTGTAACTCCGGTGCGAGGGGCTATTGTGCTCCAGATGTGGCTGTGTGACGGGACTATCATATTCCAGATGTTCCTGTCTATTCTTTCAAGCAGGCCACAGTCGAGGCAGGGAGACGGGCTGAAGGAAGTGCTGTCTAGCAAGTCACTTCCTCTCTCCCACTACCCCGGCCTGTACGCACAAATTGGTCTCCGAGCGTGGGCTGGCTGCTGTAAAATGCAGGCATATGAAATAAATAACAGGAGACAAATGGTTGGGGGAAGGAAACGGCACACAGTCTGTTGTTCTCTGACACCCGTTTGGAAGCTGTAAGTCACACTTAGTTGACACCTTGCCAGTGATACTTTGCAGTGTGATACAGTGTGGATTGAATGTAAAGAACAGACACGTACAGAGCTTCAATCAGGCTGCCACTCAGATGTAAATCATAACTTAAGATCCTACAGATATGCATGTTTGAGCCTCACAGATTGTGTGTTTGAGAAGATTTATGAAGCCGAACTAAGAAGTATAAAGACTGCAAAATACAAACTACAAATACATTCAAACTTAAAAAAAACTAACTAATACTCTTTCTCAATTTGGATATTTTGTCTTTAAAAAAAACAAAACAGGCATAACATCAACAATGGCTCCATCCCATTTAGTCCTGCTTTTAATTGCACATGCTGGTTCTTACACCTAACACCTAAATGAAAAAGAGCCATCACATATGAAAACCACAAAAAGTTGGGAATCTGTGTAAAACGTGAATAAAAACAGAATGCAGCAAATTCAGAAAACAAAACTTTCCCAGTTTTAGCATTAAATATCTTGTCTTCATATGGTATCGCATTGCACCGCTGCATACATTGCATTCTGTTTTCATTGCTTTTTTTCAGTGTTTTGTTCAGTAGACTGTCCTCATGACAGACATTTACAACCCCAATTTTTTTTTTTTAAATTGGGGTTGTAAATGTCTGTCATGAGGACAGTCTACAGGCATTAAATGTCTAAACAAATTGTTTTATAAATCAGTGGTATCTCAGGGATTAAAAGCATTTTGTTGCAGCTGAAAAACGTCAGTAATGTTGCCAGCTTCACTTCCCACTTGGGCTACCAATGCTAAAAATGTCTAGTATGCAGCCAGAGTACTGTGTCAGAGCTTCAGATAAAAGTGTCCATCTAAGGAATTCTTCCCAGTGAATAAAAATGTCCGCAAGTGTTCTTTAAGGGCCTCTCACAGTAATGCGAGCAGTAAACCTGTACTGTTGCATTTAAGTTCTTACACGAGCGACTGGAAACTGTGACAGAAAAAGTGATAAATGTATCAAAAATCCTGTAAGTAATCCTCTGCTTTTGCTTCATATTACAAAGGTGTAAAAAACTTTGAAGGAGTACTTCTAAATACCACCCTGTCAGGCAAAAAACCCCATTAGCTCCACAGAACCAGCGAGCACAGAGTTTGCCATCGTAATTCCACTTCAGCCTTTTCCCAGACTGCTGCAATTAATCTTTTTGTGCCTCGAGGCAGCATAAAATGTGCATGAAATTTCTCCAGCTCATGGAGCATAAGTTGTGTGTGACCCCGATTTTTGTCAGGGAAAATATACAGCAGGAGATAGTGAGGTAAATATTGGCAATAAAAACAGTTGGCGGCAGCACTTGATTTATGCTGCACGAGCTGTTTGGAGAAATCTGATGGATGCTTTATGTCTTTGTGGGCCGTGATACACCTGGAATACTTTCAAAGATGGCAGAGGTGTAGCTGCAGGGCCGAACGTTTTAGAAAAGCGTGGGAGAGGGAAAAAATACAATTTTGAGGTGAACATTTCACATGTGTAAACATCTGGATTGAAACCCATCAAAATTTGGTTGAAACATGTCTAATGTCTAATGTCTTTAAGCCTCTAAATTACATATGAATACTGTTCAAAAGGCATTTAAATGATTATATTTCAGTAGGAAGTAGGTCACACTGAAATAAAGTCATTAAATGCTGTAAAAACAACTGCTATGAGTAACCCGGATGCCACCTTTTGAACAAATTTAGCCCCCTTTTAACCAAGATGTCTGGACATCTTTTAATTTAAAAACCAGAGCACACAAATTCAGTGCTTTTTTTGTTATTTTAAGCATGTATTTGGTTATGTTTCATGCTGTAAAAGCGAAGGAGCTGAGCGTCTGATTATTGCTCCCTAAATGCTTAAACCAGCAGTGTATCTGCAGAACCTCTCAAATGCACGTTGAGTCTGATGTGACGTGTTGTGATTTAACTGTGAGCGTCACTATCGGTGTAATGTCACACAGGGCAGGTACGGTGCTGCTGAGTGAGTCTAAACAGAGTGTGTGAGTGTGTGTGCACGTCAGCCCTGAGGATCACATGTTTGCTTTTGACATTAGAGCCTGGCATATATAAATGATCCTGCTGGACTCTCGGCCCTCTCTGCTGCGCTCAGAAAAGGCTTGTAAAGAATCCGAGGTGATACTCAGCACGGCGTACGGCCCTGACGTTTAAGACAAACGTTTGTGCTGTCAACTAACTTCCTGACCATGTGACCGCCCGGTCCCCTCGGAATGACACTCCCCAAAAATAAACGCACCCCACCCTGCGTGACATTAGTGAGCCCCCCTCCTCCTCCTCCTCCCCCTCCTCTCCCTCCCTTTAGGCGCATGTGTCGACACTCAGGGGGCCTCTGCTGCTACTTGACGTGTAAACCGTTTTAAGCAACAGCTTAATCATCAATCTGAGGGACGTAAATATGGTCGAGGCTGTTGAGTCAGGGAAAAACAGGTAGACGCCAAGTGGCAGATGGAACAGTACATCCACATATAATTGCTGCTGTGGAAATAGCTGCAAAACTTTTAAAGAAAGTTGCTGTCGAGCTTCCGAGCGGCGTCTGGTTTTGTGACTGTTTGTGCTCTCCGTAACGGCAATTAATTTGACATTTTTCTGTCTGCTGTGCACCCGTAGGTGAAGGTGTGGTTCCAGAACAGGAGGATGAAGTGGAAAAGAGTGAAGGGCGGCCAGCAGGGGGCGGCGGCTCGAGAGAAAGAACTGGTCAATGTGAAAAAGGGGACGTTGCTGCCGTCAGAGTTCTCTGGCATCGCGGCGCTCCACCACTCGACGGACTCCTTGGCCAATGAGGACAGTCACGACAGCGACCAGAGCTCCGAGCATGCTCATTTATGATGCACACACACACACACACACACACCACCACCACCACCACCCGTCCCCGCCCCCCCTCAGAGGACAGGCCCTGGACCGTCCTTAGAAGGACTGCTGTTTGCTGATTCGCCATCGTCATACAACGATGCTAAATAAGTGTACAAATATACAGAGGTGTGGTGAATAATGCAGCCATCATGCAGGCAAAATGTAAATTTCAAGAACTGAGCACATAAAGGAGAATGTTGACATATTTCAATAAACGCCATTGGTTAAAAAAATCGAACAATAATATAAATGTGATGTTTCGGCTTACACAAATTCACTGAATATTGCTATATTTTGGAAATCCTACTTAGTCAAACCGTTGTAAACATTCCATGGTGTGTGCTTCGAGAGAAGCAGGCTTTGATTTGCACTGTTCAACATACAGTCTGCACCTCAGTCAGTTTCTACTGTACAAAATGTAAATTACGATGTAATTGAGTTATTGATCAAATCAAGTGCCAGGAAATCAAATTTGCCTAGCTAATATAAATGATCTGTAAATAATTCTCTGTATTGTCTTACCTTAACTATAATTTTATACCCACTCTATTCAGCTCACGCCGTAATAAACACTGACAGTTCTTTAGTCAACACTTTTCTGATGACATTTTGTAAACAAATCTGAAACCTGAAATAAGTATTTTATTAAATCCTTTCAGGGACAACTGCAGATCAAATAAAATTTAACCAGTGGTAAATGGAATCCAGTATGATTCAGTAACTTTTTTTCTTTCCATCTGTGCAGCCGTTCATCCATATGTGTGTTGCATGAAGTGAAGCTGAAATGAATTAAACATTGCACAGAGTGTAGAAAGCTGGTGATGGGGGTGCATGCTAAATTCACCTTAGCCTCGGGGCAAGGTCAGGACTCCTGCCAAGACTCGGAGAGAGAACCCGCAAAGGATCAGATTCTGTTACAAAATCCAGTTGAAAATAATTTCTTGACTTGATCTCATCTTTCACCACATTGTGATTGTGCATTCTAATTTCTTGAGGAGGAACCTCACACGGCATGTGAAGTTTTTAATTTTCTTTTTCTTTCCCCTCCCCCCAAAAGCAAACCACAGGATGAATGTGATCTTTCTCTTTTGTGCATTGCAACTGAAATTCACACTGAAAGCCTTAAATAATCCAACATATGTACAAAATCAACCTAGTTACCACTGACTATAAATTAACTTATACACATGTTTCAGACACAGAACACTCACCTCCAAATATGGACTTCACCAGCAACTGCCCACCAACTCCTTTTATCTGTTCAATTAAAAAAACAAGGAAAAGTAAGCACATGAGCCTAAAATCTTAAATACATCAATCTAATTTAATTTGTAGAGAGAGAGACAGCAGTCCTTCTTTAACCTTTGACCTACAGGCATCAGAGCCTGGTGGATTAAAGCTGTATACAAGAAAAACCTGGCTGTGGTCTCTGTATTTATGATCCCCAAGTCATTAGTTTCAGCATTTTCTGGTGAAATGTGCCAAAAATATAGGCATGACTATGTATATATGACAGTACTAATATTAAATGATATGTGGACACAATAAGATACAGCTATGCTATCATGAATGTACTATTTTTAACCCCTTACCTACTGTACCTTTAAACTGTCCTGGAATCGAAGCAAAGAGCAATGAGCTGCGTAACCAGGCCTCATATCTTTATTGTACCTGCTCCGGCTAATCTTCAGAGATAATGTCATGGCCCCACTTGCTTTATGGTCAGTTTCACCGAAATCCTTTGACCTGTCTTACAAAAGACATCATATAAAAATTGTCAATATGTTATTGGATTATTATTGTTATTATGATTATGATTATTATTATTATTATTATTATTGATGCATTATTGAAGCAGTGTTTTAATATTCAAGCCCATTTTAGGACTACAAAACACAAAGGAGTGACTGTGTGATGGATAGCTGGCAAAGTGGGCTGCAGGAAACTGCAAAACATACAAAGAGCTCTAACCACAAACTTTGCAAGATAAAGCATCACGGAGCGGGGTTACTAGTATCAGCATAACCTTGACCCCTGACACAGAGAAGTCTTAACAGCAGTGTCCCAGGACCACTCGTCTCTTTACCTGCACAAGACCCTGATCTTTAAAGTGGGCAAACGTTGGATTTACAACTTCCAAGTCCATTACATGATGCAAACATTATTTTTCTCAAAGGCATTGTAAAAGAGACGTGCAAATCCAGAGATACACTTTTTTCCCTTTTTTTTTTACCTCACAACCAACACAAAATGACTTGTTCTACAATTAGAATTTTTTTTTTCACTTGGTCTGATTTGGAAAGTCGAGAAGATCTGTATGATTCATTCATGTTAATCTAATTATGCTAAACCAGAAGTAGCTTGGGCCGTTGGAAGGCTCTAGTGCATTTGCTATGTGAGCCCCATAGAAGATCAGGAGAGGAACACCTCATAGGAATGAACAACACTGTATCAAGTTCTTTTTATACATCCACCCAGCCACACACTGACCACACCCTCTGCAAGCTCAGCAAGCCACCACTGTTCAACATGCTGTTTGAGTTAGCACAAGGCCTCTACTTGCCAGTCATCAAAGCTAAAGCTAATGCTAACCAGGCTTCACATGTCCACAAACACGACTTGGCGAAGAAGTCAACTAATATGGTAACTATTTCACAGATCGGCATCTTCGGTATATTCTCTCTCGCCACCACCAATGTAGGTATAGTTGATGTATACATATTAAACAATCTACATGTGAAATTTTATTCATGTACATGGAGATTTACATGTCTAATTACAATACGAAAGTAATTGATGAGAGAAAGTAGTAAGAACACTTGGGCGACGATCTTAAAAAATCTGTATTTTTTTCTGTACAGTATTTTACTGTGAAGGTCGGGGTGTGTTGATAACGATGTTTGATAATGGTGATATTTATTTGGCTTACCCAGAAACATCTAATTTCCCCAGAAAAACCTCCATTTTTTTACAGCAAGGAGATGAAGGTGTCCGATGTGGGATACAATTCGTGCACGGCTAGTTCATTGGCGTTAGCGTCCTTTAGCTGACTCTGGTAAACCCGAGGCTAACGTACACGGTTAAGACGATATACGGTTTGAAAGATAAAAAGTTAGACTCTAGTTTCACACCACTTAATTAATTGGAAACATATAACATAACATAACATACATTAGCTAAGTTGACTATTGCAAGCACTGGCTGCCTCCTCAGTTACAAACCATAACATTAAACTGGCATCAGTTGAGTATACTCATCTCTGGTGGTTAATAGTATAGTATTAGCTAACAACTGGCATGTTGCAATTAATGACAGTAGATGTCTTGGCCTACATGACTTTCATTAGTCCGGTTATTAAAACGGGAGAGTGTCTATGTTCCCCGGGTCCTATGTTCCCCTCTTTGTATGAGACTGGGGAAAGATAGGACCCTTTTCCCCGACTTTTCCCAAAAATGGTCATATGTTCCCTGGTCTGTTACTTTTTTCACCATTACTGCCAAATTCCATGGCAAATAGTCCTATGTAGGCCTACGGGCTGTTTGACGCGCGTATGCAAAAAGGCCTAGACAAGAAAAGATTAGGTCAGGGGTGGCAAACCTGCAGGTCTCCAGCTAACCCTAACCCTAACCCTAACCCTGCAACAGTGGGGAACATAGGACCCTTTTTCAGAAAAAGGGTCCTATGTTCCCCGGTATGTATTGCTACAGGGGAACATAGGACCCTTTTTGGGAAAAACGGGAACATAGGTCTCGGGAAACATAGGGATGACCCCATTAAAACCATATGGAGGTATGCTATAACTTGTATGAGGACTTTTTCATCATACATGATGCATCATAGCTTTTTGCGCATTGGTGGGGCCCCATGTTGTGCAGAATGTGCCCTTTTTATATTTTTTGCCGCTGCCCTTCAAAGAGTCTGAGTCCGCCACTGGGTTTCAGCACATTTTTTAGACAGCTAGCCTAGCCCTTGTAATGGCAATTTCTTAGAAAGTTTTTTAAACTGTCACTCAAGTGATAGGAACCAATCTGGTGTTTCTGGCGCGTGTCAACTGTTCCGCAATATGAAATGAATCACAGCTTTACTCATGGATATGTTTATTTTCTCTGCTTTTATTTTGTCGAGCAAAGAAATCCACAACATCCATGTCAACTTATCACATGTCTGTAAACTGTGACGCTCCTCATCACTTCCACCAGACAAGGAAACATTCCCTCCTGTCCTATATAATCACAAATCTCCCCCCATTCACAAAGTATTTGCCAAATATATACAAACAATTAATAAATGAATCTAACAAAAATAATGACCTGCTAGTCATATGAGTTTACACATTATACTATATAGAATTTTCTGAGTATCTAAATTAAATTAACTAACATTTACCAGAACATTTAAGTTCTTACCAATAAAAAAAAAAACATGATTTAAATGGTCTTACAGCCTCCTTCCAGCACCACTACAGCTTGATAATTAACACGTTGAAGGCTATCTCATTTTTTGAATCTCACTGATTCAGGGGGTTGTGCTGAACTAGGCTACTCCTTGGTCTTGAGCAGTTGAAACAAGTGGAATCTCCAGAAAGTTGCACCAACAAAAATAACGCCTAGTTCACGGTCTTAATGCACAGATATCAATCTTCTTCTGTAACTTTATCGCTTTAGGGAATCTAAAACTGACTCCAGCTGCTTACAGGCAATCAACAAACAAACTCACAATACTTGTAATATTGAATATTTTATTTTGTCATATATGCAATGGTGGAATATTACAAGTATATTTACCGAAGAGCATCTCCACTTTAAGTAGTTTTATACTTTGACTCTTTTCAGGGTCAAACATTGTCCTTTTTACTCCACTACATTTGTCTGAAAGCTTTCAGATCACAGTTTTTAACCCCTTCTCGTCCAGTGAAAACTACAAATATGCATCTCCTAACTGAATATTGGGTTGTTTTAATGAGTATAGAAAGTTCTCCTTTTTACGCTAATTTAACTCTTTGAAAACC
Source organism: Centropristis striata (assembly GCF_030273125.1). Lineage (NCBI taxonomy): Eukaryota > Metazoa > Chordata > Actinopteri > Perciformes > Serranidae > Centropristis > Centropristis striata. Next base: position 20,890,142 of record NC_081524.1, on the reverse strand, counting down.
CCCTCTGGATCAGCTGGAAAATGCATCATCACAAGGCAGACCCCATGAAGAGTTGACTCTTTTTTCTTTTCCTTTTGAACATTACCATTACTGTCTCATAACATAACAAGCCAAGGGCTCAATCAACAAACAATGTGCAAATAGTTGACTCCTTAGAGACATGTGGTCCTCACAGGACAGTGATGATCTCAGGGACTTTAATGCATTTGTTTTGCAATTAAAAATGAATCCAGCTGCTTACAGAAACTATAAGTAAAAGTACTAATACCACACTGTGAAATTACTTCACTACAAGTAAAAGTCCTGTATTCAAAACTTACTTGAGTAAAGGTACAAAAGTGCAACCATCAAAATGTACTTAAAGTATCAAAAGTTATGCAGAATGGCCCCACTCAGATCGTTATATATTCCAAATATATTATTAGATTATTATTATGCATTAATGTAAGCAGCCTAATATTTAATCTCCCTAAAAAGTAACTAAAGCTGGCAGCTAAATGAAGTGGAGTGAAAAGTACAATGTTTGCCTCTAAAATGAGGTGAAGTAGAAGTATAAAGTTACATAAAAAAGAAATACTCAAGTACTCAAAATTGTACTTATGTAAATGTACTTTAGTTATATTCCGCCACTGGTAGAGATCATCTACAAACAAACTCACAAGGCAAACCACACCAGCCACATGCTGTCATGGCTGATATCCAATCAGTATATAAAACATGAAAAATGCAAATATAAGTAAAAATGCAGACCTTTAAATAATAAACAATAATAAAATCCTGGCTTCGGCCCTGTTAGAGTACACCTCAAACACATCTTAGGCCTACATTACAAACAGCAAATACCCTATCATTATATATAGTACTGGTCAAAAGTCTTATGCAGGTGTGAAAAAATGTCTTGAAGAATTGATGCTGGTTTGAAGGCAAAGAGTGGTCACACAAAATATTGATTTGATTTAGGTTTTTCTTCTGTTAACTCTATTTTTGAAAGCGTTCTTATTTTACAGCATTTTTTCCACACCTGCCTTAGACTTGTGCACAGTACTGATTATCAGAACATTTATTATTACTATTATTATTATTATTATTATTGTTATTATTATTATTGATGCATTTATGTAAGCAGTGCCCAACTTTGACCTACAAAACAGCACACAAAGGGGTGATTGTATGAATAGATAGCAAAGTGGGCTGCAGGAAACTCTGCAAAACATCCATAAACTCTCGCGAGACAAAGCGTCACAGAGCGGGATTACTACAAGTATCACCATGACCACATTTAACCTCGCCTCTTATAAACGAATCAGGAGTTACTGTAAAGGTGAATGGTGACAGTAAACGGGCATCCTGCAGCTTTAAACGGCCAAGCTGTCCTGTGAGAGAGGTTTCCTCATCAGCTGTCTCCGTTTCGCAACTGACTGACCTACTTAACTTGCAGGAGAATAACAAGGTTGTCAAGCGGAGACTAGAGGAATTCGATTCAACGAAGGAACGCCCCCTTTTCCTGGGAGCTGCTGTAAACACCTGCACAGGTAACACGGACTCATCTGGAGCAGCGCGGTTCGGTCTGCAGATGGCTGAAGCGGTGGATCTCGGCTCGGTTGTCTCGGGGGTCCGGTCCATGTTTTTCATGCTCACACCGAATGAAACGGCCTTTCAGAAAGTGGAAGAAGTTCCTCAGTATGTGCAGCAGGTGGGTACAGCCTCGGTCTCACTCAACTCCGTTGACATGTGGTGGGATTTGTTGAGTAAAAAAAGTCAAACGAGTTCCCCTGAAACGCCTCGGGTGACCTCTGAGAGACGGCCTGACAGGAAAATACCATAGACTGTATAAAATAAAATAGAAAATACTGTAGAAAACACTCAACAGTGGCGGTTCTAGACCAATTTTACTGTGGGGGCCAAGGAGGGGCCAGTGTTTAATCAGAGGGGCACATTAAAAATCATCATAATTGATATGTAAGCATTCAAAACCTTTATTCTAGCTAAAAGTCTCATATTTGGAAGAACTACATTGATTGAAGCAATGAGACTTACCAACATTAACAGCTATTTTTGTACGACAATGACATTTCTCTTTTTTTTTTTGCACAATCACTTTTTTTATTTTGAAAGTACAGTACAATAATCTTTATATTTGGCTTTTGTTGCACAATTAAACTATTATACAATGTACACATTATGGGTTCCTTTTGTGTACAATGAGATATTGTTTGAACAAAAAATAGGTAAGAGTTTTTCCGCCGTTCATCGTTATAAATTTATCATTTTATTATTAATTTGACACAGGGGCCACAGCAGGGGCCAAGGGCTTCTTCACAGGGGCAGTGGCTCCTGTAGGGCATTCATAAGAAACGTAAAGCACAGAATTGAAAAGTTGCTTAAAAGTAATTCTCAAATCAACTAGAGCTGCAAAGATAAGTCGATCACTTGATTTATTAGAATTTTCCCCTTCTTTTAATATATAATCTGGTAATTAATAGTCATTAAAAGTTATTTTGTAGCAAAATGAGCAAACATTCAGTGGTTCAAGCTGCTCAAATATGAACATTTGTTGCTGCTGTTTGTCATATGTGCTCTGTTATGTAATATATATAACAGGTGCATGTGCTGTACTTTCCAAGTCAGTAGTTTACCATGTGTCTTTAAATGTGCATCCCCAAACTGAAGGTGCAAAGAAAATTATTCTTAAATCAAATAAAGTCTTTATAAATCGCCTCTGTGCAGCTGGAAAGTAAGGCTGCGCGATATGGACCAAAAGTCATATCCCGATATATTTAGGCTGAATATGGATATACGATATATATCCTGATTTTTTTTATGGCAAAGTGAGAGCAAATGTTCAGTCAAAGCCAAATATGACATGTCACAAGTAGTTCTATTGAAACCGTTTATTTAAGTGAACATAAATACGGTATAACGCCAGGAGTACTTTAAGAGAAAACAAAGCTCCATAAAGTGCACATTTAAATTTAAAAAATGTCTTAAATTGAAGCCGCAGCTTGCCTGGAGCAAAGATCACAGTGCAAATTTGAACTATATTAATATATGCAATATGGTCTCATTCCATATCACATTTAAAAAACTATCGATATATCTTTTATATCGATATATCTCCCAGCCCTACTGGAAAGTGTGAAAAATATGATGCATTGCTGTAGATTAAACAGCATTCAGTGAATAAAGAAAACAAAAGAAGAGTACAATAATGTTAAAATATATAAAGGAGTTAAAGTATTAGCACAAACATAAACAAACAAACATCTACATAAGTAAAATGCAAATACACATTAATGCAGCAGTAATATCAATCCAAAAACATAACAAATATTCTCAATGAATACTTTTACTCTAAGTAAATCTAGAAAATACTTGGAGGACTTTTACTGATTTTAATGCTACTTCTTCTGATGTAAACTATCCGAATATGTTTACTTCATTAAGTTTGGAATGCAAGACTTTTACTGGTTTTTTACTGGTACTTTTGCTGGTGTAAAGGATCTGAATACTTTTTCCACCACTACACATATGACCATATGTCCATATATGCCCATATATAGATGCATGATATAATTTAATAATTTGATTACAATCGTTGAAATCATCTTCTGAAATCAGCGCATGCATTTATCAGGATTATTGATTGATTCATTGATACTTTAAAATACTTGCTTGCAAAATTTTCAAAATTGCAAATTTCCAGTGACATGAAGTTATTTGCACCAATGAAATGCACCAAAAATGAAATCATGACATCATGGAAATCCCCTACAATGATGGATACGTGGTTTTGGATTGACAGGATTAAAAACCTTGTATCTCCAAACTGAGTAGCAGCTACAGATTATTTACTTTATAGATTAATTTGATGAATATTTTCACAATTGTTTACTCTATGAAATGTCTATAATGATAATAATAATAACAATAATAATGCATTCAATTTATATAGCGCTTTTCTAGACACACAAAGACGCTTTACAGAAAATAAATAAATACAATAAAAATAGATTAAAAAAAAAAGTCAGTGGTTGTAGGCAGATTTGAAGAGGTGAGTTTTGAGAGATTTCTTTAAGATAGAAAGTGATGGGGAGTTGCAGATGGTTTTTGCGAGTGAGTTCCAAAAATACGTGAAAAAATGATCTCTAGAGCCTTTTTCTGTCTGCCCAACAATCCAAAACCCAAATGTAGTCAGTTTAAAATTATATAAAACAGAGAAATGCATCAAATCTTTGCATTGGAGAACCACCTTTTTTTTTAACTTTAAAATCAGAAAAAAATTATCACTTTACTATCAAAACAGCAGATTAAGTATCCAACTGTGGACTAATCCATTAGTCAACAGCCTAATTTAAGATTTTTTGTAAATTGACTGTGTATCAGCTTTTCAAGAAAGTTATACAACTTCTTCAAACCTCCAAAACTATGAGAACAGTGTCTAAATGTCACGATGTAGTCAGCTTTTTTTTTTTTCCTGAAAAGCTTTGGAGATAAAAGTTTATGACCCTAGATTAGCTGGTGTGTAATCATCTAGAGTCAGATTAATAATTACTGGGTGTGTTCATTTACCTTAAAATATTACATTGAGTGGAAGTGGTGGTTGAATTTCTGATTTCTCTTAACAGTAGCTTGGATCGGTCACATTGTGATCAATTTAATCATGTGATGCAGATAACCTGAGTATAATCCAGTTTAACAGGCAGAACAGCTGTGAATGGCAGACCTAATCAGTATTTTAGTATGCAACTTTCAAACACAGCCTCTCTCTCACAAATGAGACCTGAAAACAAATCACATGTACACAGCAAGACAAGTCACACAATAGTGATTTCACAGTCAGACACACCCATTAAAACAGTCACAAATCAAGTTAAAACACATGTTTTAGGAAACTGTGATCTGCTGTCTAAATAAATCTTCAGCTATATGCCTGAAATCTACGGATGATTTCTCCGACTACTTAATGCACAATGTTTCTTCTCACTGTAAACTGACAGTAAGAAGCAGAAGAAAGCCGTCCAAAACATTTTAAGATGACGTAAAACAGGAAATCTTTGCATTGAAGAAGCTGGAAGTGGAACTGGAGATTTCTGACTTAATACCACACACCGCAAACAAAACAGTTGCAGATAAATTATCTGGCAGTGGACTGATCCATTATTCAACAGCCTTTTTTTGGGTGGATTTTTTTGCACTTTCAAATCAGTTTAGGGTGTATCTGCTTCTCTACAGGATCAGAAAGTTATACAACCTTTTGCTCTTTCCAGAACTCCAAGAACAGTGTCTAAGTGTATGACCCTAGATGAGCTGGTTTGTAATCATCCACAAAGTTAGATAAGCTTCATTTTGAAATTGCATATTTATGCCGAGTATCATGCAAAATGTAGTATGTAGTGCATTCTTCTGACTGAGAAATCCCCAGATGTTTACTAGATTAGCAGGAATTTCTGACTATTTCTGGACATACTTCATTGCCTCAAACACATTGTGGCTCATGTGACTGTAGCAGATAGTGAGGCAGACAGTTTGAAATATTTAACTGCTGAATAAAATAAAAGACGTTGAGAGGAAAACTATACATGCTTAAATATAGGGGCTTATGGTAGAAACATGTTTTGACAATAAACCATTTAATACTAATTTATCTTATATTAATACTAGAAATATGGCATAGTGGAAGTGTTGATATTTAACAATAGCTTTAACCAGTTGTTATCTACATAGTAATGGGCCGTTTGATGCAGTCTGCTGATAAAGGCATGCCTAATTTGGTAATTTAGTGCACAGATCAGTATGCAGTTTCAAACACAGCCTGTCTTTGTTGATTTGTTCTCAGGTCTCTCTAAGTGAGACCTGAGAACAAATCACATGTACACAGCAAGACAAGTCACACAATAGTGATTTCACACACAGACACACCAATTATAGCCCTCACAAATTAAATCAAAAGCAAATTAAACCAGACCTGGGCATTAGGCGGCCCTCAGACCACATCCGGCTGTCCCTGTCCGACCCGCATGAGGTTACCAGGAAATTAGAAATCAATAGAACTGCAGTGCTTTTATTTTGAAGGTGATTTATGTATGTGTGTGCATGTATAGGCACATGCACAAAAACACTGAGTTATCTTGTTACCTTGTCAAAAACACTATTTGCTTTTTGAATAAAGTTAATAAATTGTTGGTTTACTGCATAACATACATGTTGTGTATGTTTTTTTATGGTTTGAATGTATGTTGTGTTTAAAATAAATGAAAAAGTGATATAATGATTGGAGTTTTTACTGCTATTTTTGACTTACTCCACATTACCAGTAGCAGCTCAAAACCATGTAATTTACTGCATTTCTTAAAGTGATGAAATTAATTTTGAGCAGAATGTAGTTCAGAGTATTGGTCTGGCTCTGGGCAACCTTTGAAGTATCTCATGTGGGATAATTAGATGACCACCTTAGATCTAACTGAAAGTCAGACTTCAGATGGACATCTAAACGCTACTGAAATCTATTGAATCACTAACTCAAAACTTAAAAAACAAGCTTGGGGTTTCTTCTGCTCCTCGCTGTCACTTTACAGTGTCTCAGTTGCAATTTATTGTGTCGAATGTCTGGTGCAGGTTTAACAGCACATGTTTGTCATGAGCTTTTATGAGGCACATCAGGGGAGGAGAACAATTACCCCCGCAGCAGGAGTCCTTATAATCCACTACCAAACGTGATTAAACAAATTTGTTATGGCTGCAGGGCTCAATGGTGATAAAAGTTTGCACGGGCGTGTGTGACTCGGCACTGTTTACAGTTTGTGATGTGTCATTAATTATTCTGTTCTCTGATCCCAACAGGGCAAATTAATTAAACAAAACAAGACATCATTTTCTCATTTTAGAGTTGTTAGGAATTATGATTTTGTGGGTCGTTGCCAGGTCTCGCAGCTCGTCAGTGATTTGAATGCAAACACGATAGTTTAGTCAGACAGCGGTGATAAAAGTGTACTGTCAGCCTGTGTGTTGTCAGCCAACGTCAGCCATCCGTGACCTTATAAAATGAGTGTTATGGGGAAAATGCAGACATCTGGTCCACAAATGTCATGCTCCATGTCAGGGCCAAATTCAGAAGAAAAGAAAATAGAATTATTAGATGCCACAACAAACACTCCACTCACAATGTAAGTATGCTGCAGTATAAAACATGTCTTTAGTGTGATTTTTAGTTTATTTGTAAGAAAGATAAAAGTTTAGCAAGTTACAAAAGCAACTATTGAGTGAAAAAAGACAAAGAAGAAGAAGGAAAAACAAAGATGGAGGATAAAATGTGTAAGAAACATTGACACAGCGGTGAAAGCTTTTTCCCTTCGCCTTTTTTTTTGCACATCATGTGAATCAGCTTGCCCTGCTGAATAATTTTGTCCCGAGCTGTCAAGAACGCGGTGCTGCAGACGTAAAACTATCTACGAGACAGGAGAGGAAAAAAGAAGGGAAGGTTTTAGCCCGTTGTCCAGGGTGATAATATCTCCCTCTCTCTCTCCCTCTCTCTCTCTCTCTTTCTCTCTCTCTCTCCCTTTCTCTCTCTCTCTCTCTCTCTCTCTCTCCCTCTCTCTCTCTCTTTCTCTCGGCGGGTTTGGAGGAGGTCTTCGAGCCGTTTGTTGGCTGCAGCTCTTGCAGTCTGCTGCCAGATGTTGGGAGCGTTGCGTGTGATCGCAGGTCCCTGGTGGCGCTCTCGCCTCTGCTTGTGCACACACACTCACACATCACACACCTGCATGTTAAAGTGGAAGCATTCACATGTGGATATGCACACACATGCATGCACACACACTCTCACTTCCATCCACACACACACTTCCTCCCTCCCCACCTGCAGATGTGCTCCTCTCTGCGGTCTCGTCACGCCCTTCATTCCTCGCTCTTGGCGGGGCCATGTGGCCCCATTACAACTGCAGTCACTTGGTCAATGAGAGCCTTCAAGCTAAAGCTAACCAGCAGGTCTGACACGCCGCTGAAGTCGCAGTCGTGACCTGTTCGCTAACCCCGTCCCTCAGTAATTTGTTCCATGTTTGACAGACCCATTAAGAGGTTATTACATGTTTCCAGCACAGTTAGAAATTGAGGCTTGTCACTGACTGTTTGCTTAGTGATGACCATTTGTTTTGTCATGACTAGTTACTACTCAAATCCACTTTTACAACTTTCTAAAAGCAGAACTTTGTCACTAAAAAATGAGGAAATTGTGGCATCTTGTGTAGAAAAAAAAAGAGGAAGCTGCTAATTAAAATGAAATTCATCCTTTGCATGTTTGTCTTGATGGATCACACATTAGTGAGACAGATTGCTGCAGCATGTGTTTAGAGTTGGCAGTTCAGCAGAAATTGAATTTTTATTGAAGAGTAACTTTTTCTTAACACAAATCACTTCATTTTAGTCAGTTAATATAGCATGAAACTAAGTGAAGAAAAATAATTTGTCATAAACTCATGTGCAGTGCTTTGATGTCTTCTTTGTTGTTCGACTCCCTTTTGACTGGACCTTGTTGATTTGCATCATATTTCCACTTATACGATTGCAAAAAAAGGGTCACAGAAGTGAAAGTCCTGTTAACTTAACAACTTGAGGTAGCAGTAGTTGAGGTTCAGCTTGGGAACCAGAGCTGGTTTAAGTCCAGGAGGATCCAGTAAAGAGTGTGAACTCGTTAGGAGACCGCTGCTGATTCTCCTGGCCACCATGCTGTGGCGCATCTTTGGAGTAAATCTGCCATTTTAAACTTGTGGGGTAAAAGAACATTGATTATGTTCAGTAAAATGCAAGAATTTGATTCAAATTGGGATTTACAATAGGGCGGAAAATACTTACACGATACCGGTGTGCAGAGCCAAAGAGCTTCAGGCTTCTGGAACAAAAATACGGTGATGAACAAACTTGTGCAGCAGAGAAGAACCTCTGATTTACCGTGTACAGTGTAACCCGACTCGTGGAGCCAGAACAGTGGCAGTTATTTGAGGTATTGAATATAAAAATTGGCATTGAAAACAAAATGTTTGGCACAAAAATAAAACACAAACATTAAAAATGTACAATCTCACAATCATGTTATGTTATTCCATTTTTGATATTTTGATGCATTGTGATTGGTTTTTCAATTTCAATGTTTTTAAACATATTTCAGTGCTAAATCTGCCACTGGGTGCACAAATCAGATGGCATTTCCTTCCTGTGCTTAGGCCTGTCACAATAACACTTTTGATAGGACGATATATTTTCTCAGAAACTATCACGATAAACGATAGTATTGTTGCATCGATGTTGTTTGAGTTTCATAACGATGAGTTAGGCGAGAGTGCTAACCACTACATCACCGTGTAGCCCTCAAGTCTCACCCTCACCCAAATATTGAACAATAAGTTGATATAGTAATTATTGTGATAGGCCTACCTGTGCTACTAACTTAGTATCTATTTTGCAGGGGCAACGCCACTGCATCCGGGCTTCGCACCGTCCCCAAGACAAGTGTGATTGGTTTAAAGAAGCTGAGTAGTTTTCACTGATTCCAGAATGATTCTCAGATAGTAGAGATAGGTCTGGTCATGGCAACACACTATCTATATGCCCTAATGTTTCTGTATTTTATCAGTAAGCATGAAGACAATGACGTTCCGTAGCGTGTTGTCTCTAACTCCTCATGGTATTTTCGTCAGGTTCTTCCACACATCACAAAAAATGAAAATATGTGGTTTGTTTTAGCGTGTTTAACCTCACCAAATGAGCTCACTTCTTCCTCCACTGCAGCTCTGCTCAGACAAATGTTTGTGATCTCCAATCTGCCAATACGCTGTGGCTTTAGACCAGCTGCTCCAGTCTGGTACAGTGAAACAAACATCATGGATCACAAGACATGAAAGCCCTGCAAGCTTTTAGCTCGTCTGCCAACACAAATATTGAAGCTCAACACAACTGCTAAAAGCAACAGTGGACTTGAAACTGTGTTGTTTTCACAGTTTGTAACAGTGCTGAATCATGATTCCCTGTGTGTGTGTGTGTGTGTGTGTGTGTGTGTGTGTGCAGGCCACTCCTTACTTCGTGGGGCTGATGGTGCTGGAGCTGCTGGTGGGTATACTGAAGACAGGAGCCCCAGTGGTCACCATCAGTGATGGACTCACCTCCATATCTGCTGGAATGATCTCCAGAATCCCTCTGTGAGTGTTTCAGCAGCTCATAATCAGCTCATACTGTGTGATATCTGATGTGCCACCGACAAACTGACTTCGATTTTTTTTTGATCAGATATTTGTATCATTATAATAGCTGCCTTTCCTGTGTTTAATGAAAAATATGGCACCCCTTTGTATAGATCCAAAACCTTTAAGGTTGCTTTATAAAAAGCCATTACCTCATTTAGTAGGTTTTAATCACAGAAAATGGGATTTATGGGAATACACATCTAAATTGTTTCCTGTTTACCAAGAAATCCAGGACGATGAAAATTTGGCAAAGATCACATTCACGAGTCTGTTCTCATGCATGGAACTTCATATTCCTCGAAGATACAGTGCTTAACAAATGTGTTAGACTACCTATCATAAAAACATAAATATTTTGGAAATATTTCAAAAGCTTGTTTAAAACTAAAATGGTATTGTTATTTATTTGGCAAAAAACTAACTGAACTCACCTTTTCATACCCAGATTGTAGACGGCTCACTGGGCTTCTCTTAGAAGTTAAAAATGAATGCATGGTGGCGCAGTTGGTAGCGCTCTCGCGTCACAGCTAGAAGGTCCTGGGTTCGATTCCCACCAGGACGCTGTGGGCGTTGGAGGCGTGTCCCCAGCTCCATGTCTCCGGTGTCCGCAGAGCTGGTCGGTGTTGGCAAAAGGGCCTTTCTGTGTGGAGTTTGCATGTTCTCCCCGTGTCCCCCGAGGATCCCCTTACAGGGACCACTCACAAAAACATGCATTGATCCTGGTCGCTATAGAGCCTCCCTGGTCGGTCGGGGCGCCTGATGGGGGGGAGGAACCGGTGGGAATAACGTGCTACGTCCCACCGGGGAATCTCCCCCTGTCAGGTGTCAAGAAGCGGCCTGCTAACGCTGCATTGATCGGAGGAAGCATGTGGCAGCCCTGGGCGGTTCAGGGCTCCCCAGGCCAACAGAGACGAGGCCAACAGAGACGATCCCCCCAGGATGATGTCGTATGACAAATTGGGTGATAAAATAAAATGGATTACAAAATCGTGGGATAAAAAAAAAAAAAATGAATAAAGCAATCAACATTCAACCACTAAAACTCATTTTTCTGTAAATACCTATAATTTGACATCTGAATCAAGAAATAAATTACTACTTTTACAGTTTTTTTGTAAAACAGGAAATTTGAAAATTCATGTATAACCATTATAATAAAATTTTATCAGTAAACATTTTATTTGGGTTAAAAAGCTTCTACATGCTGTATTAACCATTACAGAAACATAATAAATTATTTTGTAAATTACTAATGGTGTTAATTTAGGACAGCTGTGGCACTAACTGGTGGTCTAATACATTTGTTAAGCACTTTATATCAAACTTCAAGCTGCATGAAATGTTTATGTTTGCAATACATATGTATTAAAAAAAAAATACGTTATGTTTGTAATACTCATTAATACCACCAAATAAGACACTAATCATGTTGCGAACCCATAGGTTTATTCATATTCCTCCTTGCTTGACATACGTGTGACCAATGGGTTTTGGTTGAGTGTGCTTCTGCTGCATGGACAGAAAATGTCTAATTTTGCAGAAAAGTATGAATCCCTGGTGCACAGAGTTATTCGGTTATAGCACCATTAGTGTGGAAAGCACAATGTTATGTGCTACGCTGATTTAGCTTTTTTTGTATAGAGGAAATAGCTTTAAATTTCTGAATGCGTCCCCAAAGGTGTCGTGTCTGTCTAGATGCACACATGAATTGAACAGCAAAACAGTAACTTGAGGGGCATGTAGTGGACTGACAGCTGTGTCTCTGACTCCCTCAGGCTGTTCATGAGAGGCTGTGAGCTGACCGCCTACATGTATGTGTGGAACCAGTACCGCCTGCTGGAGCTGCCGTGGGACTCGGCCTGGACCTGGTGGTTCACCTTCCTGGGCGTGGACTTGGGCTACTACTGGGTCCACCGCCTCGCTCACGGTACCAGAACAAGACACTCACACTGATACACACAACACACAATGATGGGATGGGTATCCACAACCAGTTGTGGAATGTAACTAAGTACATTTACTTAAGTACAATTTTGAGGTTCTTGTACTTTACTTGAGTATTTCCATTTTATGTAACTTTCTACTTCTACTTCACTACATTTTGAGAAAAATATTGTTCTTTTTACTCCTCTACATTTAGCTGACAGCTTTAGTTACTTTTCAGGTCGATATTTAACATAAAAAACATGATATGTTTAAATTGATTTGACTTTTTTTTTTAAATTAAACCTCAGTATATTACAGTATACAGTATAAAAAGTTGATAAAATTAGTCCTATCTTTAAAAAAATAAAACACTTTGTACATAAATGCATCAATAATCATAATCTAATAATATATTTTGAATATATATAACAATCTGAGTGGGTCCATTCTGCACATTGAGTACTTTTACCTTTGATACTTTAAGTACATTTTGATGCTGACACTTTTGTACTTTCACTTCAGTAAGTTTTGAATGCAAGACTTTTACTTGTATTGAGTCATTTTACAGTGTGGTATTAGTACTTTTACTGAAGTAAATGATCTGAATACTTATTCCACCACTGTCCACAACTAATAAGTGTGGTTTATATGAACTTTTCACTTTATTATTGTATTTTGGCAGTAATTTGGATGTGAAGTATCAATTGCTTTGTGGTTTCTGCATGTGTTTCAAGCAAAAGCACCTCCTGATTATTTGAGAAGAGAAACTCAAGGTAGATGTGACAGATTTGAAGTGAGCTCCATCATGGAGCTCAGCTGGATGCATGGTGTTTACTATGGATTTAGATAGTTGTTGTATTTTCCTGGTCGAAAAGTATAAAATCTGCTGCAGAAAACATGCCTGCAGCATAATCCTCTTCTCCACTAAGCATACAAAATAACAGTATGTTTTAAAACTTGTATTCCTTGAAAATATGGCTAAATAAGCATCTTATTCATGCTTCAAAGATGCACTCTGTGTTAGTTTTCACACATTTAAGTTATAACAGTTGTAGTGTTTTGTTTGTGCTCTCAGTGATAACCATATTTATTGTTAGATTTCTTTGCCAATATAGCTCCACTTCCTACCAGAAACAGACCAACAGCCCCTCCCATTCCCTTTTCATGTGTCACTCAGCTCATACAAACAAAAAACTACAAAGCCAGCTGATGATAAATGGTTGTAAAATGTTGATTTAGTTGCCCTCCCTGCAGGGAGGAGCACACAGGACAGCACACACATCATGCTGTCCTGGACGTTGTGGAGGAAGCAATTATTTTTGAGTTACATGCAGCTGGTTCAGAGCTGTGCAGATGTGAGAGGCAGAGGTCTCCAGAGGGCTGTGGTCTCAACCCGGAGCTCTCACAGCAACAAGCTGTATATAGGGACGGTTCTAAGGCAGCGACGTCCTGCAGCATCACTGTGAAAGCAGGAATAAAAAATATATACCGGATACGGTATTTCTACAGTCACTCTCCCCATGTGCTCAGCTGATGCACGTGCCAGATGCTCGGCCGCCACACAGCACACCGGAACACAAGTATTTATTTGTGGCCTGCCCTGCGCTGATGTTTATTTGTGTCAGTGGAACATCGAGCTGCCAGCCGTCTAGTCCACATAGTTTTGGCTTAAAGTTCAGAATCTGGCTGAACAGAAGGGGTGTTTTTAAACCGTCAAGCTAAGAACTGCCTGACAGGATTCTGAGGAGACTGAAACATGGCCTCAGGATGCTCTGCAGCACCGCTCTGCCTCGAACATCCACTGGAGGTATTTTTAGCTCCCACCACCACGGCTCAGGGCATGTTGGGCATTATTTTTGTGTGTGTGTGACACTTTCTTGAAAACAACACAGATTCACCCTGCAGAGAAACCAATCTCATTGACTTTAATAGGATGAATCCCACAGGTTTTAAAAACCCAAACTACACCATTTATCATCGTCGGGAACTGGATTTTATGGCTGGATTTTGAAGTTCCTGCTGGACCAATTGTGTGTGCTGATTGCTTTTGTCAGGAAAGATAACCAAACCCAAGCCTAAAATAGTGGTATTTCATCAAAATCACTTTATCCTTCATGTCTCATTTTTAAATTTTTGCCAAAACCAAAATGATTTAGACTAACCTGATCCTGTTAAACACATTAAATGCTGCACTCCAGAGTGCAACTGTGCAGCCAGGAATGACTCAGCTGAGACCATCAGTCATGTGACAAGGATCCAGTGAAACCTGGGCTGACCTGCAGGCTGTTTACACAGAGCAGAGAGGACAACAGAGGCTGTAAGTAGAAGTCGTAAAAATAAAAATAGTCTAGTATGTATGGCACGTGTAGCCCCAGTATTGGTAACACTTGTAGGCTTTGGAAAAAAAGAGAGAATTCCATTTTATTAATTAAAAAAAAAATAAAAGGATTGAAAGCACTATTACTGTGTTATTGTGCACAAAAGATATTTTAGTTCCCCCTACTTCGAGTCATGATTGTGCTGTATGCATAGAGGTGCAGGATTTCAAAAACAAGACCACAGTGAATAAAATGTGACAGTAGTAAAAAAAAAAAAAGCCCTGAAAATGCTCAGAGAGTTCATGCTTTTGTGAAAGAGATTTAAAGTGTATTTTGGGTGCATCTACATTATATAGTGCACAAGTAGGCTGACATAAAGATCTGTGCATTTTATGTCAAAGAAACCTGAGAGATATTTCAATTGGAATAGTGTCTTCTCAGACATATTCACAGTCGAAAATCAACTTTTAATGGGGTCTTTGTATGCCTGTAAGACCAATGACACTGAAAGTATCTCTGTCACTGGGGCATTGGCAGTTCAGATCAATACTGGTAGCTGTGTGCCCTTGAAACCAAAATAAAAAATCCAAAGTCTGCCTGAAACTGAAAGGAAACTCAATATTAACTTTATAGGAACTGTAATTGAACTATTCCATTTTTTGAGTCTAATCATAATGAAATAAATCCTTGTTGCTCACTGAAACTGATCATTTTTCAGCCCAATACATTTTTTAATTAAAAGCAGAAAATCCCTTTTTTTATTTTTTATTTTTCAAAGTTTTGTTTCTGGGTGTCCATGTTTCACGTCAGATTTAATGTTTGGTTTTCTTCTGTCATGAAACGATCCAAACCTAACACACTGTTCCACATAATCACCAAGAAAAAACACAAACTGAACCAAAACTTGGCTTGGAAATAACTTGGCAAGTTGTTGTGGCAGTGAACTGGGATGGTTTAGCTTTTGTTAGGTAAGCCTCAGTGTTTGGGTCTGAATGATCATAACAAAGCTCCAGACTCATGCCTCGATAATTGAGGAAACCAGGATAAGCAACACACGTTGATGTTCCATGTCTGACCTTTATTACCTCCGTCATGCTTTCTGTTCGGTTTGTGTTTGTCGGTCAGCAGGATTACAGAAAACCCCGATGAAGAACTCTTTACATTTGATTATTAGCCTGGCTAACACCAGACTATTCTCAAATGAGGTCTAGTCTGGCAACGAGCAATGGATTTTTCCGTAGAGGAGGTGTGGTTTATGATCCTCCGGAGCCGTTTATTGGGCGCTTAGAATGTCTATCAAAGCGTCTGTAGGTAGCTCTTAGCCAATCAGATCAGTTATACCAGATGACGTAGTAGAGCAACAGAAATGGATGTTTGTTGTGTGTGTGTCTGTGAGAGAGTGTTGCTTGCTGCTTTGCTTCTCCAGTTCTCGCTTTCTGGAAGATTATTTATTTTCACGCTTTATTCCCCCTCATGTCATTCAGCCATACACATCCACTGATTTTATGGGCAATAAACAAGCTGCTGCGGGTCTCTGGGGGCTCCGCTGTCCCCCGGCTCGGAGCGAGATTACCGGCGGTGACCGGCGGTCTCGCCGGTACGTCGCTAATCACCGGCGCTACCGGTGATCTCGTTCCAAGCCGGGGGACAGCGGAGCCGCCGAGAGACCTTTCGCCTTTCAACTTTCGCTCTAAACTATTTAAAACGCCGTCTACAGCGAAAGAGAGTTTTGCGTCTGCAGCAGCCATGTTGGATCCGGAAAACTACAAGCTTCCAAATGCCGAGTAGTACGCGTCATCGTCTTGCCGTCCCTCCCCGCTCTGTGATTGGATCCCTAAAACAGGGCTAAGAATGCTTCCTGGATTCCAGACCCTTTCGCAGTTCGAAATTAAATTCGAGCGCGCAAGGCAGTCTGGGTATACCCAGGCTATTTGATTATTAGAGTGGATACACAAATTCATTTTCACTTTTTTTAACATTGTGAGGTAGGGCATTTGTGTCGGAATAATTGGAAATATTAGTTCCTGATCATATTGCATGGCTCATCTGATCCGTTCCCTTTGCTCTTTGTTGTCATGCAAGTGCTGGAAATGGTATCAAAATACAACACATCTTCTTTGTAGTGTCTATGTTTATGATTTAAAGCTCATGAACACACAAAAGACAGATAAACAAATCAGGAAATTTGAAAATCTGAGGAACGTGAACTCTCTGGGCGCTTTCACAACCCAACGTCTAGTTTGTTTTAATTGAACTATGCAGGTGCAGTTAAATCCTTGTTACGGTTTGTTTGGTTGCTTGTGAATGCTCCAACCGTACTCTGTTTGATTGCTCGATTGCACTGTGAACGTAATCCGACCAGAATCCGACCCAATTAAAGGAAATTAACCAAAACACTAATTTGTCATTGCAGAATTATCAACATATTGCTCAAAATTACCTAATATTTACCTTTGTGGTAGAAGCAAATGGTGGTAGGAGCATCAAGGCTCTCCTTCTCTGATGCTACAGCTGTCTGATCTCAGCACATTGTCCGTCGAAATAATGGATCAACACATTGTTGATGACCTGGAGCCTCAACAGGAGTTTGTTCTGACTGTTTGGATGGACACCAGAGCAGATTACAGCCGATAGAATCAAACATACTCGGTTTGCTGTCGGTTCCATGTTGCTTTGTTTATTTCCGTGTTTACATTTTTCCCCTCAAATTTTCAACCAATAATGAATAATAGTGCCCTTCTTCATTTTTTATTTTTTTGGTTTTATTTGGTCCGCTTACATTTCTGCACTGTGAAAGCAAACCAAACTAAGTCCAAAATGAAACAAATGTATCAATTTAACTCTGATTCAAACTAACCAAACGGAGTGCTGTTTTAGTCAGGCCAAATGTTTTTAGCTTCTTCGTCCGTTCTGATCTTATGAACTCAATATCTCAAGATCACCATGTATGAGCTAACTGGATTTTGGAGGTAAAAGGTTACTGTGAGCTCACAGAACATGGTTTTGACCAATAATTAATATGTGAATTATGACAGAATTTCTCACAAATGTCTGATAGGATAAAATGATGATCTTTTAAATCCAAAATTAACAATGAACTATACTGTTTGTTCTCTTAAACACTTGATGCATTCACATTTTAGAATTTCTAGCTTTTTTGCATATTTGAAGTACTGTCTAATGTTACGGCTATAGCAACTACTATCTGTTAAAAAAAGCATCTAAGAGGTTAAGTGGGCTCTTGACTGTGACACCTTCTAATTCAACAGAAGATTTTCAGCCTCTGTAGCTAGATAAAAATGAAATTCAAAAAGTATTTGAGAGCTTACCCGTGGCTTTCATGAGAAGTTGAGTTTGTTTGAATAAAAAATCCTATGCATAATACTAATACATGCCCATTAGCAAGATGCAAACATGATATGACCATTGGAAGAAATAGACATAGTTCTCATTACCCTATTGTAATAAAAAAAAATTATCATAATAATAATAATAAATCATAATAATACATTTTATATATTGGACTTTTCAGGGTACTCAACGACGCATAAAGTAATATAAGACATAAACAGTCATGATTTCTTATATCATCATCACAATCAATTATTATTATTTTCAATATTAATATATTATTCATAATATTATTATTCTCTCCAGATGGCCACAAATCTGTCTGTTCTTCGGTGAAAATATGTCGTCTAAAAACATATTCCTCACCCATAAATGCCGGTCGATTGGTTCCGAGGGTTGAAAGTCCGGATCAGCAATAAAATCATTGGCGCTGTTTTTATCAAGATCGCTTCCGTCACTTACTTCTGAGCTCCTCCGATATAGTCGTCTTACGCCATGATTTTAAAGTTCTGGAAAAGTCCGATGCATTGCAACACTCCCGCATGTATTCTGATCATGATTCTGATGCATTTCATTGGCCAAGAGACCGAAAATAGGTGGAAAAAAATACAAATACTACGAAATTACATATCCGCTGTCCCGGCCTTAATGGTAGAGTGACGCAACAGCGCTCCCGGTTTCAATGGTAGAAATGCGGTAATGGTTTCCGGCGTCAATGGGTTAAAAAAAAAAAAAAAACTTAACAGAAAAACTCAAGGTAAAACTTGATCAAAAAGAGACATTCAAAAAGAGACATTCATTCATTCATTCACCTTTATTTAACCAGGCAGGTCATTAAGAACACATTCTTATTTACAATGGTGGCCTGACAAAAAGAGACGGCTATAAGAAATGGTCAAAAGTGACGGTCAACAGAAAAATATGGGAGCCTCACTCACCCTCTTTGTTCTACCTCCCCCCACACTCCTGTCCCATCCCGAAGTTACATAAACCAAAGAGAAGTGTGCAGCCTAACAAAATAAACAACATATAGACAAAATACACATTTTAGCTCCTACAGTGGCTTTAACATCTCCTGTCCTCTGGTAGTCCACCACACGCTCAGTGGTTATGCAGATATTCAGGTGATTGTGGTTGTTGCATTATGTCAGAAGGCCTTCGATCAGTGTTCCTCTGGAAAACTAGTCTTAGTGAAGGCAGCATGTTTCTCACTGGGAATGATTCACTGGATGTGATATAGTGATAATTTCCTTTTCGGCAAACTTACACTTAACCTTTATTACATTCCTTCAAAGTCTTCCCTACATATAATATAAGAGTCTGGACAGACATGGATGTAAACTGACTGGTTGGCAGAGTCATACAACCGCGAGCTGGTAATTCTAGTTTTTAGAATTACAGCTGTAATATGTCTGCTCAATAGCATTCAGAGAAACCTGAATGAAGTGTTTGTATATGTGTGTGTGTGTGTGTGTGTGTGTGTGTGTGTGTGTGCCCGCCGGTGCCCTCATTGTCTGACGATGCAGAGCAGTGACGCTCACAGTATCACATATGCTCGGTTTATTTGGTTGGAATTTATTTTATTTTTGAACTGCAGAATCATTTTTATGCCTCAAAAAAAAACTTTCCAGTTCCTTTCATTTCCTCTTCTTTCAGCCTGTTGGCGTTGTTATTATGGAACATTGTGGGGTCGCAGATAATTGTCTGGTGCAGAGCGCCCGCAGCGCTCGCTCAGGATATAAGCTTTTCCCCTTGTTACCGAAGTGAAGCGGCTCTCCTAGACCACAGGACCGGCTCAGCACGGTCCTCACTCGTCACTCTGGTCAGCCCAGGTCATCTCGGTCAAATTTATTTTGACCTCTGGTTTTTTACACACTGTCCCAGTGTGTGGGATGGATATTGCCTATAATGAAGCCCTGAGGAATGAGACAGATGTAGGATGCGGGTAGAAAGGATTTTTCAGCAGTGTCAAATTGTCATGTAATGCAGCTTTAGGAGTCTTATTTTATTGCACTCATATCATGAAACAGCTTCACAATCTTGACAGTTCTTGCCTCATAACAGCAGGAGAGCTGCATCAATAACTCTATTGCGTCAAAACATATGAGCTATAAATCTTAATTTTGCACAATAACAGAGAGATTACAATAGACGTGACATCCTCTGCTGGGAAATGCGAGCCCTTATTAGCCTCAGTGTAGAATATCATTTTCTGTTTGACCAGTTTTATGGCCTTTTTTTCCTCATAGTTTCCTTCTCAGAGACTTCCACATGAAAGGACTGCTCGAAGATAATTAAGTGGAAAGTAGTTTGAGAGGCCGTCAGCCTGTACTGATGCCATCTTTACTGAGCAGACATTACCACTTGGCCTCCCTTCTCTCCAGACGCTGTGATGTCGGAGATAACAAGCGATCACAAGGAAAGTCAGCTGCTCCTGTTTGCAGGCATTCAGATTCAATTCAGGAAGCTGCAGAAACAATGAGCTCGTGACTGTGCTTGCGTCCTTTGTTTGGCATCAGGTCTGAATCCGCATAGACAAACACAAGTTGTGGTTTAAGTTATGACTAGTTCAAACATTTGAATCACCTTTGTGCACACAGACTCAAATCAAGTGCTGGTGGTACTCTTGATGTCAATATTTGCTTGAACTCTTATCGCTGGTGCACATCCCCGAATCGATACACTGCAGCACTAGAAAGCCCTGCTTTCATAAGCATTTCATAATGCTTTTATCTTGTTTTTGAAGAAGAGAAGATGTACGTTTTCAATTGCTGACAGATTGCTAGAAAGTGTATCACCTCCAAACCCTGAAATAACACGACCCTTGCTATGCATTTAACCACTTTAACCACCTTCTCTAAACACAGTGGTTTAATAACCTGGTGACTGACAAGAATAGAAAACAAATTCCACTTTCGCCCACATTTTGCCTGCAGACAGACTATAAATGTTCAAATCTTTTCTATTCCGGACCGGTCTGGAGCCAGATGGGTTTTAGGTGCGCAGGAGGCCGACTTGGTTCGGATGCGGCCGTGTTGTTGACAGGCCTGTTGATTCTGTTTATTCTAACCTCATATCGCAAGCGCCACTAATAGCAGCTCTGCTCTCGGGCGGCATCTATATCCAGGCATGGCAGCCAGGCTAAGGCCATTAATCAGCCAGTCAGCTGTCCGGACTCTGATTATATGTGAGGTAATGGACTTACGCTGCTATCGTCTCACCACACTGGCTGCTGCTGCTGCTGCTGCACTGTGTTACACTTATAGCTCAGAAACATCAGAGAGTTACTTAAAGTCTGTGAAAAAAGTGTTATTACTTTCTCAATGTGATGTATTTCCTGCTGAAAGTGGATAGCGAAGGAGTGTAAACCAATCAGCTGCTAGATATTAAGAGAAAGGCAGTTTACTTTGGGATTGATGAAAATTTTTCACCGTATTTGGGTTTGAATTTATTTTGTTTTACCCATCATCGTCATGAGAGAAACATGGAAAAAACATTGGTTGGCAATCACAATCAATAGTCTAAGGTGGTACTTGAAAACACGTCCACTAATTTAATTATCTGTCTTATTCAAACGCATTGAAATCTAACACAAGCTGACTGCTGCTGTGACGCATGTTGAAAAAAACTAACAATCATGAAAAAAAATTTAATTATTCAAAAGTAGATTAACCTCAAATTAAGTTCACCTCAAAGTCAATGGTAAATGCACTTATATAGCGCTTTGATCCAAAGCACTTTACACTACAGACTGCGCTCATTCACCCATTCACACACACACATTCATACTGGTGGCAGAGGCTACCGTAAACGGTGCCACCTGCCACCATTGGGAATTCATTCACACACCAATGAACGCAGCATCAGGAGCAATTTGGGGTTCAGTATCTTGCTCAAGGATACTTCGACATGTAGGCTGCCATGGTCGGGGATCGAACCACCAACCATCCGATCAGTATGTAGCCGCTCTACCAACTGAGCCACAGCCGCCCCAAAGTGTCTCCATCCTCTTTTAAGATTCTTCAAAAGCATAAAAGTGCAAACTTACTGATTTGCTACAATCTAGATTCAACCATCCAGTAAATAAAACATCAATTCAGAATATTTGTATATACTTACAACAACAAAGTGTCCCGGTTTGAGGATTAGATATATTATCTTTGTACTGTATTCATTGAATGTAGGGTCCCAACTTTTCAAAACATGGGAGCTGTACTAACAGTTGATGCCAGTTAATGACATGTCTCTGTTTGTGCTTTGACAGAATAATAGCACCATTTGACAAACACATTTGGATAAAGTCTTATTAGACCCATCCTGCACAGTGTGACAGACTGTTAACTTGTAAGATTGTTGTTATTACACAGTCTGGTACATTGTTTTCATTTGTCAGGTGCTGTAAGAAAACAGCCTGAAGGCACAGAATCTCTGCCCTCCTGTGAGTCTTTTCTCTTGCTGACTCTTTCTTTTCATTTCTCTCCTGCTATTCACTTCAGTTCCTTTTAGGATTTTTGTGCCTGATTTGCCAGCAAATCATTATTGCTCCCTTTGTTTACTGTGATGTGTTTGATTGATATTGGTGGGAATGTGCCTATGGTACAATGAATGAAAATGGGAATCATCAGTTTTCTTGCCTTATGTAACTTTGGTGAGCAGGTTAGACCTCCCACGAAACATAGCTTTACATCACTAACACACCATCAGCTATGTCACTGATTTTGGTGAAAACTGGATCATGTTTTATGGTGAAAATGTTTTCTGGTTTTCCCTCTGATGTCCTCCGGCTGCTCTGCCTCGACTCTGTTTGTGGCTTGGGTTAGCTAGCTCAGACTGGGAGCGTGCAACTATGTGGGCACGTAGATGTGTACACCGCTAGCACAGGAGCTTTGGACCACTGGGAGGAGGAAGTTTCAGGCCTGAGCGGGGAGTGTCACCTGTTTCATACCTTAACTGGAGCTGGGTGAGAAACTGGGTGCAACAGATGTCATGGCGGAGACAAAGAGACAATAGAGAATGTTGACAGGAAGCAAAGAAGAGAAAAGGAGAAGCTAAGTGACCGAGCAAGAGGCCGTCAGACAAGAGTAAACGCAGACTGGCTTTTGGAGAGCTTCAGACGTACAGCTGGAGTTATGCTGTTGGATTAGTAGGAATATTAGCTGCTTGTTATGTCTTGTGTTGTTTGGCTGCGTTAGCAAAGTTGTTAACTAGTATTTGATCATGAGTGATGTAATCATAACAAATGCATGTGTGGAGCTGTTCGTACAGCGGTGTATCAGTGAACTGTAGGGTTGCTGAGAAATCTAGAATTTTGCTTTAAATCATAGTGACATAAGTAGCATGTTAGCTATAATATATTATTGAGGTTAAAGCTGATAAAAGCTGTTTTTAAAATATATCACGGTCCAAAAATAAAGCAGAAAAAAGGGTCTAGACTACCTTCAGCTCCTTCGGGTACCTGGAATGAGCCCCTTTCCACATTTTCCTATTTTTTTGGCTTTCCAAGCACCTTACTACATCCTCTGTGTCTGTTTGCTGCTGTGTCCACACCCCGCCCACGCCTTCGGCCTTGCAAACAGCAGCAGTTGTCAAGACAAACAGATGTGCTCAGCACTCCTCTGCTGTCCTCTGTCCCCGAGGAGACGCAGCCGATGTGGATGTTATTGTTTAAAGAGCAGCTCCTCTTGACTGTGCGGCAGGGCGGAGGTGGTGCGGTGGGGGTGGGTTAACCTGCCCCCTGGGGGGCCGAGGCTCCATAAATCTTCACCGTGACGGCGAGTTCCTGGCCGGGTGCTACAGTGCAGGTTGCAGGGCCGACAAAAGAATCCGGGCCCCCGCTCGCTCGGTTTGCTGGTTGTGTCGGTGCGGTCTGGTCAGGATGTGGGGGTCTCGCTCACGGCAGCAGAAGAGACCAAGTGAAAGGCCTCATGGGAGGCAGAGATAACATCAACAGTGATCTATAGGTCACGGTGCTCTCACTCTCTGTCTGCTGTGTGTGCGATGAAAGAGAGAGAACGTCTACTGAGAGAGAACGTAGACATCACAAAGGGATAATGTCCACAGGGCCTGTGTGTGCAGCATTTAAAACAAAGTGTAGAAAAGAGAAGTGTGTTATGATCATTGAGAAGGTCGCTGAGCTCGGCAGAGGCCAGAGTCCGGCTGTCTGCTGCCCTCGTGTGCTCCCCTCGCTGCACGGACAGCTGACAGGCGGACAAACCTCCTCTGATCGCAGGGATGAAGTGTGAACATAAATGATGAATATGAGCGTTAATGCTTCACATGTGGATTACTTTAAGTCTCAGTTGTTTTTTTCCCTCATAATGGTTCTTGCCATCATTGTGTGTGCACTGTCTGTAGATTGTCTGAACATTAGGTCAAGAAATTATCAGTAAGGTTGTAACAAACCCTGAATTTTGACAATAAAGTCTTACTTGTAAAAATGTTTTTTTTTTTAAATACTATCAAGCTGTTACTGTAATTGTAGGAACACAATAGTGAAATGCACGATTGTAGTGGATGTTTTACACTGCAAAAAAGGGTGTTTAAAAACCAGATAAAAACACTAAATCTGAGGGAAATGATCTTGCTGCATGGACAGATAATTTCACTTGACAAGATTTCTTAAATTAAGATTATTAAATCTAGAATTAAGTATGTTGAACACTTAAAATAAGAAATTAACTCTTAAAACAAGATAAATTATCTAACACTTCAAAATCTAAAGTTTTTTTGTCTTGGTAAGAAACAAATCATTGTCAGTGCATTCTGCTCAGGCCAGTTCATCGCTGCTTGCAGCTTTAATTTCTTATTTTAAGCGTTCAACATGCTTATTTCTAGATTTAATAATCTTAATTTAAGAAATCTTCAAGTGAAATTATCTGTCCATGCAGCAAGATAATTTCCCTCAGATTTTGTGTTTTTATCTGGTTTTTAGACACACCTTTTCTGCAGTGTAGGTGTGAAATTATGCAGCAATGGAAAATAATTACCTGAAAACCTCCTTTCGGTTTTAGATCATTCTCCTTGGTGTTTTTGGGCTGCAGCATTCAGTATCACAGTGCTGTGTGACACCTTTTCCCCTGAATTAATTTTGAGTAGCTTCTGTGGTTTTTGTTTTGTCTATTCACTGGACATGGCTGTCCATGCTGACTACCTGCTTCTTTTCTTACACAGTCTAATGTAACTGCTGTTGCCTCTGCTTGGGAGGTAAAAACACAACACTTTGTAGCTGCAACTAACAGTTATTTTCATCATCCATACTTTTGTTTTAATGTTTTTATTTAGAAGTTGTAATCTTCTATAAACCATGGGTTCTTATAGCATCACATATCAAATCTAGCATGATTAGATCTTGATCAGACAGTGTGTTTTAGATTACTGCATCTGGCTAAAAACAACAACTTGTGGCTGTGCAATCACCGAGTCTCCTGTCCTTAGCCTAACTGTTATTTTGCTGTGGTAAACTCACAGATCTGTACCTTTTTTAAAAAAAAAAAAAAAAATTTTTAGATAGCATAAAAATACATTCGGGGGGCATTTGCTCTGGCTCTGATTGAGGGTGATAGGCTGTTCTTAAATAGTGTATTGGACACAGGGAAAAAGAGATCAGTGCGAGTACATGAGACCTTAAGAAAGAGGAGAAATGCCTTGATGATGGTCGCTTCAAAGCTTGTTCTGCTGCCAATTCTGGCCAATAGGGATATTTTAACTCTCATTGAAAACAAGTACAAAAAGCCACCCCAGGCTGCTAAAAACACTCTGATTTTACTGCTTTGTCTTTGCAGCAGAGAGCATTAAAGGAAAGAGAAAAAAAACATTTTGGGGGGATTTCAGTAAGTTAGAAATAAAGGAATGGTTCGGGACAAAATGTTGACTTTATTAAAATACAACCAAAAAGCCATTTTACGTCACCCTTCACTCTCTATACATAGTTTTTACACCTTATTTGTGAGAGCTGTAAGTGGGCCTGACCAGGGTTAGTGTGTTTAGTTTAGTGTGTGTGACTGAGCTGTGTGGACAGCATGAAGTATGGCAGCAGCGGAGGGGAGTTGGCCGACTATCCCACCGAGTCCGGCGCTCGCTGTTTGAGTTGGCACCCCATCCAAGAGCCCTCCAATCCAAACACTGGAGGGCCGTTCACAGGCCATTACCTCCGTGATTGACAGGGCGGCCCACCACTCAGAGCCCTGTGCATGAAGGACACCGTTTGTTCGGGTGATGATTTGGCAGCTGATTGATTGAACTGTAAAAGCATTTCGTAAGATTTTGGTGGTTAAAGAGAGTGGATCGGGACCTCCATCTATGCTGATTATTTTTCTGTTTTGACTAGTCATCCTGTCATCTTATGGCAGCATTATCAAGGTACAGATTGATCGTTATCGGCACTTACTGCAGGTCTCTGCTGGAGCTGCGTTTATGGGGCTCAATAGGACTTTGCTTTCTAGCGTTTATACGACTCTGGTTATGTAAGCACGGCTCCTGACAGAGCTGAAGTGGACGTAAACAGACCCTGTGAAAGTCTAACTCCGTCACGTAACATGACTGATGATGACTTATAGGCCTTGATTATGTGTCATGATATAATCCAACAGTGTGACCTGAAGCGGTAGAATTACATCACCTTGCTGCCAGACCTGTTCTTGATGCATGGTGCAATGGTGCAATCCTGGTGGTAAACACCACCACAGTGTTGCAGGACACCATTTAAAGATAAAAATACAGCGAGTCTGTTATCATGCTGATTGTACGGCCACTTACCACAGGAAATTGTTATCTTAATTACCCCCCTCACTGACTTACCCTAGAGGTATTTGCCCATGCAGATATTCTTGGTTTATTTGTCCAGGTTGTGAAATATTTGCATCCACCCAGAAGTAACAGAGGTAAATGGAAAAAGGACCTTCCAGAAAGAGTTTTCTCACTCTGGATACTCTCTGCCTGGGAAAAGGTGATGTTGTTGAATTTAAGCAATTTTTCAAGGCCATGAGAAACGCTGGATCACAGCTAGGGTTGCAAAATTCCAAAGTTGGAAACTTTCCATGGGAATTAATGTAAATTTATACCCCTTCTTCTAGCCATAAGTTGAGTAACATAATGGCAATATCCAGTTGAATGAAGGAAATGAAACAAAATTAATATTTAGTCACTCTGGTGAGAAGCACAAAATCTACTTTTATTGGGGTGGTGGAGAAATCTCAAACTCGTATCAGATCCAATCTAAACTGTCTGCTCTCCAGAGTTTGATTAAAAGATTTTATTGTGGAGATGTTCCTTGGAACTGATGTAGGAAGGTTAGTAAACTGTTGACTGGAACTAAGATAAAGATTAATGAACTCATGACTTCCAATATTTCCATACCCATGATTATTTAAAGATAAAACAGGTTGTTTGTTTCATCCCAAATTGTTTATCAAGTGCCAACTGTTGTAAAGTATCTTTACAAAATCTGTGGTTCTGACTTGGTTAATTTTTGGCACAAACTAGAGGTCCTAATAAGGTAAACATCAACATAGTTTTAGGGATTTGACTAAACGACGAAGGCTGTCATTCTTATTGTGAGAATACTCTCATATAAAGTGTCAGAACTGTTCATCACCTGATTAGCGTGAACTCTTGCTTGTTGCTCCTGAGGAAGCGTGAGTTAAGGCTCGCTGGAGGCCAGATGGAAGTGCCGTCCTCAGCGTTTCTCTGCTCTAGCTGGGAACGCGGGCTCTGTGGCATTGGTTCTCACCATTAACGGGGCTTCCCTCCTGAATAGGCCCTGCCAAACTATGCAGTGTCCCGCCGAGTCCAGAGATGAGGACATGGGCTTGCAGTGAAGCCTAGCAGTTCCTACTTCCTATCAATGACAAGAAGCATCAATCTTAACCGCCCTTAGTCCTGGACCCTGCCAAGCACGATTCCAGCGAGGAGAAAAAAAGCAAAAGACTCAGGCTGCTGGAATTAAACAAAGGCTGGATTATCCTCTCAATATGTCTCTTAGCAGGACAGTCCATCTCTGAATCCCCAACGGTTCAGAGCGGAAGGAACGTCATTACTTTAGTGCCTGACTGCTGTAGATGCAGCCAGTCTTCTTGACTTTTCTCCTCATGTCTGCAGTTACATTGAGGGGGCAGATAAAGTTTGAAGTCCAACCCTGTTGCTTCCATTCCGACTCAATCCAAAATACACCATTTAACACTGTATGTGACACTTCCAAAAACATTCCCTGTGACATTTATTCTCTCACACCTGCTGAATCCCAGCAATAAGGCCGTTAAATAAGCGAGGTGTGGAGTATTGCTCGGGAGCGGTAGTTTTCTTTCCGATCTCCCCAGGATTTCCCCAAACGCTTGAGGAATTCCACCTCAGTTTGGCTGATTGGAAAATGTGTCCCGACAGATCGTGGTGCTCCTCCGCTCACACTGCGCACCTTCAGCACTCAGCAGTGTGTTTGTTCAGGTGCGGCAGACCCTCGGCCCGTTGGGGGGTTTTCCACTGCCTGCCACGATACAATTCACAAGTTTATTAAACAGTGAGAGAGGAGGAGTTTGAGTTGTGGCTTTTCAATGACTTTCTCAAAATAGAAAGGAGTGATCGCACACTGGGCAAAGCTCTTATTATGTGTGTTTGTATATCTGTCCGTACCTGGATAAATGTTTTATTTAAACACGGCTGTTACCATGTAAAAACTGGAATTTATGTTTATGGATTTTGCCAGCCCATTTTGAGAACTATACTTTTTCACTATCTGGCAGAGAGTTAGATGTAAGATGAGATCACTGAAACCTCTGTCACGTCTGTACAGTATAACATGAAGCTACATCCAGGAGACTGCTGCTAGGTTAGAGTAGGGCTGGGCGATATATTGATATAAAAAATATATCGATTTAAAAAATATTTCGATATATTTTTAAATGTGATAGGGAATTAGATCATATTGCATATATCGATATAGTTCAAGTTTTGCGCCATGATCCTTGCTCCAGACAGGCTGCTTTATATATAAATGCTGCCCTTACTAGGGTTTGTCATATTTAGTTATTTTGTAATGTTCCTTTCTCATATAAATATATTTATTTCAGAAAAAGATTGGCCTATTTTATTTCATAGTCTATTTTTTTTAAGTCATTTATTTTTTTTTATGTGCATTTTATGGAGCTTTGATTAAAAAAAAAAAAGGTACTCCTGTTGTTATACAGTACTTATGTTCACTTAAATAAACAGTTTCAATAAAACTACTTGTGACATGTCAGATTTGGCTTTTAAAAATATTGGGATATATATCATATATAAATATTCAGCCTAAATATATCGGAATATGACTTTTGGTCCATATCGCCCAGCCCTAGGTTAGAGACAAGTCTGAAAACAGGACGAACAGCTCGCTCCTCTACCTTTTTCAGGAGGTTGTTGCCTAGCCAAGCAACCAATAGAGACTCCAGAAGGTTACTAAACTGGGTTAAGAAATAGCCGGCATGTAACATCCATAAACTTCACCCTGTTCTTTCTCTTTGGGAGTCAATGTAAAACTCAATGTGGGTGGCTCTGGCTGTCAATATGGCAGTGGTTGACTCCTCCTGACTCCTGGCTTATCCAAGAATGGGCAATGAGGTGAAGTGTGGGCCTCCACCTGTCACACAAGGTTGCCAAACACTTAATTATGCAGAACCTAAAGCCTTATTTAATTAAAAACGGCTGATATTATTTAAGAAAAAATACCCTGTATGGTTATCAAGAATGGTGAAATTGGCTATATAGACCATTATTTGTAACTATGTTTTTGTAGACATGATTATTTCTGCTGTTGAGTGTTTTAACATGTGGGTCTATGGGGATTTACTCCCTTTTGGAGCCAGCCTCAAGTGGCCATTCAAAGAACTGCAGCTTTAGACACTTTCTTAGCCCCGGCTTACTTCTTTAGCCCTGGAGTTTGCTGCTTGATAGCAGCTCCTACAGCAGCTAATTGTTTTGTTTGTTTGTTTGCTTGTTTTTTTTGTACTAATTAAATAAAGAAGAAGCACCTTGTTTTTTGTTTTTTGTTGGACAGAGCCCGACTAGCTGTTTCCCCCTGGTTTCAGTCTTTATGCTAAGCTGTAGCTCTATATTTATCATAAATATTTATATATTTTTTATTCTTTTTATTTTCTTTTTTATCTGTTTTTAGATTGAGTTTTTATTACTATTTTATTGTTTTACTGTTTTTAGTATTTTATTTTTTCATTGATTTTATTTATTTAACTATATTTGTGTATGATTTTTATTGTATTTTAATAACTGTACGGCACTTTGGTCAACCGAGGTTGTTTTTAAATATGCTCTATAAATAATCTTTGACTTGACTTGACTTGACATATACATTTTTCAATAATTTTATATAAATTTATTATATGTATCATATTTGTCCGTCTACATTGTATAAAATGTTCCTAAATTTTAGTTTTGTTTTCATTGTTTAAATAATTTTATATATTTCTACTTGTTTAAATTGCAAATTGTTAATACTTTTAAAATATTTTTTCCTTGTGTAATAGCTAATACATTTCTTATATTTCTAGTTTATACTGCTTGTTTACTGTTTATTGTTTTTTTTATTGAAGCTCCTCTCTATCTTGATGCTGTAATATTGGAAATTTCCCCGTTGTGTGAATTAATCGTGAATGTTGAACTAATCCTTTAAATGAAATGCGCTTGGGATGATAAAAACCTTTAAAATGAGCTTTAAAAAAAAAGTAAAAAATAATTTTGTGTGCATGTGCGGTGAGTGACACACACCATGCTTGTAAGTGTAATAATAGAAGTTTAATTGCTTGATAATTGAACCCTTAATCACAAATCCCGTCAGACATCAAGGCTGCATCATAAAACTTAAACCTCATTTAATACCTCGGGCTGCTTTTATTATAACAAATACATCACTATACATAGTCTATATAGGGCTCTGTGGTTCTGCGATATTTAAAGGTTACTGTTCTCTCTTGTACGCTGCAGAGGCCGAAGTTGACGGGAGGTGCCAAAAAGCACAGTGTAGACGGGGTGGTCCGGAAACAGCCCGGAGATCCAGTGAAACTTAACAAGCATGTTCCCTTTGGATGTAAAAATGAAGTGTAACACAGATATTAATGTAGCAAGTATCACAACACAGCAGAGGAATGTAAACTGGAGCACTGGGACATCAGGCTGGACGCTAACCAGCTGCACACGAATACCCCCACCGTCATAATAGCCTGAAACCCCCTCCCCTCTTTCTCCCATGGCCAGCTACACTCACGCCTCAGGTTTTCATCACGGCTGGCCGGGAGCGAGGGGGACCCCAATGACTCCTTCTGAGGATGAAAGTGTCTAGTTACTCATCTGGGGAGGTTGATTTTTCGAGATAAATAGCTTGAGGTGATGTAAAGGCAGCTGAATGACTGCTGTAAGCTCTGCTAATGAACAGGTGACTGAAGTGATAGCCCCATATGAGATTTGGACTCCTGTTTTATTTTGGATCTATGTGTGTGTAATTTTCTCCAGAGGTGAACTTCATTTGGGCAGCTCACCAGGTGCACCACAGCTCAGAGTACTACAACCTCACCACCGCCCTCAGACAGTCCCTCACCCAGCAGTTCACGTCATGGGTAAGATTGTCATTTTCATTCTCTTAATAATGAGAATATTCCATAAATGGTAACACTTTAGATTAGGGAACACATATTCAACATTAATTAGTTGCTTATTAGCATGCAAATAAGTAACATATTGGCTCTTGATTAGTCATTATTAAGTAATTATTAATGCCTTATTCTGCATGGCCTTATTATACAACCAGTGCTTTACTTTGTATGGACTTTATAAGTCTCTACATAGCGGTGAACGAAACCATGGAAACGGCAAATAGCCACCTTATCCAGACCTTTAACGTGGCTGGTGGCTCCTTTTGGATGATTGGATGAGGATTGGTAGATTGTAATGATAATCATTACTCTACAAAGTGGGTCACTGGTAGACTAACATTGGCACAAAGTGACCCACTTTGAAGAGTAATGATTGACATTAAAATCTACCAATCCTCATCCAAAAGGAGCCACCAGTTTCCATGGTTTCGTTCACCGCTATGTAGAGACTTATAAAGTCCATACAAAGTAAAGCATATTAAGATTGTAACTCATATACAACAACTTCCTTACTTACTACTAATAAGCAATAATTCTGAGGTTATTGAGGGAAAACTCTTAGTTAATGTCTTACTGGTTGTATAATAAGGTCATGCAGAATAAGGCATTAATAACTACTTCATAATGACTAATTAAGAGCCAATATGTTCCTTATTTGCATGCTAATAAGCAACTAATTAATGTTGAATATGTGTTCCCTAATCTAAAGTGTTACCCTTTGTGCCCAAAGCTCAGTTCAAATTACACAATATCAGCGTGATAATCACTCACTCTGACAGAAGTTGAACAAAAAAAAGTTTATTGATGTGGCTGACAACTAGTAAGACAAATTCCACAGCGTGTTCTGTGACCAATAGGATCACACAGCATTGTTTGTTTGCCTTCTTGTTTCCGGAAGTAGTTCCTGAGCACCTCCTTCCCCATGACATCCTCATGCTGTGCAAGACCGTCAGGTCTCTCTTGTCTCTTGGGCGAGTCATGGAAAGAATTTATGACTCAATAATCCCCCAGTGGAGCACAATAAGAGGCCGCAAAATACTGTGTAGTCTCAAACTTGGATGAAAGCTCTCCAAAGCTGTCAAAAAAATATGAAGCATTTAACCATTAGGAGACACACTGTTGCACTGAATAATATGGGCTAAGAACCACAGACAGGAGGGGAAAGTCGGAAAGTGTTGAAAGACTGACTGGCCTTATTCTTCAAATGTACTCGTGTACTAATTTTTTTTATAACAGTAAGAAAAACACAAATCATATGAAATCTGATCTTTCAATTCTGATTTGAGCCACTTTCATATTGTGGTCCTAAATCAGATGCCCATCTAAATGTTTTGCAATGTGACTAATGTCTGAACATTCATATCACTATTCATGTGACTTTAATGTCTAGATTAGGGTTGCAAAATTCTGGGAACTTTCAAAGTTGGAAACTTTCCATGGGAATTAACAGGAATTTATTGGAATTAACGGGAATTTATGGGAATAAACAGGAAAAAGCAGGGAATTTACTAAATTGAAGTTTGGCCCTTAACAGGAAACTTAAATATAGTTGGGGAAATATATTTTAGCATTATCTGGAGTAAAACAACCACATTTCATGCAATTACACTTGAATATCTTCTATTCCACAGTCACATATACGCAGCACACTGCTTGCTGCAGAGCTGCTGAGGCCACGCCCCCTACATGCACTGTGCATCCCTCCATCACATGTTCAACTCATTTACATGTTGAATGGGACCTTTTTCAGAGGAAGAGGGGCTTTTTCATTTTTTCATTTAACATTTTGAATGGAGCTTTTTGAGTTTTTTTGGAGTAATATTTAACTCAACGTTCATGGTTTTGTTGTTCAATGAAATAATTGATTGTTCAATAAAATAATTAAAACTTAAAAAGTTCTACTAACAAATAAATCTATTGAAATGTTTCCAAAATTCCCCAGCTTAACTTCCCATGGAAATTTTCTGGAAATTTACCGGAAATTTTCCACCCCTTTGCAACCCTACTCTAGATCGACATTCACCACTTTTTTATGCTGTAAGCCTTCTGGAGGTAGCTTCATGTAGTCAGGCATGAGGACATGGTGCATGACCTTGGAAAAACAATGGAGCAGACAGAGGACTTGTCAGTGCCAGACAGCCGGGCTAACGTGTGCTAATCTGCCCTTATTGCCAGCTGGTACAATCCAATTCCTAGGTGATTTTTCAGATTGATGTTTTAACTAAAACGTCTTCTGGAAAGGTGCTGACGCATGTAATGGAAAGTATTCCATGATGTCCTGAAAATTTTAAATTTGTGTCCATTTCCTTTACGATCCCACCACTTCTGGCTCAGGATCCACACACACCTCTGTACAGAAGTGGCAGCCAGCTCCAGAGAAAGCCAATATTAAAAATGTGATTCTCCTCCTTCCCATCCTCATTCTCGTTATCATCTGCTTACAAATTTACTGGTTACCACTACACATTTAACTATCAATGAAACCATAAATGCTGACTTCATCTTTTTTATTGTTCTTATTGGACTGTGATCGGCTGGAATCTTATATTGGACACATATAAAATATTATTTGAACAGCCAAAATAAAGAAATCAGGAATCTGGGCAATAAATCTGAAATTAGCTCCAAGGTTGCAGTGTGACAAGCCGTCAAGTGCTCTTATAATTTAAAAGTCATGTTTTTCACAGATCATAAATGAAAATTAATCCAATACACTTTCTTGATAAAGGCAAGATAGAAAATTTGTTGTCATTTGTTGTTTTTTCTGTCAGCATGCATACACCACGAGCTAAAGATGTTACTCTTTAAGTTAAATAACATCCCTGAGTGTGATCCTATATATTCTGCAATATGTGAAAAAAAGAGGAATTGTCAGGTATGTACTTTATTACCTCTCCTCTTCAGATCTTCTACCTGCCGCTGGCGCTGGTTGCACCTCCCACCGTCTTCGCCGTTCACATCCAGTTAAACCTTCTGTACCAGTTCTGGATCCACACTGAGGTAAACATTAACACACAGGTTATAGATTCAGTTTGACTGCTCGTGTGGAAAAAACTGAAACAGTGATCTGGATCCTAAGAAGAGGAGACAAGAGAAAATGTTGCACTGACAATAATGTTTTACATGTTGCTACGTTTGACTGTTTGACTGATGCAATTAAACTGACCGATAACAAAACACCATAATCATTCATCAGACACATGTCCTGACTTTTAACCTGCATATACGGTGTCAGAAGACAATTATTAACATGATGTTTGTGTTGCAGCCCTGCGGCTACTGCAAGGGGAAATTACGTGGGAAAATAATTTGATTTGTGGAAAATAATTAATGAGAATTTGATCTTCACTTTTAACCCAAAAAATGACCAGTTACACCTTATAAAGTGTAGGGATTTACTTACTAAATTTTCACTTTCTTAACCCTTTAAAATGTAAAACATTTGCTTATTTTTGACAATTTCAGACATTGTTTATGGCTCATGTAACTTGTGGGCATTTGCTTGTTTTGGACACTTAACAGGCCTCTTTTTAAGACTAATGTTAAAAAAAGAAGAAGAAAAGAATAATGTATACTTGTCACTTGGAGCTGTTTTTTAAGCAGGCAGTTTTATGTCATATAGAACATTTTTATTTTTATTTTGTTGATAAAAAAATGTAGTCAGCAAAATCCTCTTTGAGATTAAAAATCTCCTTTAAAAGGGTGTATTGGTCCAAAGACAAATTTTAGATTACCTAATGAGTGCACCAAAAACGAGCCCACCCACCAATCCATCCATCCATCTGATGTGAAATTAAGCATAATCATTTTTATATGAAGTTTCATCCCGAAAAAAAAACTTAACTTAACTAAACTATTTTTTTTCTTGAGTTTTTGTTCTTGTCACTTTGGTGCATTTCTCACATCACTATTTGCATTTGCACAACAGTTAATGCATTTCTCAAAACAATTAGTACAAACTGCAAAACCTAGTTGATAATCTGCAGAAGCGTGTCACTTGCTCAGAATGGATAGCTCATTCCTCAAAAGCAAGTATTCATGTCAATGAAAGTGTCAGTGTCATCAAGATGAAAAGTCCTGACACCATGTTTATGAACAAGATAGTCAAATGTCTCTGTCATGTTTTCATTTTGACAGTTTACTCTGGAAATGTTTTCATTGCAGAAAAGTCAGATCTTGGTGACGCTAACTGAAAATGCTCCAGACAGCACTATATACTATTTACACAGCCATTTGAAAACTACAGTAAAGTTACACATTACTGTATTTAGTGAGGTAACTGAGTACAAGACACTGAATATGTATGTTTCACATTTTCACTGCATATGCTCTTTGCGATTCTAATTTGTTTACAGCATTGTGCAAAAGAAAAAATACACCCTTATTTACAACAAACATAAAGTCCCTTTGGGTAGAGTTGTGCAAAACTGTAAACAATAATGCAGTACATATCGGAACTGAACATACAACATACATAGTACTGTAAATCATTCATGCACATCCAGACGTTCCTCTCTGTCTGGCCACAGAGTTTCATCTACATAACAACGAATATCATCTCTTGCAATGCAACGAGGAAAGTATCTCCTCGAGTGGTGAATCCACCCTCTGCAGTGGAAGCTGAGGTTCACCTCAGAGAAATTATTCAATTTAGGAGACATTTTCAGGGAGAAAAGATTTAGAAAAAGATTTAGAAAAAATGTATAAAATTTGTTTGACAGATTTTGACAACTAGTTCAACATTTTGTATGTAATGACTCAAGCAATGAAATGAGGACTATTAGTTTTATATGGAATGACTATTCAGCATTCACAAGTATAGTTAATTTTGACTGACATGACATAAGCAAATGATAATGTTATAAAACAGCAGAGAATTGTATGAAAGCACTTGATGCATGTCCAAAAGCATTTGTTATTTGATGGAAGGAATGAGAAACTGCTGCTATGTGCACAAATGACTAAATGTTGTGGAGGTTGAACTAACTGTTGTGCAAATGTTAATATTGATGTGAGAAATGCACCAAAGCGACTGAGAAAAACTGTAACTTTGAAATGGGTCAGTTTGACCCACAACATAATAGGAGGGTTAAGATATTAAACATGAATACTATGGACTTTGCACAGTATATTACAGTGATGTAATATGTAAACACATTGTAATTGAGTTACCATGTAGTGCATGAAGCTGTGTTTGCATTCCCACTTCCATTTACTGTGCAAAGTTAAAAAAAAAAAAAAGGTAATCATACTGAGGAAAAGTCTGTAAAGTTATCTTTCCCCCTGTGCCAATACTAATCCGTCTGCTAAGTCAAGCCTTTGTAGACTCCGTGTTGCAGTGAAACCTGTGTTCAATAAAAAATAATGAGATTTTATGAAATATTCCAAACAGAAGCATGACCACTCTCTCCGCCTTTAAAGCGACTGGGAGTATCACTTTTACAATCCCCAACAATCTTGAGAGGGAATGAATGGATTTGGAACGCCTTCCATCTTTTAGTGCACTATTAGTGAAAACAGTCGTAATAGTCAGAATTTTCTGAAGGGATGTAATTTATGCCTCCTTTATGGCCTTTTTTTTTTTGATGTAATTTATTGGCACACTATTGGCTGTGCCGCTCCAACCTCGGAGCCGGAGTGAAGTGGTGGAGACCCCTTTTCATTCAAGATAAAACTCTCACGCTCGGCTGCCAGACGCAGCCATTACATGGAAATAATGAATCACGGAGACATTCTGTCCAGCCGTGCACGTTCCTACAGGCTGAGAGAGAAGGGCTGTCGTATTGATGCGAAACATCAAAATATCTGAAATGCTGCAGCCAGAAGAGAAACATGAACTGTGTGAAATATGCTCGGTGTGACCTCTGGAATCCTTAATGACTCACTGGTGCATCTGTTTGATATCTAGGAAGAGAAACGCTTGATAGTTTAACACACAAAATGTTCTCATGGTGCATTCAAGTGCATGATTCTTTATATCAGACTGCACATTTTCTGTACATTTGTGTTAATGTGTTTAATATTATTAGCATTGTTAACTCTCTAGACATTCTGTTCTGCATTAAACAATTGAAGTTTGAGCTCTATCATCAAGGAAACAAACAAAAATATTTAGGAAAATGGTGTATATCGATACTGACAGCTCCATTTTTGGTCATCTATGAACCAAAGTGGTATAACTAAAACCATGAAATCTGTGTTATCCTGTTAAAGATACATGTAACTATTCTTATTACTTTATAAAAAGTACAATTATCTACTTTATTACTTTTCTTATAATTATTTTAAACTGTTGGCTAATCAATTTGGTGATTTAGTCGCACCATCAAGTCAAAACTTGATGGTCAAAAATAAAAATTTCAAATATAATTTTAATAAAACATTTATACTCCCCAGAGGTACCACCACCAGGCCAAAATTAACGCAATATGTCCCATAAACTAACACTAGATTAAATATTTTACGTAAATACAATGTGTTTTATTGTCTGATTTCAGTTGATCAGAGACCTCGGACCTCTGGAGTGGGTCTTCAACACCCCCAAACATCACAGAGTCCATCACGGTGAGATGAGTTTTATTTCCTGAAGAAGTGTGATAATCTTATTTGATAAGGTTTTACAGATATGATAGTGCAACATTAATGTGGTAAAGGCTGAAAGGCCAGATAAGTGGCCATGGGTGTTTATGGTCAAATCTTAATTTTGTCTGCTTAGGTTAATTTCATGCAGGTTAGTCAGAGATAATATAATGAAAAGGGTCCGTTGTCAGAAATATGTTTTTTTCTCTCTTATAAACAAGGGTTGAAATAAAAAGTTTGGTCATCTCACAAAATGTTATCTCGACAGGAAGGAACGAGTACTGCATTGACAAAAATTACGGAGGAATTCTCATCATATGGGACCGATTATTCGGTGAGCAATCAGATGTTTTCTTTGATTCAATTTTCTTTTCAATGCCTCCATTTACTGCAAACTAAGTATTAGCATGTGACAGAGTTTAGTGCATGAGTCACTTGTTGGCTTGATAAACAGTATAAAAACCATTGCTTCTGCATGACCTGTATGTTTTCACTCAATACAATGGAATCAATTCTAAATGA
Organism: Centropristis striata; assembly: GCF_030273125.1. Taxonomy (NCBI): domain Eukaryota; kingdom Metazoa; phylum Chordata; class Actinopteri; order Perciformes; family Serranidae; genus Centropristis; species Centropristis striata. Next base: position 20,851,586 of record NC_081524.1, on the reverse strand, counting down.
AAGCTAGACCTGCAAGCAGGTATTAAAGGGGCCCAAGCCTCCTGCGCAAGTTGGACCCAGCGACGCAGTCCCACATGCCTGTAGGACACAGGTTGAGAGCAGCTTTGATTATCAATCGGAGTAATTATTGTCAAGTTGTGCACCACTTCCTGTTATACTGCAGCCTACAGGAAGTTATTCCTCTATAACCTGTGCATTCTTTGGGTTATCAGAATTATTTTTACACTGTTTAGTCATGGCATACTACACATTAAATGTGCTAAATTTTATGCAGATTGGACTCTGCAGCTAGCCTGGGTATACCCAGACTGCCTTGCGCGCTCGAATTTAATTTCGAACCTCCATCCAGTCTGGAAACCAGGAAGGATTCTTAGCCCTGTTTTAGGGATCCAATCACAGAGCGGGGAGGGACGGCAAGACGATGACGCGTACTACTCGGCACTTGGAAGCTTGTAGTTTTCCGGATCCAACATGGCTGCTGCAGACGCGAAACTCTCTTTAGCTGTAGATGGTGTTTTAAATAGTTTAGAGCGAAAGTTGAAAGGCGAAAGGTCTCTCTGCGGCTCCGCTGAGATCACCGGTGTTATGGTAGCGGGGCTATTAGCGTCGCTATCGGCTATTAGCGCCGCTAGCGGCTAATAGCCCCGCTACCGCGGGCAGCGGAGCCCCCAGAGACCCGCAGCAGCTTGTTTATTGCCCATAAAATCAGTGGATGTGTGTGGCTGAATGACATGAGGGGGAATAAAGCGTGAAAATAAATAATCTTGCAGAAAGCGAGAACTGGAGGAGCAAAGCAGCAAACAACACTCTCTCACAGACACACACACAACAAACATCCATTTCTGTTGCTCTACTACGTCATCTCGTATAACTGATCTGATTGGCTAAGAGCTACCTACAGACGCTTTTGATAGACATTCAAAGCGTCCAATAAACGGCTCTGGAGGATCGTAAACCACGCCTCCTCTACGGAGAAATCCATTGCTCGTTGCCAGACTAGACCTCATTTGAGAATAGTCTGGTGTTAGCCAGGCTACTCTGCACCTTGAAGGAGTTTGAAAAAGAAAATACACATTTTCTCGTGATTTTGCAACAAAACATGTTCAGGCAGAAATGGGTGTGGCTTATATAATTTCAGCAATTCAGCTGAAATCAGGGAACAGGAGCAATTAAGATTTTTTTATGTGCGACATAGTTTGCCCAGAGACTGTATATAAATATTGGACGTAGTCACCGTGATGTCACCCATTGGTTTGTGGCCCGTTGGAAGCATAGAGTTCAGCGTTACACTCGTCGCCATCTTGTTTCCGATACGGGGAGCAGACCATATCTGGACTGTGGAGGAGGAGAGGGATCTGATCTACAGCCTCTCTACACCTCAACCTGACTGAGAGATGTCACTGCTAATCCATGTTAGCATTAACTGGAATGTTACTTTTGGCTAGCAAGAAACAAAAACAAAATGTATGTTACTGACCTCAGGAAACTGAGCAGCGACTCCTTGCAGTGTCTGTTAGTCCAACCAAACGCTGAACAAGACATTTATACTGAACAAAACATTCAAATAAACTGTCATTAAGTTAAAATACAGTGAAAGGGTCAAAGTTATGAGACCAAACTATAGTGTTATATTTATATTATATAACTATAGTGTGAATTTTCGGTAGAATGCAGTTTTGCCTCCTTGCTCAGACCTGGAGGTTGCCGCCTGAGTTTGCCCAAGTTACAAGCCGACACACTCTTGCTAATGGTGCCACCTGCTGGTGAACATGTATCACATTTGGCAGACGTCTGCAAGTTTGTTATCAAGATATGCACCACTTCCTGTTTTGATTGAAATGCACAGGAAGTTGTTCCTCTATAACTGTCGATCCCTTGCCCCCTCTGTCTTGGACCCCTCACTAGAGGTGCACACAGATAAGGTGACCAATCTTGCAATGGTAATGAAAGTGAGAAATAATTGATGCTTCTGCTCCAAACTTTAATGGGTCATTCCTTGGCTTGTGCTACACCATTCCACTAAGTTTCATGGAAATCGAGCCAGTAGTTTTTCCACAATCCTGCTGACAAACACACAAACTGACCTGAAAGCAGGACCTCCTGGGTGGAGATATTAATGCTGCTTCCCTTTTTATTTGCTTTGCACCTCAACAGCCTCCTCCTCTTCTTCCATGAACTGATAAATTAGCATTTACTACTAAATGACTAGTATTATCTCCACCTACTGCCGAAGACTGCTGCAAGATTATGTTCTTTTTTGGAGCAATGGGTCAGAATGGAACAACTTTAAAACTTAATGCTGACCCAGACTGTGCTGATATAAAACCACACAGAGATATATGATGCCAAAGTTATGTAGTTTAGGTTCTGCACTGTATACATGTTTATTCATAGAGGTTTTCTTTGTTATTATTGATGTTTTGAATTACTTTTATGTAAAGTTTTGAACATAAAGTGTCCAAACAGATATCAGCCTGTGACTCCATATAACAATCTCCTGTGTACCATCACTAGAATTTAAACATGTTATTAGTTGACTGTTTGTATGTGTACTGGTGATTGTTATGCCTGCCTTCTCATTATTTTTATTGACTGAAACCAAAAGTCACAGTATGACCCATAATAACAGCAGAGTGAAGGGAAGCAGTGACTCTATAAGCTGCAGGTTTGCCTCTCGCCTTTTTACTCGACTCAGCAATTTTGCACCAAACGTCAGCGAGAGGTACCTGATTAAATTTTGAGGTTTTTACATTACCCAGAAATATCTTGGGGCCCTTTCTTTCTCTCTCTCTCTGTGGCTGCAGACAGTTTTAAGAGGTTGATCCCTGAAGCTGTGATCCCAACTTTATTAAGGTTTTTAGATTTTACTCCTTAGACTATTCTCTTTGTAGTTATCCCACCAAATATTGGTGCAGTTCTTCATGTTTTAATCAGCTAAAGAGTCAGATATTCCCCTCAGGAGGTGGTGGAGACCAAAACAATGCTCATGACTTTATTTATGCTCCAGGAGAGTAACTACTGTACTAACGTTCACCAGGTGAACAAACACAACAAAGTGAATGATAATGTTGCTGAGTCTCCTGGCTAATTGCATATAAGTCTATGAGAAAATTACCCTACTTCTCACTTGATTTAATACCTCAGTAAATATTATCCTAATGAGTTTATGGTCTCAATTGTTAGTTTAAAGTCTTCTTCAATACATCATGATTTTTTTTTTTAAATTATGGTTTCATTTAGAGTCAAAAAGACGACAAAGCAGGGGATGATTTAGGGTGTGGCTACCTTTGCTATCTGTCAATCAGGACAGAGGCATAGCAGTGTGTATCCATGGAAACGTGTACATTAAAATAGCTGTAAACTTGTTACAGGAGTTTTCGTCTTACTGGGGATTTCCACCGGACGCGTTACAGCAGCAGCACGTCTCCACAGCGTTTTTGCTGCGTCTGTCAATTCACACCGGGCACGTTACAGCAGCAGCACGTCAGTTTAGCGAGCCGGCCGTATACACGCGAGATAACGAGATCACGCGATAATCCTGACCATACGGGAGACCGCAAGATCCCGTGATAAACTTTAAACTCTATTTATACAGTCTATGGATAAACTGTGTGTATAAAGTAAACAACAACAACAAAAACCAACTTACTTTGCTTCTCTGAGGTGAAAGATATGTTGATCTGACCATCTATCCTTATAAAAACAATATGTTATGTCATAAATTATTGTATGATGTTCCACTTCAACAATCAGTCTCTTCCGTCTTCCTCGTCCGTGTCGCCGATCCTCTGAGACCCTTTGATTGATTGATTGCTGATCTGGTGCCCCGGTCATAACATAATGTTGATGTGAAGTAGTTTTAGGCTGCATGAACTGCGTATTGTGTTTTATTTTGAAAGGGGCGGAAGTGTTTTACGCTGATTCTGAGTCGGACTTCCTGTCTGGTGCGATCTGCTCTGTTGAGATTCACGCGATTTGGCAGCGTCTCGCCGAGAAATAGAAGTCCTACCTAATGCTCGCGTAGAGACGATGACGCAATGCTGCAGTAATGTTAAACTACGCGCCCGGTGGAAATGCTCTCATTGATTAGAGTGTTACCTATTTGCAACGTCATACGCGACGCTGACGTGACGCTGCAGTAACGCGCCCGGTGGAAATCAGGCTTTAGAAGTTCGATCAACTGTGTTTTCTTAGTTAATGAATGTCACTTTTTCCCCTAAAACTGTTTTGTTAATAGTTTTTCTGCACTAATCAATCAATCAATCAATCAATCAATCAATCAACCAATCAATCAATCAATCAATTTTAAATTTTAAAATAACTTAAAATATTTAATAAAAGGACATGGACACTAATGTACGCTGAGTAATGAAAATATGAGTATTCATATATATAATATATATATAGGTAAAATATATATACATATATATATATATATATATATATTATATATATAGGTAAAATATAGGTAAAACAGATAAAAGCTAACAAATAAAACATGTATAAACCATGAAATTGTGATAAAAGATAATATGATGCTAATAATAAGACACTACTTCACTACACTACAAGCCAGATCTAAAAGATAGGTTTTTAGTTTAAAAGTATCTCCTCTGCACGAAAAGACACTCTTAAGGAGTCAGCTGTTCATTTTTTTCATGGTACACTTCTTATAAACAGTCAATGTCTGTTAATGGGCAAATAATCAATGTTTTTCCAGCTTGTAATGCTGTCCCTAAGCATGCACACAACATGGTATTTCAGGTATTTATTTATGTTATTTAGTTTGGCAAATAAAATCTGTACATGTCCTTCTCAGGTACGTTTGCTTCAGAGGGAGACAAGCCCATCTTTGGCCTGGTGGTCCCGATCAACACCTTCGACATCGTCCACGTTCAGGTTGGTCCAGTTTTCCCATCGATGGTGTGGCCACTAAAGTCTCACCTCCATCCATCTGAATATAAACACCTTTTAGTAGATGAGGCGTGAGCTCATGTTTCCCTTTGCTGGCTGAGTGGCCATTTTGTAACCATAACATTATTACTGCACTCAAAACAAACTGCCCAGCTGAGGTGAAGGAGGCCAATAAAGTGAAATGCCAGGAGGTGGATGCTGTGATTATTTTTGCTGCCCTCGCTGTTGGCAGAGCACAGCGTGAGCAATGTCCTGCCAAATGAAAGCAGAAACATTTCTACTCAGGATTAGTTGTTAATGCAGCTACAGTTTCATTAACATTGATCAGCTAAATGTAGCGTTTGATTGTATATTGATGTTTCACTCCTGGGTTTCTTCTCTTCTAGCTGCACTACTATTGGTATTTGTGGACGAGGGCCAAAACTTACGACAATATCGGTGACAAACTGTCAACTTTCATCAAAGGTCCGAGTTGGAAACCTGGTAAATCTTGGCTAGGTGATCACAAAGACAATCCAGAGGTTGGTAAAATAAATAAAAACAGATCATTTGTTTTCATCATTCCTGCAGGAGAAATATTTTCACACAACACATACGAATACAATGGTTCATATGTTATCTTACAAACTATCGCTGTTCTAAGTTATGAAACGGTTGGGGATTGGTATCAAAACCCAGTTTTAAACCAGCCAAAGAGCTGAATTTAATATTAAATACTGGAATATTAATAAGCTCCAATAAAACTGGTCCTTTATTGGTACTTTTTAACATTTTGCTGTGATTTATTATTACTGCAGCGTCACCTGTAACTCCTCCAAACATATTTTTTGTAAATGCAATAAAACTTTTGCAACTAAAAAGGCGACTCTCTCATAATAAACAATCATAAACATGTAAACCTGAAGAAAGCAATATTTCAACCTGCTCTGTCGAAAGTTTGTTGGTGAATAAATGCCACAACTTCTCAGGATGCAAGTAAAGCTCCTCGACCTTGATCGCCGCCTGAAGTTAGCAACAACTTAAACTCAGGCTCACTTAAGGTGGACTGACCTTTAAGGTGGACCAGCTTTCATGACAAGTTTTGCTCCCCATACCTCTTCCTCTGTATTGTGATATCAGGAAGAATTTCTTATTTGATTGACATTTTAGATTTGTTACCAGTGAGATATTTTGTCTTGGCTACATAGTGACTGAAACATTACTTGTGGTGGTTGCTCTATGAACAAGGTTTATTCATTCATTATCCTTAACTGTTCATCCAAACTCGGATCGCGATCCCAGCTGACATTGGGCGAGTGGCAGGGTACACCCTGGGCAGGTCTCCAGACTATCACAGGGCTGACACATAGAGACAGACAACCATTCATGTTCTCATACACACCTACGGACAATTTAGAGTCACCAATTAAACCTCAGTGCATGTTTTTGGACTGTGGGAGGAAGCTACAAGAGAAGAGAAACCACGCTGAAAATAAAAATTAAAAATGATCCTCGATCAGTAGCCTAAAAGTCAGTAGCCTCAATTATTTAGTAATAATAATAATAAAAATAAAATAGATTTATATAGCGCTTTTCAAGGTACTCAAAGTCGCTAAACATAATACATTGAAACAAATACAAAATACAGAGAACACAACAGAAATGAGAGTTTGAGGTTTTATTCAGGTTTGGTGGTGGGGGTCAGCTCTTGTAAGCTGTCTTGAAGGTGGTTTTGAGGTGATTTTTGACTTAGAGGTGTGTCGAACCGACGGCCCTCTTGCTGTGACACAGAGTGTTAACCACTACAGCACCGTGAAGCCCTTACAAGGTTTAGTTCTGTTTGAAATATAAATAAATTCCAATCCTGCTCTGAATTTATTAAAAATGTATTTTAAAATAACATATTTGTCAAAAAGCAGTTATTTAGGAATGGAACTGAACCGATAAGGAGTCGTGCTGTCCAATCCTAACAAAAAATGTGAACTATGTTGTGAAGTAGAGCTTTGTGGTTACATTCATAGTTTAGAAAAAAAAGATCATGCTTTGGGTTAAAAAAACTACTTCCATACGTAGGTTTAACGTACCTAACTTGACTTTTGGCTTCACAATAACACAAACACCACTGTCCCTAAAGTCCTGTGTTTCTTCGACCCATCCATCTGTTACGGGTAATGTGCGAACCCAAACGCAGTACAAACAAGGCCCAGAAACGAAGGTCAGTTAATGGTTTTATTAACTGCAATCCGGCAAACACACAGTTCAATGGCTTGGCAGGTGGCTTGGTCAGGACAGGCAAAAGTTCGTAAACCAGAAGGCAGGCAGTCCAGGCGAACAATCCGAAGGGGGGCAGGCAGAGCTCGTAGTCAGGAACAAAGGGTAGAGGTAATTTACCAGGCGGCAGGCAGAACAGGCAGGTCGAAGTCAGGCAGGGTCGGAACCGGGAAGACAGGCAGATGAACGCTGGAAAGTCTCGCATGGCAAAGAACAATCTGGCACTGAGTGAGTGTGAGGCTGGAGAATATATACTGAGCAGGCAGGAGGGGCTGATTGGTGAGTGAGGGCAGGTGTGTGATCAGTCAATGGGTGTTGTGAGAGTAGAGCAGTGGAAAATTACTGAGTCCATGGGGAAAGGCTGGAGCAGACTATGACACCATCCTTTCCAACCTCCTTTCTGTGCGGACTTTCTTGGTCTTTATACTCCATCACCTGACTCTTTTGCTCCTGAAACAAGGCGGTTGGACAAGAGCTGGTTCTGTGGTTGGAGCCAGGTTGGACACACTGGAGGAGGTGGTGGAGAGATGACCTGTCAACATGTTCTAGTCCATCCTGAAATACCCAGATCATCTGCTACACAAAACCTTTATGGACCATATAAACAGCAGTGGACGGCTCCTCTCTCTCGGTTGCAGGACGGAGAGATACAAAAGATCCTTCTCTCCTACAGCCATCAGGCTGTCTCATCTAACAGAGATTCTACCAGACTAACTGAATTTACCCTCGGGGATAAATAAAGTAATTTTGATTTGATTTGATTTGATTTGATTTGAAACTAGAAGCCACCACCGAACAACAAAGGTCAACACGAGTTATACACAAATTACAAGGCAGCACTTTTTTGTAGGTATAGAAGTACAAACAGTGAGTGAGCACAGCCTCTCTCACAATAATGCCCTCTGGCTTCACTACCCGTCACTTTGACACACGAAAACACAGGCCTAAATGACTCAGAACATTCCCGATTGAAGGATTCACATATTCTACAAGTTTTACAAGGAACTGCCACATCAAATAAAAGCTGCAAAGCCTTTGTAGAGGGAACACAATAAGTTCATTTTCACCGTCTTTAAACGCAGTCTGCGGGATTAAAACCGCATGCAGTTGAGTGTGAACGTGCATGTGTGTGTGTGTGTGTGTGTGTGTGTGTGGAGAAAGAAATACAGGCTCCAGTCAAATGCCCCGGTGGTTAGCTTTGAAATAACGCTGATGGTGTCACATATTTAGTTCCCTCGTGCTTCAAACTTTAAAAAAAAAAAAAAAACCTTTAGAATTAAATTGGCCCCTTAAACCCAGCGGGGTGATTCTAAACACAGAGAGAGCTGGAGTTGAACCGAAATATCTTGAAAGGCTTCGTGTGTAGACGGCTGCTTGTTGATATCTGCCGGTGAGGAAAGAAAGGAACGACAGGGGAGTGAGGAGAGAGAGGGGAGGGTTCAACGTGTTTCAGCTCTTTGAGAATAAGCAGAGCAGCGTGCTGGAATACCTACAGGGCCGGGATGGGATGCGGGGGGAACCCACATGTGGTGGTTTGGTTCCTCGGGATCCTGGGAAACCCCCCGAATGAGATTTTTTTTGGACATTATTCCCAAAAAGGATGCAGTTTTAACACAAGGCCCTCAAGACCAATTAATTGTTAAGAAGCAGACAAAAACAGGTCAAATGACTCAGGAAATTCTTATGAAAGAAGTCATATATTACTGTGTGTTTGGGGGAAACCGCTACGCCCAATAAATACTGGACGACTTTGTAGATGGAGCACAACAAACTAATTTTCACAAGTGTTGAAATCCAGCCTGGAGGAGACTGAAGCAACGCAGGGCCTTATTGTTGTGAAGAAAATAAAGCCATGAGAAGTAAGAAGGATCTGAGGTTTGAACTCAGACTTTTACGAGTTCAATTATGGCATTTTCCTTTTTAAAGGCCCCAAACATTCTCACTGACTCACTTTTGTTTTCTCTTGTTTTTGTCATTTTAGTTACATCATTTTTCTCTTGTTTTTATTGTCTTTTCGTGTCTCTTAAAGTTATAATCCTCCTTAACACATTTAAATGATATCATAGTCTTTTTTTTATACTACTCTATACTTTATGACATTCTCCAGCAATAGCAATTCAATTTATTTGCATTTGTAATTGCCTCTTTATTCTATATCAAAGTTTTATTGTCACTGTCACGTGCAGGATTAAAGTTGTTTCAAAACACAGTAGATTCACAAGATGCATGAACATACTGAGCATGATTTGGAAGACTACAGCGAATGCCAGGCATTTTAAAGAGGAAGCATAGTTTTGCTTCTTCAGTTTGCTTTTTTATTAAAACATGATGAATAATGTCAGCTCACAGATGTTTGGCTGCATTGCAAATATATACATCTGTTGCCTTTTTTTCTGTGGCATTTCAAAAGAGGCCACCACCTAAAGGATGGGGATGCAGTTTTATAGAAACGGCAACAAAACAACAATACAAAAAAACACCAGAATTTGAAAATAAAGCCCTGCCTCTTCAGCTCTCCCCTCTCTGTGCAGAATTTATAGTTTATATTCACCAAAAAACAGCTTGAACATAAAGTATATTCTCTCTGTGGTTGTTTTGTGTCACTTTGTGGTAAACAATATCTAAAGTTGTCTGTAATACTCACAACACATACTGTTTCATGTGTATTTACTAAGGAGTCAGGGTACCAGCTTTCCCCTGCTCTGAACAGTACAACCCTGCTGTAAAACCTCTGAACGTGTGACTAAAAACACGAGGTGAAACTTGAATGAATCGTTGTTATATAAGCACGGCACGCTGCACCTCTGGTGTGAGAATCTGTCAGAAACACAAAATGACTCCACTTACAGAAAAAAAAACGAGGGATTGGGGAATTCAACATGTTTTACTTTCCATGCGCAGGTTACCGGACAGGAAGTGCCTCATGATCCCAGCTGGTCGCTGCCTTTACAAGTTTATGTGGTCATGCATTTCCTGCTGGCGCTGGGGACGTACCACGACCTGTTCGAGAACAAGATGGTACGTATGTGTCACGTAAGGAAAACTGTGAATGTCAGCAGAGGACGAGGAGCTGAGGATGAAGTTTTTAAACTGCCTTGCTCATGAGTAGGGTTGCAAAATGTCTGGTAAATTTCCAGAAACTTTCCATGGGAAGTTGGGGAATTTTGGAAATATTCAAAATCACAAAACAGGACATTTCAAAAGATTTATTTGTAAGTAGAACTTTATCAAGTTTTAATTAACATATAATAATAGTATGTATATATATATATATATATAATATTGAGCAATCAATTCTTTCATTGAGCAGCAAATGCATGAATGTTGAGTTAAATATTACTCATCCCCCCAACCCCACCCATTCAAAAGTCCCCAAAATGTCCCATTCAAAATATTAAATGAAAAAAATGAAAATAATCCCTCTCCTCCAAAATGGTCCTATACAACATGTAAATGAATTGAACACGTGATGGAGGAATGCACAGTGCATGTAGGGGGCGTGGCCTCAGTAGGGGGCGTGGCCTCAGTAGGGGGCGTGGCCTCAACAGCCCTTCAATAAGCAGTGTGCTGTGTGCATGTGATTGAAGAATAGCAGGTATTCAAGTGTACTTGCATGAAATCTGGTTGTTTTCAAGATTTTGCTAAAATATATTTTCCCAACTATATTTAAGTTCCCTCTTAAGGGCCAACCTTCAACCATTTTGTGAATTCCCGTTTATTCCCGTTAATTCGCATAAATTCCCGTTAATTCCTACAAAAGTTTCCAACTTTGACAATTCCTGGAGTTTTGCAGCCTTACTCATAAGCACACTGACGGTCCTTCTGAAGAGCATTTTACAACTCTGAAGGATTGAAGCCGACCCTGCGGTCACACGCTGCCTACTGTTATGTTTAGGCTACTGTAATCCCTCACAGAACGTATGACAAGGTGGTCCAGGGCTCCTAATTTAAAGCTGTGTGTTTGTTTGCCAACATTATTTCACCCAATTATGCAGTTTGTTGTGGCGAGTCCACGGTGGAGCAGTCCTCTACTTAGCCAGCAGGAAAAGACTAGCTCTGTCTAACATCATGACAGGATGACTGATCGGCATTCCCCTTTAGAACAACCTTTGTCTATTATTTTCCACTCGACGAGCCAAAAGACCCCCTTCCTCCTCTGTCAGAAAAAAACAGAACCAGGTCTCCTCAGCAGTTATCTTTGGAAGCCTTTTTTCCCCAGGCATAGTTTTGGTTAGCCAAAAAGTGCTGTCACGCCCAGCCCCTTCAAACTCCCAAATAAAATGGCCTGTCTTTTTCTGATCGCTACCTCCGTGGTGCTCCTTCAGTTGTGGTCCCCCCCCCTGCTGTACACACACACACACACACACACACACACACCTCCCCTCCAGGGTCGAAGGGCTCCCCTCCCTCTCTGCGAATGAAACACCAGCTGGTGGTCCAGCAGTGAACACAAACGCCTTAATTGTCGAGTCAACCATTTCCCAACCCAAATAGCCTTCAGGATGCAGCAATCAGGACTTGGAGGGAAAATAACAAAGTGAGCGCTCCGGCCCGACAATAAATCATGTCACTGTTATGTATTTATACCCACATGTTCGCTAGGCGCTTATTTAGCCTGACAATTGATGATACACTGCCGGACAATTTATGGGCTTTGCGTTAATTCGAAGCCATGAAAACATTGAAGCTACTCTTCAATTACATCATCAGCAGGACAGCGTGAACGTTTTATTATAGGTTTCACAAAAACAGTTGCTGTTAGAGGCAGAGAGGGAAACTGACCAAGTCTTATCTCAGAGCAGCTCTCTGTTATGTGTTTGTGATTTGGACTTCAGTACCTGCTGTGATGTCAGTTACAATTTTAAAGCACAAGAGAGCAAGAAAACCTGACACAATATAGCTAAATTGTGTCAAATCAGGATGAGATAGGAGCAGATTGGATTGTCCTATAGTAGCACAAAATGTTCATATTTGTATTGATTTGCTCAACAATAACAGGGCAGCATTCACAGTGGTGGAAAGTAACTAAGAACATTTACTCAAGCACTGGAATACTTCAACTCCACTACATTTATTAAATAACTAATGTGACAAGTTACTTTGCAGATATAGATTAATAGTACAAAACATAATCAAATAAATGGTGATGCACTATTATAAATTAAGATAAAACTTTGATGCAGCATTAAATAATGAACACATGAATGCAATAATACTTATAATCCAGTAATATAATGCACATTATACTTCAGTTTAGCATAGAAAGTAGTTGAATCTGCCAAGCTCGTGTTCTATTTGCTCTGGCAGCTTCGTCTGGTCAATCAGACTGATTTCTAGCCAATCACAACTGTGTATTTGATGTCCAGCACAACATGTTTTCAGAAACACATTTTTGTGACTGTTTACCTGTACCTGATCTTCAATTTAGTAAAGTCCCGGGTCATTCCCGTTTATTACCATAAATTCCTGTTAAATCCCATAATTTACCATAAATTCCCATGGAAAGTTTCCAGCTTTGAAAATTCTCAGATTGTTGCAACCCTAAATCAGAGGCATTTTGATCTGAACTTGTTTGTAACTCCTGTTGAAAATCAAAAATGGAGTGAGCCATTCCAGACCAAAACTCATTTGTATATTAGTCTTTCTATGCTTTCTTAATTTACTTATATGTAGTTGCCAGTACTTTTGTACTTTTACTCAAGTGCAGTTTCTTATGCAGGAGCTTTACAGCCAGTAAAAATCAGTATTTCTACTTTGTAATACTGCTGCTTTCACTAGAGTAAAAGATCTGAGTGTCTCTTACATCACTGAGCAGTTAAATCCCTCTGGGAAAGAAGCAGCAGAAACTGGCACAGATATGTGATTGGATCATAAAATAATCTGAAATAATTATGCCTTTTTCTTCACACAAACATACCCCCCTGTCATAAAGAACATAAAGACACATTTGTGCATTTGAATTCTCTACAAAGTATGCCTAGTATTTATAGTATTATCTTTGTAACCCAGTGTCGTAACATTTCTCTGCATGTGTGTTTCCTCAGCGGTGACTCTCCTGAACTTCGTCATAATAACGGCTGCAATAATGAGTTAATCTGCTCCGTCTCGGGGGACAACAGAATAACACTATCAGTGCGCTGCCACCAGATGTTAACTTTCCTTTCTGTCCTCCGCTGTTATTGCTGCAGTTTGACACTTGATCACATAAAAAATTAGCACGATGAAAAAAGGCACAGAACATTTCCTCTCCCATTTTGTTTTAAAAGCGTTGTGTAAATGTGACTCCACCTCACGACTCTGAGGGATTTTGTGGAGGATTTTCTCTCGAGCGTGTCATGCAGTCAAAACAAAACAAAAAGATCATGTGACCGAGAACGTCTGGCCTGCTGAGCCCCCGGGGTTATTCAACACAGATAAGTTCACATAACCTCTGATACCAAAATAATTCTCCACTCATTACACCTCTTACTAAAAATAACTGTATCCGTAGCCTCTGAACTCTAATGCAATGATCATTCAGCTTTAATACAGTCTGACAGTCTTGTTCCTTCACTCTGATGGAAGGATCCGGGCCAGAATCCCCCCCCGGTTTGATTCACGGAAAACATAATCATATCATCCCTCTGTGTTCCCGTGTGACGGCTCAGATAATATAGTTCTTATGGATTACGACTCTTGGATAAACACAGAGATGTACGGCTTTATTGCATCCTGTTGATGGGTTGATTTTATGTTTGCTATATATGTCCTTCTGGGTCCGTACAGTATGGGAGCAGTCGGTGAGATTTGGCTGTTAGGCTCTGTATTGAGTGTCAGAGAAATATAAACCTAAGCTGACAGGCAGCGGCATCCTCAGGAGACACCGGGCTTCCAGCTGCTGCCCTCAGCCAAGGCCGTAGGTTAGAGAACACGAATTAGACCGTACATCACGTTCTGTACTGTTCTGTTTTTTTGTGTGCGTCCCAAATAGCACGGAAAAGGTCAGCGAGAGTCTGCATGGGATTTGTGCTCCGATGTTGGTTGTTTTGGCTCCGTTTAGGGGCTATCAGGATTCAAACTGCAGGCTCTTCTACTGTGGTCAAGTCCCCCCGTCAAGACCCATCTGGGGCGATTAGAACGTCTCTGTAAACTAGGAATGTCAGTGCAAAGTAAGAGGCGGATTACATTTGCTGCAGGGGCCTGTACGTATGTGCCAGGACACTTATTCTGAAGGTCAGACATGTTTTGGTTGGCAGTGCCAAGTAAACAGTCGAACAGCCGTGTGGTTTATGACTGCTCTCCCAGTAAGGTCTCCTGTGATCGGAACTAAACCAGCCATGATATTAATTTAGGGTTTAAATTCTAATGTATTTCTTGCCTGGACCACATTTCTCATGGCATGCATGCATATCTTCATTCCTAGATGTTGTCACAGTTCACCATGCTGGGGATGACCGGCTACGTTCTGCTCACTCTCACCTCGCTGGGCTACATGATCGATCAGAGGTACAGTACTCACACTTTTTCATTTATTTGTTTTCATGCAAACATTTAGATATTTCATCAGACTGATTAAGGGCATGTGCAGATAATGAGACAGTGGGCCCCTAGGCACAGATCACGGAAAAGGCCCCGCCACCAAGATACAGACTTTATATGTACTGCCTCTTTTTTTTGTTTTTTTGTGTTTCTTGGTAGTCCTTACATATTTCTTTGTGCTTTTTTGTCTCTTTGTGCTTGTTTGTGTCTCTTTGTAGTTATTTCGTGTCACTTTGTGGTCATTTTGAGCCTCTTTGTGGATGTTTTGCTTCTTTCCATAGTTATTGTGAGTGTCTTTACAGCTGTTTTGCATCTCTTCGTAGTTGTTTTATGTTTCTTTGTGGTCATATTGAGCCTCTTTCTGGTTGTTTTGCTTATTTCCATAGTTACTGTGAGTTTCTTTACAGCTGTTTTGCAAATCTTCATATTTGTTTTAGCCTCTGTCTTGTCCTTTCGTGTCTCTTAATATTTCTTTATTTTCTTTGTGGCCATTTTTTGAGTCACTTTCTGTTTAATACGAGTGGCATTTTTGTAATTGACCTTCGAATCAACGACGGGTCAAGTCTTTTATAACTCAATCCATGAATGACATCATCACATCAAAATGTGACTCTAAGTAAAGTCCAGGAGGTCATTAAATGTCTGTTTTGTGTCGTCCTCATGTTCAGGCCGTCTGCGCCCCTCCTGGAGACGCTCCGCTGCGTCATCATGGTGGCGCTGCAGCGCTACGGCTGCATGAAGCCCCTGCTGCCTTCACTGGCCGTGCCAACTGAGGTAAGACACCATGCAGCCTGTTACAATGCAGTTTAAAGTAATAATGTTATAGTTTAGCCATTAACAAAGAGCATCATGTTATGTAAGTGTGATACATAGCAACAACACAAGGTGCAGTAAGTCTCTGTTCTGGAGCTTTCCATCACATCACAAGCACCTCATTTAGGATTGTTTAATCTGTCTCTTTCTTTTAAATCTCCTACGTTATAAAAAGTAAAATTTCAATTAAAATAAAATTTTATTATAAAGCACTATAAAGCATTATAAATACTGTATCAGTATTAACTAAGTAAGTATAAGAACGCTCAATCCACAGAGAGATGCACATATTAGGAAATTGTGTCTTTAAATGAGCCGTCTGGACCTCTCTAGTCTCTATTCCAGCCCAGACACAAAATACCAGAGCTGAACTTTGTTCCCAGTCTGACCCTGGTAGAAAGTGCAGTCACAGTCTTTCCTGGTGCAGAGCCACCAGAAGACCTGGAAGCAATGACCAATCAGAGCAGACTGGCCTTTTTCAAAAATTCAAACTATATCATAGACTGACAATCTTTCTGAATATAGCCCTAAACACTCACATGAGGACCTGAAAAGCTTTGATGTGATAGGTTCAAAACCACTTTGAAAACAATTTCATACAACTTGTCACTATGAAACATCACATGATGATATTGTGGAAATCAGTCCCTGCAATCCTCCTAAAATATTGTTTAGCGTCAACAAGAGAACCAATTTGTGTTCAAAATGCAGTTTAAAACCAGGGAACACAAAGACAAAACCTAATCAGGCAACATTCCACATCTCAGTAACTGTGAAAGGTTAATTAGATGCTGGATACAGGAGGAGACAGGGACTAATTAATATGTATGGTGATGTCAGTGAAGTGTAGCCGTGTAGGAATCATGTATATGAAAATATTCACGTCAGCATGTTTTCCTGTTTTGTGTGTGTAGTCTGTGATTGTGTGTGTGAATTGTGTGTGAGCTGGGTGCTAAGTCCTGCCCCTGCAGCCTTGTGATCTATGAGTCCAGATGCGTCGCCCAATTGACCATAAAATTGGCGTGCCTTTCTGGCTCTGGCAGCCCAAACTGTAGATGGCGGCTGACCTCTCATTACTCGCCCTCCCTCCCTCTACGACTGCCTCCTTTTTTCCCCTTTGTGCCCGCCCTCGCTGCTTGCCATCTCAGCCAGTGTGAACGAGAGCTTCTGGAACCAATTAGTGCCGTCTGCCGCTAACTAGAGCTGGCTGATGAGATTTGCACGTGATCGCTGAATCGCTGCTTTTATTGTCCTCTGACTCCACATCTGTGCTGCTCAGGTGTTCAAAAGACAACTCACGCCTCTCCCACCTCTTTCTTTTCTTGTCACCATAAATTGAAATAAAACTGAATTAATTATAATATTTTCTTAAAGTCGCATTTAAAGTGAAGTGCATATCCAATCAGCTTCAGAGCAATGTCTTGATTTATGCTGCACGTGCTGCACGGCTGTGTCACTTTGACAGCGCTGTAAGTTTTATGCAGCCGTTTCCTTAAGCGAATCATTAGGCCTCATTTCAAGTCGCAGTAGATCAGTTTGAGCTAAATAAATGTCTTGCTTGCAGGTGGGGCTCATTGAAAATCCTCACAATTTACTTGAATCGGTTCCTGACATATTTGTGCCGTTTGCTCAGAACTACAGCAGAGGGGGAAAAAAACGTGAAACCACTCCCAAGCTTTTAAGGTACTTTAATGATATATGGGTCTGACGCGTGAGGTGAGCGGCCAGCTCTTTGTTGCGGTGGGGAGGCGTGTTTTGAAGTCGAGCCAATCAATTAAGAGTCACTTGAAATGGAGGAGGGGAAATTCACATTTAATTGTATTCAGGCTCATGCGACTGTACAGTTGGGAGAAGGGGGGGACTACAAAAAAACTACAAAAACTAGGTCGGTTTGTGGTCCTTCAAACCCAGTGGTGTGATATACTGCACCCTTAAAGCTCACAGTGGTATTTATAGTGGCTCTGGAGATTTCCCTTGTAAAGCTGCAGGCTTGACCTGTAAACCAGGGCTGCCTCTCGCTCCCAGCCGCCCACTCGCCGCCCCAAACCCCCGTCTGCACGGCTCACATGAAGACCTCGCTGGTTCAGACGAGACGAGGCTGGTAACCGTGTGTGTGTGTGTGTGTGAGAGAGAGAGCAGGGGGGG
Source organism: Centropristis striata (assembly GCF_030273125.1). Classification (NCBI taxonomy): domain Eukaryota; kingdom Metazoa; phylum Chordata; class Actinopteri; order Perciformes; family Serranidae; genus Centropristis; species Centropristis striata. The sequence goes on along the minus strand of NC_081524.1, from coordinate 20,833,946 downwards.
GGCGGGTTGTATGAGGTTAGAAGTGTTGTGTGTTTGTTACGACTGCCAGCTTCTGCCCGTGTCATCAATCACAAATACAACCAATGCTGAAATTGATATTGAGTTAGAAAACTTTAAATCCAGTTTTCCTTTTTTAACATAGCCTACACTCTAAAAAATACATTTAAAAATTGTTTTAAAAAATGGTTAAATTTCAAAGAGAGTGAACAACTGTAAGTTATTTTACAGATTATTTCTTTAAAAATATGAATAATAGAAAGGAAACATCTGTATTTTAAAAAAATGCATATATATCTGTAGAATAACTAAAGGGTTATATTTTTAAACTGTATCAGACAACTTTTGCTGCCAGACTTTTTTTTTTAATGATTTCTTTTTACTTTTTTTCCTACATTCAATTTAAAGTTTTACTGTAAGAACACAGAAAGTTGTCTTTATTTTATATTTGGCAAATTATTTTAAATACATTTTTTTTTTCATACATAGAATTCGATGTAATTTTACAATCAAGACCATGAAACAATTGAATAATACTGTTTTTTAATAATAACCACTATAATTGTGACCTAAGACACACAGTAAGACTGGACTTTAAGTAAGACACACTGTAAACCTTAGATGTAAAGTTACAGTTAAATATGAACTTTAAAAAAAAAATTCCAGCTCAAAAAATTGCTAAATCAGCCACCATGTCTGTTTTTAATAGATTTCCTCACTCTAAAATCAATATCTGAATTGGTCTCATTAATCTCACATCAGTCGGGCTCTAGTATCGTTTAAATTTTTATACTAGTATTCAGGATTCTGCCTTAATATTGGGGGGTTGCACAGCAACAGGAGCTATAGTATCAGCGATTACTGCACCTTTCTGACAATGTGTCAACAACAGTTTTACTGCAGGATCAGTTGTTATTGCAGGCTGTTGTGCCTGATTGCATAATGTCTGGTGGTCCTCCTGCTGTCTGTGTGTCCACATTAACATGTATTTCTGTGTGTGCAGTATGAGGGAGGGGATCTGCTGCAGTTTGGACTGTAATGATGTAACACGTGGTTGTGTTACTGTGTGGGCCTCTGGGTCGCCTGCAGGCACAGAGAAACATGCTGCAGAGCACAACTCAGACGCTGTATATCCCAGAGTAATTAAGCAGCTCTTCTCTCAAAACGGCCACAAACTGCTGGTGAAGTCAGAGTAATTTAAGAGGAGAGCTCATAAAAATACACCTGTCTTTGGTTGACAGAGAGAGAGAGAGAGAGAGAGAGAGAGAGAGAGAGAGAGAGAGAGAGAGAGAGAGAGAGAGAGAGAGAGAGAGAGAGCGAGCGTCTCAGGGCTGGAAAAAAATATTTAATTATCTGGGTTAAAATCAACAGAAAGAAAAGTTTACATGCACTCTTTTTCCCCACTTCTTTATGTTAATTGTTCTTCTTTGTAGTTATGAAATAAAGCAAGAATCACCCAAATAGGGTAATAAAACTCCTGAGAACATTGTCTACTTTGCTTTAATTTTACTATATGACTGGGATGTGTCCTTGTCATAAATGAGTTCAAGAAGTGGAGCTTTGGCTCATGCGAGTTTGACACCAGAGAAGCAAAGCTAAATCTATGTAATCCAGTCCAATCCAGAATATAAAAAAACATCTCAATTGTTTTCACACCTCATTAGTTTTTCCGTCTTTTTCTCTCTGTGCTGATAGTGTTTTCCAGTGTGAAAATCGACCCTTTCTGTCAGACGTTCAAGGGAAAGATAAATGCTTCACGGCCAAAAGAAGAGGTCAGAACAATATTATGAAGTTCATGTCAGACACAAAGGCACAAAGTGGCTTTATCTTCAACACATCACCTGATTTGTCTGCAAAAAAACTTCAAATCCCGCCCCCTCTGTCCCGCTATCGCAGCCAGATAAGACAGAAAGAGTTGAGGGGTCAGCGTTATCTGAGAGTGTCGTTTCCACACGGCAAATCTCAGGTGTGAGAGGTCATCGGCCCTTTTTTTTTTTTTAATCAGGAATGTGTGGTAGCAAGAAGCAGCGCTGAGGTTAACAGGATTGTTTGGAGCAATGGAAACTCTGTGAGCATGACATCATCTGAGAGCTCGCAGGAATGGAAAGGAAAGGAAATCTCCTCCCAGGGAGAAAATGGAGGGATTTGAAAGAGAAATGCTGGGTAGGACTGTTCCGATGGAGTAAACAGCGGGGTGGTCGACCGTACACAGTGTGAAATATTATCACTCAATGTGCAGGGGATCGTGCCCGTCAAAGAGTAACCGCTTGGTTTATGTTGTCAAACCACTTGCCAGGTAAAGCTATGGAAATCTAACAGCAATTGGCCCTTTGGGGGTTCCCGAGCAGTATTTACTTTGGCTTTTGTGGGCTGAGTTTCTGCAGCCAACATTGACTTTCTTTTGAATTTGTCTTCCTATTTGTGCTTTAATTCATGGGTGAAACACAACAGTCCTCCAGTTTATGATACGGCCTCGGAGCCAACATGTGAACCTGATTGAACCTGACGACGCTGTTTTTTTTCTCGCAGTATTATTTCTCCCTCTCCTGAAATGCACATAAAGCTGATTTCACAGAACTGTAACGCCAATTTCCAAAATCCAAAACATAACAAATGATAAAAGACTTTCATAAAGTTCAAATATAAATAAGTCAAAGAATTTTACTGTAAAATCTATCAGAGGAGTTCTGAATGAAGGCTTAGCGTATTAATTTAGCGATCTTTATTGCAGTGCGAGCTTTCATCACTCTGCCTCTCAGTTTATTAATCCCTCTCTCCGCCACGCTCATTGGCTTACTGGCTAACAGTCACACGTCTGATGTTGTAGTAAAATGAAATTCCTGATGGTCCTTTTTCACAATAGCTTGAGCTACAGTATCTCGCCTGAAGTGAGCTGGAAAATGTCTCCAGCTGCCAGGAGTTGTGAGCAGTAGGGGGTTCGGACTGACTCCAGATCTAAGGTTGCATAATTGGGAATGGCCACCATCTCAAAGAGAGCGTCCACAGTCACATATTTCTTGGGAGGACTTTTGATCTCGTGATAAAATCCCTAATTTCTGAGTATTCCTGTCTGAGCCCCAAGCTTGATGATGGTCCACCTCCTCCCTGCATGTCAGAGTGTCTGCAAGCAAGACGCTGAACCCCAGTCAGTTTAAACTGGATCCATCACGTAACCCAGTAGCTGACACTGATCCAGTGTATCGATTGGACACAGAAATTATTTTCTTTTTGGAGCTTGATGTTTAGCTCCATTTAGCTTGTTGTTTTGCCTTCTCTGCCTTTTGAAAACATCTCCTCAAACCAAACTTTAAAGGGATACTTTACACGCAAATAACCACTTGTTGTTTTTCTCGCATGCCTTCACAGTGAACTTTATTCACTATGAGATTAAAGTGGCAAATTTAGGAGAAAAAAGTTGTAGATTTACGAGATTAAAAGTGGCAAATCTATGAAAAAAATGTTGCAGATTTATGAGGTTAAAAGTGGCAAATCTAGAAGAAAAAAGTAGCCGATTTACAAGATTAAAAGTGGCAAATGTAGGAGAAAAAAGTTGCAGATTTATGAGATTAAAAGTGGCAAATCTAGGAGAAAAAAAGTCACATATTTAGGAGATTAAATGTGGCAAATCTTGGAGAAGTGTCACAGATTTTTGAGATTGAAAGTGGCAAATCTACGAGAAAAAGGTTGCTGATTTATGAGGTTAAAAGTGGCAAATCTGTGAGAAAAAAGTTGCAGATTCATCAGACTGAAAGTGGCAAATCTACGAGAAAAAAGTTGTATATTTATGGGATAATAATTGTCAAATCTACAAGAAAAAAGTATCAGATTTATGAGATTAAAAGTGTTGAATCTACAAGAAAAAGTAGCAGGTTTCTGAGAAAAAGTGGCATAGATGTAACCAGCGATAACCTTGCATCTGTCCATTGTGTTCCTGTTCCTGTGGCAGGAAAACTATCACTTCATCCAAATTTGTACACTGCTTTCTCCTTAATAGGCCTAATTCATGGCAATGTCTTCAAAGTCTGGATACTTATGATAATATGGTGATTCTGGGCTAAAACCACGAGTGTTTCCTTATTGCTAAATTCGATTGCAAAGTATAATTTAATTAAGTCCCTCACTGCAGACACAGTACACGGCATGCGGCAGCTTCTGTGGTAATGGAGTTCCTTGAAACACAAAACACTAGCCTATTTTACCGACTTTGTTTTCTCAAAAATCTGCTACTTTTTTCTCCTAGATTTGCCACTTTTTTCTTGAAATATTAACCCCCTCCCCCAGATCCATACTTATGCCGTCGTAAAACTTAGAATCCGAAAACAGAAAAGAATCTTGATAAATTGAAGAAAATGGGGGCCATCATGCATGTGTTTGGAAAAATAATGAGCATATGACTGGATAAATTTGACTTTTTTGTATTTTTGCGGCGATTTAACATGACCTCTATTTACTTAAATCCATCAAGGATATTCTCAAATATTCTGATTCTTCCTTTCACTGTGGAGGCATATGAGAAAAATAACGTCTTTGTCAAGGATTCAAGGTAACACAGGATGAGTAATTGATATACAAATGCTTATTTTGCGGTTGAAATATTCCTTTGTGTGATTCTCTAAAAATAACGCAATAATGGAACTTCAATTGGCTAAAAATATGAAACTTCACAGTCTCCAGCCATGCTTGCCTTTTTGGATCATGGTGCTGCTGACCCAATATCTTTTTAAGTTGAGAAAAGTAGAAAACATCACACATGTTGTACAACAGCGACATGCAGCTCCTGCAAAAGTTTAAACAAAGAAAGTGTGCAGCTGTGTAGCACACAGAAACAAAGGAGGCGGTGCAGGGGTTAATGTGTTGCGACAGCTAAGGACCTTGACTTCTCGTTCTATAAAGGCTTTAAGTTTAGGTCCACAGGCATCTGAAAGCTTGCTGATCTGCCGTAGGAACCTCTCTTTTATACGACATATCTCTTCTCCCTCTCCTTGAACTGCTCCTGGACTCAGAAATCATTTTAGTTCAGAAGCAATAATATGAGCTGCTGAGGTAACGTCACACTGCCTCACATCCTTTCTGCTCTTGTTGGTCATATCCTGTGAACCTTATATTCTACCTGACTGCCTTGTTCTCCCTCTCCGAGCCTTCCTCTCTGGGGTCCTGACCCACCTCTCTGAACAGACATCCTTTCCCTTTTGAAGCCACAGGTTGCTCATTTTTTATTTCTGCACGGAATCCGATTACAGCCGCATCGCCGACTTCTCGGCCTTACACCTTTCAGCCAGTCTTGCGGGTTGAATTGTTTTCTTTGGTGCTTGACTTTCTTCTTCGATGAGTTTATTTGTTCCTATTTCAGATTTTGCATTTCACTGCCTTAGTCAAATAAATGTAAATTGGGCAGTGGATCTTCATTTAGCTTGGGACAAGCTGGCAAAGATGGCACATTTTTCTCACTGTTGAGCTGATTAGAGGCATACCACCTGTGTTACATTATTCGTTGATTACTGACAGAACAGTTGGCTCCGAACTCCAAGTATGTAAAACAGAGACTAGTAGAATTCTTGTAAATCTCAGTGGGTGGATGGAAAGAGTCGGGGTGAAGATACTACAGCTGAAGTCAACCAAAGAACATCTTTGTTGACTGAAATAAGTCCTTCTCTTCAACCGAACGATTGGTCTAATGATGCACTTTATCTCCCAATTCACTAAATCAGCACAGGGCAGAGTGCAGTGGGTACACTTTGCAATGGGACTGCCACATATTTCAAAATGCTACAAACGCCAGCAGCGTGATGAGGTGCTGAACATCTATTCTGCGCTGCATGCTCCAGATTTGATGATTATTATTGGCCCTTGGAAGTTGAAAAATGTTCAACTTTGGATAATGATGAAACGCTATCAATAAATCGCCTTTCACCATCACCTAGCAGTGTGGAGAGCTGGGACAAATATCTCAAAGACCACCATTCACACACAGTGTTGAGAAACAACAACAACGGAGGAAAAATTAACACTGCTGACCGGTTCCTATGCTACAAGTCTACCTTGTGCTGGCAAATATTTCCTATCGAAGCATCCATAGTGCTCTAGTGCTTCAAGCTGGGCATTTATGTGTACTTTTATGAAAGTAACACCCACGACTTACCGACCAAAGAACACATCGGCCAACTGACCAGAGGGTGTCAGCCCCAAAAGATCCTCCTCTTACAAGCTATCAGGCTCGTTCATCTCATTGAACATATTCAGGAACCAGCCTGTTCTCCCTCAAAAACGTGGTGGTGGATGGGTGGAACAAACAACGGACTTTCACCCGGGAGAGCGGGGTATGCTTCCCGGGTGAAAACAGAAGTAAGCAATTTTTAAAGTCCAGAGTTTTGGTTCAAATTTGTCAACTTCCTCTGCACAAATTCCTGTCTGTGTTTAGCATCTTTCAGTCTGTCCTTACATCACATGCATGGTTCCTTTCTCTCCACAAACACTTGGCTATCAGTCTGATTTTTCATTTTTTTCAAATTAACAAAGTATAAAAAGCTGCCATGAACCCAAAATACAAACAAAAGACACAGGTTTTTATGGAAATGGACCTTTTTTTTTTTTTTTTTACTATTTATACACACAAAAACAGCAGAAAAAATAATAGATGAATAAAACTATTAAACAGTCTATTTGCATGGAAATTAAAAATAGTAATAGTTTTCATTGTAGAAAGAAAACTCACATTTAAAAAAATGGTCTAGAAACATAAATGGCACTTTAACTGGCTTTCTCAGCTTGTCTGTTATATAAATAAAGTTATTACGGTAAATAAAACATGCTCAGAATATTTTCAATGAATAGATGGACTCCAGAAGGTTAAGTTACGTGAATCACGTGTTTGAACATAACTTACATTTTTACGTCACTTACAATAGTTGCGTGACCCTTGTAACTACTTCACTTCTGGCATTTACGTACATTTGTTTACTGTCTTTTATAACACCTAACCAGGAAGTTTTTTACCCAAAACCGAGATAAGTGGTTTTATAACACAACTCCGCAGAAACTGCAGCCTTTTTTTACACTTTTTTACGAGCGTGCAACGTGTGTGCTATCTTTTTAGAACGCGCCGCTGTACCGCGAGACATGAAACGCAAGCCCAGTACGTACATACGTGCTGTAATATGTTGTACAGACAGACAACCTCTTTTGTCGTATATTATGGAGAACTTGTTGTGTCAGGCTCATTCATCTTTCAGTAATCTCATTGAATTTATTCAAAAACCCAGCTCCTGTATTCTCCATGTGCTTCATGTTGCAAACACAAAGGCCTCCTCCTGTCCACTCCACCCTGTTATGTGTCTGTACTTCACCCTTCCCTTCCTGGACGTGTGCCCACTACTCTGGCGCTCTCCACCACCGGGTCCACCAGAGTGGCCACCCAGGGAACTGAGCTTAATGATGAGGTGAGGACTTCTCTGACTGAGGCTGAAGTGGTGCCAAGCTGCCGGGGTCTGAAGTGAACTAAAGGGTTACTCTCTGGGACTCATCTTGAGTTTTCAATGAGGCATCATGGTCTGGATGAGTCGTCGTTGACCTTACATGTGACCTCTCAGCAGACACATGGTGAAAGAGAACAAACACCAGATGTGACTCTAAACAACTGTATCGTTCTAAACTGGCGTATCATCAGACCACTTTGTATTTTGCTACACTTTCACCGAGCGGCAACCGCCGTTTCACATGTGTTTTGTCTGGCTGCGCTGTCCGTGTGTGTGTGTGTGCGCGCGTGTGTGTGCGTGGGAGTGTGACGGCAATATTTCTCATGGCTGTGCAACAGAGCAGGCACTACACTGACTCTCTGGTGGGACATTAACCTGCTCAGCGTATCCTTCCTGAGTCTGCTCAAACAACCCGAGCACAGAGGCTGAATATCTGCTCATAATGAACAGACAGGAAGTCTTCTTTGTGTGTGTGTGTGTTTGTGTGTGTGTGTGTGTGTGTGTGTTGAGGTACACATGTTCCTGTGCATATGTGCAGGTGTACGTGTGTAGAAGGGTGTGTGTCCAAAAGTGTTAGTACAGTATATAATGTGTGTGTTTCGTGTGCATGACATCGTGTCCGATCGGCAGCTGTATGGATGTATATGCAGAAAGCAGAGGGGAGGACGTTTTCCGCTCCGCCCCCATTTATGTGTGGGAGGTTTTACACATTAGTAACAATCTTGGCTTATCACACTGACGACCTTCACCCCCTTTATTCACAGAGCTCTCCCTGTCATGGCACACTAACCGTTTGGGAATCCTGGAGAGAGTTTTCCTCAGAGGAAACTTACTGTTTTCCCTAAATTCAGTTTTCAAGCCAAACAATCTCTATTACATCCTGTTGCTCATCGCAGCCACACATCCCATCTTCCTCTACGATGATTAAAAATGTGCAGCTCCAGGCGACATTTTGGCCACAATTTTACGTGAACTGTTTTTTTAAATGTGTTCGTCTGCAACACGACTGATGTGACATTAATTTGCACATCAGCATGCAGGGATCTGTGGTTATTCTGCAAGAGTCTGTTGATGATGGACATGACTGAACCAGCTGATCAGCTGGGAATAATTGCTGTGCATATGTTTAGATCCCCTACTGAAGTAAAAGCACTAATACCACACTGTAAAATTACTCCACTACAGTAAAAGTCCTGCATTCAAAACTTACTGAAGTAAAAGTACAAAAGTAACAGCATTGAAATGTACTGAAAATATAAAAAGTAGAAGTACTTATTATGCAGAATGGCTCCACTCAGATTGTTTTATATATTACAAACATATTGTATTATTATTATTATTATTATTATTATTGATGCATTTATGGAAGCAGCATTTAACTGTTGTCCAGGTAGGGCTCATTTTAACTTCTTATTATACTTTTATGTGGTGTAATTTATAAACGTGCGTTATCAATTTATTGATAATCAAGATAATCATATTTTGTTGTTGAATCTTGACCTGAAAAATAACTAAATAGTACAATAGCTGCCCCTAAAATGTAGTGAAGTAGAAGTATAATGTTACATAATATGTATAAATACTCAAGTAAAGTACAAGTACCTCAAAATTGTACTTAAGTACAGTACTTAGTACTTGTCCTTGTACTTACTTACTTTCCACCACTGGAAGTGCAGTCATCATCAGCCACTGGAAGATGAGATCCACTTGCAACCATAACATGTTCTTGAAATAGCTGTTAGGCCTTTTGCATGAGGTGCATTTATTTTATTTAGTCTGACCCGAAGTACAAATAACATGTGAATCCCCACCAGGTGCTGAAAAATTAATAACCAATGTCTCTTTTTATCTCTTATCACCTGCCTGGGTAGGGTTAGGGTTGGACACAAAAAAAACCCAGGAGAATTTTAAGGCCAAAATGCCTGTATGAGGCTTCATTTGAAGGTCACATCTTCTAGTGTCTGAAATAGTTAAACATGTGAAACTACCTTAACTACATCAGTTTAAACTAACTAAAATTTCAGCCTAACCCTTCTCCTACCCAGCAGCAGGCAGGTGGGTTTAAACAGGTAAAAAGAAGGACCTCACCTATGCTTCTGTACATGAAAATATTTGTATGTGTCCTTTAATTTTTACAGTAAAGATGTGACACAAAGGGAAGAGATCAGAATGTGTTAAAGCAACAGAAAGTTGGGTAGAAAACACAAAATGTGCTGTATAAGCTGCTAATCAGACTAATTATCTTCTCACAAACAGTCAACCTCCAGAGTTTGTGCCGTTTAGTGCTTTATTGTTGTGGTTCTAATAAGACTCACAGTGCTGGTGTGCAGATATGTAAACAGTGCAACATCTGTGTTTTTTGCTCCACGTTGCAGCTTTTAATCAAACAGGATAACAAATATTTTCTCTGGATTATTTTCACCAGTTTAGTCCCGACGCAGCGAGCTCCACCCACTCGGGCTCTGCAGCCAGGTTAAAACAAAAAGTTATTTTCCGACACAGTTCAGTCCAGGTCTGGTGGACTGTAGGCAGCCATATGGAGAGCGAGCTCTGGAAACATCCCATTACAGGTCATATATCACAGGTCTGACAGCAGCCATTCTGCCTTGTTTTCATTTCAATCACGAGTGCAGCTGCGTTTCAGAACAACGAGGCTCTGCCATGTTAACCCGCTGCAGGCTGGAAGATAGAAGTCACCGGGGGCCACAATGCACTCTGGGGCGTTTAATGTATCTGCTTGATGCTTTATATCCATCAACACGCAGTGCACACAGTGACTCAGCTCAGTGCAGAGTGGACCAGTGTTGTTCTAAAGGTCAGGGCAGATATTTTTATGTCGGAGCTGCAGATGGCCGTTATTTAATCATTTTATATGTGACTGTGTTTTAAGCACTGAGGGATTTTTTTTTTTGCCAGAATTTTACTCTTGTCAGGCAAAAGATTTAGAGTGATGTTGACACCATCTTGGGACGCTAAAACTCTGCAATAAAAAACAGAACAAGGATTTTTACTTTAAGATGAAACAGCTTTTTAGCTTTTCTAAAGTAGTATTTTTAAAACAGGCGATTTAACCATATTTAATCTGGGATTTAGGACTTGTGATTATACAGTATTATAGGCTTGTAATGCCTGTTTAAAGTCTCATTTTAATGTTCAATTAAAAAAGTGGAAATGCTATTTAATCTAGGGTTAGGCAACATGGCTTAAAAAGTTCTTTCAAGCTTTGGGACAATTTGCAATTTTTTTCTCTGCTTAATGCTACAAGATTGAAACATAATTGAAACAGCAGATTTGAGGTTTTCTTGCACAAGACTGTTGAGTAACAATAATAAAAGACGCCAGAATAAATGTTGCCATTTTATGTGTCTTTTTTATTTTTATTGCAAGACAAACAAAAAGGACAAACAATAACAAACAGGACAAAGACAGGCACAACGATACAGGCCTGTTTTTGCAAACCAGATACTTTCATAATTTTTTAATCCAATGTGTTGAATATTAATGGTTCTGAACCAATGCAACCTGTTCAGTTACGTCTACAAAATATTGTAAACCTGTGACAATTTAAAACATGCTGGTCACTTTTTTGAAAACTTTTAACCCTTGGTTAAAGGCAGGCACCAAAACCACTTTGTTAAGGTGAGGTAAAAAGAACATGGTTTAGCTTAAAAATCCAAAATTCTGCACAAAAATTCCAACAAGGGGCCGCAAACACTGATCCTCCAGTCTAAAGTCCTGGGTTTGTGGGTGTCAATCATGTCCAAACCACCAGATGCCGTACCAGTGTGGCTTTTAACACCAAATCAAAACACCAAAAAAAAAGTTGCAGATCTGTGGTTTACAGAAACAAAAATGCCAACATTTCTCCCTGTTGCTTCACCTGAGTGAGAACACATCAACATCCACTTTGTCTTTTTTTTTAGTGCAGAAAGAGCAAAATTCGTTTTAATCTGCTCTGCGCTGAACTTGTGTTTCTTGACATCACCTCTGCAGACAGCTGGTTAGCTAACATTAGATTCCTGAATCCATAGCAGGGACAGACACATGAGATGATACCTCATCAACAGCTCCAAAGTGAGAGTCTGTCCCTCTCGTAGATTCAGTGTAGCCGGAGCCAGCTGGCTACTTGGAATCACAACAGTCCTGTAAACTGTGCACACAGAGCATCTATTCACGTCACAGTTTACAGGACTGTTGTGACTCCTGTCACCTCATGTGGCCTGCTTTATTCTGTTTTATTACATTTTGGCTGTCTCAGTTTTCATGATGCATAAATGTTACACTTGCACTCGGTGGAATTAATTCGATACACGCAGCCCTGCATGGATCCTCAGCATCAGCGGGGTAAAAAAAGAAAAGAAAGCCCAGTATAAGAATGACGTCCACATTGGACGACTCTGAGCCTTGTGATTTACATCCAATGCCAACATGCAGAAACCAGCGTGCTGTTTATGGAGCGAGGCAGAAAGTGGAGGTCTGGGTGTGGACTGTGGTGTAGTGCTTTAATTTAGGAGACCAAAGTTTGCTTCCCTTCACAAACCTGCAATTTGCCTTCCTTTTACCTGTAATCACAATCATTCTTTAACCTTTATCAAGTGTTGCAGAACATTAAACAAACCTTTAAGGCACATTATGTAACTTCTATGCATTAAAACATTTTATATTTTCAATCAAGGTAACGATCTGTTTCATTTGCATGCGTCAGCTTTATGGTTGTCTGCCAGAAGTTGTCATAAACTGACTTTTTATCCAGTTTTAAGCCAGATTTTTACAATATATATATTAGATCTTGTTCGGTTTCAACCACATATTTTAACCGAATGAAAGATTTTAGTCATCTGACGTATGCAGCATGCAGCCAAACTGCATTAGAGAAACACTGATTTTTAATGTGAAACTGCTGTATTCAGTTCTTACTCGTTTTAATCACCTGTCCCAATTATTTTGGAGAGGAGGAGACCTCAGCGGATAGTTCGACTCCTTGTAAAAAACCTCCTGAATGATTATTACTTAAATTACAGCAATGGTGGCGAAGACAAAGACAACAATGGGAATGATTGAGAGTTCAGGGTATTCGCGGGGTCTTAAAAAGCCTTAAGACATCTAAAATCCAACAATTAGAATTTAAGGCCCTAAAATGTCTGACATTTTCTTAAAAATGTCTTAAATCTGATTTTGAAAGGTCTTAAAAATGTATTAACGTTACTTTTATTTAAAACAAATGCATAAACTTTCGTCTCGCTTTTAAATGTTTTGATTTTTGAGGCTGCTATAACATAACTACAGAATGGAACTAAGTACCTATGCAGCCCGTACAGTATTTATCAAGAACAACCAGCTAGTCTGCTGCGTGCACCTTGGTTTGTTACAGGCTAGCATAGCAGCGGTGAAAACTTAACGAAAGCCCACAGCAAAGCCAGACTACTTGATTACTTGATTACGTGCCTTTTGTACTTTTTTGCCAGTATGGATTTAAAATGGGTCTTAAATTGTATTCATTGTGATCTTTAAAAAGTCTTAAAAAGTCATAAATTTGACCTGTTCGAACGTGCAGAGACCCTGGAGAAGAAATTGTTATATAGTGCATTTATTTGACATAACTATGATCTTTCCTAACCTTAACCACACTGTAGCTGCCAGTGGTGGAAGAAGTATTCAGATCTGTAAAAGTCAGTAAAAGTCCTGCATTCAAAACTTACTTCAGTAAAAGTACAAAAGTATCAGCATCAAAATGTACTTTAAGTATCAAGAGTAAAAGGACTTGTTATGCAGAATGGAACCCACTCAGATAGTTTTATATATTCTTAGTAAGTTATTGGATTATTTGTATTGATGTATTTTTGTAAGCAGCATTTTTATTTAGTAAAGGTAGGGCTCATTTTAACTACTATATGAGGTTATAAAGTTTAATTAAAAAAAGGTTTAATCACTTTAAATTGATCGTATTTTTTATGTTTAATCTGAACCTAATAAGGAACTAAAGCTGTCAGCTAAATGTAGTGGAGTAAATAGTACAATACCTGCCTCAAAATGTAGTGAAGTAGAAGTGTAAAGTTACATAGAATGGAAATAATCAAGTGAAGTTAAAGTAGCTGAAAATTGTACTTAAGTACAGTACTTGAGTAAATGTCCTTAGTTACTTTCCACCACTGTGCACATACTATAGAAACAACGGTGGTATTTTTGCATATTCTCCAGCTGAATCGTCCAATATTGATGTTCTAGTCTGCTGATTCGTGTAATCATAAATCCTGATGACTTTGAGCTAAATATTAATGTTACATAGTTCCATGTTAAAGTTATTTGGAAGAAGTGCTGGACAGTGAGAGAGCTGAGTAAATAAACTCCACAAAGAGGCAGAGAAAATGTTCGAAAGCCACATGGCCGTGGCTTTCTGTATTACTACCCTTTAACAAAGTACCTTCTGCCCAGAACAGAGTGAGTGTGAGTCGATTTGCTGAGATCTCTACTTTGGGAGCCGCTGCTGTCTGGCCGTAGTGCTTATTTGTAGACGATCAAACCCGCTTCCTTCCACTATGTAATCTGTCCCACATGGATTTCCTACAGAGTCCATTAAAATGTAACGTAGTGGGTCTGAGTGAGGAGGGATGGGAACAGAGAGAAATAGGTGCCCTTCCTTTTTCTTTTTCTTTTTTTGCCTCAACATGCGGCTTTGATAGAAACTTCTGTCATGTTTCGGTCTGTTTGAGTGAAATGTGATTTGCGAGGTTCTGCCAAGTCTCTCGATCCCAATCCGTCTCTAAGATGGACGCAATGCAACTTTACGTATTTGTAATCTTCCATCTGTTTTTCCTTCAGTGAATTTTTAGACTTTTTTTTAGCCGTCATGTTTAGATTGTATTAAGCGGATTTACCGGGAGCTGCAGGTTGTGAAACAGCTTTATCCAGTAAGCGCCGATAGAAGCCAAATGTCAGTGTGATGTTTACTTTGGGTTTTAGTTCGGACTTCCCTGTGAGAAACTACACTACCCACAACCCCGAGCAAACCTCTCAGAAAGGTTAATGTTTCCCTAGAAACACTGGATAAAAGTAATAAATGTGGCCTTGCTTTCTGCTGTTTTCAGCAGGTATATTAACACCATCAGCTGTAACATTATTAAGCTGCTCTTATAGTTTATGATGAGAGATAAATTCATATTTATGAATATTAAAAACTTGCTCTTTCTCTCATCTTTTTTGTCTTTCTAATCTTTCACCTGTGTAGTTGTTGTTGAGTTGTTAAAGAGAAAAGTGCTTCATTATCGTATTACTTAACAAATTCATTCGTATGTGTGTGAAGAATTCACAAACTTTACTTTGACTTTCAGTAAAAGTTTCACACTTTTAATATTCCATTGCAGTTTTCTTGTTAATTGAAAGGAAATATAATTAGTTCCTGGAAGTAAAAGTGCTCGAAGCAGAAAATATTGGATTATTAACGATGCGTAAAAAGCATTTTACTGTTGCTGACTGGGGTGGAGGTGATTCTAATTATTTTAGGTAAATATTTTATATAATTGCTTCATCTTTCATAAGCTCATTATATCGTTTAGTGGAGTAAAAAAAAAAAGTCCAGTATTTCCCTAGATATTTATGCAAATCAAATAACCTCTTGATATTCAAGTCTTTCATGAAATTTAAAAGTGTTTCTCCTTCTGATCAGATATGTGAGCTTTTCTTTTGGCCTTGCATCTCTGCTGCAGCCCTGCAAACTGTTGGCAAGTTAGTTTGCAAAAAAAATGTAGCCATGTATTTCAAATGCGCTGTATACATGTCCAGATAATGCTCCTAAAACCAGTATAACATCAGCATATCCCATACGTCTTAATTGGAAATTGCTTCATTTGGAATAAGTTGTAATTCAGCATATCTAAATGGAATATGCTGTTAACACGATGGGTATTAATTCTGAATAATAGTCAGTAGTGGAAAAAGTATTCAGGTCCTTTACTTAAGTAAAAGTACTAATACCACACTACAAGAGGTTCTACATTTACAACTTACTTAAGTAAAAGTACAAAAGCATCAGCATCAAAATGTACTTAATGTATAAAAAGTAAAAGTACTCATTATGCAGAATGGACCCACTCATTGGTAAATATATTCTAAATATATTTTTAGATTATTATTATTATTATTCATGCATTATGTAAGCAGTGTTTCAATTTCTCATGGGAGGACTACATTTAAGTGTTTAATATAATGTAATGAGGTTTAATACATGAAAAAAAAGTCTAATCCATTTAAATTGATCATGTTTTTTTATGTTAAATCTCAACATGAAAAGTAACTAAGTTCAATGTAGTGGAATAAAATAAAATAAGAACCTCAAACTTACACTTAAGTACAGTACTTGAGTAAATGTACTTAGTTACATTCCACCACTGATAATGGTGGAATATTAATGTGCATGTAAACGTATTCAGTGAAGGGAAATGTAGGTTCTCCGAGGATCAGGAGAAAACACCTCGATAAATCGCTTCATTTCCTTTGTGCCGCCTATAGAAACAAAGATTTTATTGGAGGCAGTTTTCAGGTAGTGTGAGGTAGAAAATCAGAGAGTCCTGTGTTGTACTCTCTCTCTCTCTCTCTTTCTCTCTCTCTCTGCGTCTCTCTGAGGAAAACAGCTGCCGTGTCCAGGAGGAAACGTTGCTTTTTTTCCCATCAGGCTGTTTCGCCTGTGATGGACAGCGGTCTGCTTTTGGCTTGGGCTGCAATGTAGGATGCAGTTTATGGGCCAGAACGCAGCGAGGGGTGGAGGCGAGGGCTGTCCCCCCCTCCCCACCCCGCCCCCATCTCAGAATAGCGAGGTCCCCAATGACGGTGACCCCTCTGACCCGTCGTGAGAGCATCAGGGGAGAGGACCTGCTCCTTAACCCCTGAGCCCACTCTTTACATCATCCACAAACTGAAGGCTCTCACTGTTTTCTTTCAATTAGGGGTTCACTTTCACTGTTTGCCTCGTCGTAAATGATACCTGTCACACTCTTTATCTTTTCAGGTTATCATAATCCGTCGCGCTTTTAGTCGCTGTAACATTTTGCAGCGTTACAAATCGAAACCGCGGCTAATAGTGCTCCCAGAGATGTACTGAAATAGTCATATTATACATATCATATTTTTACTGAAATAATCATATTATAATGCCACAGATTATATAAACATACAGGAGGTCAGATGTAAAGGGTTGTTTCCACCTGAATGTCAATATTTTATCTAATCATTTCTAATCCAAGTAGGGAAAACATTGAATTTTTACAATGGAAGGGAAACTCTGGGGTAAAGCAGATTTTTTATATAAAAAAATGTATATATTTTGGAGAAAATCTGGATAATTACAACCCAGATTCCCAGAAAGGGGCATTGTCTAGAATGCAATAATTAATCAGAATGCATGATTCCTTATAACACATTTTCAGTTGAAGAATATTTTATGTTCAAACTGATGAACCTTTACAAAATGGTAAAAAAAAAAGAAGCAAGGACTGCTGTTATGTGGCTAAAATTAAACACTAATCTCTGTCTGGAGTTAGGGTTAGTAAAGTAAAGAGATTAAATGAAATAGTTTATTTTAGTCACTTTGATAATTGATTCGTTTCTTAAACAAAAATGTCAATATTTCACTGCCAGGCTTCTCATATATGAGTATTTGCTGATTTTCTTGGATCAATCAATGTAACACAAAGTGCTTCACACACAATAATAATAATAATAACAAGCCAAGCCATGCAGAAATATTAAGAACATTTTAATTAGCAATTGAAACGTATCTTAAATCTCATTAATTTTCAGTGAGGATACATCAGATACAATTATATAAATATATAAAATAACATAAAAAATGAATAAATAAATGGATACTAAAAATACATAAAATATAGATAATTATAGTTATAAAATAGTAACGATAATAATAAGAATAATTATTATCATTACCACCATAAAACCTAATTAAGATTATACAAAAGAAAAAAGTAATAAAGCTCTAATAAAAGTCAGACTAAATGAGTAAAAGACAATACAAATGTAAATAAAATAAGATAAAAAATAAAATACAGATATAAAGATAAAACGCAAGCTGGACTAAATAGGTTGGTCTTTAGTCTTTACAAAGAAAATCTTCTATTTTTGGACTGTTTGTCAGACAAAACGAGCTATTTAAATATGTTCAATTGTGCTTTGAAGAAATTGAATTATTTTGTGATTATTTTATCGTCAGTTTATTGTCAGATTAATTGACAATGCATTCTAATTAAACTATCTTTGTAAACCATTGGTTACTAAATTAACTGAGACCTTGTTTTTATTGCATATTTCTGGAACTGGAGCTGTCAGCTCGTTAACACTTTCACTTATCCTCTCAGCAGATTCTCATACTCGCTGCTGCTGCTGTTCTCGCTTTTTAATGCCTAAATAACACTTACACTTATCACCTCAGCTCAATCAGTATATCTTCACATTGTGAGCCTCCATTCATGGTGTCACATTTATCATTTTGCAGGAAATAAAATGACATATCGGCTCCTAACCTCTCCCTCTGTCTCTCTCTCTCTCTCTCTCTGTCCTGCAGGCCTTTGTCTCCCTCTCTCTGCTGTACTGGGTTCTGCAGAGCTTCACTCTGCTGCTCCGCATCAAGAAGAAGGCTGACTGAGTCAACACACACACTGACTTTTACCTTAAGTCACTATTCTCGACATAATTCCATAGTAACACATTACTAATCATGTTAAACACTGTGTACAAATACATATGTATGTGGAGAGGCTTCTGCTTGATTCACTTTTTATGTAGTTTAGTCTGTTTATGACTTTATTATTATTAATAATATTATTAACAGCCAGAAAACAAGGCTCGGTGCTCAACAGGTGCTTCACGACATGATGCATTTATCTCTTCCTGTGCTTTTGTCTACACTGTTCTCGCTGCACTGCTAATGGAAGTACTAACGAATTAACATTTTTAAATATGTCCTGTGTAAATTATCTTTTTATTGCCTTAACTATGCAACATATACCTCTTATAGAACATGTGCTGCTCTCACTGATGCCTTCTAATTCCACCTTTGCATAACTCTGTGCAGTGTGTTATTTTCCATTTCTCAGAGCTGTAAATTATTTGTAATTTGTCTCCATTTTTTCATGTTTCTAAAAGATGCATGTAAGCAAAGACGGAATACAGAAACAAAATGAAACCCTGGAGGTTTTGTGGTGTGCAGTGTGTGGAACCGGCAGATTGTTCGTATGAATTCTTCTTTCCAACCTCCAGATCTTGTGTGGGAGTGACAAGCAGTCCACAGCAGATGGTGCTGTTATCACCTGCCAAAAGTCTCTTTTTTAATCCACATCTTATTTACAAGCAGCACCTGAATCAATAAAACCTACATACAACATAATGTGAGACATAAAAACAGAAATTAATGTTGTGAAGTTGAGCAAAAACAAGAACAACTGCAAAAAGTGTGATGCTAAAAACAATAACAGATTATAATTTCACGGTTTTCTGACAGGATGGGGTTTAGCAAGTGCTATAAATAGAAATCTACATCATTTTTGTATATTTTCTATTATATAAAATGTGAAATATCCATGTCCAAGTCCCTAAAAGAGAGTAAAATATGGCACGATGACATGAAAAAACAATAATATAAAAACATTTATTAAGCAGACCTGACATGTCAGAGTATAAAATGTGTGGCTGGAAAATATTTCAGTCTTACCTAAATACATAATAAACAACTGTACAGTGATATACAGTATATAAAAGCTTGTAATCTGTGATTATCGTTACTAAATTATATAATATGCAGATGTAAAAATATCAGTGTAAAATGATGTAATCATATCACAGTATGCAGATTATGTAAATGGATGGTTTTTGTGAAAACTGCATAAATATTCACTATGTGTCGTATTAACAGGTCTGCAGATGGCTTCGCTCTACTGTACATATGTGCAGCTCACGGTGGCTTCATACCAGACATCGTATCAAATGTGTTCACCTGGCAGATGCACATAACATCTGTGAGGAGCAGCCTGTAGAATGAGTTCATTATGTATATATATATATATATATATATATATATATATATATATATATATACATATATATATATATATGTTGCATTAAAATAAATCCCAAAATACCACAAGCACAAATATGATCCAGTGGGCTGAAATCATTATAAGCTCATAGATCAGGCAACATATTAACTGTCACAACATTGGACTAAAATCGACTAAAACCTGCAGGTGAGTCACATTTTTTTTTAAACAGCTTCTGTTTATTCTGATGTCACTGTTATTTATTTTCCAGCACCTGTTGGATAGCTGAATGCACTGCAAATTACAAAATAACAATCAAATAGACAAAACACGGATAAAAAACACAATGAGACACAAAAAGGAGATGCACACAGCTGGGAAACACTTTTTTTGTTGCCATGGTTTGTGGATCATACACAGGGTGAACATATTTTCTACAATTCTACAATGTCATTTAGCACAGTAGTTCTCAACCTTTTTGAGTCGCGAACCCAATTTAACATGCATGTTGTCTGCATTTTTTTTTCTTTTTGTTTGTTTATTTTTTCTGCTGTGCTCACTGAACAGAATCTTACGCACACAGTTCAGATCATACAAACTCAGTTGATACAACGAATTTTGGACAAATAATGAAGCAGTCAACAACTAAAACATCTCCCTGTCTGAAATTATGTCATTTAATATTCATTTTGTGCATTTATATATATATTTTTCCAAAATGATTTGGTGACCCCCAGAAATCATCTCACGAGCCCAATTGGGGTCGGGACCCCAAGGTTGAGAATGGCTGATTTAGCAGACGCTTTTATCCAAACCGACGTGCATTTGAGAGATAATACAACACAAGCAATCATGAAGTCAAGAGACAACCCAAGAATAAGTGTCATGGACTAAGATGAGTCCTGTAAGGATGTAAGTGCTTTTAGGATGTAAGTGCTAACATATAGCACTCCTTTAGCGATAACAGTTAGCTCTTAAAGTTATGTACTTACTTGATTCCTGTGGTCTATGTCTAGTACCATCAGGTTGAATGCACTTATTGTAAGTCGCTTTGGACAAAAGCGTCTGCTAAATGACATGTAATGTAATGTAATGTAATGTAAAAGTGCTACACGAGCAGAAGTTTGGGCTCTGACAGCCAGATTTTCATCTCCCGCTCATATGATGCCACGACTCACTTTGAGACCACCTGTGTTGGCATCAAAGACATCTACGAAAGTATGACGGGCATGGAATTTGACTTGCCGAGATGGAGCGCAAGAAGCAGGCTTGGAGACTGCAAAGACTAGAGGCGACGCGTCCGCAACACTCCTGATTATCAAAGAGAACGCTGCCAACTACTGAAATCTTACAATAGGAAACCTATACAAAAATGCACACAGCAATGGGCTGGCTGATCTTCCAATTATATGATATAGTCCATTGAGGAAGTTCATGATATATATGGGTTATGATATAGTGTTATTGGATAGGGTTCAGGGACGGAGCAATGCTTTTTTAAAAAAATCCCATTCTGATGGATGTTGCACCTAACACTGGTTATTCCTATTATACAGTGTATTGTTCTATGTGTTGATTATGAATGCAGATGACTGCACATATAATCAACACACATATGGTCAAGTTCATTTGTTTAAAATGTTACAACAATAATTTATTTTACCAGTCAAGTGAACAAACTAATAACACAAATAAAGGATGAACTTGCATATTGATCCTGTAGCTGAAACCTTTCATTTGCTCCTGGTTCAAATATTTTTTTTATAAATATGGCAGAAAGTGCAAAGTGCGCTAACCAACTCATAGGCGAAGCAAAATGTTGACCGATCACCGTTATTATTAATTTATTGAATGTGGTTTGTGTCGTCAATTTTTTGTGTCTTGTCAAGTTGATAGTTGCACATAAAGTTTGAATAATTTTGTTTTCAGACACAATCCTCAAGAGTTTGATTGATAAAGATATACACTTAACTTTTCTGTGAGGAATGAATCAAATTGTCGCAATAATTTCAATTTGCACTTTTTAGATCATAAAACCCACACTGGCTGTTTAGGGAAACATCTGACCTTCGATTAGAAAACATGATTAAAACCATGACTCAAAACTGATGAAGAAAACAGAAAACTTAACTGCTGGTCACTTTTATCCAGTGATGGGAGAAGTGTTCCAAACCTTACTTACGTATAAGTTTCATCAGCATAATGCGCTTAAAGTGCTTAAAGTAAAAGTGGTTAAGAAAATTGTTTTTGGATTAATATTACTGCTGCATGAATGTGCATGCTGCCTTTTACTGCTGTAGATGACAAAATGTATATGATAAGATCATCATATGTTTGTAGAGTCAGAGACAAGTACAGTAAAACTACTTGGTTTATGATTTTTTTTTATGATGCTGAAAACATGATCAAAGTTACTAAATATTTGATAACTGCTTGTGGTTTCAGGATCAGAAATAGAAATGCAGAATCAGCTTGCTGCTCCGAGTGAATTCACCTTTAACGGCATGAAGACTTTCAAACAGCAGGTTGATTTAGATAACGTGATTAAACATAAAGAGATTAACAAAACCTAGAACTTAATTACAGGTCACTTTTATGTATGTTGGTGTGGTTAGGGATTAGGGAAGCAAAATTCCGGGAATTTTTAAAATTGGAAACTTTCCATGAGAATTAACGTGAATAAACAGGGAATTTACCAAATTGAAGGTTGGCCCTTAACAGGGAACTTAATTATAGTTGGGAAAAATATATTTTAGCATAATCTTGTCTAAAACTAATTTCATGCAAGTACTATCTGCTGTTCCTCAATAACAGGCACATAGCATGCTTACTGCAGGGCTATTTAGGCCACGCCCCCTACATACAACCTCGGGTCTGAGCAAGGAGGCAACCCAGGAAGTGCCTTAAGCTGCATTCTACTGAAAATTCCAGCAAGGAATTTTTTTTTTTTTTTTTAGGACAACATACGGTCTCAATCACTAGTAAAAAAAATCATCAACACAATTTCATGGTAATAGTTCAAATAATGGCCCCATTTAGAAGAAAATAGAAGATAAAGAATCATATGATTTGGGGCGTGGCTACCTTTGATTGACAGGTCACTAACAAGGCGAGCCGTCATCAGGAGAGAAGTAGAACAATGCGTATCCACGGAAACGTGTAAATAAAAGTTATATATAAGGTTATATAGATATAAAAAAGGACGTTTACCGGTTTGGTCTCATAACTTTGACCCTTTCACTGTATTTTCACTGAATGACAGTTCATTTGAACATTTTGTCCATTGAAAATGTCTTATTCAGATTTTGGTTGGACTAACAGACACTCCAAGGAGTCGCTGCTCAGTTTTCTGAGGTATATAACATATATTTTGTTTTTTTGCTAGCCAAAACTAACATCCCAGTTAATACTAACATGAATTAGCAGTGACTTCTCTCAGTCAGGTTGAGGTGTAGAGAGGCTGTAGTCAGTGATCAGATCCCTCTCGCTCCTCCACAGTCCAAATATGGTCTGCTCCCCGTATCGGAAACAAGATGACGACGAGTCTTACGCTGAACTCCATGCTTCCAACGGGCCACAAACCAATGGGTGACGTCACGGTGACTCCGTCCATTATTTATATACAGTCTATGATTCAGTCATACGACAAACATTCTCACGTATACGTCTTATCTTAAGAGGCCTGTTGCTCATGTTGAGCTACAAAGTCTCCTTTCACTCAAAAGTGCATTCATCTTATCAGTCGGATGTTGAATTCTAACAGGGAGAGACTGACTGCAATGACTCCATTGCTATGAGACCATATAGCAGCAGAAATATACATATTGCAGGTTTGACGGACAGGTTCACATTCTTACTGTCTTCCATGAACACGTGTACAGTGAAACAGGTCTTGGTCAGAATTTTCCCTCCTGTTCCTACTGACCATTTAGAGATCCCAGAGCTTCCAGTGTGAAGGATGGATGACAAAAATCCATTTCTTACTAAACGTTTTTACTCCATATAATATAGTATAATATAGCATGCCATTATTAACTGTGACCTGTTATGGTTTCTAAATATTTGTTGGTTCAGATGAAGAGTCCTTCTCCAAGCCGCCCTGCTCACATTCTCTGCTTTTTAATGATCTGTTGAGTTATTGAAACGATCTACCGACAAGTCAAGAAGCTGACGTATTGATCCTAGTCTGGAAGGATATGGCCTTCACCTTTACATGAAATCCTACTAATAGGCGGTGAGGGTATTCTGCCCGGGGTCATGCTTAATGGAACGAGGAAATGTCGCTCAACAAGGACGATCAATGAGACGGTCAATGGGAATTAGATCTTGCTGTAATGTAAAAGGGAGCAGAAACAAACCTGCACTTATTTCCAGGGCTCAACTGATTGGGATTTTTGAGGTCGACAACAATTTTAGAGGGAAATAATTCACTAATTACCAATATGGCATCCGGTATGAAACATTTTCAGACTGGTCTCCCCTAAAATACGATCCCATAGGTCATTTATGCAGGCAACAACATACACCCATATTTACGTTTCAGACTATCCTACCTGGCCTTCTAGTGGTCATATTAATTATGCATGACGGCGAGGTGTAGTGGAGCATAAAGTACAAAATTTCCACTTGGGGAGGCTGGGATAGGTGGTGGATTCGCCGATGAGAACTGTTTTTTTCCGTGTGAAACAACTGAACTTCAGTTTTGTACATCACGTTTTTAAGTAACTATTGCACTTCTGGTATTCACGTTAGTCATTTATTTACTGTTTAAACTGTCTTCTATAATGCCTAACCAAGAAGGGTTTTTTTTGCCCTAAAACTAGGTCAGGGGTTTTTATAGCCTAAATTCACCAAAACTGCAGCCTTTATTTTTTATACAACCGCAAACCATAAATGTATATAACTGTTTCCCAGATCGCCGATTGGTTCTATATTCCCTCTTCAGTCACATATGTCGCACTTTCGAGTGTTTTGCAGTCATTTCAAATAAGATCACCACCACCTGTGTAGGTATGATTGAATTATACATATTCAACGATCTACATGTGGAATTTCATTTATATACATGGAGATTTACATGTCCTATTACAATATGAAAGAAACTCCGATGAGAGAATGCTGTAGGAACGCTCAGGTGACAATCTTGAAAAGTACATCTGTATTTTCACTGTACTGTTTTTTACTGTGACGTCCGAGTGTGTTGATAACGATGGTTGATAACGGTGTTATTTCTTTGGCTTACCCAGAAACACCCAATTTCCCTCCTCATCAGACTCCATTGTTTTACAGCGAGGAGATCCAAGTGTCCGATTTGGGATACAGTTAGTGCACGGCTAATTGGCCAGCGTTAGCATCCTTTTGCCGACCCTGGTAAACCCGAGGCTAAGATTAGAGGCTAAGTTAAGATGATATACGGTTTGAAAGATAGGAAGTTACTCTAGTTTCACACCACTTAATTAATTGGAAACATAACATGATCATTTAGTTAATGTGAAATGCTGATAGAATGTTAGCCGTCCGATGTGGGATTCTGACGCATAGTGCTTTTTTTAGAACGCTCTGCTCTACCGCAAGTCTCTCATACGTGTCGTTTTGTGTGGTATTGACAAACGACCTGTTCTGTTTTTTAGGTTGGAGATCTTGTACGTTATTAAAGTTTGAAAGACCTTTTTTCTATGGAATTTTTCACAGATTTTGCACCAATATGTCTATGCAAAGGTGCTCTGAATTACGCTATCTTAAAACATATTAAACAATGTTGAACGTTATTATACATTTTATATACAATGTATTCAGTGTTGGGCATGTTACTTTTAAAAAGTAATTATTTAGAGTTACTTCTCCCAAAAAGTAACTGAGTTAGTAACTGAATTACTCCACCATAATAGTAACAAGTTACCAGAGAAAGTAACCATTGTGTTACTTTTAAAAAAAAGTTTAAATAGGCCTATGTCTAAGAGTTTGGATTTTTTTCTAAGCGGGTTTCACAAGCCAGTTGCATAGGTACCTACACAGAACCTTTGATATTTATTGCACCTCAACAGATGGGAGACATACTGTACTTCAAGTATTTTCTTCATCACAAAAATACACAGTTTAACAATATGAGCTTTAGCTGCTTGGACGGCGTGGCTCAATGTCCTTCTGTGATAGCGGAGCTCATGTTAGCCACACCTGGCCTGCTATCATTATCAAGTGTCAACAACGGTGTTTTTAGCCACGCGTGTGCCGTTGAGAGATGCTTCATTAGATTAGAGTTGCTTACAATGGACGTGGACAAACACTTCATCCTTGGACATAATGTACACTTAACATGTACATTCTTGCCTTTTACCTCAAGGAAATTAAAGTAGTGTCTGTACTTCCACTTTGAAAACGCCAACTTTCTCGCCTGCAGCTTACCTCTGTGTAACCCACATTAAAAACGGCATGAATATGTTTGACAGAGTGAAATTAAATATGTTACAACTAATAAGTAATTAAAGTACTGAAATAGTCCATTAAAATGTATAAAAATGTTCAGTTAAAAGTCAGTTGAAATAAGTTCATTAAGAGCTCAAATCTGACAATTAAAATCAATAAATTAGTTCATTTTCTTAAAATATGTACATGTAACCTATTGAAAGTCAGTTGAAACAGTCAGACAGTTCCTTTAATGGAGATGATTAAAATTATGGCTGTTAGAAATTGTAATGATGCTTCTCCTTTAAGAGATCGCTGCCCTTTGCCTTTAATGCGATGCCCGGGAAAAAGCGTCAGAGAGCCGATAAGAAAAAAGGAGAAAAACAGAGAAATTAACTCGAAAAAAACATTAAAAAGTGTTGATTTAAGATCTGGAGCGTGACAACTACTTGGTTGGTCATTTAAAGAGGACGTTATCAGAGCTAACCACCATGGTTTTTGGTGAGTTTTGTCTTGGGTTATTGAAAAACTTACTGTAATGTGAATGCATGTGAAAACCAGCAAGGAACTAATGTTGAACTGTGTAGAGGAAACCATAGCACAGTTTAACGGTAAATATCTTTCTGTTTATTAATGAAACCAAATTTTAATGATCGTACATTGTGTTAGTGGAAAAGTTGTCTAATTATTAGTTACATGACGTTTTTTTTTAGGTTAAAAATGCTACTGAATTTAGAATAATCTTCTTTTATGACCTGTCATACAGGTCATGTTTTTGTTCCTGTCTGAGTTTTTTTTTGAAGACTTTGTTTCTATGTTGTGCGGGGAGACGGCACACACACAACATGGTCATGCTCATCTTCATTGTGCCAGTGAGGGAATCCGCTGCTGCATTCAAACTGTTGGTAACTCGCTGCCAGAGCGGTAAGAGTGTTGGATCATTTTCATTCTTTGAACTGAACTGAGTCGGACTATCATTGAACTGAACTGAGAATATTACTGGAAAGTGAACTTGAATTTGTGTTAGATGTTTTATACTGTTCATAATTACCACTGTTATGAATAAGGTTGAATTGTGTTATATTTCACCTTGATTTATGAATATATTTCTTTACTTGTATAAGAAAGGAAAAAGAGTTAATTCAAAGAAAAACTGAATTCAAAGTAGGTAAAACACTTAACTTAAAAAAGATAACTACTCATAGACCGGTCTAAAATAGGCAATCTAACTAAACAAACTGCTTGAATTAGTTGGTATTCTGAAACAAATTGTTGCCTAAACAAGGGAAAGAGAGTGTAAACTTGACTTTATTTTCTGTCTATAGTTTACCTGCAGGTTATTGAATTATTATTATTAGTGCGTATTGCCTTTGTTGTGTTTTTTGTGTCTATCAGTAAAGTGCCGGCTTTTGTATTTAAAGTACCCCCCCTCCCCCACACTCCTTCAGAACCTAGAACTGGTCCAGTAGCCTATATAAGTTATATCAGTGATATATGTGCTACATCTGCTACTAACACTGCTTCTGATTGGCTCTTACTCTACTTTAGCCAATCACCATCACTTATACGGTTGTCTTGTCTGTCCCTCCCTCCTCCCTCACCAAAGAAAAAAGAAAACAGCTTTGTAGCTCCTGTGGCTTAGAGCCAAGTTGAATGACAACAGCTTCAATGAGTAGCTTCAGTTTAGAACGCACCACATTTATTTCTCGGTAGCGGTAACAGCGTTGTAATGGAAATAGTAACCGTTAATGAATAAAATAACGCTGTTAGTAACGCCGTTATTCCCATCACTGAATGTATTACATTGTGAACTACAACAACATCTTTGGAGATGTAACATTTGATTCTCTGTTGAGTTTTACAGCAGGAGGACGGTGTGTGACAGAGTCAAAATAAACTACAGTGTCTGTGTTCATTGGCCCAGGATGGTGATAGCAGTCTGTCGGCAGATCAAAATCTTAACCAAAGTGGAAGTTTGCCCTTCATGAATGTTAAATTTGTGGATGTGTGTCCGACCGTGCCCTTTGGCTATGGTCGAATAGTCTTTTTTTTTGCTTTTGAAGGTTCCTGAATGAGTGATATGACCTGGAAGTATGTCAATGGAAGCCATAATAAGAGCTGGTTGAGTTCTCTGAATGCAGAGGACATTTCTTTAATGTCTTCTCCCCTATCTTCTCTAGAATATGGTACACTAGACCGCCATTTACCAAATTTCTTTGGCTAGAAACATTTAAAGTGACGCACTATTCAGAAGATCAACATGTTCTGCCTATCTTGCATAAATTGAGCATTCAGTCATTCTAATGGATTCATGTTGATCAATATAAGGCTACAGGAGTGGAGCCTAAATTGCTTTTTTATTGCAATTCCTAAGTTGGTAATGAAGTAATATTTTTCATTGCATGTGTTTAAAGTCAGCATGAAACAACATGCAACAAGAACACAGCGTCAATAACATCCATCATTGCATTATTACAGAGTCTAGTGTAAGTGCAGTTGGATTCTCTTACAATCAATGGCTGCTTTCTTCTAACTCCTTATAAATTATCCTTGACATCTTTTCTTGAACTGTTTTCCATCAAGTCCCTTGACCAAACAGTCTTACAGTATGTGATTTCCAAACCAAAGTGATTGGGGAAAAGACATACTGTAGGTAGTCTTATTGACTACGCTATCAGGCTTTCAATTTCAATTTCAATTTCAAGGCTATCAATACTTTTGGTCTTTTCATGGAGATTTGATAAAAACAAGAAAAATATGGAATATCACCACACATTAAAACACTCTAAAGCCAAACCCCAAAACACTCAGAAATTACGAATGGAACCGTTTCACTCTCAAGAAGATGATGGAAAAAGGCATAAATATTCACAGGCTTCTCTGTTTTTCTTCACTCTGCCATCGGAGAAAGGCAGAGGAACGCAGCTCCTCATGCTGCTCGCCACTAGATGTGAATGAAGATATTCACATGCCAGTTCGATATCATCACAACCCTTGTGTTAGCGTAAGAACGTGTTCTGCTCACTGGGTCGAGTGCTAATCACATCAGCAGTGGTCAGGAAAACCTGCAAACGCCTGAGTGCACCAGACAACTCCGCCGACTTTACCTCTGATGTGCGGATGACTGCTGCATGGTTGTGCTTCCCCTTATCAGTACACCTGGTATGGGTGCATGAACGGCATTAAAAATCAGTTATAATTTACCTTTAGTAGTACAAATGTAATCAAACCAACAGAGCTCTGTCAGCGAAGAAAAGATTCTACACCATCGCATGATTTTTAAATGGTTTGTATTTACTGTAATTAATGAATAAATAAAAAAATATTACTATTTCTGTTACCATGCAACTGCATAACATTGTATGTTTTTTTTACCTTTGAGGTCACTTATAAGATTGCCATCAGTTGGTGAGTTTTTTTATTATCTTTCTTTCCTAAACAGATTCTCTGACATTGAGTCATCCCTTTCTGGAGTAAAAAAATGTCAATGTGATTTTTAAGTATGTTGATAATTAAAAGTTTGAAGTGGAACAAGTGTTTCAAATGTTCTACAAGAAAGGAAATTAATTCACCATGTTTCTTGGATTTTAAAGACACCCACAACATTGTGGTGAGACTCCTGAGGACTCGCACATGTGGCCACCAGATCTGACAAGATAAAGGAACGAACACCAGCGACAGTGACTCAAACTGTATCAACAGAAATCCCACAGGAAAGAACATCAGTCCCGCCCACGCTGTGTGATTGACAGGCAGTCTCTGGGAAGTGCAGTAGAGCAAAGATGGGAACAATAAAAAAAAGATATTTAGCAGAATTTCAGTGAAACCTTCATTTTATCACATTTAAATATCTGTTTGACAGTCTGCAGATTTTATCCATGTATAGACACTTTAACTTCAACTAAAAATGTCTTATTTTTTCTCCATCTTTTTCCTACTCTTTTCCTCATTACATAGCAGATGGGAAGAGCGAACAAATGTGATTTGCTCCCTTAGAGCCACAGAATGTTCCAGTGACTCATGCTATGATAATATAGTTCAATGCTCTGCACCAACTGTCTGCAGGGGGACAGAGGGGAGCCCCACTACACTTACACCCATGAATGCACAAACATGGGCACATTAGAACACAATAGACACACACACACACACGTGTGTGTATGATGCTCTATATATATATATACATATTGCATGCATTATACAACTCTACATTTCTACAATGTCATCTAGCAGACACTTGTATCCACAACGTACAAATGAGTATACAGTATTATTATATTTTCCTTCCTAATGGACTGCTTTCCCTGCAGGCTCAGCTGAACCACAGGAAGGTTCAAATGATGGACCAACAAGTTTTCCAACCTACACAACAAAAGAGGTAGTGTGTCAGTACCACAAATTACGGCATGTATGTATGTAGCACAGCTCACAGTACAGCAAATAAAATAGCACACTCGCAGTTGTAAAAAATGCTGCAGTTTAACGGGTCATGTGACTACCACAAGTTACTTTAAAAACGTAAGTTACGTCCAACACGTGATTCACGTAACTTACGTAAACAACATAACTTAAAAATATTTTACTTTTGTTTTCATGCTGGACTTAAACCCTGCTCTACTGGGTGAAAGTCTGCCAGTTGTTTGACCCTGATTTTTAATCCACCCTGTGCAGTTGAGGTACAGTTGTACAACATAAAAAACAAAAATCAGAACACGAATTGATGAGTGAGCCCACACTTAGTAGCATCAATCAGTCTCCCTAGCTTAGCACACTTTATTTTTTTGTAATCAAAGTTGTTATTAGCATTTATTATTTTTCTCAACAGAAACAAATAAACATACAAAAAAAAATTCTAAATTAACAGCACAGACAAATCAAAAAGACAGCATCATCTTAACAGTGTCTATAGAGTCAGCAGCACAATGTTCATCTGAAAGTTAGTTAGTTAGGTTCTTTAAGGATGAAAAAGAAAAAAAATGGAGAGAATATATATACACACACACACACACACTACATTACATCAGGATCACAAATACCATCAAAGCGACGTAACACTCATTGCACATTCTCTCCTTTGAAAAAAGACAAAAATCTCTAGACCAGAGAAAGATTGAAGGCAACCGTTAGACTTTGAGGTTGAATGAAAGTAAAAAATATCATGTATTAAAATGTAGTTTTAATAGTTAGGTTTTTGGGGAAATAGCAGAAATTCTACTGTTTATCTCAGCCAGCTGGAGGAGGGTGTCGTAGTCTGGGTTTGATTGACAGAGAGTGGTAGGCTGAGCCCCGGCAAGGGAACGACAAGTAAAAAAAAGTAAATAAACTATCGCCATAGCCACGCCAGCATCTAAATGGAACAAAGTGATATTTGCAGGGACATTTACATACTGCAGCTGACCAGATAATTGGCTAACTAGCCTGCAAATTGATGTTAGCAGGAGCATTTATCCACTGAATTGTTTGATAAAACATGGCACCATCATATAACCAAAAAGTATTCATTTTGAATATTTTCATCATTTTGGATCCTGATTTTTATCCTTGAAGGAGAACGCAGGACATGTGATTTACAGGGCAAACATTTATGCTTCAGTTGGAATTAATATTTAAAAAGCATGCTGACATGAAGCATTACAACGTTCTGACTGCTTAAACTTACAGTGCCAAGCAGCCTGGACATGTGATTCCTTAAATGTACGTATTTTCAAAAGCAAATCAGTGTGTGTATGAGTGCAGTTGATGACAGCTGAGTCGTGTAAACATATGTGCTTTAAAAATACTAAGTGAAAAGCAATTTAAGATTTGTCTTGGACATGTAGCAGCCTGGAATGAAACCCTTTTTAAATGTTTACTACTACTCCAACATACTGAGACATTTCCTGAAAATGGAAGACGCCTTCGGGCTAATCTAAAGTGTTTTACATTAATGTCAGTCTTTCCTCACTCCTAATGCTCTTTTGCTTCTGCCGGGGGACAGATACTGAGTAAGGGAGACCCAGCTGTCTGTTATCTAGCCAGCATCGATGTGGCTCAGCCCCATGGGAAGGAAGACCTCTGGTCAGCCTGTGTTGATGCACAGGACAGGACCTTACATAATGCTCCCATTATGATACATGGTGTTCTGCGCTAGACTCCACACTCGGGCTGCTATTTATAGCTCAGAGGGCCAGAAGTGGGGTAGGACTGATATACGTGCGGGCTGCTGTCACACAGTGGGGTGGGGGGTCACGGTGGTGACAGAGTCACCGGCTCTCTTCCAAGTAACGGGGTGATTTGATTGGATCTTAGAAGTCGTAATGTTGATTAACATTGCAGTATATTTATTTTACAACCCATCTGCTCACAGCAGAGGCTCCAGGCTGCAATATGTACTGTATGAGAAGTGCTGTAATCATAAGTGCATTAGTATCAGCCAACACTGTACCATGTTGTACTACAAAAAAAAGATGCAGCGGTGTAATAATCCTGTTTAAAGAAATAATATAATACTTTTTATACTGAGTTAACCTGTTAGTGTGCATGAGAAGAATTGCCCACCACCTTATCCCATATTAGCATGGAAAATCTAAGGAAAACATAGGTAGGGAATCACAAGTTCCAATATCTCCCATGGCTTATTTATTATTAATTAATTCAACAAAGTCGTCAGACAATTTTCCTCTGATACCTGAGGGCTTATATAGTGCTTCACATTTTGTTTTGTTTTTCCCATTAAGAACTGCAGTCCTGATTTTCTCCTATAAAAAATTAATTCATTTATTCATTAGCCTTAGCCGCTTATCTGTGCTCGGGTCGTGGGGGGGCTGGAGCCGATCCCAGCTGACGTTGGGCGGCGAGAGGCGGGGTACACCCTGGACAGGTCTCCAGACTATCACAGGGCTGACACATAGAGACAGACAATCACGCTCTCATTCACTCCTACGGGCAATTTAGAGTCACCAATTAAACCTAAGCTGCATGTTTTTGGACTGTGGGAGGAAGCTGGAGGACCAAGTGAGAACCATCGCTGACACGGGGAGAACATGTAAACTCCACACCCTATCAAAACATTTATTGCAAATATTGTCCTCAGGAAGACATTGCAAGCCAAGCTACCATACTGGAGTCCAGTTATGTGCGCAAACCAAATGTTATCCTTCTCCAACCTGCAGTTGTTATTAGGGCTGCCTCAGGCTCGTGTGATCTCTCGGAGAAAACACAGTCTGCAGACCAGACTGTTTATGATAAAGTCTTTGTGCTGTCAGGGAAAGTGTTCGTCCAAAGTTCAGCTTAACCACAAATATGGTGTGGCCTCAAAATTATGAATTTTTTCACATTTCTACCTCGACTCCTGCCTGACGCATAATGTCTAATGCATTCTCATGAAAGGGGTTGGTATGATCTCTTACACAAACGTACAGTATGCTCAGTAGTTTGTAGCATATCTTACCAAATATGACGTTCTTGTGAAACGGTCGCACTATGGGTGTTTTAAATGTGTCATGAACCTTGTCAAATGGAATTACTTGGTTAGATTTAGGAAGTGGCAGAAAAACTATTTAAATCCCTTAAGTAAAAGTACTAATACCACACTGCAGAATGTCTCCACTACAAGTAAAAGTCCCGCATTCAAAACTTACTGAAGTAAAAGTATAAAAGCATCAACATCAAAATATACTTAAAGTATCAAAAGCAAAAGTACTCATGCTGATATTCTAAATATATTTCTGTATTAATATTTCTGATGCATTTATGTAAGCAGCATTTGAATTTGGTCAGATAGGGCTTATCTTAACAGCTTAATATACCGTTGTGAGGTTAAATAATAAAAAATCCTAATCACTTTAAATGTATCATTTTTTGTTATGTTAAATCTCAACCTGAAAAGTAACTAAAACTGTCAGATTAATGTAGTGGAGTAAAAAGTACAATATTTGCCTCAAAATGTAGTGAAGTAGAAGTATAATGTTGCATACAATGGAAATACTCAAGTAAAGTACAAGTACCCCAAAATTGTACTTAAGTACAGTACTTGAGTAAATGTACTTACATTCCACCACTGGATTTAGCCAACAAAAATGCTTCCATAAGGTTAGCAGAAGAGAGAAGATCAGGGTGTGGGATAAACTAGTACTTCAGTACATAACTGCTGGACAGGAACATAGAACATGACGTAGATGGTAATGTATCTACGCAAGAAAGTTAATTTACACGTTAACTTCAGATAACAGCAATAACTTTTTAGTTTCCAAAAGACACAAATACATCACGTTGCGTTCAAGTCCTGTGTTTGTTTGACCCACCCACCAAAAACAGATCTTTTCAGTCTACATATTATTACACCTCATTACCTCCTGTCATAATTATGTGGCTTATCTACAAATTACAGTTTGTTCCTTTGCATAGATATAACTAGGGACGGAGAATGAGAACAGCCTGTAATATGACATCAAAGCAGCAGCACAACATGGAGAACAGTTGCAGGGAGATGTTGAGTAGCGTTTGTTTGGCAAAGCATTGATCTTTGGCTCCGTAAGATAACAGGTCCGAGCCTTTGTAGTCTCTCAATGCTCCACTGGATGTTCGAGTGGATTTTTTTGACATTTCAGATGGCTGAACTAATTTGATTTTGCTTGCAAAGTTACGTAGGTGCTTTTGACTTCCATCGACATCTTATAATCCAGTTTCATGCTGGGTTTTTGTGGCTGTGACATTTTTTTTTTCAAGAGGCCTTTTCTTTCACCACCTTTTGAGTTAGTCACAGTCAGAGCACCATAATATTCACTTTCTCCTCTCTTATTTTGCCTTTCCACCAGAAAAACAAATCTGTATCTAAATTGGTTGAACTGAGCTCAGTGAAATCATTTCAGCCTCAAATCTCCTGACATTCAGGACCAGAAAATGCTGCAAGACGTAGGGGCATAAATGAATTTCTCTCCATTTATGGAGACAAAATGATTACATTTGAATTTTTCCTCTGATGCTCAGAGTGATGCAGTCTGTTGCCAGGGAGGCTACTCCAGCCTGCACACAGCATGCCTGACCAACATGCATAATGACCTCAAGAGATCTCATGATGATGCAGCTCTGATGCACTCAGCAATAACAAGCGCACCTGATGTAAAATCTTTTGTGTCATCTGAATATAAAACACAACAGAACATAAGAGCAAAGGGTTTTTTTTTCTTCTTTATTGTGGTACATAAATTTGGAGTGTAGTCACAACAAACTGTGTGTCACTTTGGCTTAATTAGAAATGTCTCCAGAACAAAACCCTCAGAAATACAAAACATGCATACAGTCTTTCACAAACGGCATATATTAATATCTCACATGCATGTGCCTGAGTCACATCTTATTGTCTGAATGTGCTTAAATTCATAGGGAAATTATTCATCAGCAAGAATTCTGATTATATTTATTATAGGGAATTCACTTACTGCATTTGAAATTTAAAATATTTTGATAATATAATGACTAATCTCTGTTTATTTCAGGTTTACATGTTTGTATATACTGTATCTGCTGTACTATACATTGTTTTTTTAAATTTTAAAGTCAAGATGTAGAATTTACTTAAAATGTGATGGAAACATTTTTTATAATAGTAGTAATGTTTCTACTGCTACTAATAGAATTAATGATAGTAACAATAATGATGACTATAAGTCATACTAGACACAAGACCATAATAAGTGTAATTATTATTATTATTATAACTATTGTTGTTATTTCATTATTATAATTATTGTTGTAACTATTAATATTGTTATTTCATTATTATTATGATTATTATGATTATTATAATGCCTATTATTATAACTATTAATATTGTTGTTTCAGTATTATTGTTGTTGTTGTTATTATTATTATTATGTTATTATAATCAGGTCCACTTACCATTTTTTCATGGTGCTTTCAAGTACATCTCTTTGGAGTTTGTTAAGTTTTTCTGTTTCTTCTGGCATGAATTACACTTATATAATAATAATAATAATAATATGTAAATCATATTTTCATAATAAAGCTGCACTAGTCAGTATTTTTTTATAATTACAATTCAGGTTCAAGAAAAACTGACACGTTTTTCAAATATAATCCAAATATTGTGCAGTGGATGAAAGTGAAGCATCGAGTGATGATGCCCTGTCGCTGCCCACTGACAGTCACATGTGAAGGACACGTCGATACTTCAACTGCCTCTGCCTCTCTGACACAAATGTAAACACCCACATGACCTACACAGACAGCCCGGAGGCAGCACTAAAACACAAACGTTATTTGCACGCTGGTCGGCCGCCACCCACACACACATCCCGCCCATATCTGGGTCATTGTTCAGCGATCATTCA
This sequence comes from Centropristis striata, assembly GCF_030273125.1. Lineage (NCBI taxonomy): Eukaryota > Metazoa > Chordata > Actinopteri > Perciformes > Serranidae > Centropristis > Centropristis striata. The sequence goes on along the minus strand of NC_081524.1, from coordinate 20,797,703 downwards.
TGAAACTCAATCCATGCTGAGGCTTGTGGGTCAGATTAAAGGCTGGTTCCTGTAGGCGGGAAGGCTACGTAGAAGGTGTGAGCAATGTAAAGGTTACATCGAGGTGGGCTGGTAAATGAATTGAAGATATTAGGTTTGTTCCAGGAAGCAGCATGCTTATATAGCGAAAGCCTTTTTATCCTCACAGCCTCGTCGGAAAAGGCAGAGCAGCAGGGCAGAAACTGTTATTGAGTAACCTTTATGTCTCATGCAGAAGGGTTTTCCTGTGAACATATGCTATCTACAAAGCTAGACAGTTGTGAAGAGAAAACATATAAAACAATAAACTTATTCAGTGTAGTTCAAGCTCAGTTATGGCAAATTATGATGGAAAAACTATGTTGTGTTTGCATCAGGGAATGGAGTCAGGCTAACCAAATCTATCTTGGATTTTTTGATCGTTGTTTGTCTCCTATCATAGTCAACATGAGTTATGTTTAACAGTAAAGATGAACTTGTCATAACCTTAAATATGTAAAAAGAAGACATCTTTCAGATAATCGCATTGCAGTGTTTGGAGTGCCACAGGGCTCAGTACTTGGTACATTACTATTTATTGTTTACATGTCGTCTCATGGTGATTTTATGACTATACGAACTAAAAAGACCAACTCATATGCTGATTACACTAAGTTATTTATACTCAACAGTGTCTCATCTTGTTTTTCATATGGTACATCAATAACTGATGGAACTTATGTGAAGTGTATATAGTGATGCATTTGAAATTTGAGTAAACTCAAATTATATCACTAGTGTGGATGGACATGGTAGATACATACATGTCATAGATTGAAAACTAAGATCAGAGAAAAATTGTTAATAATGTAAACATGTCATGTCTTGTGCTTAAAGCGGTTTCAATATTTATCCAAGGCCATACTATCTCCTTAACCTTAACTGAGAGCTGCAAGTGGCTAAACATAAACATCTTAACCATGCTAAGTTGCTATGAGCTTTACAGCTTCAATAATTAAAAATGATGTCATATTATGCTGAGAAAAAATGTGATTTGGCTGGCATTATGTTTGTCTGTTAACAGTATGGATGTACACATATGCACTGTGAATTTAAATGTATTGTGCTGTTATAATTATTTGTTTTTTATTAACTTGTTTTCTGCTGTATTGATATATTTGTTCATGTGAGCTGTGCTGAAAATCTGCTTCTTTTCAAAGAAGCACTGGCTTCTAAAATGCTGTTGCATTCTTATTTCTTTGCTTTTTCGTGCCTGTATGATCATTCTGCAGATTTCTAACATCTCACGTGTTGGTGCTGTGGCTCTAACCCCTGAATTCATTACTATTGATTGCTTCCAGTGAGGCCACCTAAGAATCTGAGCTCGTATCGACATGTCGACTCATCATGCATCTCTGTGGATAAGAGTGTCAGATAAGCCCCAAAATGTCAATGGCACTGTTCGGAAAACTAATGATGGATGATGACCACATTTTGCATTAAGAAGCTTAACCTTCATTGGTAAACACAATTATTCAAAACAAAAGGATATTTTAGCCCTCTCATTTCTTTGTGTCCCCAGAGAACAAAATAAAAAAATTGGTCACAAAAAACTCACCTCTTGTCCCCCTGCATCATCTTCATCTTGTTTCTCTATTTTTTCCCGTTTATTATTTTTCCTTCTCCCTCTCTCTCTGCTTCAACCCCCATCCCCTCCTCCCTCCCTGTCTTAATCTTTTTCTTTTTCCCGCCTTCTCTCAGCTCCTCTGGAGAGGGTATCCCACAGGTTGCTGCACTTACCGCCTGTCGTGTTGAATGCTAATGTGGCCGGCTGATGCGTGCCTCAGTGACCGAAGCAGAGATGGCTTGAAAGGAGGTGGGGGAGTAGTAGTGGGAGAGATGAGAATGAAAGAAAGAGAAAAAGAAAGACGGAGAGAAAGCAGGAGAGCATAGGACCTCAGGGCTTTTTTTTCAGGGGAGGGAGGGGAAGGTGAGGAGTGGAGCTGTTGAGGGGAGGGATGGAGGGATGTGACGTGAGTGAGCGGGAGTATGGAAACTGATCATTGCAGGCAGAGCAGTGTTGGATAATTCTGCTCTCTCTCTCTCTCTCTCTCTCCCCCCACTCCACATCCCCGGCGATGCTGCTCTGACCAGACCCTGCCAGAGAAAAACAAACACATACTCATACACTATCATGCAGCGGAGAGGGCTGCTGCTGCTCCTTCCTCTCCTCTCTTTCATACACAGACACTCCATCTAATTACAAACACCCGCTCCTGCCTTGACAGAAGACCTAGAGGAGGATACGGCAGGAATGTGCCTGAGGAGCTTCATCTGAAAACATCTGCCCGGAGGACTCCTCCCCATCTCACCCATCTCCTGGTGATTAACTCCAGCTCTGCAGCAGGTGAGCTTCATGTTGATAGCACATCTCATTCATGGTGCCGTATGTCGCAGTGGCCACTACCTTCTGTATCTGTGTGTCATGGCATCAGCGTAGATCTGGTGTCAGCAGGGCGCATAGCGCACGGATCCACGCTGAATATCTACACTGCATCACTGGAGCACAGTCAAGCTGATCTGATGACATTTGTGGAAATGGATTTTGATTGTTGAAAGGATGCCAGCCAAGTGTTATGTGAGGATGCACTGCAGTTAGGCAACACCGGAATAAGAGAGAGAGAGGATGATTACAGTGCAGTGCACAGCAGGAATATACCGCACACATCAGTATATTACAGATTCTATCACTGTGTTGGGATTTGACTCATTGGAGATTGAAGATGAATAACAAGATTCTTTTTTTTTTGCTGTCAGTGCGAAACATTAAATGAGACCTTGCAGAGCATTTTCTAGTTCCAGCTCCAGCGGCAGATCAAAGTTTATGCGAGGGAGGCTGATTCCCACGCACCCAGCGTGTTCCCACAGAAACACTGGTGGCTGCACATTGTGTTGACTGTTGCTTTCCCTTTTATTGTGTACTCTATATAATAATAATGATGCTCCCTTAATAATTTACACAGCCTTTGCCCATGCAATTGCCCCTTTCATTCAATGGGTTCTTAAAGGTAAAAATGTGGTACCACATGGGAAGTTCCTGCATGCACACGTATTCATGCATGGATACACACACACACACACACACACCTGCATAAACACAGGCACACATAGCCACGAGTCAGAACAGAATTACACATTTATACCTCACAAAAACCACAGCGGTGTGTACTGTTTAAACACCTACATGCAAATGCACACATCCATCCTCCGCATGAATGAACATGTCCACTTGTTGATCCACAGTTTCAGTAATTGGGGCAGATGCTTCACTGGCTGATGTACCGCACACACACACACACACACACACACACACACACACATACACACAAAGATGTCTGAGTGACATCTACACAAACATACAATTATGTGCAGGGAAAGCAAGGTCATATAAATCTCAACGTCCATGATGTTGCACTAATCAGTACAGCAACATATAATGTTGACATCAGGTTGACACTTGGCGTTTATTAAATGCATGTTCTCCACCCTTCGAAAAGGATGGAGGGCCCTCCTGCACAACACCCACAAGCAGCAAACAGCACGATTCTGTCTTAAACAGTTGCATCCAACCCTAAAATATTTTGTTTCTCCACGGTGGTTTAAATGCTGCTTTAATAGTTGTAATTGCTGTTCTAGCAGGAACACTTACGACTTCTAATTTACCTCCAGTGAAACACTCGATGTTGGACTCGGTTCAAAAACACCAGCCTGCAAAAAGGCGTTATAGCTTGAACTCGATTGTGTTGCCATCATAGCAACCAGTCAGGCTGATGCAAGGTCATTTGCAAAGCAGCACCAACACAGCTTTGAATGCCCAAATTAGGCTTTTATTTTCACACCAAGCACCCTTCCACTCCCCTTCAACTTGTTGCAAATACTTCATGATTTCTCACTCCGAGCCCATCAGTAGTGCTGACAGTAAATTTAGTTTTTATTTCATATCAGAGTCATTTTCAAGAGTTAGAGAAGAATAAAAGGGTGACCGGACATGCATTTTCCGGATGTTGCATCGACATTTCTAATGGGACTTTATGTTGTTTAATAGAGCGTAGCACTAATAAAAGGCTTTCTAGGTTGGGGGTTTAATTCTCACTAGGGCAATCTGTGAGGTTTTTTAATTAAACAAATCCAATAAATCAACAAGTCCTCCAGCCCCCACACAACCACATATGTTGTTTACACAAGCTCGTACCTAAACACAACCGTTTTAAAAACTTGGTTATTATTGTGAAAATGTGACAGTCTGGTTAGGTTTAGGCAACAAAACTATTTGGATAGGTTTAGGAAAAGATCATGGGTTGTGCTAAAATAGGTATGTTTGTTAAATTACTCAACTTCTGTACATAAGTATGTTACATGCTCACCCACATGATGTAAAACTTGAAGTGCTTACTTTAGATATATAACTTTTGGTTTAACTCAGGACACAGACTGTGGTCTCCTGGGTCAAATACCATTTTTTGTCAAGCCGTCCCTCCACCCAGACAATCCTCTCTCAATGGACTTTGTTGCTCTATATACTTCATCACCTGCCTTCCTCGCTTATTCCCATAAAGAGGTTGCTTCCTAACAATACATGTAATATATGCCTTTTGGGGGGGGAGTTCAGTCTCAAATAAACACTTAAACACACACAATTTTTTTTTTTTACTTAATAGAGCTACATAATGCAAAGTAAATAAATAGTCAATAAACACTATGTTAATGTTGGACTTTGTTGTAAGCTAATGATAGACTGTTACTGTAGCACACTAAACAGTTAAAAAAATCAATTTAATGAATGATAAACGTTTTAGTTGGTCTCTCTTAACGGTTCCATCGTTAAATCTTTCTTTTTAAACACTCCCTATAATGTGATTTGAACTTTACTGGTAACATTTGTTTCTATCTATAAAAATCAGTTTCTAATTATGGTGGAGTCTGTACTTTGGCTTCATCCTACACTGGCAGACAAACATGAATGTCAATTCCTGAAATGTCAAGTCCTTGCAACAACTCTGAAAAACATGGCGTTCAATAGACAAAGGGACATTTTGGCTGTCATTTTGCCGGGTGTTGAGATGACAGCTGAAGAAAGAAGAGCAGCCAGGGAAACCGGGGGAAATACGACATATCAGTGTTACGGGAACTGAAACAAAATGACATTTTGATATATCTGAATATGTTTATGTATCTACAGTATTTCTGACCTTTAGCAATGCGGAAACCGATAAAGCCTCTAACTGCAAACAAGCATCTCCGGCTCCAATTCAGCCGCATATTCGCATTTAACTTGCTTTGTCATTTTCACAGCCATTAAGTAATAAGAGATGTCTGAGGCTGGTAATGGGCCAGGTGATCTGATGTCTGTTGTTGTTTTTTTCAGCGTGTGACGTCCCGCTGTGTGTTGCTGCCCGGGGAATGCTCGGCGGACGGAGAGAAGAGGTCTGAAACACAATGAGCATCCAGGACAAATGGGTCACACTGACCCCAGCTGAATTCGCCCTGCTCCAAGAATACACCCAGTGTGAGTAGGAGAGGTACTCTGTGTTTGTGTCTGACTGTGATAAGGAGAGTCTGTATTTTTCTAGGTGTCTCTCTGTACATGTGCGATCCTGTTCACGGAGAACAAGTCATTTTCCAGGTGACATGACACTCCCACGCAGCCATTAACGGTTCTCTGCCGCAAGTCAACATCTGCCACTTGCGCTGTTCAACTTTTACTTTTTTAGTTCTTTAACAGGTACATCTCAGAAAAGAACAGAACAGAATATAAAATGTCAGGGATTTGTGCTGCCATCTTTGCCTTCTTTATTCTTATAGCTGCACTAATCAACATTTTTATATTAACGATTGATGTAGTGACAAACCTGCAGACAGCTTTCACTCAAATCTGCAGTTTGTCTCAGCTACATGGAGCTTCTATGGAGATTATTCAGCTCAGTGTTTTGGCCCCTTCACTCTTTTTGCGGATTTGTCCTGTTTCCAGAAGCAGCAGTTAACTTTTTCCAACTACAAAAAAGCTCCTATAAACCCATTTTATGCTACCTGCCCAGCCCCCAATCTTGATAAAACCATCATCTGACATGATTTAGCCTCTGGGGGCAAGGGCTGATATTTCAGGGGAGACATCTACAAATGGATAGTTTCACATGTAGCCAGTGTTGCTAAGTTGGCTGAGTTACTGAAAAGCTAATAGTCTTAAGACGACTGCCGGTGGGTTTTGAGAATGTATTACGGCCAATGCATTCTGCCTCTTTTGCTTTCTACATAAAATACTGTTATGTTATGCAATACTGTTTGGACTAGAAACAGCAACCAGAATGCTTCTGATATCAAAATATGATCCTACATTCTTATGCACGATCTGGTTACAGAGATTGGTGAGCCTCAAACAGCAGACAGACAAAGTAAGCGACTACCTGGTGAATGAATAGAGCATCACACACCTAGAGAGACAAATGTTTCCCTCTGGAAACAGGGCAAATTTTTGACAACATGATATGCTGTTTGTGAGTAGCCAGAAAAGTCAAATAATGCAGGTTTAATACCGGGTTGTGTCTCTCAGTGTGAGTCCTCATACATACAGATACAATCATACGTCTCAGTTTTCAACTAAAACCAATGAGAGGTCTGGGTGAATTTGGAGTTGTATGCATGCATGTTACTCGCTTGTCGATTGTGGCATGCTTCATGATCTTTACACATCACATGTAAACAGGTAAACATCTTCCGTTAACACCTGACAGTCGCTCGTGCTTCTCCATGACCCCCTTGACCATCCCTTACTTTCTGTCATGTGACAGCTGTCATGATATTTCCTAATTTTTCTCCAGTCCTATAACACCTCAGGACTTTAGGCGCTGCAGTGGGAGATCCTTTTTTTTCATTTTGATTATATTTCACTTGTTGGTGATTCAAAAATAATGACGTGAAACAGGTAGCAGTTATGTGGAACATTAATTATGCTATGATGAAATATTATCATGAACAGGTGTTATTCATCAAGTAGAAACTAGATTTTTAGGACCGTTAAGAGGTTTTGTTGAATCTGATTTGGACAAGGCAAAAGAGAAAACCTCTTTATTACCTAAGAGCTTTAGGATATAGAAAGATAGATCACTGAAAAAGTTCCATGATTTAAAAATTTGCATTATCTATTATGTTAGTTAGGTGAATTTGCTGCTGTTTTCATTGTTGCTATTACCTTTTTGGTGACTATTGTGTGAATCACAGATAAAAGATTTATTGTGAAAGAGTTCAAACTGAAATTGACTTTTTGCTAGCAGGATAAGGATAGAATAGATATTCAGAATAAAACAAATGGCTCATTTTAATGCATTGTCTTTGTGAGGTTCTGCTGTCCTTGTACTGTTTACCACACAGCAATTCCAATTATCATAACTTGATCACAGTCGGGGCAAATAGACAAATTGGTCTTTTTTTACATGTTTTTGTTTGTCAGAGTTGAGTTGGATGAGAAGACTGACAGCATAGCACAGACTGCAGGTAGTGTAAACTCATAGTCTCTCTCTGCAGCCACAGTGATTCAATGTATTATTATTTTCCCTGTATTCGTGACTCCGAATTTTGAAATGAACATTTTCTGCCTTAAATATTTAGTAAAGACTAAAATGCAGATAATACGCTTCAGCAGTGACACCAATTTCTTTAAAAATGTTAGTGTTGTCCCCTCCTGGCACACAGCGTCTAAGCAGAAGTATCCTTTATGTTCATTGTGTAATTGGATAATTTCTGATGGATCATGTTGTGATAGCAAGCAAAGGGCGCCCCCTCTGCGGTTTAGTTACTCTTTAAGGAATTGGGTATTTCTGTGTGAAGTCAAGGAGAAATATTGAAAAGAAGTCTGAAGAACCTCTTGGATGTCACTTTTTGACACACTGGGTAGCCTCATCTGATGCTCCATGGTCGCAGTCAAACCTGGTTAACATTGTGACTTCTATGATAAACTTTTAGACTAAACACATTAAATCAATCTGTCTCTTGAAATACACTGAGATGAAATCCATATCAATCCTGTCATCTTATGTCTGGTAGGAAAGCAAAACATATTTGAAAATGTTCTAACTTGATGCAAATTTTCACTTCATCAATATGGATTTTTGGAACGTTGACATGAGTTTGATTTCTGCTTTCATAAATCCAATAATCCTCCTCATAAATAAGACATAAATTCTCTCTGATAGCATCGATTCTCCGATTCAACAATAACAAAAGAGTGTCCCTCTGTCTGCCGTGATGAGATTTGTATCTGTATGAGTTAATTCACTGTGGTTAATCTCAAACATCCCTTCTCCATCTAATGATAAAATTCTGATGTTGTAATTGCATACTGCATGTAGGAAGCTCAAGCTGCTGAAGCATTTAATCTGCGTGCCGCCGCTTTAGCTCTGAATGATTCATTCGCAACCCAACAAATGGCTCCCCTGCTCACCAGACTGTGCTCTGGATGCCTGGAGTTTATGTTACGCTCCAAGATGTTGACACATTTAATCATTTGAAATGGTACCAGGGATGGAAAATATGACGATACCTGGCAGGCTGACTGCGGGATGCTGTGCACCACCCACACATAGTTTTGGACAGACTTTGAAAGTACAAGTCACAGTAAATCGTCTGTCGGCAGGCAAACAATGGAACTAACTGTGGACAAGAAATGGAGTCATTAGGTGTCCAACTTTTTTTTTTTAGATCCTAAGTGCTTTTTGTAACAGGGTCGACACAGTGGTGGAATATATTTCAGAGCTATTTTCAGTGTCAAACACAACATCTTGGAGGCATTTAAAACTGCAGCACCAAGTATGAATGTTAATAATTAATGCTTTTCACCCAGGATCTCTTGTTCCACTGTTTCACTTGGTAATGACATTTCTCCCTTTAATTGCTTTGTGCCTAGTGACAACATTGTTCCTTACTCCAAGGAGCTCCCCTGCTCCCTCTACTAGATACTACACTCAAGAGCCAATCAGGTTCTGGGGTTTTTTTATGGGTTGTTTTTTTTTTTGCAAATGGGTGTTTGAGTTTGTTGAATCAAACAAGAAAAACACAAGTCTTAACAACGTAGCTTGAAATAAAAACTGGGTGGGAATAAAAGGGAAAGTGAAGATGGAACTGAAGTGTCTTGGTGTGTGTGCACATCTGCGTGCAGGCGAGTGTGCACGCTAGACAGATTTGGATAATCATGTTTCCACGAGCTCCGGGCGACTCTTTGTGCACTGTGCAGCTACAGGTTATAAAATATCCCATTCTCTGAGCAGCAACAAAGGGCATCACATTGCCTCACCTTCCCTCCTCATCCCGCCCTTCATCTAGCTTCCCGCTGTATCTCTCCCTTCCTTCTCATTAAAGGAGAGCTATGCACACTTTCATAACATTTTAATAGCTGTGCGCCGAGTCAGGCACAACATCTCACTCACAACAATTAGAGTTCCTCTGTATCGGATATAAATGCTAATGTGCAGAGTGCTACTTTATACAGAGGGAAAATTCTTTTACATTTAAAGGTAAACAAGGTCCTCAGTGTGTTTATGAACAAAAATAAAACATGCCCTCTGATTACTGTGTGCCACACAATGGTTAAATCATTAGCCTGATTGAGAAAATACATTGTAATTCAGCAGTGCCTGGTGAATGTGACAGGCAATCAGTCGGATACATAATCACTCTGCTTTGTAATGGTTTTGTGAGGAGGGCATGCTAATAAAGGTGGTCAATAATGATGACACACACTCACAGTCCAATGTGAAGCAATTATTTCTAGTCACTGTCGGTAAAATGCATCCTGAGAAAAAAAATCAAAGGTCTAAAGCCATTAGTACAGGAGACGCAATGTTATAACCAACAAAAAGCTGTTAAGAGGAGCTCAAATTCACATTTAAATGGATGCAGAACATCATCCATTGTTAACCTTTGCACAATAAACCACAGATACATCTGGTAATTGTGGGGGATATTTGGCTTAAAATCGGATGAAAAATGAATCAATGTTGTATTTACTCAGTCTGAGAGAACACGTAATATTTATGATACAGTTTCATCAAGCTGAACTGATTTTGAAAAGAAAAATCCAGTGACAACACTTTCCTTTCTGAACCCCCAACACACCTGCTGATTATCAATCAGTGACGTGCTGGGCAGTTTGAGAATCAGCAACTTTACCTCAGGGTCCCTGGCTGCTCTGTTTATATAATGGCAGGTTGAAGTTTCTCTGTTTGGGAAGCAGACGTCATTTTACCAACTGTAAAAGTAATTAAACCTGTGAAGAGGTAAGAGACACGGCAGCTAATATGAAGCACTAACTAACACAGGTAGTGAGAGATGAACCAGGCCCTCCAGTGCATGTGAGAAAAAGGTGCTTCTAATTAACTTCTGTTACATTTAGAATCTGTGGCGCAGCAAATTGATTTAACAGCAGGGCTCATAAACGCTCTGTAGCATGCAGTAATTATCACAGCAAATCTCTGACTGATCAAGTTATTTTTGTGTTTTACAGGGTGCTAAAACTGTGCCCTATTTTCTCAAAAAAAATTAACAGTAATATGCTTAATAGATTTGGTTTAAAACTAAAGGAGAGTGAATGTTGAACTAATATGCTAATGCTTTGTATCTGCTAAATGTGCTGGTCAACAGGTGTACCATCATTAAAACATGATAATCTGTCACTGTTGTGTTTGTATCGTGTTTCTGTTGTCCCCACATTAAAAAAGCTAGCTAATTTTAGGTGTTAGCTGACCCAAAATTAGCTTCATTGCAGCTAGTTGTTGACCTAGAATTTCCAACTTTTTTCTATTCAAACATGTGACATACATTCGCCAGTATGGTCACATTATTTCACTCAATATGTTTCATAGATTTGTTTAAAACCAGCTAGCTAAAAAGGAGAGTGAATGTTGAATTTGTATTCCTCAGGTGGGCGGAAACAGACTCCAAATGAATGCTTATACTTTGAATCTGCTAAATGTGCTGGCTGACAAGTTCACCATGTTTTATCACTGTCACTGTTGTGTTTATAGATTGTTTCTGTAGTCCCCACATTAAAAAAGTAAAAGAAAATCAATTGCAGGTTTAAACATTCTGCTTATTCAAGGTAACACTGGCAACATTACTGCAAGTCTCGACAAAATCAGTGTTTCAAATTACCCTTATTATGTATCTAAAACAGGTTGAAGTTGCTGTGGTAAATTTTTAGAGTTACTTACCATGAGTTAAGCAGTGTGTAAGCAGTGTAAACTGGCCCATTTTTGAATTATCTTGCGAGTTGGGCGGAGTCAGCTTTGCCAAAATGGCGACTGTGGGAACGCCCACAAAGATTCATTTGCGTTCTTCAGAACCCAATGGGTGACCTCACGGAGGCTAGTTTAAAGTTTAAACTCTTGCTTGGTTATAATAATTGATATGTTTAGATAAACATTTTTCACCAATATGGTCACATTATTTAAATCAATATGTTTCATAGATTTGTCGAAAACCATGTAGCTTCAAAGGAAAGTGAAATGTTGAATTTATACTCATCAAGTTGCCAGAAACATGACTGATGCTTTGTATCTGCTAAATGTGTTGCTAAGTTCACCATTTTTAAAAAGATGACATCATGTCACTATTGTATTTTCTGCAACTTGTTCCAGATGTCCCCAAATTATCAAAATAAAAAGCAGTTTAAACTTTTGCTTGGTTGGTAAACTAATCTTGGCTAGCTGGCCCAAGTTTAAATTAGCTTCATAGCTATAGTTAGCGAGCTATACTGACTTCTAAAATCATAAATATCCTCATTATGTTGGTGTTTTTATGTTAAGATCAACATGTTGGGCAGTACTTATATTTGCTTTCTTTCAGAGAGTGAAATGAGCCAGAGTTTGTTTTTTTTGCAGTTGGGCATGTGCAGAACGAATTGGGAACAGGAATAATGCTACATCATCACATAATGCTAGCTTGGTTAGCAAGGGAAAGTTGTACCTATTTATGAACAACTCTGCTAAGAGTGTCTTTTAGTCCAATCGAACACATGAACATTTCTAAGCAACCAAAATGTTCCAGTTAACATTGATGAGGGGAAAACAAACTGTGAAAGAGTCAAATTTGTCAGACGAAAACACACATTGCAGTGTGGTAGGGACCTGTCAATCATACGGTAGTTGGTAGAACCCCCCAAGGTAGTTTTGGCGGGGTTCGTCTCCCTGCAGACATCATATATAATCCTATCAGAGTGTATGCAGCTTCTACAGCTCTTACAGGTGCTGACAAAGTCCAGAAAATTGCATGTTTACATGAATCAAACTACTGTAAATTAATGTTTAATATGAAATATATACTTCATGTGAGATGGGCCAAATACTCGAAACATAAACAGATCACAAATACAATAACTTGTCCTTATTAATTTCAGACTCAACCAAGAAGCTGAAGGATGTGCTGCAGGAGTTCCATGGAGATGGTGTGTTGGCTAAATACAATCCAGAGGAGGTATGCACAGTTTATACTTTATTACAAATCAGATATAATCCATAACTTTGCAAAAAAGTTAGATTTTGCACACATAGCTGCAGATGTCTGAGCATAAAACAGTGTTTATTATTTCATATATATTTGATTATGTAGTATGAACATTTCTAATACCTCTGCATTACTTTTTTTTTTTACCCTTTTGCTTGTTTTTTAAGGAATATGCAACCTGCCATTTTAGCATGAAAAATGATTGTATATCACCATATTAGTAACAACAACCAAAGTTGGAATTTTGTATTAACTTAGGTTTTGGAGAAAAAAAAATGTTTCACTACACATTAAATTCTTCAAATTAACACACAAATTTAAAAAAGAGTTATCTATATGTTTTTTGGTGAAAGGGAGTACACCAGGAGCCACAATGCATGCATTAATATTTGTTGTATTACCCTTGATGTACTAGCAGTTACTGCAGAGAACTAGAAAATCTGCACCTGCAAAGAAATCCCCAGTAGTTTTTACATGCACAGGTGTAATATGGGCTTTTAGCACGTTTTAAATGTGATAACTGCATAATGCATACGTGAACATGTTGGGTTTCTTTCTTTCTACAATGCTGCCACTTCAGAAGCAGGACATCCTCAGCCAGGTAACTGCTATCTCTCTTTTCTGTCCCTCATTTATTTTTGATGTGTTTTGCCGAGTGCACATATATTTTCTTTGATGTAAAACTAAATGCCCTTGTGCAGTGATGAAGCAGCAACAACAACACATATATTGTAGTGCATGAGCAATAAATTCAAAGGCATTCATGGAGGATATGAGTCCTTTTTGCAGGGAAGTATTACTCATCTAAAATGTGTTCCATGAACTGTGTAAAGACGACATTAACAACTCGCACACAAACAAAGACAGCACATAATCTGAATGCAAAGATAAAAGCTCAAAAAACACTGGAACCATTTTAAAATAGATCTTCACCGCCCACAGCACAAACACTTGAGACATCTCTCTGAGTGAAGAAATCTGTAACGTGACACATTTTTGCAAAAACCACAGACCCCCCCACCCCCACTCAACTCCCCATAAAAATGAAGCATACCACTATACTCTCTTCATATTGAAAATCATCAGTTTCCTGCAGCCTGCCATGACGAACAACATGCTCTATTTCTGTCTTGTTTCTTTTAGGAGATTGACTTTGAGGGCTTCAAGGTCTTCATGCAGACGTTCCTGGAGAGCGAACTCCCCGAAGAGTTCTGTCAACACCTCTTCATGACGTTCAGCAACAAGGGACCCAAGCCCAGTCCCTCATCTTCTGACAAGCCCCGAGTCTCTGGTAAGTGTAGAAAGGAAGTCTTTACCATAACAAACCCTCGCATTGTAAACACAGCATGTTGTGTTTTGCAGCTACTGATATGCAAAAGAAATCATTGCAGCTTTTGTTGCTAAGGTTCAGCCGATCTGTATTCAGTTCCCTCGCTGCTTTCCCTCAGTGACTCATTTTTAAGATGCTTCTTTACTTTCTTTGCTGAATCATTTCTGTTTTATTTATCTGTTTTTGTGCCATTAGATAACAGATACCCTGCCAAGTTCAGCTGGGTGGCACACAATGTAAATTGTAGTGTAGCTGCTGCCAATTGTCTTGGCTACGGTTTTGTTTGTTTTCAGCATTTTTACTAATATCTCATTCTGGCATGGCATCAGTTACTGATATTAAAGCCCACATTCCCCTACACTGCTTCACACTGCTTTCAATGCCTAAAATCTCAGGTGAATAACAATGTTATATGTAGCAACGTCATCCTCCAGAAACCTACGTCACATCTCATGGAGGAAAAGGTTTAATTCCGGCCTAGAAAAGTAATTTTTCAACGCTCAAACATGCATACTTTGACCAAAATGTGACTGCTTGGATTTGAATACATACGAAACACTACTGGGAAGCTACAGAATGATATAAACTAATGGACCTGCTCTTTAATTTGACCAGTGATGTAATGTTTTCATAAATTAGCATCCTCTTTGACACTTGCTGTGTTTCAGGCTTTAAGAGCTTCTTCCACTTCTTCCAGTGTCTGATGAAAGCACATATAATTAGCGCTCATATAATAAGTATTTTTGCATGAATTGCAGATGACTTTGGAAATAGGACACGAAACAAAATTATCATATCTCACAGCCACAGAAAACTAAATCTTGGAGGGGAGGCATCCTCAAATACCTTTAAAAAAAAACAACGACAAATATTTATATGAAGCTGAATGAAAATAGATAATGCCTGTGGGTAACACTATATAATCAACACCAACAATATATGGTTAATTTAAAGGTAATTCAACTTTAGTTAATAGTTATTTTACTGTTGACAAACAGTTAAATGATAATTAATGATGCATACTATTTATTAGTAATGCTGTAATTAATGTTTGTTTTTGCACACATTTTAAAATCTTATATAGTATATTAAAATTACTTGTAAACTGACTTATTATAAAGTTGCTGCTAATGATTGTAATACCTTATTTTATTTTATAAATACTCTGTAAAGCATTAATGCTTTATTTAGACCAATATTATCGGTGCACAAATAATCACGTTTTTGTATTATAGATAACCATTAAAATATTTAACAGAGCCATATAAATGTAACTTAAAGGTATATGGACCACTTAGTAATCATTTACTAATTATTGTAAAAGCATTAGGTGCAACCATCCAGATACTTTTTTATGATTTACAAAACAAATGTTAACCACAAATAAATTATTAGGTATTTAAATGACGTTTAAAGATGCTTTACAAAGTATTTATTTACCCATTATTTAGACTAATATAATCATCAGTTGCAACTTTATAATAGCAATCCAAATAATGTTTATAAATAGTTTACTGATAATTTCGTAATTATTAACAAATGCTTAATATAAGATATAAAATGTTCTGATGCGTACAGCAATAAACTGGTAACACAGAGAATAGCATTACTAGTACTAGTAAACCTTATTAATTATAATTGCATTGTTTGTTAACAGTAAAATTCGAAAGAGGATTTGGGCCAGGGAGGAGAAAAAAATAGTGAGAGAAAGGGAAAAATGAATTATGCACTTTGAGAAAAAAGTCGAAACAACGAGAATAACTTTTAAATTGGTAAAGTAGAATGCAAGCTACAACCTGATATGTTATTTACTCAATATGTCTAAAAAATTCACATATATGACATAAAAGCAGATTTTTCCAAAACAATAGTCATAGTAGCTACCATCAAGAATAGCTCATCTGTGTGTTGGAGGATTTGAGTTCCACTACACCCTTAATTGCTCATTTTAAAATCAGGTTGTAGCTTGCAGTCTACCTAACTGTTTGTATAGACGCCGTATCTCTGAAAACAATGTTCCTCTAATGACTTATTGACACGGGATCAACCAATCTGTGAATATCTTTCCAACTTTACAGAACTCGAAAAGTTGACTTTATTCTCATCATTTTGACTTTTTGTCTCTATTATGTCACGATTCCTTCTCTCATTATTTTTTTCTCCTACTGGGCCCTACTACTTCTGTAGTTAAACAACAATAATGAAAGTTTGATGAACTAGCAATAACAAATAAGTAGGTAAGTAAGTAATAAGTCACCTGAGTCATGAAACTGTGAGACTGACCATTGACGGAGATGCAATCAACTGATCCAACACATTTTTATAACTGTTTCCTGCCAACACAATAATTCTGTGTAGTTTTTACTCGTTAGGCTGATATGTGCTTAATGAGCTAAAATTTAGGATAGTGTACAAACAACCTGTAGTTCTGAATAGATGCTGATATCCAGTAAAATGATGGAATTACCTCTAAATGGGTTTCTTTGCCTGCATTTACCCCACAGCTGCTGCAGCAGAACGAGACCTGTCATTAAAAAGGAGGATATTATAAAATAAAATAATGTTCCCCAGTTGCAGGCAGCATTCGGAGGCTGGAAATTGTAGAAAATTTCCCCGGTGCATGGAGTAGCACTGAGGCACATTTTCAGTGAAAAGTGAAGTTGCCAAAGTCCAACTGTAAATCTATAAATGCAGCAGGGGATTCCCACGCTGGCATCATTTCAAACCAAAGAACAGGTTGTTAACCTTATATTAAAAGAGTACTTGACCTGCAGAGTAGCACTACATAAACTATAAGCTGGAGCCCATTTATTTATCATCATAAAGCCAAGTATGTAATGCATTTACTAATCCCTCGGTTGCACTTTTAAGGTAAGACAAGCACTGGTCAATAATGGGATTTTAAGCTGTTTTTAAGCGAGTGGAAAGAAAACATCCAAATACACATTTAGGTTTTTATTATACTGCACTTGCTCTTTCATTCGCCAAAGTTAGCTTATGATAATTCCTCATTTGCATATTTAGAAAATAATTGTCTTTATGTAAGTGATTAACTGGGAGTTTCATGGTTAAATCTGATGGTTAAAATTGTTCTTTTAACCCGAAATGTCTTGCAAAATCTGTTGAATTTTATAATGCATCTCTGAGCCCAAAATCTCCTCTTCAGTAGCACCTAAACCAAACTTTCCAGTTTTCTTCCATCATTTCATTTCTATTTATATTCCGAGGGGTTTACTCATTCATGATTCAAAGCCTGATTCATGGGACATTTTAGTCCTGAAAACATGACTTTCTGACTGATGACAGTATTTTCTGATTTACGGAGAAAAAGAAAACAGGTATCCAAAATGATCTCCATAAAAACCTTTAACTCTAATATGTCAACAAAATGAAACAAAAACTTGAAACTATAAAATTGTATGCAAATAAGCACACATTTAATAAGATAATACATAGTTTGCATATTTAAATATACAATTAAAAAAAACTTGTGATACAATTAAAAAAACTGCCTTAATAAAAGCATTCAACAGGGGAAGTTTCATGTTGATATCTATTATCGCTTCATTAGAAATGCAGTGTCTCCCCTTAAAACAATTTGACTCACTAAACTTCAAAATTCATACATATACAACACATATAAAGGTTTTGCACATATTCTGCTCATTCTTGTTAATTTCACAAAACAGTTTAATGTCAGACTAAAAGCCATAAAGTCTAATGAGTAGATAAAAACATGGGTAAACTAAGGACATATCCTTGCGTGATCCTTCCTTTTGGTAGCAGTTTCCCTCCTGTGCATTCAATATTTAATGCACATTGTTTGCCCCACTTAGCTCATTGGGCATATGAGGAGCTGAATCAGTGCGGCCTGCTGTTTGTCGTGTGTTGATTAGGCCTCATTGATCCGCCTGTTAACAGTAAATCCTCCCACGGACCCAGATAGAAGAAGTCCGTCCACTCTAAACTGCCGTCTGCACACAGGATCCTGTTTTAATAGCGCTATTAAAGGGTTTATTTCCCCATACAAGGACTTTAAGAAGCAAACAGCATAATTACTTGCCTGAAAGAGGAGTTTATGGCTACTGTAGCTGGATGTGTACACTGGCTGTATGAATAAATTACCATAGTGGAGCTCTTTGGTGAGAGTACTGGAGGAATGAGGTTCATTAATGTGCCTTCAGTGTGTAGTGTAGTGCAAAGTTTTCTTGCTTGTACCATCTCATAAATTAGAATTAACCGCGCAGGGTTAATGGTCTCCTCCCAGTTAAACGTGCCCGGTATACCAACATAAAGAAGAAACAGCTCTACTTAAAGCTCCTTCTAGTAGTCTGAGCTCGGCCCATGTTTCTGAGGGTTAAGATTCTCGACCATCCTCCCACATTTTGGCAACTTGTCATTCATTATCACACTACTGAACGGGCGTTTACCAGCACTTATTATCCATAATTATCAGCAGTGGTGAAAGAAGTATTCAGATCCTTTACTGAAGTGAAAGTACTAATGCCACACTGTGAAATGACTCCACTACAAGTTAAAGTCCTGCATTCATAACTTACGTAAGTAAAAGTACAAAAGTATCAGCATCAAAATGTACTTAAAGTATCAAAAGTAAAAGTACTCGTCATACAGAATGGACTCACTCAGGTTGTTCTTTATATTCTTAATATATTATTGGATTATTTGTATTGATGCATTTTGTAAATATAGTTAATTTTAACTACTTAATATACTGTTATTAGGTTTAATTTTTTTTAAAGTCCAATCACTTTAAGTTGATCATGTTTTTATGTCAAATCTCGACCTGAAAAGTCACAAGCTGTCAGCTAAATGTAGTGGAGTAAAAGTACAATACCTGCCTCAAAATGTAGAAGTAGAAGTTTAATGTTACATAAAAATGGAAATCCTCAAATAAAGTACCTCAAAATTGTACTCAAGTGGAGTACTTGAGTAAATGTACTTAGTTACATTCCACCACTGGGTATCAGCCAAGTCTGGAGCTACTCCACCTTCTAGTAGGTGATTTGGATGTTATCAGCCTGTTGAAGAGCCTGCTCCACCTACACTGTAAAAAAATAAAAATAAAGTAAAAATTATAAAAAGCAGCAAAAGTTGCCAAACACTATATAGAGTAAATATATGTATTTAAAAAAAACAACACATATTTGTAGAATAACATTTTCATTTTAACTTTAATATGACAGTGTTTTCCATTTTTATTGATTTCTTTTTCCATTTTGTCCCCCATTAAATTTAAAGTTTCACTGTAAGAAAACAGAATGTACAGAATGAACATGCATTTACCAGCACTTACTATCCATAAGTATCAGCAAGTATGGAGCTACTCCACCTTCTAGTAGGTCGTTGTTATCAGCCCATTAAATAGCCTGTTCCACCTACACTGTAAAAAAATGAAAAGTAAAATGGTTTAATACTGTACTGTTAAAGAAAAACTTTTATAGATTTCAATGTCCATTTTATGGGTAATATTTGTAATAAAAGTAATTGACAGTCACTGTAAAATAATATAGTACATTTCTGAAATAACTGAAAAAATGTACTAGTAGGTCAAATAGTTTTTTATCAGCCCATTTCATTGCCATTCACTGTTTAACACAAATACTGGTTAATTTTTTACTACTTACTTACTGACTTGGTGTTAAAATGTGAAAACACAGTATTGCATGCAGTATACCACAGAGAAAAACTAGTGGCCACTGAGAACACTGTGTGGTGCTAAACACTGATTTTACTACCGACAACCTGCTGGTGTACTCTATCGGTGGAGAGGAGAGGGGAATTGACGAGGGCTTTGTTAATGACTTTACATCATGTATTGATCTTCACTGTGCTGTGATTGTAATACAATACATAACATAATAGCATAAGGCTGAAGTTCAGTAAAGACATTTAATCCATTAAAAATTAGTTGCAAGAATACAGCCCTGCTCTGAAAACAACCGGGTTAAATCTGGACTTTGGAGAGCTGGACGCTGCACTGTATGACTAATGTGAGGCCAGCAGGTTGTTGGGCTAACATTAGAGGCATTGTGGAGGACGTTTTGACCTTTCATCTCCGTCTCCCTACAGGGCTGAAGCTGATCAAAGGCAACTCGACCCCTCTGAAGACTGCCGCGCTGCCCCAGCCTCTGGACACGGTGCAGCTGAAGGACATCGTGTGTTACCTCTCGCTGCTGGAAGGCGGGCGTCCTGAGGACAAGCTGGAGTGTGAGTGTCATCCCTGGATTACATGGCTTTTTTAATTCCCCTGTTAATACACAACAGGCATGTGATGTTCAAGATGCAACAAACCAAAAAAATCACATCCAGACGACTTTCCACCCGCAGGCAGAAATAATGTCACCGCTTGAGTCAAACGTCAGTGGGTGGGAGGCAGTTTTTACCCTCAGTAAGGTCAGACTGAAGCCCAGTGTAAAAGACAAAGGGTAAGAGAAGACAAGCCTTGAATTTTTGCTCTGCTGCTTTATGGAAAAATACAGCATCATGCTAAACTAAATAGCTGATCTTTCTAGTTTTAAATAGCCTTCATCTGTCTCAGTAATCTAAACTAAGAGCTGCCTTTTTGCCCTCTTTTTGTTTTAAGAAAAAGCCAAATATGCAGATTTAGGCCCCATTCGGACTGAATTTATTTCTCTAAGGGAGGCGAGGTGATTTAAGCATTACCTGAGCCAGTCAGTGGTTTTAATCCTGCCCTTAGTGCCAGTGTGGGTCATTATTCACACCCACTCCTGTGATAATTATAGCTGTTATTACCTGCTGTTTTCAGCAAACTTGCTGATATTTAAATATTGTCTGGATGCAGATATCTGCAGAAGTTTTTCCTTCCACGGAAAGTGTGAAGTTTTTGATGTGCACCATGCACCCAGTTTGGAGAAGCAGGCAGGCGTACAGGCACAGAAGCTAGGAAATGTACTGCTGTGGATGGGGGCAGAAGCAGTAAAGCCCCCTAAGAAAAATCAATAGCATAGTGTACACTATAATTACTATATTATCACCATTTAATCTTGCAGCTTCAGTTCCCTGTCAGAGAAGGGCTGTCTGATGGGGAACTGAAGCTGCTATCTACACTCAGTTAGAAGCCACCAGACTCCATTGACAAAAATAGTAATTTTACCTCGCAGAACACAGTAGTTGTTGCTAGGGCTGGGCGATATGGACCAAAAGTCATACGCCGATATATTTAGGCTGAATATACAATATATATCCCAATATTTTAATCGCAAAGTGAGAGAAAAAGTTCAGTCAAAGTCAAATATGACATGTCACAAGTAGTTCAATTGAAACTGTTTATTTAAGTGAACATAAATACTGTATAACAACAGGAGAATGGTGATAATATAGTAAATATAGTGTACACTACGCTATTGATTTTTCTTAGGTGGCCTTATTGCTTCTGCCCCCATCGACAGCAGTACATTTATGGAGCTTTAATCAAAGCTCCATAAAGTGCACATTTAAATTTAAAAAAATATCTCATGAAATAAAATTGGCTAATGTTTTTCTAAAATGAATATATTTATATGAGAAAAGAATAAGGAATTAAAATCAATATATCTTTTATATCGATATATCGCCCAGCCCGAATTGTTGCTCTACCGCAGCCTTGATCAGCTAATTTGTGTGTGTTATTATGTGACATTGGTGAATGGATAATTACCTCATACAACCCCACTTCAAATAATACCAAAGGATTATTAAGGTACATTTGGTAAAAGATTATAACTACCAGAAGAGCAAGTGTTCATCAAATTGGTTGTTTTAATGTCAGCAACAGGTTGGTACTTGTATTATCATGATCATGAGTTAAGTTACTGAGAAGCCAAATTAATATTTAATTTCTTACCTCCCTCTGTAATATGACATTAGTCTGAAGGGGTTTAAGACAATAGAGAGGTTCTACTGTTATAGTACAATAATAAGGGAACAATAATACTCAGACTAATATCTCTGTTTCCACAGGGAGCTTTTCTTTATTTGCCTCAATACAATACACGTCTTAATTTGATTCTTTGATGTGAGCAGTAAAACACACTAAAAGCATCTGTGTTAGAGCTCAGGCAATAAGCTGATGAATCAATTGGCTGAAAAATAAATGGGCAACTGCAATAATAAATATTAATAATATTGATAATTTGCTAGTTCCAGTTTCTCAGATGTAGATTTGTTTCCTTTGCATGTGATCGTCAGCAAAATATATTTTCTTTGACTGTTGGGTCAATAAAACGAGCAATTTTACAACATAAATGAGCCCTGGGAAAATGTGTCTTTACATTTTATGGACAAAACTATTCATTGTTTACCAAATTACCAATTTATCAAAAATGCAACTAAATGATAGTGGAAGCTGCGAGCAGTCCGCTCTTTACTATATTGGGAAACCAATATGTTGTTGTGCTGATGCTGTAGCCATTAATCAGAGGAAAGTAAGTTTTTCGGCTTTGTCCCTTTTTTGCATTGAGCAGCACTACTGTTGCTATGGTTACCTGCAGTATGACATAACTTTCACACTGGTTGAAAACACCTGTTACTGGATCTTTGTTTTTCTCTTGTCCTGTTACACAATTTTAACAGACACCTGCCAGCCAATCAGACACAATTATTTTCTAATTTCACTGCATGCAACACCTGCTGCTGAGGTTAGTAAAATTTAGTTTTATTTACTGTAAGAGATGCAACTTTTATTTCTGTAGATGCATGTTGTAGTGATTTATTGAACGATCTCACTGAATATTCATAATGACCTTCACCTTACAGTTGTATCAGCGGTGGAAGATAATCTCTTTTATTCAAGTAAAAGTCGCAGTATTATAGAGTAGAAATACAAAAGGTCCTGCATGCACATTATAAAGCAATAAAATAGAAATACAATAGAAAAGTACATACAGTAAGTATTAGCATCAAAATATATACCTAAAATGCCAAAAGTAATGATTATGCATAATGGCTCATTTCAATGTATATATTCTATTATTGAGTTGTAATTATTGATGCATTAATATGAATTATGTTAATGTTGCAGCCGGTAAAGGTGCAACATATTTTCGATTATCTATCTATTGTATTTTTACGATTTATTTTTACATTAAATTGAAAGTTTTACTGTAAGAAAACAGAAAGTTGTCTCAATTTTACATTCAGCAATACAGTATATATTTTTGAACATAGAATTCACTATAATTCTACATTCCAGACTATGAAGCAATTTAATAATACTGTAAAAAAAAATCCATAATGAGCCATTCATATGCATTATGTTAATGTTGCAGCAGGTAAATGTGTGGCATGTTTTCTACTATATATATACAGTTACTTAAGTAAATTTATTTAGTTACTCTCCATCACTGGTTTTCCTATTTGCTTCCAAAGCCTTCGAATCTTTGTTCACAAATGAATGAAACTATGTGTGAAAAGACACAAACAACTGTTTTGTTCAGGTGTTGAGTCCAAAAAAAACTACTGTGTTACTGTGAATTATATCTCCCAATGGACTCGTAACACTTCACACGCCTGGAGCTGAAATTGGCTCCACATCAGGGACTGAAGAGTGAAAGGAACACAAAATTATGAAAAAAAAAACAATTAGTCAGGTTCAAGTATTGTCCTTATTGTCTACACTGGCCTTAGTTGTCCACGGTGGTTTAACTCGACCAGTGAGCTTATTTCTGTCTCCAGTCCTCTGGCTCTGAGAACACGCTTTTTCAAATAAAATACTAGCCTGGCCAACGCCAGACTAATCACAAATGAGATTGTCGGAAGCAAGACTAAAACATCCTTTTTCGCGGTGAAACAAGAGTGTAAAGTCAATTGTTGTTCTTCTTTGAAAAGCAACTGTCGCTCTAAACTATTTAAAACGCCGTCAGCTAGATCGAAAGAGAGTTTCGCGTCTGCTTTAGCCATGTTGGATCCGTAAGAAAACTACAAAACTACAAGCTTCCATCGGTCGAGTAGTACGCGTCACCGTCTTGCCGTTCACCGTTCTGTGATTGGATCCCTAAAAAGGGATAAGAAACGGCCCTGGTTTCCAGACTGGATGGAGGTTCGAAATGAAATTCGATCTCGCAAGGCGGTAAAGGTATACCCAGGCTAATATAATACTGCATGTGAGCTTAACATGACATCAGCCTGAACAAGCACAGGATCCTCATAACACGGAGTCATTATAACAGCCTTTCTTCAAACAAATACCCGATATAATATAATTTTTAATGTAAGAAATACAACATTATACATCCTTTGCCTGATCTCTTTATCTTTTTGTGTGTTTTATTCTCTGGTGTATTTGGTAGTTAGAAAGCACATTCAATAAAACTGCACCTTTATTTTTCTTCCCCCCTTAGTGAAAATAAGATGAGATAAATTTTAGATAGATGAGATTTTATGTTAACCAATAAATAAATGAAATAAAAATAATTAGTTTAAAACTTTTTTTTGCCTTTTAATTGATTTTAATTTAATTTAGATTTTTCTTCCTAAAAAAAAAAAAGCTACATACAACAGAAGGTGTCACTGAAAAGTCCTAGTATATACAAGGCTAGTGTAAAAAAAAAAAACATAAATATATATAACAAGAGGGATAATATTAAAGTATAGAACAATATAATCAATAAAAATAGAAATAATGATGCAACATTATATAAATTACATGTAGTGAGCTGAAATAAGCAGTTTCAGCTTAGAACCAAAATCATCTTTATTGATCATCAAACATTTGAAAAAGCCTTAAGGGCAACACTATTTCTGCTCTGTTCCTTCTTTATTTCACGTCCGTGGAGACGATCATTGCAGCTGTCGTGAAGCTTCTCTAAGAGGGATGTTCAATGCCTCATGGTCGCAGTTTATTGACACGTTATACCAAGTCTCTTAATTGCATTTATCACATCATTTATTCACAAGGTTGCACTGTTTAATTGGATCGTTTTTTTTTTTTCTGTGTCTGTAATTCTCATCCATCTGCTGAATTATTGAGCAGAGTAGCACTCATTTAGCACGAGGATGACTAAATAATTCAACTGATGCAGCCTGTGTGTGTGAGCACATCATGGATTTAACTATGCTATAATCTCTCTGTAACTGGGAACCACATGCTTGTTATTTCTCAGGTGGATGTTTCCCTCTGCTGGACAGTTTCAGAACTGTACCAGTTTTTAATGCAGCTTGTGTCAGTGCTGATGTTTTTCTGTCATCACTATCATCTGAAACGAGCAATCTGTAGCAGTCCAGCACATGTCTGCACTACAACATATATTGCTATTTGCTATATCTTTAATTTATTTTAAAAAGAGCAAAATAAAATAATTTATCGAATATATATTATAATGTATATATACATGTATATTTATATTATAATGACATTTATATTTTATATATATTTATTTATAAATAATGAATAATTTATTAATTATACATATATACATTTATTACTTATTTTGCTTTTTTAAATAAAATAAAATAAATTATTTATAAATAAGCAACTAATATAAATATCATTATCATATAAATATTAATTGATTTCACTTTCTCCAGTGCTGTTTCCCTTGGTTTCAGGAATTTATTTTTACAGAAGTGACAGTGCATTGAAACACTGGGGAATGAGGCTGAATCAAACCTAAGATTAAGGAAAAAATGTCCTTAGTGTAGTGTTTGGGTCAACCGATAAAGAAAATAAAATTATAAATAAAAAGAAATAAAATTAATTACAAATACATTACTGTTATAAAATAACATATAAATATAAATAAATACAATTAATGAAAAAACATTTTTTGCCTCTTATTTAATTTAGATTTATTTTCTATATTAGCTGTGTGCACGTGAGGTGTCACTGAAAAGGATAAACCTCAAGAGAGAATTCCTTGAACACATTCCAGGAAGATGATATGTCAGTCTATAGCAGTTTCCACAAATGAGTTTTGTCAAGCTTATAAATATATCTTGATAAATAGCATTTAACATTTTACAATAGATAAGCTCTCTCTTCTAATGGAGGCAGCAGGATGAATGGAGCGAGGCCGTGATTTTCCAGCCTCCACTATGGACTGCGTCAGATATTCTGACATGATTATGAACTCTGATAAGACAGATGATCATCAAGTAACTTATTGAACTTTGATTTGATTTAAACAGCATGGTTATTGAAGAGTATAAGTCATTTCTACTGTGTAATTGTTAAATTTTGGCTCCTTTGAATCTTATTTATGTAATTGTTTTGCTAAAGCCAACAATTAAAAGCCGGGATGTTGGAGCCTATTAATTCTTTGTATTTTGGGAATGCTGATTGTATGTTAACTATTATTATTGATTATAATAGTTTTTTGCTGCTCAGGTCCTTCCTCCTAGCCAGGCCATCCTCCTCCTGTGATTAGGGAGTGAGGACAGCTGGTTTCTTTGAGTCTGTTTTTTTGTTGAAGGAGAGAAGGGAGTGAGCAGTGAAACAATTTATCAACCACTAAATTAAATTTTTTATTTTGTTCATTGTTGGAAGTCAACCCGTAGAATGTTTATGTTTTTGTATATAAATCCCATCACCTTTGGTTGAAACTGAAACTCTGTGAGTGCTTATTATTTAGTGAGTCGTAGACCTCCTCCTCACAGACTACTCTGATGTTTTTGACCTTTTTATGAAAGCAAGAGCAGCTGTAACAGTTAAAGGTGCCCTCCACTCAAAACTGTTAAATCTTATTTTTATGTCCTGTGAAATGTCTGTCCTTGACTGAACTTGACTTGTATCTGTGCAAAGTTGATAGAGGAGAGATTTTTCCATGTTCCTCTACTGAAACATACATGTCGCGTAAAGTGAGTAGTAGTAAACAGTTAAATTCAGAATGTTTGCCTGCAGGAATTGCTTTTACATGCATTTACTGCATCATTTAAAACGTGTGGTCAACATTGTAACAGTACAAGCATGAGAGAAAATATGGAAAAGCACGATAAGTCCTGTTTAAGTGATTCAGAGTCACATGGGGAAACTCTGTTCAACCCATTTGTACTGCAGACAGACGATAACAACAATTGTCATCATCTTTAGCACTTTATTACCTCTTTGGGTCACCGCAATCACCTCCCTGTGACACCATCAGCCTCCACCCTCCACCCAGCACCAAACACCAGACAGCAGCATCACTTCCCACCTCCCTCTGCCCCCCGAAAGGTCACACCCCCTCAGGAAACTGGCACTTAGCTCCTCGTTAGTGGCCTGACGAGCCGCCACCTGACGTCAACTCTTTATGATGTCAGCACCCGCCCTGTGCTGCAGCTCTCCGGGGCTGGGGGAGGTGGGGGAGTCAGCGAGTACAGACATTAGTATGAAAATGATCTGCAGTCAGGCCATGTTGTTGTTGTTTTTGTCACGATTCTGTTACGTCCGGACGCATCACCGTGATGTCAGAGAAGCGACCAATCGCAGCTGTGATGTGGGAGCTGTCTGTTTCCATGGTGACCCTTTTGAGTGGTAATTGAGGGACACTTAAAGTTGCAGCATTCAGATGCTTACAACTGCAGAGGTTCAGCTTTGTATTTGCATGCAGTGAAGCACACAGTGAAATAAAAAAGCAGTTTTATGGAGCCGTGAAGGCGGCGGCTTCTCCTGCCAATAACTGCTTTTAATCTTCACTTCAAAGGGCGGGCAGGGCGGAGAGCACAGGGTGGTAAAGCTGTAGTTTGACATTTTGCTTCTTTTTTTCTCCACAGTTATGTTTCGCCTGTATGACACTGATGGAAACGGGTCTTTGGACAGCTCGGTAAATATTCCTCCTTTAAAGAACAACTCTCACCTGAAATTGATTGTTAAAAAGTGCACCCCCAAATGTGTTCCCATTTTTAGTGTCACAATATTTCAAATTACTAATACTACCAGTCTTTTTCTCATGATTTGAGACAACTTCTAAACTCATAAGATGTCTTCAGAAATTTGAAACATCAGCGCAAAGGCAGAAACACAAAGTGCAGTCATGAGTATAAAACACAACAATTATCCTCATTAACTGACTAATTATACTTTATTATTATAGTAAATGTTTTAGTCATTAAATATGAGAAAACAGAGAAAAATGGGGATTCAATTTCCTAATCTTAATGTCATCAAATGTCACTCAGAAGTATTAAAGCACAATGTCACAATATCACAATGGAGGAGCTGAAAAAAGTTGTTCCTTTGAAAATATTTAATTTTTATTTGTATTATTATTTATTTATTATGGTTATTCTGGTAATAAACTAATTGATTAATTGACTATTTGTTTCAGCTCTTTGTGCATAAAAATAAATACACTACATGATAATAAGACACAAGGACATGGGTAATAATACTAATTCTTACTTATCGGGTGTTTTGTATTTTTGTCACTGTATATTTCTGCTTGACAACAATCAGATGAAAATATTACACTTGACAAGTTACTTGCACTACATTTATTTCAGAGTCATAGTTATTGGTTATTTTTAATAACATTGTATAGGTAAAACATTTGATTAAATAAATAAATAATACAGTAGTTATTGATTAAATTACTCAGTATATATAGTTTTTTTTAGCTTTTATTTATTTGTTGTTGTTTTTTTTGTACTTTTGGCTGCTTCTTTGCATGAAATGTGTTTTATGAATAATGTGTATGACATTTTGCTTAAAGAGTACTTGTATATTAAATGCTTTCGGTAGATCTATAAATTTATTTACTTTAATCAAATTTGCTACAGGAAAGAAGAAAGAGGGAAATAAGTTCTGTGGAAATATTTATGAATGAAAGTGCAGCAGTTGTTTATGTGTGTATGTATAGAAAGTGTGTGGGAGGGAGTCGGGCATTGGGACTACAGGCCAGGCGCTTGGTGGGTGGAGGCTTTTTGTAATGTATCCCATTATTAGTTTCTCATTGTTGACTGGGAGGGAGATGAAAAGAAGACAAAGAGCAGACAACAAAGGAGAGATACTCGTATGAATTTAGTGTGACCCAGATTTTAGAGAAAAGAAAAACAACAGCAAGTACTTTTTTATGTGTGAACTCTCGATTTGCACTCTTAAGCATCTTTAAGACATCCAAAGAAGTGCATCATAGTGATTCAGTATCCCGCGAGATAATAATATCACCCCCCTCGGCCTCCCAAAAAAGCAACCATTGTAATTAAACCATCAGCCTCGGAGCTCTTCCCACGCTGCCTTTGTTTTTCTCCGAGCAACTCTTTCTGTGCGGAAGAATGACGTTCCCAACCTGCTATTACACGCTGTTTATCAGTCTATTCACGCCAAAGACACTTAGCCACATCAGCTTGTAAGGCTGCAATATACAGAAAGGTAAATACAGTATTTTTGTGCCTGTAATTGAGTGTCTGTGGTCCCGCCGCAGGAGCTGGAGCACATTATCTCCCAGATGATGCACGTAGCGGAGTACCTGGAATGGGACGTGACCGAGCTGAAACCAGTAAGAGAGACATTTAACACAAACCAGTTTTCAGCTTTCTAAGGGCTGTTTTTTTCCACAACAATCACAGTTTTGACCCTGAAAGGAATCAAACATGGGCCTGAAAATATAATATTAAAATGAGAAGAGTGCCCATATTATTTTGACTTCTCTCTCCATTTATCCTGTAGATCCTCCAGGACATGATGCGGGAGATCGACTACGACCACGATGGCACCGTGTCCCTGGAGGAGTGGATCCAGGGAGGCATGACCACCATCCCGCTGCTGGTCCTGCTGGGCCTGGAGACAGTGAGTCCCAAAGAGAGACCTCTTCCATTAGGGACACCCTTTGCCTGTTAAACCCTACGAAAGAAAGTTTTAGAATGGAAACTTTAAAGAAAAACGCTGCATAATTTTGAATTCTGCCTGTGTCAAAACTGGAAGTGCACCCGCTCAGCTGCACAGTGAGTTTCTTCAGTTGGTGCCATGTTACAATAACTTAACAAAATCAAAACGTCTAACATGCTAACATGACTGAGTCTATAGCCATGTGAGGGGCTCTGTGAGGCTGTACATGCAAACAATGATACTGCAAACATGTTGATCCAAAGCAGGTGTAACATTTTAATCTCTAAAAACAGAATCAACAGGCAGCTGAGAAATCATTTTGGCATTCTAGTTTCCATTTGTCATCCAAGTAATATCACCAGAGGCCCCACGCTACGATTTTATCCCGATACTTGAGTCACTGGGTCATGGTCAAACTCTCAAACTGATGGTTCGCATGGTTTTATTCTGTGCACCGTATTCAATTGCAAACACACCGTAAGAGCTATAAAGACAGAAAATAAAATACAGTTATCTTTCCCTTTACTTAAATGAAAATATTTTTAACTGCTTTTATCACATAAACAATCATGTCAATTAAATCCCTTTTTATCTATTTTAATCAAAAGACAATCTCCAATGGAGTGCTGTACTACCATGAAATAAATATTTTTAACTGTGTCCTTTTAATCCAATAAACAGTTTTTAGCCTTAGCAGACCTAACATAAAACAGACAAAATACATCCTGTTACATTAATAAAACAACCAACAAGTTAGCTTAGCTCCGTCTCACTTCAGTACAGACCGACACAGCAGCTCGGCCAATGCTAATAGTAGTAGTAGCTAATAGTTTGGCACACTTTTGGCATTGAAGACACACTCTTAGCCTTGCAGACACACTTTTCCCACTGTCGGTAAAAAAGAAAAGCACTGAATATAACATCTGCTTAATATATAAGAAAAATAATAACCTGACCTTAACTAATGTTCAGAAACTAAATAAATAAACATAACAACAACAACAAATGAAGTGATGTTCTAGTCATATTAAAGGTAATTTCCAATACAATATTATTTTAAACATTTTGCGATAAGGTGAGTATTGCTATACAATGTATTTTGATTTAACTGTTTAACATCTTTTTTGGTTCCACAAAATTCAATTCAATCAAGAATTGTTTTTTAAAATAAGAGAAAATTCTCAGTCTATTCATCTCACTTCAGTCTTTTTATTTTTTCCACAATGAGAGTCAAACCCACAGACTGACCAACAAAGGATTCAGTCAAACTGAACTCAACTGATATCAAACATGTATGGACGACAACAACTGCAGCATTTTATAAAAACTTTCCTCAACTTGAAGCTTCACTACTTTGAATAGCTTCGATATGTTTGTGTCCATGAAATAACGTGGCGACGGAGTCACATACCTGGTTCCAGTGTCTTCAGCCTGTAGCTAAATCCATCATAACTTTGGAGCGTTATTTCGACAACTTCCCCACATGATATCCTTAGATCTTCTAGTTTCATATGATACCAGTATCTCCAGTATATTCCTAAGAGTGAGCCCGCTACAACCTTCGGAAATATACAAAAACGAAAAAGCGAAAATGCTAAATAAACGCTAAATGTTGATACTTGGCGGCCATGAACCGATATAATATCGCCACGCAAAATATCAATCTACTATCTAATATCTACTACTATGCTGTATCAGTTTTTTTTCACCACCTCTATCTTTTACCCAAATATTCCCATATTGTCATTCAATAGTCATGACACTGACCTTGCTCCCAAATATTAAATTGTCATCAGACCAATTCCCATATTCTTATAATGTATACCGTGTTCACCACCTCCGTTTAGAGTTTTAGCAACAAAGGCTGATGTTATTTGTACAGGTATTTATAAACCACAGTGTTGGACAAATCAAAAAATTGACCTGATGGTGGCATTAGATGAAGTCAGGGGATGGCTGAAGCTTTTCCAATTCCTGACTGGGGCATGACTGTGAGAACCACATTTTATAGCATCCATTCAATAGTTCTTGAGACATTTCACTAAAATTAAAGATGTTAGCCTCTTAGCTAAATAAAGTCAGAGTATCACCTTGGGGTTGATCCTCTGGGCTCTATGAATATTAGTACCAGACTTTATCGCAACCCATCAAAAGTTTTTTGAGCTATTTCAGTGTGGACCACCAATACAGACTATTATTGCCATCCTGAGAGCTGCTAGCATGGCTAAAATAGTAAAAAAATATTCACATAATGTAGTCCAAGTCTCACTTAATGTTTCTTTTATTGCCTCACATAAAAGAAAATGCTCTTGGATTGAGGGAATTGCTGCATCAAAACTAAATATCAAACTAAAACATTTGAAATAAAAAGAAAACACATTAAGAGAGAAAACCTGCAGCTCAACCTGCAGGAGTTATATGATCAATGAGTCCTAAACAATGGCCAATCACTCAACTATCATAAGAGTTGTAAATGACCGATTCCATGATGTCGGTTTGGTGACCTTATTGCCATTAGAAAGGTTTAAAACTCACCTGATGATGGACATGTTGTGCTGTCTTGAGGTCTAAAGGTTCAGTTTTACAGGAGGGGGAATGTGTGAATTTCTCTCCCTTTTTCAAACAAATGCCACACTGTGCAGCTTGTACTACACAAGGTTACTCACCGTGTGTTTTAAAAGGTGTTTTAAGGTGCTGGTGGCACCGACGATGAGGACACTCACTCAATTATGGCTGAACTTGAAACTTCACACAAAAAAATGAAGCTTCTTCTCGCATCCTGCACGTGTAAATTGACTTCATCAGTCTCTCCTGAGCTGTTTTTTTTTTTTTTTTTACTTTCCTTCAGTTCACTCCTGTAAGATGATTATGCTTTTATTTCTATTCTCTAATGGCTCACTGCACATTACTGTGTTAAATAGTGTTAGTTAAATTACTAGAGTTTAAAACGGGAATGTAATTTCCCTTTTTGGGTCATGTTGCTGTATGTTTTAATCTGAAAAACACTAGAGCCAGTGAATACAAACAAAATACATTCCTCATCATAATTAATCTATTTTGTGCAATTTCATAAATGATCTCGCAACAGCTCACACACACCTGAGAGCATCTTTTACACGTGATCCCCCCAACTCATCAGTTCTGCCTTCAGTTCATAATCCTTCCACTAGATGGAACCGTTGGACCAGCTTCTGCAGAAATCTTGTGCAAAAGTGTCATTTTTTTATGAATGGATATTACTGCAAAGGGAGGACAGCAAAACTTGTCTTCTGTCATTTACTGCATTTGGACAAAACTGCTGCAGAAGTAAAATAAAACACAAATAACAATAAAACAACAAGTAAGGCAACCGAATGTCAAATAAATCGGTGAAATGATCAGCTGAGGATTCTCCCACCTGAATATAAAGCGAAGCAATGAAGCAGTTAATCATGTGATGCGTTTCTGTCGCTGCAGAATGTTAAAGATGACGGGCAACACGTGTGGAGGCTGAAGCACTTCAACAAGCCGGCCTACTGTAACCTGTGTCTCAACATGCTAATTGGACTGGGGAAGCAGGGACTCTGCTGCTCGTGTGAGTAATTCACTTATCGTTAAGGGTTCGACAGATGCATTGATTTGCACAGACAGAATAGGCCGTACTAGGCCTGTATTGTATGTTTATGTTGCAGTGGGGGGTCAAATTTACATACACATTTTGGTGTCTTATTTTGCTCCAAGGCCTTTTTTTAAAAAAAGTGCTTCATGTTGTTTAATGGTGCCTTTTTCCTCCTATATATCAACTGTGAAAAAAAGATAACCAAGGCACTCAACAGTAGTCTAAAAACCCTTTATTGTATTTTTTTTTTTATTATTCTGAAAGTGTAAACCCAGCCTCAGTGGCTTTTTTTTTATGGTGCACCAACTCTCCAGCCTTCACAGAAGCTGTTTTTCACAAAATATTGGCAACAAGCACCTTCAGTACAGCTTTCACAAACACATTACTCAAACCCTTGTATATCACTTATAACTGTATGAAAAGTTGTTTTTTTTCTTCCCTCTGTGTTCCATCTTTTCCTAGTTGAAAGTCTTAAATTGCATTTTTTCCCCTCTTCCCCCAGTCTGCAAGTACACAGTCCACGAGCGATGCGTGGCTCGCGCTCCGCCGTCTTGCATCAAAACCTATGTCAAGTCCAAGAAAAACACAGAGGTGCGTCCAATTGTAGTGTTTACCAGTCGGCACGCTTGGCTCAGCGATGCTCCACGGGGCTTAGGACGAGGGCTTCTCTTCTTCTAATGGAATTAAAACAACTGAATCTGCTGCTAAGCATTGCTAATTACCAGGACAAGCCTGGTTTAAACACACAGACGGCATCATTTGTTTTAGGCCTTTCTGGCTCTCTGCTATTCTTTTTTCTCTTCCTTGCTTGTTGTTTGCTTTCTGTCTTGGTTTCTTTAATTGTTGTGTCACTTGTGCCTTTGTATATATCTTGTTTGTCTGCACAAGGTTTCTTTTCTCACTTCTTTCCCTCCCTGTATGCTGTCTCTCCCTCTCTCCGCAGGTAATGCATCATTTCTGGGTGGAAGGGAACTGCCCCACCAAGTGTGACAAGTGTCACAAAACCGTTAAGTGTTACCAGGGCCTGACTGGGCTCCACTGTGTGTGGTGTCAAATCACGGTAAGCCGACACCCGAGGAGATGCAGCCACCTCCTCATTATATTCCCACTGCTTCTTGTTTTTTTAGGGTTCGGTTTTAGCACCTCAGATACCTCACAAGTCATCCCACCAATTTACACCCAGAAAACACTTGTTTACGGCTGCGAGTTAATAGAAAATAAAACAGAGGCGATGTCACGTGTAATGCAAATAAATCCTGTGCATGTACCTGAAAATGTACACTTCAACATGTGCTGTTGCTGACACGAGTTGGCTGTTAATGATGGCTGCCACCTCCTCCAGCTCCATAACAAGTGTGCCTCCCACGTGAAGCCTGAGTGTGACTGCGGACCCCTGAAGGATCACATCCTGCCCCCCAACTCAATCTGCCCCGTTGTCCTGGTAAGACTCGGCTCCTCGCCGGCCTGCGGTCCCGTGGCTGAGCGAGGCTAACCTTGTTTGACACTGTGTTATCTGAGGATGCAATCATCAGCCCCAGTTCTCCCACTGAGCTCCCAAATGGCAAAAGCTTTTGCTGTGACAGGAATATCTCCAAAATCTTATTGCAGGAAAAAGAACTGCACCAAAAATTGCTAATTAAGCATCTTTTAAGACATTGATTATCCAGGTTGTGTAATCAATATGACTTTTATTTATGGTATCTTATGGATCAGGATCAGGATTTTTTTTCTTTTCTTTTCTTTTCTTTTCTTTTTTGCAACAGTTACATGTAAACATGACATGGAAGGTCATGGAAAATGTATCTATTTTTTATTATTATTTATATTTATTTTTTTAATTAAATTGATTGGATTATAGAATGTCAGTTATGTTTTTACAATGTGTATTTAAATGAAGCAGATATTTCTCTGGAAATCAACATCTGCTCATAAACTAAACTCATTAAAACTACCGTGTCAAAACTTTATCTCTATTTTTGTTATAAATGTTGACCGATTAAATAGTTAAAGTGTTCTAAGATAAAATGTCTATTTCCCTAAAACATAGATTATCCAGTGTGTAATCATTATGACTCAATAAAAGTTGCTTGATGTCTTATAGATCAGGAAAAAGTTTCATATTTTTAGACATGACAAAAAGGCAGCATGTTACAACTAGCACTATAGCCAAAACCTCAATTTCGTTTTAAATTATTAATGTTTTTTTATCATTTATTTATAGGACCAAAGGCAAAAAATGCAGCATGTTACAGTGAATGTCATTACAAAATTCTCTATTTTAAAAATTATTTATATTTATTTTTTAAATTATATTTATTGGACTATAGCAGGGCAATTATAGTTTCTGCTTAAATGTAGCAGGAATTCCTCTGTAAATTTATCATAATCAACAATAGACTAATTAAAATCTCCAAACTTTGTCTCTATTTTCTCTATTATTAGCATCGCATAGTTATTTCCCATTAACTTTCTGGATTTATTGGGATACTATGGCACCATAGAACAGATTTTTTTATTTCTAAATGCTCTTTCAAGCCTTTATTACACTGTCAGGCAAATAAATCATTCGGAAACATAATAAATCTAAATCTAATAAATGTATTGTTTCTTGATTTGTTGTCCTGAAAGTCATCACAAAAAAATGCCACTACCCTAAACATTAGGGTAGTGGCAATAAATAAACACAAACAACAGTACAACATTATTATCAACATTAACTAACTATAACATCCTTTAAATTTGACAAATAAATCAGAAAAGTGGAAACCCCCTCTTATAATTCCTCTGATAACCTCGCTGTTTGACCTTTGACCCCAGGAAAGACAGTCAACGCTGAGGAAAGACTCGCGGTCGAGCCAGTCGAGCCGGGGGAAGATGCAGAGAGCCAACTCGGTCACAGTGGACGGCCAAGGACTGCAGGTGAGTCTTTCCTTCTTTAAATCTGTGTGGTGTTCTCCTGCTTAAAGCACCTGGACCGCATCGCAACGCTCCAGTCTACATCACATCACATTCATCTAAATCTGTTCTCAGTCATAATGACGTTATACTGTGGTGGAGAAAAGAACTGACGGAACTGGAGTAAAGAAACACCTTTTCCAAAATATTTCGAGGGAAAAAAAAATTAAATAAATAATAATATTCATGATAATAATTATAGTAATAATAACCAAATTGCAAAATGAGTCACAACTTCATTAGTTTTTTACCGTATGTAGTTATCATATTTCACCTTTTTCTTAAAGAACGTTCTATAGTCTACAGTATAGTGTCTAACAACTTAGCTCCTATAACTTTAGGCCTACACTGCAAAAAATGTGTGTCTAAAAACAAGATAAAAACACTAAATCTGAGGGAAATGATCTTGCTGCATGGACAGATAATTTCACTTGACAAGATTTCTTAAATTAAGATTCCTAAATCTAGAAATAAGCATGTTGAATGCTTAAAATAAGAAATTAACTCTTAAAACAAGATAAATTAAAGCTGCAAGCAGTGATGAACTGGCACAGAGTGCACTGCAAATTGTTTCTTACTAAGATTATAAAAACTTTAGATATTTTAGAAGTGTTAGATAATGTATCTTGTTTTAAGAGTTAATTTCTTCTTTCTTCTTGGATGAAAGCATGTCCTAGTTATTGTTTTTTCAAATATGACGACATATATAGATGAAATATACAGACCAGAACCACAAAAATGTGTTCAGCCCTGAAAGTAGAAGTTATCGTGCAAATGAAGCCTCATACAAGCCTTACAGTTCTTCTGTTATAAGATTTTACATTTGTCTAATAGGTGTAAATTTAAACCAGAGTGCACACAACTGTCACTGTGGAATCTCAGGGATTTAGAAATAAAAGAAAATATAAAAAGAAAGGTTACTTTGTACAGTTAGGGTTAGGGCTAACCCTAACCCTAACTCTAGGGTTCAGAGTCTTTTTTAAAATCTGGCACTGACTCAGTCGATCTGTTGTTGGGGAGGACTTTTTTTATCCTAAAACAGTAAACGCATTATTACATTTTTGTTTTAGCCTGGAACTTTTAACAAAATCTGACTGTCAGATCTGAGGCATCTTGCTGCAGAATAAAGAGGTCAGAAGGTCTAAAATGTGGAGTGGAACAAGAACATATGGGGTTTAAAAGTGATCAACAGAAAACAATCAGGGGAACTGTATTTCAGATGGGACTGGAGAGAATATGTTCTTTATGTCTGTTTGTTCGAGGCCTTGTTAGATTGCGAACCAGCAGCCTCAACATTTATTTTAAGAGACTGTCCATGCATCAGACCTCTGCTCTGAAATCGACCTCTGCAGTCGGTGGTGGGACACATGATGGGGCTCTGCAGGCCCTGCTGGTAATCAGCATTAAACAGCAGAGCCCGGTCCGCCCCGACCCTCTAATATCTGTCAGCCAGCAGGCCGGCGATGGAAACCTGCCGCTGTCTGTGGCGACTGCTCGTCTACGCGTGGCTGCGAGAGAAATATGATGAATCATATCCCAGGCACATCCATCTATGCCTCTCGCCGGCTAACCAGCATAATAATCAAGATTATTATTTATAATTACAGGAAGTAATGGATCACTCTGGACTGGACAGGGAGCTCATTAATTCACCCTTGGCCTGCTGGGATAGCAGACAGGGGAGTTAAGCGCTTCATCTGTGTCAGGGAGAGCACAGAGAGTTGTCGCAGACCAACTGCACGAAGGGAGATTCAAACAGGGGCCGCGGGATTAGAGACGCTTTACAGGGCGCTTTGTGAGTCCGGCCTCCGGCACCGCGGTCTGTCTGTCTGTCTGTCTGTCTGTCTGTCTGTCTGTCTGTCTGTCTGTCCGTCCGTCCGTCCGTCTGTCTGTCTGTCTCTCTGTCTGTCCGTCGGTCTTTCTATCTCTCTCTCTCTCTCTCTCTCTCTCTCTCTCTCTCTCTCTCTCTCTCTCTGTCTGTCTTTCTATCTCTCTTTCAATTCAATTGGCTTTATTGGCATGACGTAACACTGTACATATTGCCAAAGCAAGCGTCAGAAAAAAAAAGATAACAGTAAGGAAAGCAATAATAAAATATTATAATTCTATCATTCATTTTAAAAGAAAATAAAAACTAATAACAATAAAAGAAAGCAATATTTGCAATCATTGAATTACAATCAATCTATCATTCATACAATCTAACCTAATCTCTCCCTCTCTGTCTGTCTCTCTCTCTCTCTCTTTCTCAGTTGGCCTGTCTGTCTCTCTGTCTGTCTGTCTCTCTGTCTCTGTCTCTCTGTCCGTCCGTCCGTCTGCAGGTTGACATAGAAACTCCGTTCCCACGTCACATGAGACAAACTGCCCTGCCAATTAGAAAGCCGTGACAAATAACTATTACGACTGAATTGTGAATCATGAGTTATCAGGTTGAGAGTATTGATCGCTGAGAGATAAATGGCTTGTTTTACTGTACTGTATATCCACGGCTGTCTGCGTACTGAAACCTGGTCTGCGTCTCATATCATCTACTTCTAGAAAAACACAATATCAGCTAAATTATGGGGAAAAGCTGGAGCAAAAGCACAATATTAGTATTTAGTTTGTTTATTTTTCTGAAACTATTATTAAAAAATCCCATGCAAAAGTCGTTACTCCTACAAAATGTATTGCAGATATATTCAAAGCCTAAAATATAGTATTTTATTCCTCTGTTTAATGCATTACTTACTAACCTTACAACATTTGACCTCCATGCCGAATTTCAGCCTCTTAAAGTTTTAAATTTTAGTGGACAGAGCGAGCTAAAACTAACCCTAAACCACTGGGTGACATGTTTCTCTATCACCACGAACACACACACTGGAGTTTATTTTGATCCCACACACAGCCCTGCTGCTGTGAATACTCACCACTGCACCAAATGTGGATGAATCCACTATTAAAAATAGTCCCAAACAATTGGAGGTCAGAGGTCAGAGGGCCGCTTTGAAAATCGCCATGTCAGATTATTCTTTGCTAAAAAATAACCTCAATTTGGAGCGTTATTTCACCCCTTTTGTGAAAAGATATCATGGATTGCTTAGATCTTCTAGTTTGATATGTTATCAGTATCTTCATACACTCCTTCTAATGTAAATACTCACTCGAGCACCAATTGTGAATGAATCCGCCACTGAAAATAGTCCCCAACAAATGCACTGTTAACCTTTATAGTTCCTACAGTGCCCAGCTGTTTCAGGAAATTACTGAACCTTTTTTTAAAAAATGCCACTAAATATTTTTGAGCTGTTTTTAAACACGTGTCTTCAGTAAGTAGGAAGGTCAGAAAGTATTGACCTGCAGGGGAAAACACTGTTGGTTTTGCTCTTTCAATGGGATTCCTGAATGAATATACTCAACTTAAAAGGAACATTTATGTGATTTATTTTGCCTTAAAAATACATTTTAGGGGCTTCATCACTGTTCTCCTTTTATAATTGGATATTATAATTAACACGAGATTACATTTGGACTCGGGCAAAGAATTGTTGAGCGGCCACACTTTGCTGTATCCAGGTACCACTTGTGAAACCTCTGCAGCGAAACAGGGAAGCTATGAAATGAATCGGATGACTGGCATGGCTTGGAAGTGCCGTACACACTCGATAAAACGTCTGAGGGATATGGCTTGAAAGTGAATTCCTGTGAAGCATCCTGCAGTCTCCAAACACCAACGGTTTGTTTTGACATCTCCCATTCAGATCACAACAATAGAGGGCACTCATCCTCTGCTAGTGTTTGTCAATCCGAAGAGCGGGGGGAAGCAGGGAGAGAGGTAAGTACACAATCTGTCTCAACATGCTACAAGAGGCCTCTGAAGCCTCGCCGCTCCGCCGCAGAGGGAAGGCGGCGGCGTGGCCTCTGCCTGCCGAGTGCTTTGGGCTTACTTAGTAATAAAAACACAATAACATTAACCTAAAGCGGCGACCACCTCCACCGTCAGCCCCCCCGCCGCTCCCTCCTCTCTCTCTCTCTCCTCCCCTGGCTGTCACGTCCCTGGCTGGTCCCCCTTTTCTTTAACCCAGGGCTAATTGGGTTATTACTGAAACATATTCATTCACTCCTTATTATGCCGGCCCTCATTTGTTTAAATTATGAGATCAAAATATGACTTCAGCTAGTTGATATAATGAAATTGAAATTAAAATGAATTAGTCTTTCTAATGGTTTCTCCTCAAGGGGACTTTGGGGTATGTCCCACCCCGCTGCCCAGTCCGCCGCCACTGTCACGCTCTGATTGGACGCCGGTTTCAGCCGCCACTTACACGACAAAATCTGACACTAAATCCACATGTGCAATCTGTGATATTTGAATCAAATGTTTGCATTGTGAGTGGATGTTTTCTGACCTCTCTGTGAATTCCCTCCTGTAGGATCTACAGAAAGTTCCAGTATCTTCTGAACCCGAGACAAGTGTACAACCTGGCCAAGAACGGACCCATGCCGGGGTAAAAGATTTTAAAACTATATTACAAACAAATATTTAAAAAGGCTTGATGCGCTGTGATTATTCCTTCTGTTCATACTGTTCATCAAGCAGAAATACTCATCCAACCAAAGTAAAAGTAGCAGGAGCACTTTGTAAAAGTACTCAATTTCACTCAAGTAAAAGTATATTATAAAAAATATAATATACAGTGGTGGAAGAAATATTCATATCTCTTACTTCAGTAAAAGTACTAATACCACACAGTGAAATGACTCCACTACAAGAAAAAGTCCTGCTTTCAAAAACTCACTGAAGTGAAAGTACAAGCAAGGAAATGTTCTAAAAATATCAAAAGTAAAAGTACTTTT
The DNA here is from genome assembly GCF_030273125.1 of Centropristis striata. Taxonomy (NCBI): domain Eukaryota; kingdom Metazoa; phylum Chordata; class Actinopteri; order Perciformes; family Serranidae; genus Centropristis; species Centropristis striata. Next base: position 20,756,675 of record NC_081524.1, on the reverse strand, counting down.
TATGCAGAATACCACTCAGATTGTTATATACTACATATTCCAAATATATTATTGGATTATTATTAATGCATTTTAACTACTTAATATACTGTGTTGAGCTTTAATGTCTAATCACTTTTATAGAAGTAGTTGGTAGAAGTAAAAGTATAAAGTTACATAGAATGGAAATACTCAAGTAAAATAAAAGTACATCAAAATTGTACTTAAGTACAGTATACGAGTAAATGTACTTAGTTACATTCCACCACTGATAGTATATAATAAATGTGTTAGACCTTGTGTCTCTGGTGCCCTGTATATTATGATATCAAGGAAATGTCAAAAATCAAACAAACAGCTTCTTAATATATATTCCTCCTTTTTTTTTAAACTTTTATAATTGATAATCTTCTGGTATAAACATTGCTCGTGATTTCTGTTATGTAAGAAATGTAACCGTTAACAATAATATTATCAGTAAACATAGTTTCTTTTAGAAATTTTCTCTTTTGTTTAGGCCTTTATTAATTAAATTCAGTGTCCTCAGTTATAGAAGACAGACATTAAAATACATATATATAAAAAAAAAACTTATATAAAAGTTTCTGTGACCCCCTACTTTGAAAAACAAAGTGCCTTAGAGGACATCAGCTGGTGACGGTGAGAACATCTTATCGTGAATAAAGTAGTTGGATATTTTAATGGATGACACAGTATCACAAGCTGTACATTAATCATATGTTGTGTTTTTTTTAAATCCTTGCGTGTGGAGTAACTGAAGTCAGGGGACTGTCTTCCAAAGTTTCTTTTCTCTGTATTATGAAATGTCCTCTGGGTGTTCCTGTCCTTCCACAGCTCAGCACGGAAACACAAAAAGGAGATTTTGTAGCAAAAAAGATTCAAAGTTTGGAAGATTTGTAATTGTTAGCAGGAGATGTATGAACAGGACAAATGATCACGGCAAACCAAAACTATTCCAGTGTTTAGATACTTTTTAAGAAATACTTTGTCTTTGTCAGAGGCACGATGTCCATTTTCAGTCTTTAAGTTATTAAAGCAAAGATAACAGATGTATTATATATAATCAATTACTGTTTAATGACAAATAACTGTGTGAAGAGAACAAAACTTCAATTAAAAGATTCTCCACACATCTCATCATAGATGTATGTCACACACTACATAGAGTGGTTTTAGCTTTAACAAAATATATCTAAAATCCATTTTTTGCATTTCCTTTAACTTATTTCATTTATGTTAAAACCCAGTGAATAAATACACTGCAAAAAAGTGTTTATTTTACATGATTGCAATATATTTAAGGTATGAAAACATGCTTAAAAAATTATAAATTAATCTTCAAATGTGAATATTTGTGATGCAGAATACAATCATAATCGCACCAAGTTGCATATTTAAATACTAAATTATGACGTTAATTGCTGTAAACATCAAAACAGAGAGCAGGGCAGAAAGACAAACATACAGTATCTTTGCTAATGATCTTCTGTTTACAAACAGGCTGTTGTTGCTCACGTATAATAACCGCCATCACATGCAAGAGAGGCCTTTTAATATTAGAGCCTCCAGCCGCTTCCCTCACACAGCACAGACACAAATGAGGTGAGTCCACACATAACGAATCCTGGAGACGACAGTATCATGCCGTAGCCCGAGACGAGCGGCGGCTCCATATGCATAAGCTCTGTATGTGAACGGAGAGCCGCTGACAGACGAGTGGTGGACGGCGAGGGGTGAAACTCTCACCATACCACATGTGATCACGCATACAGACGAGCAGCTCTCTGCAGGCTGTAGGTGCAGGCGCCACCAGCTTTCCTATGGTTCACATCTGTGATTAAGAGAAATGAATGGGATCATTTACATGCATAAGGCTCCTCCGCCACTTTGGTGCTACACAACATACAGGAATGCTTCTCCGCCGTGCCGCCTCGTTGTTTGGCTTTGATTAGATCTGAAAACACTCTTTGTGGCTTATAAAAAATGAATACACAGCGGCACACGCGGAGGTGCAAAAACCTGCCTGGCACAGCTCTCACTCCGCAGATTGTGCCAACGCAGCTCCAAGTTTTCGGGGCTGACCTTGTGTCCACTGGTTTGTCTCTCTTCTCTTGGTGTCCCTGCATGCACGTGGCCCCTGAAACACGGCCTGCATGCCCCGTTGTCTGGAGCTGAACCCAGAGCTCCTCCTCAGAGCTGAAAACATTCCAGATGACCTTGGCCCGCCGTAACCTTGTTAATATTTAGTCAAGTGTACGCACTGCAGCACACATTAGAGAGGTGAGCGGTCACCGTCGGACACTGCAGGCCGAAGCAGCCGCACGCACTGCTGTCAATTAGCTGCCTCGCTAATGCAATTACAGCAAATTAAGTGTTTGTTTCTTGGTATTTAAATATCCCCAAAGTTGCCTTTCATGTTCACGGCCGTCTGTTTTGCGTCTAATATGGTTTGTGGTCCCAGTTGGAGAGTAATTGAGCGAATCATTTACCCGCCATACGAGGCTCAGAGGCTGGCTCATTCAGTTAGGGCTTTGTTATTGTGAAGGAACGGAAGAAGTTGGACTGAACATTGCCTGTCATGATCCAATTAGCCCTCGAACAGGCAGGCTAGCTCGCTGAATGAATAATTGTCAATGCGACATGTGTTATTTTGTGGGATTAGAGGGGGTTTGCAGTGAAGCCGTGTTCAGCTCATGATGTGCACACAGATCAGTTATAGGACAACTTCACACTGTCTTTGATTGTCAAGAGAGATGTCTTAATTAACCTTCATTTCTTTAAACAACGAAACAAATCTATAATTTTCTACTGTAGAAAGAAAAAAAGGACTCATTCCTGATCATTAATCAAAAAAATATAACATGAGAGAGGATAGAAACTTGAAAGTGAAGCAGGAAAACTTCAGAATAATGGTAGTGGAAGTAACATTTGAACAACAGCATGCCAAAACTTAATTAACTGAATTTTAGCAAGCAGATTTGCAATAAACCGAATAAATTAAAGATATGTTAAGTAAAAACAGAAACAAACAATATCCTTATATTTAAAAAAATCTTAAGCCTCTTTTATGGTTCTTGTGCTCAGCGCGGTTGGCGTGATGTGGATGGCAACTTTGCACAGTTGCAACTGAGTCTGAGCGCCAAGCTGTGCACCAATAAGATTTCGTAACAATGCACAGACCGCTTAGTAGTGACTGGCCGGCTATCCGGAACTGCATATAGGTCAATTCAAACTAGTCAGACAAGACTGCAGGAGAGAAGATGTTCTGTTCTTGGAGACGCTCTGACCTCAAGTACTATGAACAACCCGAGACTCTCGGGGGAACATGCACCATCTGCACCTTGTTGCCTGCAAAAAGCATGAAACCAGCATTAGCCCTTATACTGATCTGTTTGGGGCACAGGGAAGAGCTGCAACTAACAACTGCAACAACTATTTTGAGACTCAATTAATCTAGCAGATAAAAATCCTAACTTCCAGCAAAGGAAATGTAACTAATATATATTTAATTAGATACTGCTCAAGTTTCTGTTGTGAAGAAATGAAGCATTCAGAGTGTCTCTGACAAATTAAATGAAATATTCCAGAAACTCTATGCAGCTACGTTATTTCCTGTTGAAGTGTATCTAAATGACATCAGCTGACAGGAAGTGAAGATGCAGCCCAACCCAATTCCAGCTAAATAGTGGAAACTAAATTTGCTGTCACTGTATCTTTTTGATGGACAAATGCACGACTACGAGTGAATTTTATTATCTTCTTATCTAATGGACAGACGCCCCTTCTGTCTGTTTTTCTCCGTTTTGTGTTAGATAAATGTAGCCAACTTCAAGAAAGCTTTATGGAAGGTATTTTGTGGCATTTGTCCATCAAATAGACACACATCTGCCAGAGACTGCAGGTTTTGGTTACAATAATTAGCTGACATTAGGTTGGAGAAACACTGGAGCATCGTAAAGTAGACTCGACTAATCAATGGGAAAATTCATTGCCAACTTTCAATAGATTTAATCATTACAATGTTGCCGTTCTAGTCCGGAAGGCCTTTTTAACAACTCAAACAACACATTTGTTTTATCAGCTTTAAACTTTACGAATTTTCCTAATTTTATAAATGTTGCTTATAAACATGATTTTGAACGGACGACAGAAAAAAGAGCCATTACTTCTGTTTGTGGTCTCAGAGAGTCCCAACTTTAAAACCTGGTTTAACCTCAAGGCACTGAGTCATGTTATTGCCTCTGACTCCACGCTGCCAACATGCAGTCCAAGCAATTTGCAATTCTTATTTCACTTATTCACTCCCCTATTTATTTTTCCCAGTTCAGTGCCGACTTCAGGTACAGTTAGTAGAAACAACTCCAGGGAGTGTAGACAATAACACATATTTCTTTTGTAGGATTTAGAGCTGTAGGTAAGAATCAATAAATCAAAATGACTTTATTTATCCCCAAGGGTAAATGCAGGTAGTCTGGTAGAATCTCTGTTAGAAGTAATGGTAATACAGTATTTGAAGGGCTATGCATAAGACTGACATGACGTCTGTCATTAAGATGAAGGAGCTTTATGCATGCTTATGAATGTTGTCATTAAGTGTCATTCAGTCAGTTATGTCACCTTTAATGTAAAGTTGACATTGTTTGGGATCTTTCACAAGAACACAGGATTACTGCCTCAAACAGAGGCCCGACATATTCACCTACATTTACATTTTGTACTTTTGGGGAAAAAACTAAAACAAAGGAGGATCTCTTGTTCTTTAACCCTCCTGCTATGTTCGTTTCTCAGGAACAGCAATAATGTTCGTTGGTCAATTTGACCCGGGGCATGTTTAATTATCCAGAAGTGTCAGAAACTAAAAATCCCAATAAACATTGTTTATATTTCATCATTAACTCCATTACTAACCATTTCAATCAATATTTAGTGCAATGGTGTTCTTTACCTCTCACAGATCAGGTTCAATGAGGATAATTCACTCGTTTTTCATAAAAAATGCATGTTAAAACTTTTTTATGTACATTGGAAAGACCTACATATAAAATACAGTAGTTTTACATGACATTGACTTTTTTAAATTTTCTCTTAAATTTTAAATGTTTTTCTTTTTATGAAAAAATACCTTTATTTTAAATTTTAAACCTTGACATGGGTCAATTTGACCTGCAACATAACAGGAGGGTAAAAAAAAGGGGAAAAAGTTTCTTTTAAAATGAATGATGATGTACATATAAAACAATGTGAGTGGGTCCATTCTGAAAAATGAGCACTTTTACTTTTGATACTTTAAGTACATTTTGATGCTGATACTTTTGTTCTTTTACTTCAGTAAATTTTGAATGCAGGACTTTTACTTGTAGTGGAGTAATTTCACAGTGTGGTGTTAGTGCTTTTACTGAAGTAAGAGATCTGAATACTTTTTCCATCACTGGTCTTATGCATTCCCCTTCAAATAAAGTGCTTCAGAAGTAAAACAAATAAAGGGTTCCCAACAGGGGTGAAAACACACCTGAAACATTTAGAAGTGCAGCTTATCTTTTAGTATACAATAACGCAATAAAATGCACACTGTAAAGCAATGTCTGGACTTTGTTTGTTTGTTTGCAGGCTGAACTTCTTCAGAGACGTTCCCGACTTCAGAGTGCTGGCCTGCGGAGGGGACGGCACGGTGGGCTGGATCCTGGACTTCATAGGTACCGAACATATTTGATTTTATCATCAAGAACTTTTAGTAACTTTACACACATTATAAACTCCCAAACCTTCTGAGGTGCTTTAATAGATCTGCACATACAGTCTGCCATTAATAATAACATGCTACACAGTACACCCTATTTCCTTTTCTTTTTTTTTGCTAAATTGCATTTGTTTCATTAGTTTTCAGTGGCAGCAGCAACAGCTCTTCTTGTTAAGCACAAAATGGTAAAGCGCACTTTATGGTTTGTATATAAACACTTTCATTTCGTCCGATCCTGCGTATTCAGGGGAGGTAAAATGGGATGATTACGTGAGTTCGAAAAACAACATGCTGGTCATAATTTGAGGTGGGGGAAAAAAATCACCTGGCCTCCTCTATTTGGTCTTGAAGACGTTACTTGTTCTGGCTTTCAAAGATTGCCTCAATTTTTTATCAATCAAAACAAAAGAGAGGTAATAACGGTCTCTTGAAATAGACTGTACAACTCATATTGACTTGTAGGTTTACAGGTGGGGCTGCAAAATGGATTTGATGCTTTCTTTGCAAGTCTTTGCAGCGAGTTTGTTTTCTCGGTTTGGCCTCGTTTCGCATCTTGTTGTGTTTTTTTTTTTTGTCCCGCTGCTCCAGATAAGGCCAACCTGGACAGGAACCCCCCCGTGTGTATACTTCCTCTTGGCACTGGCAACGACCTGGCAAGATGTCTGCGATGGGGAGGAGGTACTGACAGAAAATAGATACATTGCAGTGAAATGCATGGCCTCAATTCACCTTATTACACTCACAGTTAAACATATTGTGTAAGTGTACTATAAGCATATACTACAGCCTGGAGATTATTCTCTGATGTCTATAAAATGTCAGAGAATAGTGGAAATGTTCATCACAGTTTCCCACAGTCTGACTTCAAAGTCTTGTTTTGTCCGACTCAAACCAAAAGATATCAACTTAACAATGATATTTAACTGAAAAGCAGCAAATCCTCACATTTGAGAATCTTCAGCTCTGATGTTTTTTTCCGAGTTTTTGCTTAAAAAATGAGCAATTTTAAGTAATTTATCAATTCAGCAAATGTTTGAGCATTACACTAAATTTCTTTTCAAGGAGTTGAAGGCCCATTTAAAGTAAAATATCTGTAGCACATGTCAGAAGACGTCATTTTTAAAGCCAAGGTTTGTAGATTTAAATATAACCATTTTTATGAAAGAATTTATGTTTCACTTTATTCTTGTCAGGGTAGAAAATCTCTAAATACATCTGGAATATCATAAAATCTCTTTTAAACACAGACACTTTAAGTAGTTTTAAGGATACAAAATCTTTGATATATTAAAGCTTAAAAAAGTGCATTAAACTCAATGTATTTTCGGGTGCACATTTCCAATTTCTGCAGCTGAAGCCTATGTTTTATCACAAAAAAACACTATCAGCTCCTAAAATCAATACATCTCGAGGAACTCACAGATATTTTGCACCTTTGTTACTGTTGGTCTCTTAAAAGCATCAGCCAAGCTGTTCTCGACCCACTGTTGACTATTGTATCTTTGTTTTCCTGAGGCTACGAGGGCGAGAGCCTCCTGAAGATCTTGCGGGACATCGAGAACAGTTCGGAGGTGATGCTGGACCGCTGGAAGATCGACGTCACGCCCACAGACAAGGAGGAGCGAGGGGACCCGGTGCCTTACAGTATCGTCAACAACTACTTCTCCATCGGAGTGGTGAGTCTGACTTTATGGGACTGACAAATCAACATGAATCTCAAGTTGAACATATATGATTTAGTCTTCAGTTGACAAATGCAAAGGCGATACCTTTGACTCTCCTTTGTGAGTTCAATGCTTCATACTTCCAGTGGAATAATCTCCCTGAATATAATCCGGTTGAAAGGTTTTTTAAATCTGATGTCATTCTTGCCTGACACCTTATTAAATCTGCCATCTTGTACTGTTATAGAGGACCACAATGGAATCTATCTATCTACCGTATCTATCTATCTATCTATCTATCTATCTATCTATCTATCTATCTATCTATCTATCTATCTATCTATCTATCTGTCTATCCGTCTATCTATCTATAAAAATTTAAAGAGGCAGATCAATCTGAAACTTAGGAAGCTGGAATGTGTTGTTGCTTTATCGACAACAAATAAAAAGTAATTTCAAAGGTCATATTTAGTGAGAAGTACTGTTTGGAGTTGAGGGCCACAACTACACAATCAGGAAAAATTCAAGGAACAGAAAGCAGTACAGCTTCCCACTTCACATTTTTAAATCAATTTTAAGCTACAAATAACCACCACACCAGATTTCACCTCCTGATATCTTATATTTTTTTGTTTATTACAGTTTTTCTCAGTCACTTTGGTGCATTTCTCACATCACTATTAACATTTGCACAACAGTTAATGCATTATTCAAAACAATTAGTACAAACTGTAAAACCTAGTTGATAACCTGTAAAAGCGTGTCACTTGCTCAGAATGGATAGCTCATTCCTCAAAGCAAGTATTCATGTCAATGAAAGTGTCAGTGTCATCAAGATGAAAAGTCCTGACACCATGTTTATGAACAGGATAGTCAAATGTCTCTGTCATGTTTTCATTTTGACAGTTTACTCTGGAAATGTTTTACAATGCAAAAAAGTCAGATATTGGTGACGCTACCTGAAAATGCCCCAGACAGAACTTTATGCTATTTACACAGCCATTTGAAAACTACAGTAAAGTTACACATACAGCGAGGTAACTGAGTACAACACACTGAATATGTATGTTCCACATTTTTACTGCAGATGCTCTTTGCAATTCTAATTTATTTACAACAAACATAAAGTCCCTTTGGGTAGAGTTGTGCAAAACTGTAAACAATATTGCAGTATATATCGGAAGTGAACATACAACATACAAAAACTGTAAATCATTCATGCACATCCAGACGTTCCTCTCTGTCTGGCCACAGAGTTTCATCTACATCACAGCCAATATCATCTCTTGCAATGCAGTAAGGAAAGTATCTCCTCGAGTGGTGAATCCACCCTCTGCAGTGGAAGCTGAGGTTCACCTCAGAGAAATTATTCAATTTAGGAGACATTTTCAGGGGGAAAAAAAGGATTTTAAAAAAAATATAAAATTTGTTTGACAGATTTTGACAACTAGTAATGAATCAAGCAATGAAATGAGGACTATTAGTTTTATATGGAATGACTATCCAGCATTCACAAGTATAGTTAATTTTGACTGACATGACATAAGCAAATAATAATGTTTTAAAACAGCAGAGAGTTGTATGAAACCAATTGATGACTGTCCAAAAGCATTTGCAATTTGTTTTTAGGAATGAGAAACGGTTATGATGAGAACAAATGACTAAATGTTGTGGAGGTCAAACTAACTGTTGTGCAAATGTTAATAATAATGTGAGAAATGCACCAAAGCAACTGAGAAAAACTGTAAGAGGCCACAAAACGCTCCGCACTAACCTCACTGATCCTTCACAGCACAAAGAGAAACGGTGCTGCAGGGTTACACTGATGGCACACTTGCTCCGCTGGTGGAAGAAGCATATGGCGGCTTTTTACGCTAAAGTTAAGTTTAATCGTGGAGACAAAGAGTCTCAGAGGTTCCAGTAAACAGCTTAACCTGAACACACAAACAGCACAGACAGAAGAAGGATGGACCGACGACCTAAAATTAAATTCCCTCCTTCAATAATTCTTGCTTCTTGTTATTTAAGGTTGAATAAAAAAAAATACACACAGAAGCTGCAGTGACGACATAATCAGTCAATTTATTTGTTTTGATCACACTTAGGTCGGGCCTTTATTGAGATGTGCTCAAACCTCAACCACCTGTCGTCGACAGATAAACAAGCCTTGTTGTGTCTTTGCACGGTGTTACGCGGCCGTCAGCCCCCCCCCCCCATCCATCTCCACCGTAATGACACTGATTTCACGTAGCTCATGTTAGCCATTACTGATAAATGTCAGGGGGAAATATGGTAATTGACATTTGCAGGTGGCAGAAGAGGGAGCCGCACGCTGTTGTGAGATTTGTACGGACCGTGGCGGAGACATAAGTGATGCATGGCCTCACAAATGTTAGTTGAATAACACCTCCAGCCTGGGCCCCTAATGACCATGTTGGAGGATATTAGAGGACAGGTCTTGTTAACATTGTGATAGAGGAGAACAATGGCTGTCATCAGTCTACAGTGCTCAGCATATGGTGTATGTGTACAGGGGGAAGTGGTTACAGTGTGAAATAAATCTCTCAACATTCATCCTAATGTCAAAAAAACACATGACAAATATCTTCCCTCAAACAATATTTACTTCATGCTTTTGGTTCAGTTGGTCCGTCTGTCAGCCGGGTTGCAGAAGGGCTGCTGTAAAGACCAAGGACAAAATTAAAATTAAAAAAATCGGAGTGAGACCCAATCAAATACGCAAATTATTTTTCACTTTTGTTAATATTGGGTCATTTGGCCTTGCTGGAGGTCTGCAGTGTGCCCTTCATTATTATTATCATCATCATTATTATATTTCTTGTGGCTTGGCATGAGTAATAATAATTATAATAATAATAATAATAATCACTTTATTTATATAGCACCTTTTAAAGATTTGAACTGTTGTAAATAGTTTATTTTGATGTACATGCTGTGTTTTTGCAGATGTGTACAATGTGCATATTATTTTCGTTTTGGTTATAGTTTATAAAAATTAGTGTATCTCAAAAAGTAAGTTATGAACACACTCAAAATAAATTTCCTGTGATTTGAAAGGACTTTGTGCTCCTTTTGTCCTTTTACACTTTTGAGGGATAAAGCTATGATATTTCTGTATTGAGAAAATTACGTGTAAAAAAAAAACTATTTTCTTTCTTTGTGTGTGTTTTTTTTCCACTTTTAAGCAATTTATTTCATTAGCATGGAGACAAGTCCATATATATTATTAAAATATAGATGTAGAAGATGTAAAAATATAGATGTAAAGGCTGTATTGATGTAAAGCATATGAAAATGCTCCAAAAAACGTCACTACAGCATGTAAAAATGTAAATATCTCCTCTGGCGGACTTCTAAAAAGCTAGGTCTAAAAGGATTAAAAACAACAGCCTACAAAGTGCTTTGACAGAGAGCGGTTAATTACAAGGAGAATGATGCTATAAGGCTAACAACAATTCTTCCATTAAAATAAAAAAACTATAAATGACAGTGTAGGAACAATCACAAGATATTCTCAGATACACAGAATTAGAAGGTCAAAGTAGTAAAAAAGTAAAGAAGTGACAAGGAGTAGTAAAATAGAAAGCATTACATAAAGGCAAATCTATAAAAGAGTGTTTTAAGAAGTGATTTAAAAGAAGTTACTGACTCTGCACGCCTTAGTGAGAGCTTCTCGTGGACAGCACTCTCAATTCAACAACAGATATACCATAATTTTAAAAACACAAAATGAGTGTGTGTTTACTAAAAAAAGGAGAAGGGCGCTGGAGAATGGAAATACACAGAAAATATGAGATTTTTGGGGGATATTTTAGCCGAAATCCAGCATTAACACATAAGGGTAAGAAAGACGAGCAAATAAAAAACGTTACCTTACCGTGCCCGGCAGATGGATTGTCGAAATATCACAAGATCATGTGGGAATTGCAGGTTCCCATCCTGTCGGGCTTCAAGTAATGTCTTCATATCTGAACAGCCTGTTGTTTGACTGATCAGTGTCTTATGAGAACCTTTTGTCAGCTGTGGCCGTGGTTATAGATTATATATATAGCAACATGGTCTCACAGGAATCCGTGAAATAGCCACGGAATCACGTATGTACATTCACTGAGTGAATATTTAGAAAATAAAACATATATTTCTTGCTAGAAATGTAATCAAAATCCATTTTTATGCAGAAACTAATTTAAAATATTGATTTTTTCTCTAAAAATGAGAGAACTGTCCGCCATGTTTTTTGTTCTGACCGCCGGGACCTTGAAAGTCACGAGACTTGGAACAAACCAATAGCCAAGGGATATGACTGTCATTAACTTGCATTGTAGCGAAATCCGTGTCAGTTTCACGGAAATTTGAGTGATTCCGTGGCTATTCCACGGATTTTGAGTTAAGCGAATCCGTGGCTATTGTTAGAAAAATTGCATGAGGAAACCTTGAAAATTGATAATCTGTCACCGACAGAAAAAATCTGTCACCAACAGAAAAAAACCTCACCATTTTTCTGCGCATTCGTTGATGGGGGAATGAAGAGCTGGAGACGTCCAAGTTTCTCAGTTTAACAAAGTTTTATTACAATACGTCAAAAAATGTGCACTTTACAGAGATCTCCGGGTTCAAAATTAACTCATGTCCCTGAATACAAACAGACGTGTTTCAGTTCGTGAAGTCTGAACCACGACTCCCTCCCTGAACCCATTAAAATACTAACATTTGTTTACAAAACATGCTGGTCGATTTCTTCCAGGAAGTCCCGCCTTCTTGATCCGCTCATTCGCCAGTTTTAATGCATACAACGGCACGTCATGCCACCTGGTTGCTTGCTGCCGAAACCAGGCCTTGCCTTGACCTACTAACAAACTTGTTAGCACAAACATTTTTCCTTGTTATGACTTACAGAGATTCTCACACGGGATTTTCATTCGGCCTTCTGTGGTCTCCCCTCTCCAGACACACATACACACACACACACTCACAAATGCATTTACACACAGCAAAAACTGTGCACCAATATATCTGGATGTCATTCTTTGTGATTTATAGAATCTTAATCAGTTTAAGCAAATGGAATATATGTAATTAAAGTAATCATAGTTTTCTACATCAATATTAACACACAAACACAATCAATGTATCAAATCATATTGTCTGACTTAATATAAATGCATAGAGATATTTATTACAGTCAAGGTTTGACCTTTGATAGTGACCTGCGTCACTCACAGAGAACAGAGACAGAGAAGCAGAAATAAAGCATAAAATCATTTACCAATATAGAAAATAATCAATTATTTTAACACTATTTCACGGATTCCTGTGAGACCATATATAGATTTCTGTAATAGCCATTTCATTATTTGGTCAGAAACATCCGATTGTTCTTGCTGTTTCTTGAATTTTCCCCAAACAAGTTAACTAATCCTAGTTAGATCTCCAGTTCAAATTTTCATTGTCATATTTGTATAAATTACTTTTCTTCAACTCATTCTTCAGATGTTCGTATTCTTCCGGTTTTGAGCAAGCTGCATGATCGAAACGTCATCACGTTTCGAGATACATCGGCACGCTCTAAAAATATCACACACATCATTTTACATACATGTACGATTTGGGGTTGTAAAAAAGGCTGCAGTTTCTGTGGATTTATGTTATAAAACCACTGATCTAGGTTTAGGGCAAAAATCTTCCTGGTAAACTGTTATAAAAGGCAGTTTAAAAAGTAAATAAATGTATGTAAATGGTCATGTGACTACGGCAAGTTACGTAAAAAACGTTATTCATGTAACTTACTTAAACAATTTAACTTTAACAAAGTTAAAAATCCTTTACTTTTGTTTTCACAGAGGACACAAACCCTGATCTCCTGGGTGAAAGTCCACCGCTTGTTGCAGCGGACGGTGAAATTAATCAGTAAAGCTCATATTTGGCTGCCTGTACACATAAAGACTGAAGTGAGATGAATAGAGTGAGAATTTTCTCTTATTTGACAAACAATTCTTGACTGAATTTAATTTTGTGGACACAAAATGCAGTTAAACAGTTAAAATGGCAAAAAAAATATCGTATCACAATACTCACCATATGGCAAAATGCTTAAAATCGCAATAATATCGTATCGTGACTCAAGTATCAAGATTAATCGTATCGTGGGGCCTCTGCTGATCCACACCTCTCATAAATTTTGTTTACAAGAAGACTCCACAGGGGACGTTTCAGTGGGAAAACCAGAATCAGTTGAGTTGTTTAGAAAGTTTAAGAAAGAAGAGAGTCAAAACAAGAACAGGAGTGTACAACTTCAGATCCAGACGAGTCTGGTTGCAGAGATTTGGAGAAAGAGACAGAAGATGAGTAAAGTGCATTGCTTTTTACAAAGACTTGTCATTTTATTCATCCAGTCTTTCTCTGTAAAACTCAAAAACAGTGAACTACAGCTGCATCTCCCTAAAAAGAGCAGTGAGTTGTTTTTTTTTATGGGACCAGCTGATTCCCTCTTGATGCAGCAGAGAAGCAGCCCCGGCCCGGCTGCCTCATGTAGTCATTACCAGGCGACTGTCTGTTAGTGGGATTAGCACCCGGCAGGCGTGATGATGACAAATGAAGTTGTTTGTGGGGGATTAAGAAGACTTTGAGCTCTCTATGGATTTGAGTGTGATATAATATTTCGTGACACATTTTTGCATCAAATTTTTTTATGCTTTCCGTTGAATGAAAAAAGAAGAAATTACAATAAAGATTATGCGACAAGTCAAGCTAATAATTACCTCAGAGATTATGCAGATGGAGGGCAGATTGTTTCTGTAATGCTGCTGTCGAAATCCAAAGATCAGCAGTAGCTGCAGCCAACGTTTGCTCGAATCAGAAGTCATTTATAGCGAACTTCTTCATAACTTTATATTTGTCTTATTGCTCTAATGAGATACTGTGAAGGTTGCAGAGGGCCGGACCAATACGCTGACCTATATTCTGATCAATATTAATTTCATTTTGTTATAAAATGCAGTAAATTATCTGGTTTTGAGCTGCTACCGGTAAGAATACATGTTATGAAAAGACTATGTTAAGGCTGAGTCAAATATAGCAGTATGTTATGAAGTAAACCAGCAATTTATTAACTTTAGACCAAAAGCAATAAGTGTTTTTCAGGTAACAAGCAGTGGTCGAAAAAGTATTCAGATCCCTTACTTAAGTAAAAGTACTAATACACACCGTGAAATGACTCCACTACAAGTAAAAGTCCTGAATTCAAAACTTAGTGAAGTAAAAGTATAAAAGTATCAGCATCAAAATGTACTTAAAGTATCAAAAGTAAAAGTACTCGTTATGGGCCATTCTGCCCCACTCACATTGTCAAATATATTGTAAGGTTATCTTTATTGATGCAATTATATAAGCAGTGGTTTATTTTCCCAAGCCAAGGCTCATTTCAACCACTAAATATACTGTTATGAGGTTTAATTAAAAAAAAAGTCAAATAACTTTAAATTTACATGTTTTTTTTTCATAGTAAAAAGTACAATATTTGCTCCTAATATGTAGTGAAGAAAAGAGTATAAAGTCACATAACATGGAAATACTCAAGTAAAGTACAAGTACCTCAAAATTGTACTTAAGTACAGTACTTAAATCTACTTAGTTACATTTCACCACTGGTAACAAGGTAACTCAGTGTTTTTTGTGGAACAAACGCACATACATAAATCGCCTTCAAAATAAAAGCACTGCTGTTGTATAGATTTCAAAACCTGGGTGCCCAGGTCTGATCTAATACCTCGCAAAGTATTGAGTGATCGGCTGACGCACAAACGGATTCATTTCAAACGAAGGACCAGGTGATTCTTCCAAAAAAAAGATCCTTTTTTCCATTTTTTTGGTAAATTCTTCAACCTAACCTTCTGCCACGGCCCGGTTGGATTTAGAATTAATGGCCGCCATCCCTTTGGGAGGATGTGGAAGTGACGTGAAGTGTAATGATCTCAATCAGGGCCAGGGGTGAGAGACAGAACTAATCACTGAGCGCACTCCACTACCATAATGCAGTCAGTCGCCCTAATGACCCTGGCGCTCCTGTCAAAGCCATTATTCTCCCCCGTAGTGAAAGGCACATCAAACCGCTGGGGCCCACTCATAATTGGACTAAACTTTGAGCTATGAGAGGACATTACACATGTCCTGTATTAATTTGGGTGCCAGATTTTTACATTGGTAATTATTTGAGGGCAGCTAGGGGGAGAGAGGGAGTGAGTGAGCTGACGGCGTCCCACTGCTGCGGGCGAGCGAGGGGGTCAAGATGTCGACGTGTTCGACGTGTGTTTATGGTGCGACTGACTCGTCCCCTTATTTAGGTTCTTTGTTTTCAGAAAAGGCTCCAGATAAGAATAATGTTTTTAATGATTTCTTTAAGAATATACAGTGCTTGATACATTTATTAGACCGCCTGTCATAAAAAACAAGAAAACATAACTATTTAGGAATCTATCTAGGAATTTTTTAATAAAACAGAGTGTTAGGCATGAAAAGTCACCATGCTGGAAAAACTCTTACTCACTGCAGTTTAAATTCTGCAGGAAAGAAAATAATTCTAGATTATTGTAATTATACAACAATGATGTTCATATTGTTGTATGGTTGTTTTAATAAATTCTGCTTTAAATCAGTAGTTAGTAGAAGCATAAGATAAGTGACAAATTTTGTTATATTTATGACAAAAAATATAACATTTTTTGACCTGAAATAATAATTTTAGACCCTAAAATTATTATTTCGGAGCATTTAAAAAAATAATGAAACAGTTTTAATTTAATTGTATTTATTTTAAAAGGCTAAATGATGATGGAGATGTAGAATGTAGAAAATTGTTTTAAAGCACCGTAAGAAAAGAAAAAACATAATAATAATTCCAAGCACTGGGGGTCACCCAGAAAATGTCTGTGTTGTTTCCCATGAAAACAAACTTAGTCATGAAATTAGTTACAAAATGAATTGAAAACGTAGTAAAGACAAGGGTAGAAATAATCATTTTAACCTGTACAAATCTCCAACTTTACCTCTAGATACTCAACCAGACTGGGGAAGGAACATTTTATTGCTTTTCAAATCAGCACAAAACAGTTTTCAATAGATTAACACAATGTGCCACTGGAACACAGGGGACAATATATAATAGATATTTCATAAGAAAATCAGACGTTTCCAGCTTTAATAGTCATTTACCACATTAACAATGTCTACTCTGTATGTCTGTTGTTTTATTTTAAATATTGTGCTTTTCTTTAAAAAGTAAGGACATTTAAGTGACCCCAAACTTTTGAGCTGTCATTTGAATACATAATAAATTAATAAATATATTCTTTGAGGTGTTAATTTTCAAAGTTTTACCACCAAAAGCAGATGATCGCTGCGTCGATGTGTAATGACAAAGCGCTCTATCCGCTCCAGGTTGCTTGAAATCGCTGTTTACTGTTGCAAAAGCCGCAGCTCCACTTGTACAGATCTCAGATAATAGACCCCAAACCAAAGGGGAGACAACCTCTCCTCGCTTTTGCTCTCTTGTTTGCAGCTATTGTCCTGTTTGTAAGAAAATCAAGTTACACTCTCTCAGATATATCCATCATCTCACCTCTCTGGCTCGCGTTGGAAGCGTGAGGTGAGTCTGCGGGGATCTTGAAGAATTCTTTTGGTCTTCTGCTTACAGCGTCTTGAAGAGACATCAAGAGAAGCGCCATTGATTTTTTCTCTTTTGGCTTCTCCTAAATTTCTGTACAGAGAGCTAGCAGGGGGTCCTCCCTGTAGGTGCTGTTTCAATAGTGCCACTCAAAAAACGGAGTGGGTCAAAAACAGATTGCTTCAGTGGAGTGGAGGAGGAGGGGAGAGGAACAAGCCCAAAAAGTTTACTGCAACTTTCTCACACTTCTTTCCTGAGATGATTTTTAGAGCCCGACAAGTTTGTCAGAGTTTGGTGTGTTTTTTAACAAAGGCCTTGCCAGCATTTTTCTGCTGACGCCGACTTAGAAGTGGGAATTAAAGGAAATTTCAGCGTCCCTCTGAAGTTCATTACTCAAAACTTCACAATCTGTTGGCGAGGTCCTTACTTTGCATACTTTATGACATACTTCATCTCATATATATATTTAATTTTAACATTTGTTATGAACAAAACAAAAATTTGAAATTATTTCATAATATATCAACAAGTAAAATAGGTGACTGGTTGCTCTGTATAAATCATAAATAATAATAAGAAGAAAGAAAAATACATTTTCTAAATATTTTTTTTTTTTCTAAAGCTTTTATTATATCAGCTTAATCATCAATAAAGCCAACATTTTTCTACCACAAGGTCTTCATCAGGGCTTTAAAACAGACACAAACTTGTTGTTTCAGTAAAATGTGTCAGTTTTTCTATTATATCTGATGTTTTATGATTTATGTTACTGCTGTAATAATGTGTATGGTGCATTTAAAAGCTTTAGATGTTTATGGTTGTGCTAATTTAACTCCTTAATAAAGCGTTAGGTAGTTTAATCTGCAGCAATGCATCATATTCTAAAAGATCATAATATGATTGTAAATCACACTGTCCAGTGAGAACCAGCACCACCACCAGCATTTTCCAGCTAATCCAAGAGAGTTTATTTATCTAGAAAATTACTATCAAGAAACTCTTGATCCTTCATTTTATCACAAATCTTCAACACAATGATCAGCACCAAAATAATCGTCTCTGAAATGTAATAACATTTCTGACTTCACCAGGAGAAAGACTTTTTATGTAACTTCTGTGGCTCCCAGTTTGCGAATTTTTCATTTTTACGTAACTTACGGTAGTCACGTCCCCCTCGAAACTACTTCACTGCCGGCATCTACCGCTCAAAAATTTGGGGTCACTTAGAAATGTCCTTATTTTTTAAAGAAAAGCACAATTTTATAAAAATGAAAACAACAGACATACAGTGTAGGCATTGGTAATGTGGTAAATGACTATAAAAGCTGGAAACGGCTGATTTTCTTATGAAATATCTATTATATATTGTCCACCTTATTTAGTGTTGAAAGGCTCATTGATCATTAAAACACCTGAGCATTATGTTAACACAGCTGGAAACTGTTTTGTGCTGATTTGAGAAGCAATAAAATGATCCTTCCTCAGGCTGGTTGAGTATCTGGAGGTAAAGTTGGAGATCTGTACAAGTTAAAATAATTATTTCTACCCTTGTCAATGTCTTCACTATATTTTCGATTCATTAAAACAGTTACCGTAGTTTTCTTTTGAGCACTAGTATACATACACTTATTTACAGTTTAAACTGTCTTTTATAACACCTATCTGGGAAGTTGTTTGCCCTGAACCTTCCTCAGTGGTTTTGTAGCATAAATTCACAGAAACTGCAGCTTTTTTTTCGACCGCAAATCGTACATGTCTGTATAATGACGTGTGTGCTATTTTTTGAACGCTCTGCTCTGTAACTTGAACTTGAAATGCTCATATGAGTCTGTGGATGGTGCTGACAAATGGTCTTTTCTGTCGTTCAGTTGGAGATCTTGTTGCAAAGAAGTTTAAAGTAGCATAAAATGTAAACACTACACAAAGTGCAGGTACCTCTAACAGTACTTGAGAGTGGTAGAATTTTGGGATTAATGTTATTGATTTGGACATTACCACTAAAGAGGTATAAATGTCATTATTAATTGTTTATTAGCAAACTTAATCATTTAATCTAAATATACTGTATTCTGGAAGTTCACACTTACACACCAGATAACAGCCTCACCACGCTGAGACGGTGTTAATCTTCTGCTGAAGCGTTTCTGTCAGTCACACCACAGTAACATATGTAACATGAACTGTATCACTGTAACACCAAGAGCTCCAATAAGGCTGAACTAAATGCCCCAGGTCACAGAGAGAGGCAGAAGGGTGGGGGGAGGGAGGCAGAAAGGGTGAGAGGAAGGTTGAGAGTGACTTATAGAGAGAGAGAGAGAGAGAGAGAAAACAACTTGGTTGCTGTGGTGTCGGCAGCATCCTGTAGGTTAGCTGGAAGCTGTGATTACTCACAATGTGCGTTTAATTAATTAGCCTGTGTGGAGACTGCGTGCTGTTCATCAGGGTTTCTGTCAATACCTCTCCATCCCAGGTTCAACCCCCCTGCCACCTCCTGCACACAGTTTCTTTCATCTTATAAAAATATATGCTGGGGACGCGCGAGGTGTAACTGCATCGTTCAGTGAGTTCTGAAAGTTAACGAGAAAGAAGTGTGACGAATAGTTACACTTCTTCTGTCGAGCAGCTTTAAATGTTAGCATCTCCAGAATATGAATTGTATCTTAGAATCGTAAAAACATCATATTTCTAAAAAGACAACAGCACTCAGTGGAGCTGCAGCCGGAGCTCTTAGGTTTAACCAGAGTGGAAATCATATACACGAGCGCCAGGATGTAGAGTAATTTGGGCGAGGAGGGCCCAAACTGCAGGTTTTAAGTTTGAGGAGATGAGACTCACTTGCAACAAAAAACTCTGCATTGTTCACAGCACCCACACTCAAGATTTGATTCTCTCTTTCAGGACGCCTCCATTGCACATCGTTTCCATGTTATGAGAGAGAAGCATCCTGAGAAGTTCAACAGCAGGTAAGTTGCAACTAGTTCAGGCTATACTAATACTACAGAAAAACCGCCTGATTAAAATTGTGCTGAAGTGCTGAAACTGATAAATAAAAAATGAAGAGGAAGTTTTAGGCCAAACCAGTACCTCACTGCATAAATTGTCCTGTTTTTTTCTGTAGTTTGATTTAAGTAAAACCAAGTTAAATGTATTCTGTGTCATGTTTGTGTTCTGCCAGTTGTGGAGTTAACATCTGCTCAGTCTCTTCTTCAACCAGCAAAGACTTAATACGATTTACTGCCAGTTTGACCCAGTTGTCACACGTGGTAGGGCAGTGAAAAAAAATCCCTTTTGGCCTGGAAATGATTTTTCCCATAGACCACCATTAAAGCAACATAATGCAACTATTTTAACTTGAGAAAACAGCTTCAAAGTCATTCTGAGGCTACACCGACTTGTAATGGTGCCTCTGTCATTCCAACATCTGAATTCCTACACTATTTAACTTTGGTGAGCGATTAAGAACTGTCATGAAAAGTTGGTTTACGGCACTAACAAGCCACCAGCGAAGTTGTAAAAATGGATAGTATTTCATGGAGAAAAATTTGGGTTTTCCCTTTTGACTTCCTCCATCTGCTCTGCCTTGACTCGCAGTGATTTACTTCATTTTCTGATGGAAGGAACTTACTTGTTGCTAAAGTAAAGCTATCCATTGTTTGCTGCTAACTGTAGCTGCTGTCAGTTAGTCAACTCAGTTGGCCATGCTGCCAGGAGTGAGAGGTCATAGCACAGAGGGAGTGTTGGTGTTTACACCACAGGCGCATGGGCTTTGGACCGCTGAGTGGAGTTGGTTTGGGAGGTGGGGCAGGGAGCATTTCTGGAAATGGAACTGGGTTCGGCAGCTTCTACGGACATCATGACAGAGGCAAATAGATGGAAAAAGATGTTAAAGAGACAGCTAGGAAGAGAAAAGAGTGACAGAGTAAGAGTCTGCCGGACAAAAGAGTGACAGAGTAAGAGGCCACCGGACAAGAGTAAATCTCAGAAAGGCTTTTTATTGTTGAATAGATCTTAAACAAAAGCCTGCAGAGAGACGCCAGGCTGGCCTTCTTGCTGTTTCGGCCAGTCAGTAATATTAGCTGGCTTATTATGTCTTTCTTTGTTGCACTTACTTGAAGTTTGGCTTGATGTTAGCAAAGTCTTCAGCTAGTTTCTGAGAATAGGCAGTTAATTATAACAAATGGATATGTACAGCTGTTCATATTTATGAGAACAAGGTCAATTATTGCTCTTTGCATAATGGATTTTTCGAGCTTTGAAGAGTACCTAGAAATTTTATGAGCAAAAATTTGTATGCACCAAGCAGGAAAACCTAGGCAGAAGAAACACTATGGATTATTATTGGCAGTGATTGGACAAACTATAATATTAAGAGAGCAGCTGGTCTCCGATATTAGCTTCCACCACTCACATTACATTCAGTTATCTTCAGGGTTCTTGACTGACATTAATGTTCCCTCCTTTTTATTTTTAAACCGACAACCATGATGGAACCGCATCTAAATTTTTAAAATGGTAAAAATGTTCTCACAGTCTAAACAAACCTACGGTGCAGCTCTGCGTGTCCGCTGCACAACAGACTGCGAAGCTGCTCAGCGTGACGAATAGGCCGGCCTCATATTTAGCATTTGTGATTACCTCGAGGAGATGCGTTCACCTTTGGAGATGAACAAATGTGGCATCTATGTTTCCATCAATATTTAACGTCTCCCATACATCTCCACTAGCGCCAGGGAGTAATTGGAGGCCTAATTGAATTTGCTTGGCTAGTTTGACATCATGGATCAGTCAGACTGATGACACACAGCCTCCTAATAATCCCATTTGTACTCATTATCATATTTTACTCTGGTCTTAGTACAACATTTAGCCAACTATCCTTCTGCTGCTTGTTGCTCGATCATACAGATATCTTGGTCCAAAGGGAAGATAAACACAGGCCTGTACTGTAAACTAGTCAACTCAATTCTCTGATTAAACAAAGAGGCCGTTGGGTTGACATCATCATATCTCTCTTTGATGTTGGTAACCAGTTTAGTTTTTGTTTGTCAGACTCGTATTCAGCCACTTTCAAAATCTATATGCATCTCTGTTGTTTTACCCCTATTTGAAGCCCTTTGTGACAAATGATTTAGATATTTTAAGAAAATTATTCTGTCTGTTATTTGAATTCAATTAATAATTCAGGAGGGGGAATGGGTTTAGGATCTCTCTATTATACACTATCCTTGCCAATTCAATAATGCATGATTATAGTTTTTCAAGGTAGCATACATTTTGTTGGATTTGTCCAAAGGGCTCGTGTCCATTGGAAGTGCACCGCAACTTATCACCAAGTCATTTTCCTGCAGCTCCAAGCTCTTTCTCAGGAACTTCAGTGACAGTGGAGGCAGTGCGTCTCCAGAGGGGGATTTAATTTCATTTTTATCTGCAATAAGTATGTTTTCATCAAGTGTGAATGAAAGGAAATAATGATTTTGATGAGTTTTTGATAGACTTTTAGCACCTTGAAAATACATAAATGCACTCGCATTAAAAAAAAAACTAATATTGAAGCTTTTCTATAGTGGTAGTCTATATAAAGAGACCAAAAATAAATACATGAATAATACCTCAATGATGACAATATTGGTAATAATACCATTTCAATGAAGACATTTCCATCAACCTGCAAAATGTAGAAATTTAATCAACATTATATCACCCTTTACATTACATTCAAGTGAAATATCAAATACATTAGGAAATGATAGGGTCATCCGGCAGATGCAGCAGCTTCACATGTGATATTATGATTATTATGCGGCATTACGGCAGTGACACCAAACCACATTATAATTAACAGCTTTTTAACAGTTACACAACCTCACCTTGTTCCTTTTCCAGATGTGGAATATAACAAATTAATGCTATATATATATAATTTGACATGTAGTAAATATATGTCAATGTACAGTATGTACTCAGTGTGTGGACAACACAAACATTTTATCTTTTAATATTTTTTTATTGAAATATTCATATTGTGATTATTATTTATATGTATATATATAAAATATATATATATATATATATAATTATTATTATTATTATTATTATTGTTTTTCATTTGAATGGACAATCTACTTTTTTTAGGCAACAAGTATTTAATGAGTGTATTTTACACTGTTTTCACCCTTTTAGAGATGACTGACTCTCTGACAACCTCTGCATCTATTGTGCTGTTATTTTAATAATCACTGTTAGCACTGCTGTAGAAATATAAGAAATATAATTTATGTTTATAATTTTCAAATTCAGTTTGGACAGAAGAATAAAAGACAATGCACTGTAGCCAAAATTCATACAATATATTTTTCATGGATTAAAAGTGCTTATTATATTATTTTATGTGGGGGTTTTTTCTTTATTTTTTTGAAACCCTGCTTTTCTCTTGAACATGTCAAAAGTCAAAATAAATAGATAAACAAAGCTGAGGATCTCAGTAAAAAAAAAAAAAAAATGTCAAATTTTGAATGATTAGTTTTTAATATCTGACAGCAGTAATGGCTCTTCACTTCCATATGAACCAAATCTATACATTTTATCACAGCTTGACCTTAAAGAAACTGAATATTTAATGAGTTCTAATTACCAACCAAACAATCATCATGTAGCTTTTGTTAATTATGAAATGAGGGGATTTTGTTGATGAAATGCAGGGGTCATGCGCTCTCTCTTCCCCCCTTCGTTCCTCTCGTTCTATCCATCTTCTGTATTTGCACCTTGGGGTGATTACCAGGGCGAAGGTGTGAAGATTTGACACTCGGCAGATAGATTCATTTACTGCCACTGCCGGACCTGGAGGTGATAATGAGGTTGAGGATTAAAAGCAGACAATCAGTCGGCCCGTGACGAGGGCTGCGCCACCTCCTCCCCCATCGCCACTCCTCCTCCACCGCCTTGTTAAAATACACTACTCCCTTTTTTTCACCCCGTTTTTTTGCTGATCTCCCATGTAATTACACACTAATCTCTGACTGAGGGAAGGAGACGGATAGTGAGAGAAACAAGGAGAGAGAGGTGGAAGAAAAGAGAGAGAGTTTAGAAAATAAAGAACTTTGTGCTGTGATACACTTTTTATATACTAGATTCATTTGTATTTGCCCTTTTAGGTTCAAATTTCTCTCTTTCATGCTGTTAATCTCAGTCACATCACCTTTAAGTTTTTTGGACTCTAAGAGCAACAAAAGATATAATTCTCTGAGTTTGCATTTCAGTCGCTTTTGGAATATTGACACTTCAGTTAATTTATTTCCTCAATTATCAGGAGAACCATCTCATTTTATTTCTCCATGTGTGTTATAAAATACGAAATCGTTGAAATTCAAATATATTTCTGATTTTACCTGGTTCAAAATAAATCTATCAACATTGACCATGCCCCTTTTTAGCTATGGAAAATTGATGCTATTTTTTTTTAACTTTTTGCTTGAATATTTTCACATTGTTTCTTTTACACAATACTGATAATAGATAGATAGATAGATAGATAGATAGATAGATAGATAGATAGATAGATAGATAGATAGATAGATAGATAGATAGATAGATAGATAGATAGATAGATAGATAGATAGATAGATAGAAAGAAAATAATCAAGTGCAGTGTAACTCAAGAGTAAC
This sequence comes from Centropristis striata, assembly GCF_030273125.1. Taxonomy (NCBI): domain Eukaryota; kingdom Metazoa; phylum Chordata; class Actinopteri; order Perciformes; family Serranidae; genus Centropristis; species Centropristis striata. The sequence goes on along the minus strand of NC_081524.1, from coordinate 20,731,933 downwards.
TCTAAAAATGAAACTTGAAAAGTCTGCCGAATAATGCAAAATGAATTGTTTCACGTCATCGGGGCGCACCTGGTGCAGCAACTTGGAGAAAAACGAAACACTTTTCATCTGCATTTAATGCAATGAGACCAGGCTGGTGAATAATCAGCAAAAAATCTGGTTGCCAAATGGTCCTTTGTTGCATTTCTAGTTTCTGTGGTGTCACGGAGAGCCAAAATCAAGCTCAAAGTGGGTGTCTCCCAAGACTCTGGTCATTGCCATTTTTGCAGCGCCCGACTCCTCCTGACTCCCAAAAAAAACGGTGCAAAGAGGTTAAGCTGAGGTGGGCTGAATATAGCAGCAAGCCACCTGTCACTCAAAGCAAACATGTTGTTAATTACGATTAACTTTAAGCCTTAATATGAATTAATCTGGTGAGTTATATAATACTGTACTCCCTTCAGAGTTTTAATCAAGGAGGAAATTAGCTACAGAGGCCGGAACCATTTTTTGAACCAACCTGTAAATATGTTAATTTTTGCTGTAAAGTTGAGTGTTTTACCATAGGGGTCTATGAGGATTGACTCCTGCTTGGAGCCAGCCTCAAGTGGCTAGTCGTGGAATTGCAGTTTTTGGCTTCACTTTTTAGCCCCAGAGGTTGCGATTTGCTCACACTGGCCCCATGAATCCTGTCTGTCTCTCCACTGTCAACTACCAGTTAAAGGAGATAAATCTTTTAATAAAAAAATAAAAGTAGGGTAAAGATTGTGGTTGTAGTTAATAAACTAATCAGGTGAAGGTTTGGATTTATTAATGTGGATGTAATTTACAGGTCACTGTAAACTCTGGTCATTAATCACTTGTAGTACATTAATCACTTGTAGTACAATTCATTCTTATACGGAGCCTTCATATTCCTGGAGGAGCAGCACATAAACTATGATTCTATGAAATTATTAGGTTAGATTAGATTATACTGTGACAGCAGCAAAAACAGAAGCAAAAGGTGTGAATATAAATTACAAAAAAAAAAAAAAGAAATAAAAGGTCAAATACAGACAAAAAGGTCCTTAAACATATGCAATAAACACGTACAAATAACAAACAAGTGCAAGGATGAGTAAAACCAGCACTAAAACATAAAGTTGCCCTAGTTTAAATAATAATACACATGGTAAGAAGTTTGAATGAAAAACATAAATACTGATCAATTAGATGTTAGTTATACAGATTATTAGCCGTGTCATCATTTTACAGTCTTGGACACTTAGTAACCCACATTTACTTTCTGTGAATGTTAAAGCCGTGTTTCCACTAGGAGGAAAAGTGCCCACCTAGAAAGTCTCAGGCCACACCCTCTTAAAAGTCCGCTCACTCTGGGTGTCTCCACCACAAGTTAGCCCCCAGAGGGATTCTGGAGTTGACGTTTGGTTTTCGCCGTCGCTAACTGTGCACAACGTCAGCAGCTGAAAGCAGCATGGCTAATTATGCAGAGTCTCCGCTGATCATAAACATAGTGATTGTGAATTAACCAGCGACACTAACTGTGCACAGAGTGTCCGGTTCTTGTTGTAAACAAACAGAGACCACTAAGTGAACACCTCCAGCAGCAGCAGCACATACACACTGTACTGCTACAGAGCTAACTGCCACTAATCGCGGCTCTTCTTAACCAGCCGGCCTCTGGCTGGTTAAGAAGAGTAAGAAGGAGTCGCTAAGGGGGTCTGAAAAGTCGCTAAATTTGGTTGTGAGTTGTGAACACTGCTTCGCCGGCTTTTACAAACGGCATGTGTTGTTGTCGTGTAGAGTACTACCTCTAATCCTGCTTAGCGATCTATCCAATCAGTAACCAGGCTGTTTTCAGGGAAGAAGACCCTGCTCTTCGACAGGGACTAAAAAAGTCCCGATAAAAGCCGGCTTCGGACTGCTCGTATTCAAATTAGAGGCGATTCGGCGAGTGAGACCCGCCTCATTCCGGGTATTGCCCAGTGGTGGAAACAGCCCTGTAGTGTCTTATCAATTATATGTTGATAAATTCAATAACAGATCCTAACACTACTGTGCACATGATTTTAAGAAAATAGTAATTTCCAGCTGCTCTCCAGACAACATGAGAGGGAAAACGTGATTCGGGGCGTTTCGGCTGCAGTATGAAAGCTGCGGTGGCTTCACCTGCAATGTTTGTTTACTCTGTGGCATCAATCATGGCGCCTTGATGTTCCCATGATATTTGCTCTGCATACCCAGATCTATTTTTGGTCCCGAGACATCTAACACCGTCACGGCGCTCCTCCAGAGCCGCTCTGCCCCCGTGCGCCCACAGGCTCTCGCTGTGCTGTGTAACCATCCTGAGTTAACCTTTCCTGAAGGCACAGGGAAGCCCAGGCATGGAGCACTCTTTAGCATAATGAGTATGTTCATCAAAGCCCTGCGATGTGCTGGATGGGGCCGCCGGATTCACCAACACACGCACCCATCAACACACACATGCTAATGTACGTGTAGGCACGTATGTGTGTGTGTGTTTCCTGCTGAGCTGGGAACAGGGCCACAGGTGATGGCGCTCTAAATTACACATGTGCGCACACTCATTTACACACACACACACACACATGCATGGTGGACCTCAGTCGCGGCCGCCCTCGGACCTCATTTGAGGATGAAATCGTTTATGTGACCGAAGTGTCATCTATAATTAATGAGCACTTGTGTGTAATTTAGAGGGATCTCACCTGTGGCCCTGTCCCCAGCTCAGTGGGAACACACACACACACACACACACAAAATCAAATGAACTTACACACACAAGACTCTGCACAGTAGTGTAGTACAGCTGAGTTTACCCTGATAATGATCAACAGAATCAATTTGTAAATATTAAAAAATATGATTTTAATGACCATCCAGGGCACTCTAACATTTACATTTCTGCCTAATATAATCTTTGAAAAAAAATATAATTTTTTCAAAGTCCAACTGAAATTAAATTAAGGGAGAAATGTCTGCACGTTTCAGCAGTACGTCCAAAACAGCTACTTTTCAGGAAATGACAAAAGGCTGATTTGAAAACATTTTATTGGGCTGTTTAGTGTGAAGTGAGACAAAAATGCCACATCACTGTTTACGTTCAGCTCTGTTGCATGCTGTTCATTCAAGATCAAGTCTTCAATACATTATTTACTGTTGTTTTGTTATTGTCTCAAACTCAATTCAGCCACTTTCCAGATCCAGTGGAGTTATGAGAATAGGTCACAAGCTTTTTCTAATACTTTTTAAGTGCCTGTAAATCCCACAGAGCTATGACAGATGAGGTTTCTGGTCGACAGTAACAACAAATCTATATTATTATCATTATTTATAGTACCTCCACTGTCTGTAAATTTGCCCATCAGAGTGCTGTCTATATGGACAAAGAAATTGTTTTGCAGAAAATCAGTCAAATTATTCTACTTCATGGGACATATTGTGCTAAATTTCAGATTCATACTTGTATTTTGGGTTCTACTAGAACATGTTTACATGCTTAAATGTTCAAAAAACACATTTTACTTTTCTCATAATGTCTGTCTTAACATACCTGTGTTTATCCTCAGTCTGAAACTCTGTTTTATCGCCTGTTTGGCCTGAAAAAGCCCAGTCAACTCTGATTAGCTTGCAAGAACTCAGTTACTCATGTGTTGTCTTCTGTCCAGATCTTTGCTCTTTTTGTATGAACTCTCAGATGTACGTCACTTTGGATACAAGCGTCTGCTAAATTAATTTGTAACATTGTTACATACAGGGGAAGATATTCAGATTTGGAGTGGTATATTCTAATGAGCCTGCATGTGACTCAAGAAGGGAACGAATTGGAAAGGCTTGTTGAATCCCATATTTTCTGATCTAGAATCTGACTGGGTTGCCTTGTTTGAAAGGGCGAAGCTTTGGTTTCAGGAGTTGGCAGTCAGGTGTAGTGTGTTAAACGGCTTATAAACACACCTGTAAATGTCAAGACTGGTTTGATTAGATGCTTAATGTTCTGATTCTTATTCTTACGCTTTCACAACCCAAAGTTTAGTCTGTTTTAGTCTCTGGTGTGCTTCGATTGCAGTGTGAACATAATACAGGCAGAATCCGACCCAATTAAAGGAAAGTAGGCTACCACTGAGCTAAAGCTAATTTGTCATTTCAGAATTATCAACATATTGCTCAAAATAACTTAATATTTACCTTTGTGGTAGAAGCAGATGGTGGTAGGAGCATCAAGGCACTTCTCTGATTATCCAGCTCTCTGATCACAGCACACCTTCTGTGGAAATAATGGATCAGTACATTGTTGACTGCTGGTATAATCAAACGTACTGCGCTCGGTTCCATGATGTGCCAGTCGCGTTTCCATTAGGGTAAAAAGTGGCCGCTGGGAAAGCCTCAGGCGACGCCCTCTCAAATGTCCGCTCACTGGGATTTATGAGACTTTGGAGGTGACGTAAGGTTTTGATCATCACGTAATTGCTTAGCGTCAGTTTCGACTGTGACATCACATGCGCGATGGATTAAACTAGGGAGATGTGGCAAAAATAAACAATAAGGAAGGAGACACCGAGATGGAAGGAGCAGAGCTTGCTGTAACAGCATGCCTAACAACTGCAGCCGCCATTGCTAACTGTGCACAGCGTCCGCCGCTTATTGTAACCAACCGTCGTGCTAACTGTACACAAAGTGTATGCCACTGATCATAAACTTACGGGGGTGCTAACTGTACACAGAGAGTCCGGTGCTTGTTGTTAACAAACAGAGATTGATTAGCACTGTGCTACTGTGCACCTTGTTCAGCGACGCCAGACTGCAATATGAAAGGACACGAATATCACGCCTTTGTATGTTTCTTGTCGCTTGTGACTACTCGCTACTTTGCTCGCTTTTAAAATTGGCGCGTTTTGTTGTGGCGTCCAGTACTATGTCACATCCTGCTTAGCGTTCTATCCAGTCAGCAGCCAGGCTTTTTCAGGGGAGGAAAAAACGTCCGATAGGGGCAAAAAAAAATCCAAATTAGGGGCGTTACGGCGAGGGAGACATGCCTCATTCCGGGTATTCGACTTTATTGGAAATGCACCTTTTGTTTATTTCCGTGTTGACATTTTTCACCATCAACTTTTCAACCAATAAGAAATAATAGTGCGAGTAGATTTCCAGCCCTCTGCCTTCGTACACGCCCCTCTGTAAATTTTTTTTTTTACTTGGTCCATATCTGTCCTGTGAAAGAAACTAAACAGACTCAATACAAACAATTTTTTTGCATTGTCGCAAGTTTGTTAATGAGGGTTTTCTCTGATGGATCCATAAAACCTTTTACAGTAAAACCTATCAGCAATACATTAAAAAAATTATTTATAAATTTATAAATTTATAAATTTTATAAATATATTTTATTTTTAATTATTTTGACACAAAAATCAATGAATTTGCAGCTGGATTTTAAAGGTGCAAGCATGTCAGTGTTTGACAGGTAGCAGGTTGTTTTAGGGCAGCTGATAACTGACTCTGCTGCTTTCTCATTGTAGAAACAAACTAAAATCTAAAGTAAGTTCCTCCTGCAGATGTGTTGCTGGAGGTGTCAGACCAGACAAACACATTGCTGTAGCGCCTCAGGCTTAGTAAACAATATGATATCATTAATTAGCAGCATTGCTTTGTTAAGTTTTTTTCAGGTGTTGAGGAGTTCCCATTAGAAATCGCTGGAAAAGCTTCACAAATGAGATTATATCCCTAGTTTAAACTTTTAAATGATTGTGATACTTGTTTTTAATTGTTCAACTGCTCGTTAACAACAGACGTGTTAAATTCAATTACAGTTCAATAGCAGAAATATTTGTATAATGGCAGGAAACCAAACACAGCAACTTTGTAAACTTGTAAACTTACTACTAGCACTTTTCACTTTGCAAACTTAATGACGTGTTTATAGTGTCTTTGTTGCCACAGTATGTTCCTTTTTAATCAAATCAAATCAAATCAATTTTATTTATATAGCCCAAAATCACAAATCACAGATTTGCCTCAAAGGGCTTCATAGACTTCTTAGACTGTACATGGTACGACACCCTCTGTCCTTAGACCCTCACAGCGGCCAGGGAAAAACTCCTTAAAAAAACCCTTTTAGCAGGGGAAAAAGAAGAAGAAACCTCAGGGAGAGACAGAGGACGGATCCATCTCCCAGGACGGACAGACGTGCAATAGATGTCGTTGTACAGGGCAGATCAACAGAGTAGAATAGAGTAGATAGAGGTTGGGGGGGGGGGGGATAGAGAGAGACAGAGGAGCAGCAGTTCTGGGAGGGCACAGCAGCAGGTGAAGCTCCACCATTGGCCAGTAGTGATGGTGAGTGTAGAGTGGACCAGGAGAGGAGCGTTCCCATCTGGGGCCGAACCAGATCCACGGCAGTGAGACCAGAAGAAGTGATGCCGAGCAGGACCACAGCTCCACACCCTGTGAAAGAGAGAGCAAAGAAAAGTGCGAGTACTTGCTTTTTAGACTTTTTGTTGTATGTTCAGTTCATTTTTCTCATCAGTAAAGAAATTAGTTTAGTTAAACCACAGTGTCTTTTTTAGAGTATATATATATATATATATATATATATATATATATATATATATAGTAGTGTTCAAAATAATAGCAGTCCAATGTGACTAACCAGATTAATCCAGGTTTTTAGTATATTTTTTATTGCTACATAGCAAACAAGGTACGAGTAGGTGCAGTAGATTTTCAGAAAACCAACAAGACCCAGCATTGGTGATATGCAGCTCTTAAGGCTGTGCAATTGGGCAATAAGTTGAAAGGGGTGTGTTAAAAAAAATAGCAGTGTCTGCCGTTGACTTCACAAACTCAAAACTATTTTGTACAAACTTTTTTTGTTTCTAGGATTTCTAGATTTAGCAATCCTGTGAATCACTAAATTAATATTTAGTTGTATGACCACAGTTTTTTTTATAACTGCTTCACATCTGTGTGGCATGGAGTCAACCAACTTGTGGCACCTTTCAGCTGTTATTCCACTCCAAGATTCTTTAACAACATTCCACAATTAATTTACATTTCTTGGTTTTGCTTCAGAAACAGCTAGTCACCCCACAAGTTCTCAATTGGATTAAGGTCCACTCCATAACATCAATGTTGTTGGTTTGGAACCAAGATTTTGCTGGTTTACTAGTGTGTTTGGGGTCATTGTCTTGGTGAAACACCCATTTCAAGGGCATGTCCTCTTCAGCATAAGGCAACATGACCTCTTCAAGTATTTTGACATATGTAAACTGATCCATGATCCCTGGTATGGGATAAATAGGCTGAACACCATAGTAGGGGAACATGCCCATATCATGGTGCTTCACTGTTTTCACTGTGTACTGTGGCTTGAATTCAGAGTTTGGGGCTCGTCTCACAAACTGTCTGCGGCCCTTGGACCCAAAAAGAACAATTTTACTCTCATCAGTCCACAAAATGTTCCTCCATTTCTCTTTGCGGGAGATTCTTGTAAATAGATTAGCTTCACGCAAACATCTTCAAGCTGTCGCAGCACTTCCAGGTAACTCCAGACTGTCTTTGATCATCCTGGAGCTGATCATTGGCTGAGCCTTTGCCATTCTGCTTGTTCTTCTATCCATTTTGATGGTTGTCTTCCGTTTTCTGCCATGTGTCTCTGGTTTTGCTCTCCATTTTAAAGCGTTGGAGATCATTTTAGCTGAACAGCCTATAATTGTTGCACCTCTTCACCTCTCCAATCAACTTTTTAATCAAAGTACGCTGTTCTTCTGAACAAGTGCTGGCTTCATCCTTAAATAGAGGCCACCTGATTCACACCTGTTATTTCACAAAATTGATGACCTCACTGATTGAATGCCACACTGCTATATTTTTTAACACACCCCTTTCAACTTATTGTCCAATTACACAGGCTTAAGAGCGTGCATATCACGGATGCTGGGTCTTGTTGGTTTTCTGAGAATCTACTGTACCTACTGGTACTTTGTTTGCCATGTTGCAATAAAAATATACTAAAAACCTGGATTAATCTGGTTAGTCACATTGGACTGCTATTATATTTTATATTATAATGCTATTAACTAAACTAATTTCTTTACTGAAGATAAAAATGAACTGAACATACAACAACAAAAACTCTAAAAAGCAAGTACTCGCACTTTTCTTTGCTCTCTCTTTCACAGGGTGTGGAGCTGTGGTCCTGCTCGGCATTGTCACATTGGACTATCTATATTATATATATATATATATATATATATATATATATATATATATATATATATATATATAGACAGTGTCACGGCAGCTTCAAGACAGACATAAGTGCAAAGTTATTTTTGTGCATTATAAAACCTTATGGCAGTTGGTATAATTATGCATAAACTTTGGAACATTATCTTGTTTTTTTTCATAGAAAGTCATATTAATTGTCTACAACTGTCACAGCTGCCAAAGAGACACTGCAGCTGTTTGCAAAACTAAAATACGTGTAAAAGAAAATATTTTCAAGCTCATCATTTCACTTCTGTGACAATTTAGCAGTGCAGTTTTTGTATTTGTTCCTAAAGATCTTGAATGTGTTACACCAGTACGAGGAGTATCAATAGTTTTGGTTAAAAGAAAAAAAATCCCCACCTTGGAATCATCGCAGTGCAACTGAAAGAAATACATTTTTCAAACTGCTCGCTGCACATCTGAAGGCAAGACGATGCAACTCGGGTCATTTCTCAAGCTGCCAGTCGGAGTCGGAGCGCTCCAGGCGGTGTCATGTTAAACAAAACAGTGCATTGATGCAATGCACAAAGAGTTGGTTATGTCAATGCGATATTTATCACCTCTGATCAAGAAGAAATTAGTGTGAAAATAAGGTCGTAGATCATCGTGGGTTAGATTAAGTGTCAGAGGGGAAGAAAATCAATGTGCTGTGTGGCTCTGCGTTCAGTGTGGCCAGCAGAAAGTGCATCTAAAGGTGCTGTGGCCTCGGGACAGCGGCGCTACACTGAAGCTTATCGCCTCTGACATCCTTTAATACGGTGACCAACCAGCGCAGGGTTGATGAACATGGCGTATTGTTGGGATTCAGGGCAGTTTGAGCTACATGTCTGTTGCACAGCTCACCAGACTTCTTTCGATTGTTGTTTTTTCCTCGGCCACACAGTTTGTTTATGTCCTCTTCTTTCAGTTTTGTTTTATGATTTGTTTGTGCAAATACCTCTGGAAACCTGAGCCACTGTTTTCTCCTGGTACGCCAGCTGTGACTACTACAGCTGATCTCACACGCACACCGCTAAAGTTATTATTGCAGTACACTTTGCATTGATACACTGCAGGTGAAATCACAGCTGTGGCCTTGCGGCTTTCTCACAGAATCGGAAACCTGCTACATAAAAACACAAATCGCTCCCACGGGGAATACAGTGATGGAGACGAACCTGGAAGGATGCAGGAGCTTAGAGTCAGCCAAAGAAATGGGCACTTTATATTCAAGTTTATTGCACTTACCATAAACTAAAGACCTCCTTATCTACCTTAAAAGTCTCATCTTACTCGAATGGACTTCCTATTAATCGTAGCACAAGCTGGCCACAGCTGAAGACGCTCCTCGCAGTCAGTCTGTCAGGAGTTCAGCGTTCAGCATCAGTCGGCAGATAACGAACGACAATCCCATCCAGCCAATGAGATGCTCCTAATTACCTAATGAACAGGGACATGAGGTGATTTGTTGCCATGGTGCGCTTGTTAGGTTAAGTGGTGGAAATCGACAGGATGCTCAAATGTTGTCTCTTACTGTATCTGTCCTTACAGTGTGTCTTTAGTTTCCTGCAAGGTCTCTGTTTAGGGTGTTACTGTACAGAAGCCATGCTGCAACTAAAGATCTTTTGAATGGACAATAATTCATTCTTTCAAGTAGTTCACAGCAACTGTCCATGTAACATCTGTAGGATAAAGCAACTTGGAGAAAACGTTTTTCCCCTCGAAGAAATCATTTAAATTGATGCAGCAGAACCAGAAATATCTTTTTTCTTTTTTCTTTTTCAAGACTTTTTTCTTGTCAGAGCCTGCTGACTACATTACCCACAATTTAACTGGACCATGTGCAGTTTAGTTGGACGCTGGGAAGTCCGACTTTAGTTTGTTCATGAGCTTTAAGTCGTAATGTGGAAACAACATGGAAGCTACAAAGAAGATCTGTTGCGTGTGATAAAAAAAACTTCTACCTAATCTAGGTCACTCTACATCAGACCTGGGCATCAGATGACCCGTTGAAAATTAGAATTCATTACACCACTATGCTTTTATTTTGATGGTGATTTACGTACGCACAGAAATGCCTTCCACAAAAAACACTGACTTAAACTACCAAAATGGCATCTCACAGTAAAAACAATAGAAAAGCTGACACAGAATGTAGACTTTTAATCACGACATTCAAGCCCAAGACATACCGGACCTTTATCACTAAATAAGAAAAAAGATCAAAAACACTAATAAATTGCTGGTTTACTGCAAAATATATATGCTCTATATTGTTTTTGTGGTTTGAATGTATGTTGTGTTTAAAATAAATGGAAAAGTGAGATAGTGATTGGAGTTTTTACTAGTTTTTATTGATATATTTGCTGCTATATACTTACTCCACTTTAACATAGTCTCATCATTACCTGTAGCAGCTCAAAAACAGATAATTTACTGCATTTCATAAAGCCATGAAGTCAATATTGAGCAGTTCAAAGTATTGGCCCTTTGTAATATCTCATGTGGCCTCTTGGGAAAATGAATTGCTCACCCCTGATCAACATGAACAGCAACTGATGGTTACAACCTACGTTTAACCATATTACAAATTACATGCGAGCAAAAATGATATGCAATACATGAATAGATACAAAGTTTCTTCTCATCAACCCAACATTTAAGTCATGATTTTTCTCAGTTGGGAACTAACTTTGCTGATTATAAGGAAACTGTTTGGATTATTCAGACATCTGAATTACATCAGTACAACAGCATTTAGATTCAAGGTAATGCCTCAAATATAAATTATTTTGTTCAAATTTTCCAAAAGAGAAGGAAAACTGAGCCAGTTGGAGGTTGCAGCAGGTTTGGGAGGGAGTAGTAGTAAGAATCCACCACAAATTTCAGTTCTTTATGTTACACTCCTCCAGTTTTTCCTTTATCTTCTCTCTGTGTAGTTGTGTACATGTAGCTGTAGTTGGGATATGGCGATTTTTTTCTTTGAAATAGTTTCAACTTACAGTTTAATATTCACATCAGTGTGTGGCAGCTAGAGAGAATCCATGTATTTCCATTGACTTTTTACCTTTTGAACTTGCTTTGTGTTTAGTACCATACCAAAAGCAGCTTCAACGCAGCATTAACAAAGAGTCTGGGCATCCAGGACATTCCCCTGTGTTGCATGTGGCTTCATTCTCTCCATCAATGACTAACCACTAGTTTTGAATATGCTTTTCAAAGTAGACACCTTCATTTGTTTGTTTGCAAAATTGCTCAGGCCTGTGTCCATGTGTTTGACTACTGAGCTTGCAGAGTGATGATGATGATTATGATGCTGATGAGGAGGAGGAGGAGGATGCTGGGGGAGATGTAGGGATGTGTTGTCGTGGAAAGTCTCTCAGCGTGGCCCCGTCTCCCCGCTGCCTCTTCCCACCTCCCTCTGCTCCCATCCCTCTTCTATTGACCATGTTGCACATTATAAATCAACCGTGAGTTGAGCTACCTTGCAAGTACCCTAATGAAAGCTCATTTATAAAGTGGCTAAATGGTCCTGACAAAAGTCCTAATGAGGAAATCAATAATTCAGTGATTGTTACTCTTCTTATACTAATACGTTCCTCTTGTAGCGCTTTGACTCCAGCTAAGAGAAGCCCATTTTTTACTGTGTTCAGTTCTGCGTGTCAGCACTGTTTCTGTCCCTGAAGCTTTGTGATGAATTGTGTGTTGTTGTCAGTTGTTTCTTGGAAAGATTTAAAGGCTTTTTTCAATGTGTGGGATGCTGCTTCCCGTGACGCACATTGTGATTTCTGTGACATCAACTTGTGTCTACTCTTTTTTCTGTTTTAATTTCTTTATATACATCTCTACTATCCATCCATATCATATCATATTGGTCTTTCTTTTTCTTTTTCTTATCAAATTGATGCTAGCTTTTGGCATAGCCTCTGTTGTCGTCCTGTTAGCTTAGCTACGATTGCTGTGTGAAGACACATTGAGATAATTTTCATATTCATCCTTTAACTTTCTCTGTTTAATATTTATAGTTTTCACATGATTTTCATACTCAAAATCGCATCCACATAAAGAAATATACAGTTCATTGGTGAAAAACTGCACCCGTCCTCTACCACGAGTTCTTAAAACCAGGACATAAGTTAGCATGTTAGCGCCCTGCCTTAGTGGTTAGATGCCTGAAATAAGGTCTGTGGTTAACTGAAGCTTAAGCGATATTTGGGTTTTGTTGTACAACATAAAATACGTTAGTAAATACCCCCACTTGTGAATTTTGAAGTTTTTATGTGTACTGTGTGGCTAAATGAGACTATAGTGGCTGTCGGGGACATCAAACGTCATTAGGCAAGAAACAGACGGGAACTCTCTCACTATTCTGCCTCACAGCCTTGAGTCGTGTTTTTCAGTGCTCTTGCAAACTCGTAGTTTAGGTTAATAAACAGTTTATTAGGCTATGGTTTCGCTAGCTTGACAAAACTGCTGGTTAGCTTGTCAGACGCCGTCTGAAGCTAACGGTAGTGACGTTCAAGTCATGTGACCGTGGTGTTTTTCCCTATAGCATAACATTAGCTTTTTTTTCATGTCGGCTACATTAATTCATTCACAGTCATTATCTTTAACCGCTTATCTGCACTCAAGTCGCAGGGGGCTGGACACTGGGTGAGATTGGGGGCAGGTCACCAGACTATCACAGGGCTGACACATAGAGACAGACAATCACGCTCTCATTCACTCCTACGGGCAATTTAGAGTCACCAATTAAACCTACAGTTTTTGGACTGTGGGAGGAAGCCGGAGTACCTGGTGAGAACCCACGCTGACACGGGGAGAACACACAGAAGACAGAAGAGACGCAGGCGGGAGGCGAACCAGCGAGGGTTCTCACCGGGTACTCCGGCTTCCTCTAGCTGTGAGCCAAGAGTGCTAACCACTACACCACCGTGTAGCCCCGGCTGCATTCAAACATTATAAAAGTGGTTAGCTGAATAAAACGAGTCAGCATCAGAAACGTGTGTTTGCCACAGTGCTTATTTTCCTGCAATGATCCAAAGTCCAATGCAAAAATCCCATAGGCCATTCTCAACAAGCCCCATGGAGATGGTACTTCCGCATTGGCCTACAAAAATATGTCATTTTGTTTGCTTGCCATGTGAGATATGCACTGATGCATCAAGGGTGCACTTAGAGATATCCAGAAGGTTAATGATCAGGACTTGTCTGCAAGGATCCCAAAATACTGTAGTGTGAAAATAGCTTTGACTGACAATGACAGCAGTGACAAACTAAAAGCCAATAAGAGCAGAAGAGGGAGAGGAAAATATCAGCAAGCATGGCTATTCTTTTCTCCTTCTTCCTTGTTTTTTCACTGCTAGTTGGATCACTTCTGTGTGTTTTGGTCATTTGGAGAACAGACAGACATGACCAGGATTCTTAAAAATGTCTTCTAATATGTGCAAAATGCAATGTGCAACAACTTTAAGACTTTCAGACAGAGGGTTGTGTGGGGTAATCAGTATGGTGTGTAGGTGCCTTTAGGTGTCACATGCCCTGCAGACAGTCTCAGACACAGGCTTACTCACAGTCCAGTTAGTGATAGCACTAGTATAGCCTCGTTGGCAGATGGTGCAGAGTAAATCCCTGATCTGTGACGTGGGACGGCTTGATTCTGATTAGATTTTAATTGTTGGTGACCTTTGATTCTGTAAGTAAAAGCCTCGCTGGCCCTTCTTGGTTTCACTCTCTTTCAGTGGAAGCATCCTGGACTTCTCTGACTGTCTCTCCTGTCAGGTGTCAGATCACTTTTCTATTAAATTTGAGGCGACACTGGCCTGTCCTTGTAATGTTGATGCTGATGTATTCACCGCTCGCCACATCGGTTTTAAGTCACTGGTGCAGGAGTCAGGACCACAGGCCAAGCACAGTTAAACACAGCCCATTGCTAGTCTCCTGGATTCAGTTGCACCTCTCCCTGCCGAAACAAGAAAATAAAAAAAGGTCTGCACCGTGGTTTCACTGAAGGAACACAGGAAGATGGAACAGCATTAGTATTATTCAGAATTTCCAAGAAAAAGAAATGTATGAAATTCAGTGATTTATTGACAGAAAATACATCTCAGTTATGTGATAACTTAAAAAGAATGCCATAAGGCTCTAAAAAGGCTTTTGGATGTCAATCATAAGAAAATGGAGAGAAAACATTTTCCATTGAGTAATCCACCTCAGACCGGGGGTGAGTGGGGAAAAGTTAGTTTTCACTTCTTGCAGAGCTCAGTATCTGCAATAAACAAAGTCTTGTGGAAATAATACACAGGATCTTTTCCACTGTGCTCAGAAAACAGTGTTTTCAGGCTTATTATATCGGTATCACCTACCATATGTTTTAAACAGTGGTGGAAAGTAACTAAGTACATTTACTCAAGTACTGTACTTAAGTACAATTTTGGAAGACCTGTACTATTTCCATTTTATGTAACTTTATACTGCTACTCCACTTCATTTAGAGATTTAGAGGCAAAAATTATACTTTTTACTATTTTATTTTTAATTAAACCTCATAACAGTATATTAAGTAGTTAAAATGAGCTCTATCTACAAAATTAAAGCACTTACATAAGTGCATCAATACAAATAATCTAATAATATATCTGGAATATTTAAAACAATCTGAATGAATCCATTCTGCATAACGAGTACTTTTACTTTTGATGCTGATACTTTTGTACTTTTACTTCAGTAAGTTTTCAATGCAGGACTTTTAGTGGAGTAATTTCACAGGGTGGTTGTAGTACTTTTACTTAAGAAAGGGATCTGAATTCTTCTTCCACCACTGGTTTTAAATGTTGTTCTTTCAATGTTCAACAGGCAGATTACTTCTAAATGAATCAGAGTGGAGTCCTGCTCCACATAAAGTGAAATTTCCCTTAAAAATTGCTCTATAAGGACACTTTATGCGCCTTCCTCTTGCAGCACTATCTGCCCAAAATGACTTTGACTTATTAGACTTGCCGAGCACATACAAATTGCTTTTTTTTTATTGTCTTAATGACCCCTTTCCTGTTGCATCACATTCTGGACAAGCTTCACACTCATGTCCCCTTTATACGGCTCTACCAATTGCTCATTTGTCTATACGTTATTAATGCCAAAGTTCTGAACTTTGCAGCCTCTGTCAGCACTTTCCACATGTGATTTGCTTAAGTTCACACTGTCCACATCCCTAAGCTTGTGTAACAGACGAGTAGCCTTTTTTACTTGATGTTTGTGGCCACCTCTTTGTTTCGGTAGCAGGGAGAAAGCCTTTACTTCTTTCTCTCGATAAATCAAACCATTCTCTGTAATTTTTTTGTATTTATTTTGTAGGCCAGTTGATAACAATGCCATTTAAACGAGGGAAGCAGTCTCTCTGTGTATCCTTTTTTAAAGTGCAAAATCCAATCAATAACTACCCCCAGTGGCCTTAACCTGCGAAGGTGACCAATTATAAATCTTTTCAAACCATGTTCCCTTTCATGTTTGAAGCTAAATTGATGAATTGTGCTCAATCCTGATTGTTAGAAAACAATATGTTGAAAGAAATCTGTTACCCTCAAATATTTTTTTTTCAGATGTTATTTTCCCCTTTAATTCCACATGATTTATTTTCTGTTTCTAAGGTCTGGATTGCACTGTTAAATGTCTGTTTGCACAAACAACTTTGTAACCTCACTAAAAATATAATAAAAAGGGTAATACAATTTATTATTTATACATTTTATTTGTGAATATAATGTAGCGTGGCAGCGGACAGATGGTGACTCACCCCTGCAAGGTCATTGATCATCAGCTTTCGCAATGGGAGTGTGTGCTGTAGGAAGCCCGGGGAGCAGCACCTCAGTCCTCTGTTAATTGCAGGGGCAGTTAGATTACCCTCTTACACCCCTTACTGGGCCTTAATGTTGAGCATGGGTACCCACCGGCCACCCCATGTGCCCCCTCAGATGCCTCCTTAACTGAGAAAATTCATCATTATGCTTCAATATGTGATTAATGAGCCACATTATGCATTCCTTGGAGATTAATGGCTATGTGATTTTGGTCAGCGGTAAACATTAGAGGTGTATTTCCTGTGTAGTATAAAAAAGATCCTGAATCTTTTTCATAAGCTCAGTATATGAGAGGCTGGAGACAGAGAGGAGAAGAAGAAGAGATGCTATGACTGTACACGCTTCAGATTTTGATGTGGGGGAAAAACACTCCTCAATGTTTCCTCTTTTCTCGGTCCCTTTGCAGTTCCTGTTGTCTTGTTTCTTTCAGAACAAAGAATAAGCTGTGGTACTTTGAGTTTGGCACTTCGGAGACCTTTTCGGCCACATGTAAGAAGCTCCATGACTTTCTGGAGGTTGAGGTAAATCAAACCACATATTTTCTGCTTTTTGAGCCCTATAGAGAAGGAAAAACAGAAAAGAAACTAAAGATTTTTCACAGCTTTTCTTTCATAAACTCCTCTGTGTGAATCCTAAGCATTCAAACATTCTCTGTTTAAATAGAAATATTTGATAAACAGAAGAGAAATACTAGGGTAAGAATTATAGCATCCCTGGTCAACCCTTGTTCTATAAATGGCACAAATTGGTACTAGTTTCAAATGAACCCAGACAAAGTGTTGATGTGTGAAGGCTATCTGTGCACCTCCCCACCCGCCTCTCACTGAACATCAGTTCAACACACAGGTAATTAGCCCTACACGACCCTGCTGTGTGTGATATTGAGTGATAATGAAGATGGCGTCTATACAATTCATCTTCTCCCTTCTCAGAGCTTTCCACACAGTGCAGAGGTCTTCATTAATTAGTGCTCGATAAGTAGCTACACTACTGGGGGAGGTATGAAGATCTATACTGGTTTAAAAAGCCACTATTTAGAGTATTACTGGCCTCTTTTCAGCCTTATCACATTATGGTGAGAGCAGGACTCAGGTTCAGCTCAAAAGGAAAGGTTCAGGCTTAGGTTGAGCCAGAAAGAGAGACAGATTCGTATTCAAGCAAAGACTGACAGGTTCAGGCTAATACAACAAAATAAGTTGCAAAAAAACAAATTAGTGCTGTCCTAATTAGTTTTGGCATGCATATTTGCATCTTACATATGGTTATTAATCAGGTTAACAGTTGGTTTAGATAGGATTATATAATTCTGAGATTTTACTCAGCACATTTTAGATAAAGACACTGTGCGGTCCTTAAACTGCTTAGTACCTTAATCTGTGTGTGCCCAATAAGCAAAGTAAACCTAAATGTTGTTTATTCCCTCTGTTTCTCATTTATTTCTAAAAGTGTGATGGTGTGACTCTGGACCTTAGCAGCATCTCCTTAGAAGGCATCGCCATTCTCAACATTCCCAGCATGCACGGCGGCTCCAACCTTTGGGGCGAGAGCAAGAAGAGGAGAGGTAACCGCAAGGGGGGGAAAAAGAGCCAAGACAAGAGGACCCCAGTGCTGGACCCCAAGGAGCTCACGTTTGCAGTTCAAGGTAGCTTTGAATTCATACATAAGAACTCATACATTTCTGACTGCTTTACGGTTGTCTGTTGCTATTAATCCAGCAGTAACTGCAGACTGAAAAACCCAATAAGAGAAATGTCAACATTGAAAATAAATTATAATAATCTTTAAAAAAAAAAAAAAAAAGAAAGGTAGAAAAGGCTGCTTGGGAAATAGTTTGTTTGTTTTTTTTGGCAAATCATACTACCTGTCAAACATGTGCAGCATTACTTTAAACACAACACAAAAAAGCACAAAAAGTCACACATGTAAATGACAATATATTGAGTCAAAAAAAACAAACTATTGTGTCCATTTTTATATATCTAACAATAAGTCTATATAGTAATTATCGTGACAGGCCTAATTGACATGAAACTTTTTGCAGACATTCATGTTCCCCAGAGGATGAAACTAAAATTATTTTTGTCATTCCCTTCGATTGAATAGGCATTATCAGCGGCTACCAGCCTTATCCTATGGGTCAGACAGCATATTAATTGGGCGGATATATTGATGTTTATTGTGAGGAGCCAACATCTAGTTGGCGTAGTAGTTTTTACAGGAATGAAGGAGGAAAGTATGAGGAGCCAAAGTGTCTGAAAATAGAGTCAGGTTGAGATGTTGGACAGCTCCTGACACACAGGATGAGCCATGTGAAATAAAAAGTACCTTTATATGTAATTTTATTATCATGTTAGTGTCCCGATGCGTGTGAATAGCATAAGGTATGTATCTCAACATGAAACGATGATCTTTTTTACTTAAACTAGCCACGCTGTTTCATTTATCCAAAATCTAACCATGTTATTTCTTTTTTCTAAAAACAACGGCCATTAAATAGAGTGATAACAACGTTTTGCACATATAGTAGGTGGAGCAGGCTCCTTCTAATGCATGAGGCTGATTCTATATATGAGGCTGATAATAACTGATAACTGCCATTTTTGGTTGATAACATTTGAAACGGGCATGACTTTTCATTTAGTGCCACCACCAGTGGAATATACACTACTGCTCAAAATTTTGGGGTCACCTAGAAATGTCCTTATTTTTGAAAGAAAAGCTAATTAAAATTAAAATAACAGACAGTGTAGACATTGTTGATGTGGTAAATGACTATTAAAGCTGGAAACGGCTGATTGTCTTATGGAAAATTTATAATATATTGTCCTGTGTTCCAGTGGCACATTGTGTTAATCCAAGTTTATAGTGTTGAAAGGCTCATTGATCATTAAAACACCTGAGCATTATGTTAGCACAGCTGAAAACAGTTTTGTGCTGATTTGAGAAGCATTATAATGATCCTTCCTCAGGCTGGTTGAGTATCTAGAGGTAAAGTTGGAGATTTGTAGGTTAAAATGATTATTTCTACCCTTTACTGTATTTTTGATTAATGTTGTAACTCATTTCATGAATAAAACTGTTGTTTTCATGCAAAACAACACAGACATTTTCTGGGTGACCCCAAACTTTTGAGCGCTAGTGTATATCAAAACCGACAGATATAGATACATGTTAAGCATAATCATGTTGACATTGTCATTGTGACGTTGCAATGCTGACGTTAGCATTCAACTCGAAGCTTAAAGTGCAGCATCACCAAGAAAACTCTTTGTCTTGTTTTATACTCAGAGCATTTTAAAGCTGTGATTCTCACAAGTCAGAAAACTCAACACACAGTTGTTGAGTCATCAGCAGCACTTTTAAAGCCCCGCATATACTGTAGATCATGGTTGGTTTGCCTAATTGGACAATAGTGCTGTACGTTAAGTAGGTTTGACAGTGTAGGAGGCCCTTTCCCCTGAAGCCCACATCACACAGGCTGTGTCCTTGCTCCTATCAGATAGATCAAAGACTAAACTTTTGACCAAACTTTTCCAGGGTGCATGAATATTTCACCGACGACAAGGTGAATCACAGCCAGCAGGTTTTGTTTGCAAAGAAGAGGTACAATCATGTCACTGTTTGGAACTGTCACTTGTGTATTAATGGTCTGTGTAGGCTCCAGTGGACCGGCTCAGTTAATAGGAGCGGACTGAGGGGGTGTTGGGCATACCCCTGAATCCATTTACGTCAAAAGGAAGCCCGTCAATGGGAATATGTGAATGAATGGAGCAGAATGAGTCAGCTGCTCTGTGGTAGCTGCTGAAATGGTGTGAGCCACTTGAAGGACTTCTGAGGGGAAAGGAAAAATATCCAGAAAGCTGGGGCAGAAAAAGAAATCCAATCTGAGATGTAAAGATGTTAATGCCACCATGGAAAAATACCAAATCTCTGCATTCAGAATCTGAAAAAGAAGTATCAGCAGTCCACAAGTATGAAAAGTGTGGTAATCCAAGTCAAAAGGAGCAGAGCTTAGTTTTTGAATCCATGTATTGCAATTAAATTTAGTTCACACATTCATGTTTCCTTTCAGGATGAATGCAAACCACTTTTCCTTTAGCATTTTAATTTATCTGATACCTTTGTTGATGTCCAAGTACCTGCAAAACTACTGACAAACTCCTCAGCCAAATCTGTTTTGCATTGTCATCTAACATTGAATGCAAAGTCAGCATCAAAGGACAGGGGAAAAAGAAAAAGAATTAAATTAAAACTAAATCATGTGTTTTTTCTCTCCTCACAAATGAGATATTGCTGCGAATTCTGGATTTGTTTGTGTTTTATTTCCCATCCTGTCTCACTCCTGCTCGCTCAGGTGATGCACAGTATGTTTTTAGGTTTCGTGGTGAGATGGTGTGTTTGTACTCGGGGATGAAGTGTTACAATCAGTGTCGGGCTTGAAACATGGCGAGAATCTCCAGACATGGCTGCTGGTGATCCCTTATGGGACTTCACAGATCAGAACTTGACTGGTGGAAAAAAAAGTAACAGGTGTCTGTGAAGCTTTATTTGTTAGTTTTTTACATTCTTTTTTGGTTTCCTTTGGATTTCACTAGCTGTTGCACCTTCAAAGTAACCTTGTTCAAAACTGTCAAAACATGGCAAATTAGTCCCTAATTTCCAGAAGCAGCATTTGCTGTTCTTGTGATGAAAAGACCAGCATGTTTTGTGCGTCTGGAAAAGTTGAGACAATGAAAAAAAACTACTGTAAATCACAGCGGGGCGGTGAGGGAGTCGAAGAAAGACAAAAAACACAGCTCAGTGTTAATAATAATCGACCGAAACAAAAAAGACATTCTTCTAACAAGTGCTGCTTCATGCTGGGCTGCTCTGACTTTCCTAATGTGACGGTGTGACTGTTAGCTGACGGTGCTGTATGGTACACTGAAGTCATATTTCCTTTTTTATTTTAATTGTTTCAGCATTTAGAAGTGTAACATGAGACAAACTGAATGGAAACTGGAAAAAAACTTCCTCAACTACGCAAAAAAGTTTTTACAGTTGCTGGAGTTGGTTTTTGCCTTTGTTGAAAAATATTTTTAACTTGCTTTAAATGGAATATAAACATTCCTTTACTGAATACATTCTCACATTCAACTTACATGACTGATCAGCTGTTTTTCTGGTTGGTACTGGCTGACATGAAAGAACAACTGAAACTGGCCCAATTTAACCAAATTTCTTAAGACCGAAAAAAATTTTCACCATGGGTAACTGGTGGGTTACAGTCATGCTGTAGCCTATAGAGCCAACTTCTGGTCTTGGGACCACTGTTTGGAAGTCTCACACTTGTATTGATCTCTTGCCTTGTTGGACTTGGAGTTGTCTTGGTCTCTGGCTCCACTATGGAGAACAAGTCGAGTTGTTCCAGCCTGCTTATTCAGGATCTTTTGTACAGATCTTCACCTGATTGGCTGATTCTACCAACATGGTGCTTTAGATCAGTTTGATGTTAGAAGACAGATCAATCTTCGTTATAGATAGATTTTGTTTTGTTCCTCCTGAGTGAGCTAATCCCTATATTAGCATTAGAAAGCTGGTGTTGACCTGGTCTCAACTGCCTTTGGATTTCATCTTGATCCTGACTCTACTGGACCAGGTCCAGCTGTCGTCTTCTCGGGCTCCCCTATCGGAAACAGGTCAAGCTATTCCTGGCTGTTAATTCGGGATCTGTTGCACAGAACTTTGTCTGATTGACTGATTTCACCAACATGATGCATAAGATCAGTCTCATGTTTGATCAGTTTGAAGACTGATCAGTCTTGGTTATCGATAGATTATCTATGTTCACCCTGACTTCCTATATTAGCATCAGAAAGACACAATTGCCTAACATGATCTTTAATAGGATTGGATTTTCGTTTTCTGTTTTGACTTGGTCTTGATGGCTTTTGGATTTGATCTTGACCTAAACTCAACTAGACCAGGTCTTGGACTTGACTTGGACTCACTTAAGTTGGTCTTGACTGCACCAGCTTTTATGCTGTAGCCTTATTCACTCCAAATGTGCCAAATTTCTTTATTGCGGCATTAAAGAAAAGTTGCGATTGAAATGATTTGAATGGAAACACGCCGAGTGAGGGAGGGAGTGAGTGAGATGATCAATTCAAAGCCCAACTTTGTTACAATGAACACTCCATTAATTCCTGAATAAAAATCAATCAGGGTGGTTAAAAAAAAAAAAAAAAAAAGGCCACGTCTGAACCTGGAAAGGCACTTAGTGTGGAGTGTGTATTCGTGTGCTGCAACATCTCTGTCAGTTTGTGCCTGTTTATTGATGTGTCTGTGTGTCTGTTTGTGCCTGTGTGTGTGTGTTTGTGTGCCCTTGTGGAAGGTGCCCTCAAGGTGAGCAGCCAAACTTGTCAGATCAAGAGAACGACGTATTTAGAGGTAAACACAGGAGTGCATTAGCCCAGAGGGGGCACCGGCGAGCAAGTTGCACGGATCAAACTGTTGGCAGGGATTATTCTGTGTGTGTGTGTGTGTGTGTGTGTGTGTGTGTGTGTGTGTGTGTGTGTGGATGGGTGGGTGGAGGATGGCTGCGGGATGAAAAAACCCTGACCTTTCGGGAGCTGTTAAATCGTCCCGCTGGTGACGCCAGGAGACAAGCCCCTCAGGTGGAAGGGAATGGCTGCGGAGTGAATTATTTAGAATGGGACTGAGGTTTTAGCAGGGGAGGGGCGGGGGTCCATGTGTGGGTGGAGGAGTTGATGCTTGGGACTGATGCCCCGTGACAACCCCTATGAAGCTTCCATTGGAGGATCGGCCTCCTCCTCCTCCCGCCATCCCTCTTTAGTTTTACTTTCAGCTGATCGGCTGCTGCTCCGCTCCTTCACCGTCTCTCTCTTATTCCTGCGCTCTTTCCCTGTTGCTCCACACGTGTCATTGTGCCGCCACCGGCCTCGACAGGTAGTTGTTTGACAGTGACAAGGACGCCGTTTCTTATCCCGCACTCTGACGGGAAGACATGGCTGCTGAGATTAAAGCCTCGGCGATGGTTTTTGTGAATCTCCCATATGTTTTTTTTCCATTCACACTGTCTGACTGTTTGTTTATCACAGTCAAATATTGCCTTCAACACTTAAGTGAGGCACATTATGTTGATTTTAGGTTAGCTAAGGGCTGTTTCAGTCTATATATATGGCCTCCGGCTGCTTATCTTGTGTGTTAATATTTCACCACGCTTCTTGTGTAAACAGTTAGGTGGCTCTCCCACTTTATCACTGGGGAGTAAACATGATGTCTTTTTCTGAATTCGGCAGAGTCCACTCTCAATTATTGTTCCAGGCACTTTATTTTGCACCTCTAATATTAGAAATAATGGTTGGTGATTCAAAATGAAAATGAAATTCATCAATGAATCTTAGTAGATTCAATCTGGCAGTCACTTATTGAAGTCATGTGTCTGCTATTTATGGAGCTGAAATAATTTTTTCGTCCGATTTATGTTTTTTGTTATAAAAGAAGCGTCGGGGCATCTTAAAGGAGTAGTTCAACATTTTAGGAAATACAGACTGAGATATAAGAATAAGAATTTGTTGTTTACTCGGGGTTATGTTGACTACTATTTCTCCTCTTTTGTAAGGATTAAATAAACAAGATTAATGAGTGAGTTTTAGAGGTGTTGAAAGTATTTGTTTTCTGTAGCTTTTGGCTCAGCAGGACAAACTGTTTCTCCCTTTCTCAAGTCTTTACGCAAAACTTGTGGCTCCAGTGTAAGAGTGGCACCAACCTTCTTATCTAAGGCTACGTTTAGACTAAAGGTGAAATGTGACTTGGATTTTGTTGTTTTGTTGTTTTCACTTTGAACAGCACAATTCACACAGAATCTAATCTTTTCAAGTCTGATTTGGGCAACTTTTATTTCTATGTGGGCCTAAATCAGATAAAGGATTGATTTCCTGAAATTCAATCTCTATTCTTGCAACTTTTAAATCACTCTAAATCGACATTTGTCCAAATTTTGTGAACACAAACAACAGATGTAGCCAAACTTGTCCTTGACATACTGGGAGTTTGGATTAAATTTGTTTTAGTGAACCCATTCACATCACAAACCCATCACTCCAGTAGTAGCAGCAATTGCTCCACAAAAAAGGTGATATTGGCCACATTTAAAATATATATATATAAATGTCACATACATTTTATAATTTAATGAATTGCTCATGCACAGATATGTCAATGATGACACCCCCCCCCCCCCAAATATATAGAAATATCAAGAAATTTTTTTGAAATATGTAGTTCCATCACATTATTTTTGAGTTTCCAAATAATTTACTTAGATTCAGGTACATCCTTCAAGTTAAAGTGGTTTATACACTAATAATGTTTTCAGATAGTTGTATTCTCAGCCCAGGCCATCTAGAGGTTAATGGTTGTAGCCAAAACATGCAGGTCAAATATGTTTTGCTATGTTGTAACTGAACATCTGGTTGTACAGAGTCTCCCTGACCTCGTTATATTTAGCAGAGAGGCTCTACGGTCTCTCCAGCAGTCTTGGTTACACTGGATCTTTGTAGCCCCAGGCAACAAGGAATCCCTATCGCCATGGTGACGCTGTCCATCATACGTGTCACCGCGGGCCCGTGTGAGCCGTTTGCAATAACGTGAGAAGTCAGAGTGGGGGGAGCGGCTTTAAAGCCCAGTGTTAGGAGGTCAACCTGCTGGGTATGTACACACACTCTTCCACTCCGACCCTGGAAAGCTCTGCACTCACAGTCCTGCTCCGAGATAGGGGCAGACGCATGTCCATCACCATGGTGACAGCTGGACACCACAGGTCGGCAGCGACAACAACACCTCACGACAACAGCAACATTACCTACGACACTCCTTCAGGAAACTAACGCGGCTCAGATAAACATGACAGCGATGGAGCAGCGTCGGTGACAGCGAGCTAACTCGCTCACACGCACCAAGCACCTAAAAATGGGTCTTAGTTTCAATTAGTGTCTGTATGCTCCCAGCAGCGAGGCAGCAGCTTCTTAATTTGTGGAGGGACGAGTCGATGGAGAGTAGGAGGCACAACGAGCCGCTGAAACAGATGGGCCCTGCGTGACACTGGGCTTCCAGCAGGGGCAAAATCAATGCTCATAACTGCAAAACAGAAGAGAAATTAATAATTATAATATCACAAGATTGCTTTGCATTGCCGGTGCAATCTAATTAATAGCTGTTTTGTTTGTTGCTTGTTGTTCTTGTTGCCTTTTTTCTTTTTTTTTTCTTTTTTAACTGTGAATCCTGAAGTGAGGAGCATCACGTCATCTGCTTTTATTTTTTCCACTTTCCTTTTCTTCCTCGCTTTCTTTGTACATTTTCTTCATACCTTATTTTTCTTCTCTCTCTCTGTAAAAGTCTCTCAGTTTAAAGATGATTTAGGGGCAAAAACTGGCACTGAAATGGGCCTGCACTATTATTCCTGCATATAGTAAAAGACTCGAACCTAATGTAAGTCTTTAACAGAATCTTCTCATTGCGTAGTTAAATATTAACTAGCAGCTGACTTTAAATCTATATAAAGATGTGTTCTTTGTGTTTTAGATCTGTCCGACCAGCTGTTGGAGGTGGTGGGGCTGGAAGGAGCCATGGAGATGGGTCAGATCTACACCGGCCTGAAGAGCGCTGGGAGACGCCTGGCACAGTGCTCCTCAGTCACCATCAGGTCAGTGTTCAACTGGACCACAAGTTTATATTTGGACATGATTTTGGCACTGTCATTGTTAGATTCTGTTATCTTTGTTAGATTTTTTTTTAGCATTAGGTCATCATCGACAATCTTTAGGTCTGGAGACAAAAAAACAAAACAAGTATTTAGTTTAGGCTTTGAAATATTCCAGTTTCCTGTCAGATAAACAGTAAGTCACCTGGTGCAACATTTTCATTTAAATTGTTTAATTGTTACATGTTTTTTTTCACTGACAGAACCAGTAAATCCCTTCCCATGCAGATTGATGGGGAGCCTTGGATGCAGACTCCCTGCACCGTAAGTTATTTGCAGTTTTGTGTCATCACAAATGTGAACACTTTCACCTGTAACCACGTGTAAGGGTGATGCAACCCAGGTGCCAGGATAAATGTAGGCACCGTACATCTCTGCAAACCAAAGATATGTTGAATTTCAAAGTTAATTAACCTCTACAACTGATTGTCATCCCCTTCTGCCGTGGTTATAAAGCTTTGGGGGTGGGTGGCAGTTCTAAGCACGAGGTAAACGTTGTTGGTACAAACAAAAACTATTTAGATTTGTTTAAGCAGAGACCTCTTGTGGTTGTAGTTATTATGACAGGACTATAAAGAGCCACAAAGTCTGCAGAGGGAAGAGGAAGGAGGTGGATGGGTCAGTCAAACAACTACATAACTATGCAAAATAACTCAGGCATATCACATTCTGTGTCATGTGTGTTACGACCTCACACATATTTACAAACAAATATTGAGTAAATAGCAAACTTATAACCCAAACCGTGATGTTTTTTCTAAACCTAACCATGTAGTCTGATTTAGGAAACACTCCAGTGTGTCATATCAGCGGGTCATAAAGGATGAAGGACTTGTTGGATTCTCATCATAGCTCCACATAACTTGAACCTTAGAAGAAGACTTCCTGTGTGGACTGACATACATTATAATTACATCACAGTGTATTTGTATATGTCTTATTAAGAGTTATTTTGAGATGTTTCATACACATTTTATGTCTTATAGGATTTTGTGATGGATATTAGAACCTTACATTACTTTCATTATAATAACACTATAATTGACATAAATGATTTGAACTTTAATGTACAGTTCCTGGTTCCAGTTTAATGTTAAGAATTAACAACAAACTAAGAATCCAGACAAGACAAATCACATTTAACAGTGCAGTACTCCATAAACTATTTTCTAATGCCACTATTATAAATAAATTCACAGTCCCATAAGGTCTTATGGACTGGTTTCAAAATAAAAGACATTTGACACAGTATCTTCCAATTCTCGCACAGCTTTGTGTTTTGTTTTTTCAGTCATTTCTGACAAATACTTAGTGATGCAAGTCTTACTTCTTCTAATTTGCTTACCGTCTACGTCTCAAACATGTGCTTCGAAGAGTGTTTGCCCTCTGTCCAACTTGTTCATTTTTCAAAATGAAACTCCTCAGTTTGCGTTGATTACGGTTGTGTTTAGCTTTAATTACAACGCCACTGCAGATGAAGTGCTGCTGAGATTTACATATGGATTGCTCAGGCAAAGCTAAAAAACCCAGTGCATGACAAAACGAGTAGCCTGCAAGTGCTCTTGTATCTGCTGGCACAACTCCACCAAGCAAAGTTAGGATCTGACAATCCATAATTGTGCTGCAATTATTTCCACGGCGAGTTATTCATACTGTATATCGGAGCTGAATTTGAATCAGTCAACCTGTTAAATGGTTATAAAAACACCCCAGTTCAAATGGGATGTTAACCCACTAATTATTAACAACAACAACTATGCAAATGCACCTCAGTTCCTCTGCATGCATAACATATTCAACACCATCTAACCATTTGCATTTTGAAGCGACATGTGTCACTGTCGCTTTGATAACTAGGTCTGAAATAACTACTGCAAACTGAATTTTTACTTTGACGTGATTCTGGTAAAATGCCACTTTAACTCTTAAATACAAAACCCTCTCCTTAGTTTGGACGGTTGTTAATGGCTAGACAGGACATTAAATAGGTTATTTGTTCTAATTGTTTATAATTTCTAAGAGCCACATTGCTTTGTAACTTGGGCTCTTGATGGATATAAATTCTTAATGCTGCATTTTTAAAACAGAGCTTAGTTATCCTCCTAATTTATTTCAGGTATTCCTTTAGATCTTCCTCGTGTCTTGAAAAAGGCTATCATTTATTGTATTTTGTGAAGTACCTTAGAAACATTAGGCTCAATCACGTTTAATGATGGCAGAAATCCTACAAAAGCTGGTAATTGCTACCAAGTCAGAGTGCAAGTACAACAAATGGCATCTCTCCTTTGAAGTGAACGTGGTTCCTTTAATGCAGATGGTAGCATTTCCTCTCCCCATTACTGCATTTAGACTCTCAGTGCAACAGTATTATGAACTATGTGCTTGATATGACAACCCTTGATGGTGGATATTTGTTGTTCCATTGATCTACAATTTCAACCTTCAACAGAAATGGCCTCATTGTTGGGAAACAGGATATTGTCAGATATTATACTCTTAAAGACCACACTTATAATCCTTTGTCATGTATGTTACCATTCGTTCTCAGAGACAAGAACCACAGGGATTCTCAAAGTTTGTCACATTAAGGTCTCTCAAAAGTGAACTCATATGCCAACAGGCCCGTTTTGACAAGAACCCATATGGGCCCCTTGATGCATTATTGGATTATACTCTGTGGGGAGATAGCAGTGGGTAAAAAGAAACTTTGGCTAGAAACTACATTTTTTAACAGGGATAAATTCAAGTGATTTAAATTAGGGATATGCTTCGAACTCCCTTTTGTGTTCACATGTGGTGGCTCAACTTGGCTCGATTTGACTCTGTGCGTCAGCCCAGCACGGCAGAGATTTGCATCTCCATTACAACCGGGCTACTCACTTGAAGGTGTGTCTTTAATGGGCGGCTATGGCTCAGTGGGCGCCATGGCACTTTACATGCCGGAGTATAGTTGTGCATGTACCCTTAATTCCCAGTGGCTGTCCCATGTGAATATTACTTTACTGATGAGCATGTAAGGCTATGTCAGAAAAAAACAAAAACAAGAATACAATGAGAAAGTATGAAGGGCCGTAAAGGCCATAATTCATATCTTCCCTCTCACATTCACAGTTTTACCTCTCACATACACAAAAATACCTCTTTTTTCTAAAATTGTGTATGTGAGGGGTAAAATTGTGAATGTGAGATAGAATATATGAATTATGGCCTATATGGCCCCTCATAAGAAAGGCCCATCACATGCTTAGTTTTTGTACGACCAACAATCCAAATCCCAGAGATATTAATTTCACTATGAGAAACGACTGCATCTGAATCAGAATCTGGAACAATTTTTGTTCAACAGCTGTCTGTGAATCTGTCAGTTGACTAATCAATTAGCACAAATATAATCAAAGGTTTCGGGGCCTTTGAAAGCTCTACTCAGGTGGGACTCATAAGGTTGACTGGATTAAAGCAGGTGGTTTACTGGGCCATAGATTCCCCAAAGAAAGCAGGAAAATGGATACAGAAAACAGACATTTCCTTACATATTTCTTTGTAGTGCAGCACCAAACTAAATCTTAACTTCTTTGCTTATTTCTTACACCAGATCGAGATCGTCCATAAGAACCAGGCCCCCATGCTGATGGGACCGCCACAATGCCGAAGCTTCTTCTCCTCCGTCATCAGACGAACACGCACCGAGAGCAAAGACTGATCGGTTCAAGGCCTTTTGTGTTCTCACAAGCACCTGCAGAGCAGCGGCCACAAGTTGATCATCACTCAGCCCGTTAGCGAAGCGGGGTATTTGATGCCTGTTTGACAGCCCAGCCTAAAGTAGCAAACTGTAGGTTCAGTATGTATTGCCGGCAGCGTGGAGACGTCACTGAGAAGCCCTTATTTAGTGCAGGAAGAGGTGAGTTTAGGACTGACGCTCTGATCTACAGTAGGTAGAGTAGTTTAGCTCCAAAAATACTGAAGCTATTTTGGGAAGTCCAACTTTCTAAAAGTCTGTTTTTATTTTTGCTGTTGTGATCTGTGCCATGTGGAAAAAACCCACAGATGAATGTGTTTTGTGTGATATGATGTATTTATTTATTTATTCATATTTTGCTGCTATTGATGTTTTTTAACAGTTTTTTTTGCATTTGCATACCCCTGATGCATGATGGACAGTGAAGGAGGTTGATGCTGTCGAAGCTGACATATCTGGAGCTTGCGGCTGATCTTAGCCAAGTGTTTAGTAAGAAGTGAAGTTTCTTTGCTCAGCATTTCTTCGGCGCTTCGCTCATGAATGGCTTCAAGTCCTGAAAGGACAGAGAATCACTTTTGCTTTCTTTTAATGGTTCCTGCAAGTCATCCTTGTCATGTTTTGATCTGCTGTGTTGCTGCTCCGTCAGTGGAAAGATTAGGAATGATTATTGATCTTCATAAAAAATGCATGACACTCTTTGTTTTACGTCGCACGAGAGATTTCCAGACAGTTTTACCAATTGTGTGCACATTTTCTGTTGCATGAGTGACCGAGATCTGTTTTGACACTTGTGGAAATTGATCGTTTTTTTGAATCTACGTCTACAGTGCTGCTCGGTTTTAACCATATCATCCTTTATAAGATGGCTGCATTTTTATGAGATCCTGTTTTTTTTTCTTAACAGGTACTCAGGTACTTTTAAATAAAAAAGCTTAACAGTGGAAAGTGTTCAATCAGACTGTATGTTGGTACAGTAACTGTATAGTTGGATATTCACGAAAAAAGCAGTTTGACCTCCTCTGGTCATTGATTTTCTCTGATGTCTGTTGTTGAGTGTTTGAAGTCCGCTGTGCATAAAAGCGTACACTGACCAATTAATGTCTAAATACAAAATGACTATTGACATATATATTGTACAAGCTTGATTTGAAACTGAAAATCAATCCCATCCAATAATTTCAGTTTTCAGAGGCATTTTACAGCCACTGATGTGTGCACAGGCCATGTGTAAAATAAAATAATAATGCACCTTTTGACAAATTTTCATTTATTTAAAGCTGCTCATTTCGTAAAAGAAGTCTCGTTATACACATGCATTAGTCTGGATGGTAATGATTCAGTACATTTCTGCATTTAAATAGCATTTATGTCATTGAGTCTCACCAAAGACACATACTGGGGGATATGTTACAGACACGCCAGTGTGACACACACACACACACACACACACACACACACACCTGATAAATGTGTTGTTTTTAACTTAATTGCACTCCTGCTTGTTTTCTGAGAATGATTTTAGGCTCGACTGTTTCAGTCTTTAAAAGTGCCATATGCCAGTGGAGACTGAGGCCGGGTGAGTCTCCCATCTCTTTGCTTTGTACGGTGCTGCGTTTGTACAGTGAGGTTGTATTTTTGTACACAGTATTTATTTATTTTTTTCCGCTTACTGCTTTCACTCTAGAACTCACACCATGTTGTTCTGCCTAAAAAACAAATTCTGCCTGCCAGTGTTGACTGAGAAAAGTGAAATAATTAAAAAAAAGCTTTTGTTGTTTGACATTGTGTTTTGGTGTTCTTTGCACATTGACCTTTGACTCTCTAACACACACTTTGATACTTTAAGAAAAACTGAAATTGGAATTCTGCTCACTTTCTGTGTGAGGAAGTATAAACTACAGTGATGCACTGAAAATTTGATATTATAGTTGACAATGCGTTGTGTGACGTAGCGCTGAGTGACACATGCAAATTGGGGCGGGGCTTGATCTGTTTCCAAGCAGGAAAAAACATAGCGGCCTGGTCACAAACATCCTCAAATTACAGTTAAACATACACTCAAATGTGTTTCTGAAATCATTTGAGGTGAGAAAAAACATGCAACCCAGGAACAGAATCTTGATTTATTTCTTATCAGTGCTGCCTACCTGGTTGGAAATCTGTCTGAGAAAGGAAGAATGACCATACACATCCATCAGATTAAATAAAATATGTTATATATTTATATGAGTTTGGTAGATTCAACTAGTTTTTTTTCAGTAACAAATGAACACATTAGACTGGAAATGTCTGTGTGGTCAGGTCTTCAATTTAAAACTAAAATAAATTTGTGCTGATTTTGCCTTTTGTTCTGCTGTGTTCTGTTACCTACTAGGAATTACCATGTAGTTCAATGCATCTCTTTTGTTTCTGGAAAGTTTAAACAAATGACTAATAATAATAATATGACCTGTGCTCTCTGTCCATGGTGCTAAAATATGCGCCAAAATAGATGTGATAAAAGGCATTTACACTGCCCTCTTTTAGTTGTGCATTTCATGCAAAGATTAGGTATTGTGAATGTCACAGAGCTACGTATCTGTTAAAACACTTTTCAATAGTATAGTGACTTTTGCTGAAACAACGCCCCTGCTGTAGCTAACTATTCCAGCTAATGCATTAGCTTTCCATCTGTAGCTAATTATAGGTAAGACCACCCTTACAGTGGACCCTGTTAAGGAATAAGCTGTCTCTGTTTTATGGGTCCAGATATTTATATCCTTAACCGCTTATCCGCACTTGGGTCCCGGGGAAGCCGATCCCAGCTGACATTGGGCGAGAGGCGGGGTACACCCTGGACAGGTCTCTAGACTATTATAGGGCTGACACATAGAGACAGACAACCATTCATGCTCTCATACACACCTACAGACAATTTAGAGTCACCAATTAAACCTAAGCTTCATGTTTTTGGACTGTGGGAGGAAACCGGAGTACCCGGAAAGATCCCACAGGAAGGACATGTAAACTCCACACAGAAGAGACAAGAGTGTCAAAATCAAACTAGAAGTACTGCAACCTCAGTGCATGCTCTCCCCCTTGGAGAACACTAATGTAACAGCAACTAGCCCTTCAGAAAAAATAATAATTTCTTCTTTTTGGTTATAACAGTTTTAACCAAACACGACAAACACAAACACCATGATACTGATTTCTTAGCAGAAAAATTATTTCATTTGCAAGGCACTTTCTCTTGAACCTCATTAGACCACCAGCAGTGTCCTCACACCTGGACCTTTCTATCCTATTGTCTGGAGTGGCACTTTGTTTACTGCGTGTCTCGGTGTCACATGGGTGGACGCCTGCACTTGAACTGCGTCTCTCCGTCCTCGGGGGGGTTCAGCAGGACTGACACAGTACTTCACTTCACATCCACTTCACCTGCCTGGTAATGGAACCCTGCGTGGATCCAAGATGGCATCAGCGTGACCACTGCTGACTTCCGATATGTCCGTCTTTCACTCAAGTGTTTAATGCAATGGTAAAGTTCCCTTTCAGGGGGTTTATCCTAGATCTGTCCTGTACCAGTGCAGGGGAAATCTTTGTTGATTGTTGTACTGTAGAAACACATTTTAGCCACTACAGTTACAAAACATATCAAGGCTCATCCTGGCAATGATATGGAACATTACTTTTTCAATCTGACTATTGACTTTCCTCGATCATGCCTTTAACCTATTGTTTTATCTTTTGTGAAATAAACTGCTTAAACTATACTGGACAAAAAAAAGTAAGAAAGTAAAGTAAGAAAGAAAGCAGTTAAAAGGCAACTCAGTTTAATTGTATTTATGTAGCCTAACATGATATAGTGTCAAAGGGCTTTCCATCTTCTAAAATCAACAAAAAACATGACACAAACTAAACTAATTACCTTCTCCTTCTGAGTATTTCAATTTTCTGCTACTTAGATAGACTTTAATCAATTACAATTCGGAAGTAAATATTTAAATTTTCTATTTATCTGATTCACTAAGTAAGTGTACCTTTTACATTCAAAATAATAATACTTAATATAATATTACAAATTCATTCAAATTCATGACATATCACCATAGATTAGCATGATATTAGCATGGTATGAAGCATAAGGTAGTCCAAATTGGCTACACCTTTACCAGTTGCAATGTACACATTAATGAATCAATATCTGAGTCGATTAGAAGCCTGTTAGTCAATTTGGTTAAAAATGGAATGCATGACTGTAACAGAGTATAATAATCGCAAAACTACTAGCATAACATAGTTTAGCTTAGCTGACTTAGCCAGTAAGCTAGCTAGTAAAAAACCCATTATACATAAATGGTAAATATATATTTTAAATAATAATACATACTGTACTGTAGTATTTATAATATACTATACCATACTATCAATTTGCTATCACTTCTGCTGAACAACTTTTATAGGTATTGCATTTTTTTTGTTGCAAAAAATAGTCTTTACCCTTCTAGCATTATATATATGTGTGTGTGTGTGTGTGTGTGTATAGCTAAGGTAAGCTAGCTAATAAAATATATATATATTTTGGTATGCTAACCGGCCGAGCCAAACTATCTTATGCACCTTGCAAGTCAGGATCATAGTTAACAGTATAGATTATATTTAAAAGCTCTTCAATGTCAACTGTTGATAATTCTGCTTTAGCATTACTTCATTGATGCAATGTATACCAGGAAGCTCAAGAAAAACAGCATGGTTAAAACTTTCTCCAACCTCTTCTTCTATCAGACATGTTTGTGTGTGTGTTAAGAAGCAGGTTGGGGTTTTTTTCTTTCTTTTTTTGGAAGCTGTCCCCAGTTTTGCCCGGTGACCTGTGCTTTACTTCCAGGTCAGTGCCTTCTGTGGGTCCCCGGCATTCCCAACAATGTCTCCCTTACAGGAGAGGAAGAGCTGGCGCTTCAACAAGTCCCTCTGGAGACTCCTCAAAACACAGTTACCATGGACACAAACTTGACCGGGAGAGGAGTGAGGAGCGTGTTTGTGTGTACACAGTGTGTGCGAGGGAAACGAGAGGGAGAGAGGGTAAAGACAGGACTGTGTGTGCGTCTGTTTGTGTGTGTGTGTGTGTGTGTGTGTGTGCGCGCGCGCGCGTCTGTTTGTGTGCGTGTGGGTGTGTGTGGGGGGAAGGGGTGCAGGTGCAGTTTGCGTGTGTGCAACTTTAAAAGCATGAAAAATTAAGCTGGAGTTTAGTGCTCATTTGCTGCAATTAAAAATAACAAAAAATTCGAAACTTTTAAAATAAATAAAAAAATAAAAATGCATGACACTTTAATGTTACCATTGACTTCTCCGGTGCTTACCGCCTGCAGCCGTGCGTGATTGACTGCCAGCAATCTGATCCAGTGAAAGACATTGACAACCAATAGGAAGCGGAGTGCGGCTTGTTTCCATGGGAGGCCCCGGGAGGCGCTGCCAAGCCGCTAGAAAGCAACACAGTGAGCGGGGAGAAGCGCAGGCAGCAGCCGGGACTGTGGAGATCCTGCACCCGCTCCGTGGCACTCTGCGCGCGGATGAAAGCGAGGTCGCTCGGTAAGTTTCCACACTTGTATAAGTTTATTCTATCGTGCATATCACATCGGCTCGCCTGCAGCTCAGCTCGCTGCTCGTTTACGCACGAAATTTGCAGATTGTCAACTTAACTTTACGGCAGCGCCGGAGGTGTTGTCGGTAATTTCCGTCTTTAAAACAGTAGCAAGAGGTTTCCTGAACTGAAATGCGCCCTAATGAATGACACATCCATTCATGTCCTCTTTGTTTCTGCTCTCTATCCATTTCATCATCTTTGAAGGGTGACCGGACCGGAGACTCTGGGGACTTTGCAGATCTCTCGTCAATTAAAGCCACAGCGGTGCAGAATGGATAGATTTCACGACCAGCAAGTGCCTTATTGTAACTCCAAAGTGAGTTATCACTGACCTAAAAAGAAGAAAACAGATGCAGATCATCTTTTCTTGTTCTAAAATGTCTGTTCTTCTCTTTAATACTTTTTATTTGTTTTGATCTCATCTCCTGTCTTCCTTCCTGCTGCTGCCAAGACTCATTTCTCCCTCAGGGACCATTTAAGTTTCATCTAATAATCAGAGATACACAGCTTAACAAGGTGCCCACTACTATACACAGCACTATTGGTCATGCACCATGTTACAACTTGTTAATTATATCTGATCTGAGGTCCCTTTTGCATGGCTTTAGAAGTGTGTGAGGCATCAATGAGTGGCTCTTTCAGTTGCACGTGTGCTGCAGCCAACAACAGAATTACCATTGAGGGAAGGAATAAATTGATTTGTGTCTCTTTTTTTTTTGCAGAAGCCGCAAGAAAAGACAACGAGCTGCGAGAGGCCAGCAAATGACAGAAAGAGAAAATTCATTAAGTCGGACCTGGCCCTGGACACTGAAGGTAGGCAGAGGGCAGAGGGAGAAGTTAATTTCACGGCTCCTAAACATTTAGCAAAATTCAATTGGTTTGTGGCCACCTGCGCTGCTAACTACAGAATCTCAATTACAACACAGCGGCCTGTGATGATTCTCACAAGCCTCTGTCAGTGGTCAGAGACACAAATTGACTTGTTATTAGCTGCACACGTGCCCACTGAGCTCCAATAGCTCTGATGGCATATCAGCCCCGCCGTAATGAAGTCAGTTGTTTCTGATGCTCCTCCAGGGGCTTTGACTGTGTTTTTTAACTGCCTTCAAGCCTTGTTCTCTGCTTCGGTTTCCCCCTCCAGAGCTCTTCCAGGACCTCAGTCAGCTGCAGGAGACTTGGCTGGCAGAAGGTGAGTGTTTTAAATCTCGAGCAAAAAAAAAAAGGAGGAGAGATGGGTAAAAATGGATAGGTTGTGAGGGGGGAAAAAAGCTGCCTGGAGTTACAAGCCTAGCGTCGCAGTCCAATTAAAAGCCTGTGTGGAAGAGGCACCTTGTGTGTCATGCATACATTAGAGACTGTGAGCGAGGGGTCTTGAGGGAGACAGAGGAGGCTCTACCCAGAGAGTGTCATCACAAATTACCAGGAGAAGGCTCTCCGACGCTCACTGTCTCTTCTGCTTTTGGCAGGAGCTAACGCACTGCACGCCAGCCGCCACCACCACCTCCACCTCCACCAGAGCTCTGCTCTAGCCTACCAGCTCTCTCTCTCTCTCACACTCACTCTCTCATCTGCTCTCTCACCACCTTCACTCCCTCTCTCTCTCTCTCTCTCTCTCTCTCTCTCTCTCTCTCTCTTTGCTTCCTCTCAGCACACCTCTCTGTCTTCTCCAGCTGTACCATCACCTTGTCTTCTTCAATTTCATTTCTTGGCGGCAAAAAAAAGAAACAAAAAAAAGAATGGATCTATAATTTTTCTTTTAATCGCAGACTTTTAAAACACCAGAATCAGTCTCTCAAAGTGACGATTGATTTGAAAAAAAGAAAAAAATATTCATCCATTTCTTTGCTTTTTAATTTTTTTTTCTCTAATGGCAAGACTTGCTCATTGTGGTCTAACTGAGACGTGATGCTTCAGGATTTAAGTGCGAGTGTCCTCTTTCCAGCGTGTCTGCAGCACCGAAGTTTTGGTTAGTGGTGAATATTGTTCATCTTATTTTGACTTTCAAAGTGTTTTTATGTGCATGTGCATGTTCAACTTGGTTTTTCTTTGCTTGACTTTTGTATTTGCATCTCACTAGGATTCAACTCGCTTTTAATTTTGCATGTTATCTGAAAGTTTATATGAGTAGAGTTATTACATTTTGCAGTTTTACAGTGAAAAGTAGAAGATGTTCAGATTTACTGGGAGTAGTTTTTGATTCGAAATCCACACAGTGTAAAGTTGTACAGTGTGAGAGCACTCATCACTTTTAAAAGGGTGATTTGAACTATTTTTTGCATATATAGAAATCTGAAAAGTAAAACAAATTGCTAGTATTTTTTCTGTAAATTAGTCAAAAATACTGGTGAAAAAAATCAGGTTTTTCTAGACACTTACAACAACAATAACAACGTAACAATAGTAACACTAGAATCCATCATCCCTTTACGACTATGTGCTGCTTTAAACATGCAGTGTTACAAGAATAGAAATATGTAACCATTACAAATTAATAGTTTGCACTAATTAAAAAAGAAAACTATTTTTTAAATTCAAGTGAAAAATGTAATGCTTTTAAAAATATCTGTTTTAATATGTAAATTTACTCTTGTTTTTTTTAGTCTTTTAATTGAAATTGGGATAATTAGAAATTATGAGAACAGCTCGACATGTAATGTAAAAAATAATCCAATTTTAAAAAGTGGCACAATTATAATTACTGTTGATATTATGTTGTTTTATTTGTGTAAATCAAGTCAATTAGAATTTGTAGTTTTATGTATTTATTTTTTTGTAATTTTTCTATCATAGCTTTGTTGGAAAAAGTTGCCAATCTGCCTTCAGAATATCTTTTCCCACATCAGTCAGTGCTCAGGTTGTAAAGCCATAAATCTAGTTGTAAAGTAGATCTCTCAAGTGCACGGTATAATTGAATCAACTTTGATACTTTAAAAAAAATAAAATAAGGATTGAATCGTAATACATCCCCTGGAAAAGTGTGTGGAGAAATTTTAACTCGCACCCTTCACACAGGTGAATAAGACCCTCAATCATTTATAGGCTCCATCTATTCTTTAACACATTTGAAAATCCTCACAGTGCAATCCAAAGCTTTTAAAAAATGAAAAGTATGCTTTGAAACAGATATTGGAGTAGTTGAGCCGAATCTGAGCAGCAGTTAGATTATGAGGTGACGCGCCGCACACCGCAGGGCGTGTAAAAAGAATAAGACACGATTTAAATATTTCAGTATCCAAAGTGAGAAAAGAGACGGCGGCGGCTGATAAGAGGTATTACTGTTAAAGATTACAGTTCTGCCTGTCATGGATCAATGTGATGATGTACGCTTCAAGATTGTAGATTTAATGAATGACTTCCTGTCCATTAAGATGAAAAGGAATACCTTCCCATTTCTAAGATTTATTAGTTCAGGTAATTGGAACAAGAGGAGGAATTATGAGAGTCAGACTGAATTTCCGACTCAAAGACCGAGAGGTTGAAGGTGTTCATCAGCTGACCCCCACAGAGCACTTCAGCCCTCCACCTCCACCCAGGTTTTTTTATTTTTATTTAAGTACCTTTCTTTAAGAAGAAAAGATCTCATTTATACATCTCGAATCCAAAGATTTCTCTATATTTTTGCTGATGTTTATTCATGGATTTATTTGCTGCTGACAACAGAATTTCTCTTTGAAATCGGTGTAGGCAAAATGTTCGATTTGTTTAACACACAGAGCTGTTGCAGGTTCAGAAACGCCTCCGATAGTCTCTCTCTTGCTCAGGCCTCGTATTTACAACTTCTCCCTTTTCATCCTCACTCCTTTTTTCCCTTCTGTCCTTTTTTTGGGTTGTTTTGTGAATGGCGGCAGATTTCCAACTCTGCCGTTCTCCGCAGGAGTTTGTTGCAGAGATCAGCTGGCTCATTCACAGACTGAGGCCGGTGACTCATCCATCCTGTACAGTACTTCCTTTTTGGACACAGAAACACTGCTGCCTTCTTTTCTTTCTCCCCCCTCTTCTCTCCTCTCTTTGTCCCTTTCCAAGTTAGGTTCTGTGAAGTTTCTGCAAGTTTGTTTGTGTTGTAATCACGAGACGAGTTTTACCCTTGTTCTCTGTGTCTCAAGTTGATGCTTTTTTAGAGGTTTCAATATGATTTATCTGGTTTTAGGTAATATTTTATTGAAATTTCCACAGCATAGCCCTTTAAAAAAGCATGCGACAAAGTGGAGTCATAGAGTGAAGTTGTTTTCCAGATCAACCAGGCTAAAATGCAAATTTTTTTTTTTTTAAAAACTGCGTACAATAGAGTGTTGATGGCTTTAACCTCAGCAGAGTCTGGAGTGAAATCATTACACGTCTTTGTTTGCTGCTCTCTTCACCTGCTTGACATTGTTGGAAAATATGGAGCAATTTCTCCTCTTGATCTGTTGATTGTTTACTCTCCTCAATTCGCACCTCTGGCAAGAAAAAAAAAATCCCTGATCATATCAAGAGTGGCAAAAATGGAAAATCAGTGATATTTTTTTCCAAGATCTCTAGGCATGTCGAGACGTGTAGCCTACAGATCCAGCGATAATGAGGATCCACCTCATTGTGTGTATAAATAGACGTGCTAATGACACATTTAAATCTCCTTTTGCCAGAGAGAGATGAACTTGAGGGACATGGCGAACTGTCACTGAGTGTAAATATGTGTGATATAAATATGTACATGCCTAATTGGAGCCGGAGCGGAGCAGGCTTCATTATTTTAGCATTAGCCTGAGTGCAGGGGCGTTTGAAGCACAGGTGAAGCATTGGAAGGTTTGGAACAGACCTGACTCGGTAGGTACAGGTGGATTCACCAGTAGGGAAGAAGCCAATTAGATACTGTTAACAATGGGTGTTTGGCTGCTGGCAAGGAGTGAGAGCCGAGGCTGCCGAGCAGTCAATGGACAAGGCGACCTCAGGAAGTGGAATTAGGAAGTAGACGGTCGCCTGAAGCAAAATATTAAATCCCTCACAGGCTGGTGTTTGTTGGAAAACATGGTTCATGTAAACTCCTTTTCGTAAATCATGAAAAATATTTTTGCTCGTAACCATTCAAGGTTATTTTGCACATTTGTGTTCTGTAATTTTGGTGCATTTCCTGGTTGCTCCCCAGTATTTTTTTTTCCACTCAAGCCAAATAAGTCTGATTTTATTAAAACAAGCGATAAAATCTGAATCTGGTAATTCCTTTTCAATAGAAACCTGTTCTAAGAATAATTTAGCATGTGTGTCTGTATGTTGATACAAGACACAGTGAGGCCGATTGTTTCACTAAAATTTAAGAAAAATGACTTTGAGATTTAATTTAATTAAATTCTGAGCCGGCATTGACAAGAAGTCTTAGAAGTGCTCAGAAAAATGGAAATTTGAACAACAGGGCGATCATTGTATGCGGAGGAAGATTGTGTAGTATGATTGAAAGCTCCGGAATGACTAAACTGACTTTGGGGCGAGATTGTTTTGTCAAATAAAAACTTTAATCATTTTTTTTTTTTAAATAAGTAAAAATCTTCATTGTATTTTTTAAAATAAAATAAAAATAAGATTTAATAATAGACAAAAAAATATTTGATAAGATAAACATTCTTTTGCCATCACCTAAAGGCTGTTGAAGCAAATAAAATGTTATTTCACTTTTTTAAAGGAAAAAAAAAACAGGCACGAAGAAAAACAAAGTACTCCTTCCTTGCCCTGATTTCCTGTAAAACATATTTTCTGCAGCTGTGTTCTTCAACCGACAGTAGAGGCAAACAGTGCTGGGATAAGCCAAGCTAATATCCCAGGAGACTGTTTGCCAGAGGAGGGTATTGGGCTGTAGAGAGCTGTGATCAATGCTGCGTTGTCCATCAACTTCAGAAACAATCATTTCCTTTCTTCTTCTCTTGCTTGTGTCTTTAGCTCAAGTTCCCGACAATGACGAGCAGTTCGTTCCAGACTTCCAGACTGAAAACTGTGAGTAAGAGACTCCATTGCTTTTCTCTGTGTGTTT
The DNA here is from genome assembly GCF_030273125.1 of Centropristis striata. NCBI lineage: Eukaryota > Metazoa > Chordata > Actinopteri > Perciformes > Serranidae > Centropristis > Centropristis striata. The sequence continues at coordinate 20,690,707 of NC_081524.1, read as the reverse complement.
GTGTGCATGCTTGTGTTTATGTGTGTGAACATCTGTGGCGGGGTTTTTTTTTTCTCTCACTCGTCCCGACTGGTGTTTTTGTACTCGCAGAGAGTGCGTGTGCTGGTGTGTGTTTTTTCCATGTCTCTGGGTACCCTCACCTTTGCTCACACAAGTGCTCTCTGGAGAGCTGCAGCAGTCTTGCGGGTCTGCAGACAGGTGCATGGGTGGGGGGGCATTTCTGTGTGTGTGTGTGTCTCTCTCTCTCTTTCTCTGTCTCTATATCTGGCTCTCTGTTGCTCATGTACCTCTCACCACCACTGAGATATTATTGCACTGTGATTTATTTGCATAAACATCAGAATATTGTGGCAGATTTTTTAGGGGGTTGAAGTGATATTTTTAACTGCAGGGTAGGCCAAACTGCTGTCAATTGATGGCTGTTTTGAAATTTTTTAAATAAAATTTTTCTCCTGCATGACCTTTCCTCGAAGTGTTTTTTGTACAAACCATCCAGTGTGGTTAGATTTTCTAAATCTGGCAGTTTAATATTAGTTAATACTACATTTATCCTTTTCAGTAGAAGGCTTGTTGGCCTCCTGGTATACAGCAGGAAAATAAGAATGATTTTATTGCTTACTTTCTTCTTGCAATAGAAAAAAAAATCTCTTTCTAAGAGACAAAGAGAGAAAAAACTAATTCTATGTCCTGACCTGAGCTGATTTTACACTCACAGTAATAAGGATGAGGCAGTTAGTTGCTCTTCACCTGGTCGTACACGGTGGTTGCACACGGTGGCTGGTGACTTGGCACGGTCCACTTCTGGAGGAAGTAGTGCCAAGGTGGGGACAGAAATGGAGTGAGTGGAACTCAGTGGGACCCGGAGCGAGCACATGTCTTTCGGATGAGCCAAAACGCCCATGAAACTGTGAGAAAAGACACAAAACAAGTCTTCCCTATGTCCTCTATGCCCTTTAACCTGGAAACTAAGTTAGACAAAGTGAGGAACGTGAACAAAGAGGAAAGGTCATATATGATTTTTGCATTGGCAATCACATAGTTTTACAGTAGATTGAAATATTTTAACAGTAAGATTAAGAAATGGGTCTGGCATTAACATAATTCATAGACCTTTTCACCCCTTCTGAGGCAGATCACAGCCTGAGAGCAGGCTGTGTTGGTTGCAGAGTGGGGCCTATGTTTTTCTCTGTTTTTGTACTATTCCTTGATTATGATACAAAAAATGTTCAGAACTCAGGCTGACGAGAACAGTATCTTCTGAAAAGTCTTGCTTTTGTGTTATGTACTTAGTGTGTGCCTTTAAATATTATATATATATATATATATATATATTAATTCATTGAACTGAATAAAGACAAGCTTAGATTGGTCATAGTATACAGAGGGTTTCATTTAAATATTTGCCCTTTCAATTAATCCGGCTTGATTTTGAAACACCACAACTAAAAACCTGAAGCTTTGGTGTGAATTAGCCTAGCCTCCAAATCCAAGATGGATGGAGGAGCGGTGTGGTGTACAATAGAGAACCAGAGGTCACCGAGACTGTCCCGTTGTCCTTCAGAGGTAGCCAGGGTGGGTGGCCACGGTGGCAGGAGACTGCTGACCATCTGAATTGTCCTGTTGGCAAACCTGCAGCAGACTGGAGAGGCACTAACAGATGGCGGGAGGGTGAGGGCACCGTGGTTGGGCGCTCGAGCAGGCATCCCAGCCGGCAGCTCTCCCATATGGGTTCCACCGAGCCGAGAGATGGAGGGGCGGACAGCGAGGTAGAGAGGCAGAGATGAACATGGAAAGAGCTAGAAGTTGTAAGAGTGAGGAGACAGCGAGTGTGAAGTAATTACATGTATTTTCCTTACTGTCAACAAATTCCACGAAAATCATACTCACATTAGTATTAGTAGCAGACCTGTCCGTGGATCCAAAGACTGAGAGATCTTGTTCCTCCTGCCACAGAGCTCCATTGTTAAAAAAAACTTTTAAACAGCTGTCAACAAAAGCATTGTTTTCTTCTCTTTAAGTAATGTTAAAAGCAAGAAAACAACAGTGCCAAGCTGTTTTAGGAAATTGTGTAGTTCCCTATTTAAACTTTAAACCACATATTTGTGACATGTTTTTACTCTTACTGTTTTATACTGTATAATTTTTTTTTCTTTTCTTTATGGCTCCTTAATGGTACAGTGGCCTATTTGGGGAAGTCAACATGCTTTTATACAATGAACTAATACTTACAAACAAATTGGTTTAAATGCTGCATGAAGCTCAAATACGAAATAAAACTCATTGGTGTCTTAATTTCCTCACTATTCATATTATTATGAACTTGCAGCCGTAAATTATGTCAAATTAGTATTTGAAATTATTAATTATTTCATTTGAATTAATTTAAATTAACTGAAGTTGACAGTTAATTTGATATTAGCTATGTAGTAGTTAGCCTCATAGATTGCAAGCTAGTTTGCTATCTCTGGTTGCTTGTTGGTAGCATTAGCAAAAGAAATGTCTTGTCTAGAAACAATAGTATTTATTGCATAAATGTAAAGTTAAATAGTTTTATCTGTAAATGTCGTAGTCAAAGTCAGTATTAGTCAAAAATGTTTATCCAGTTGTGTTGTTAACTTAATTGTTTGCTAGCTAGTTTCATATCTGTTTTGGCTAGTTGGTGACATTAGCAAAAGAAAGAACTAACATTAGATTATAAAGTTAACTAGTTTTAACTGTAAATGCTCAAAAATATCATTGATAGTAGCATAGTTAGCATTAGCCAATACGTTATTTGTCCAGTTGTGTTGTTAGCCGAAGTGTTTGCGAGCTATATTGCTAACAGTGATAGCTAATTGGTAACATTAGCAAAAAAAGTAACAATAGTATTTATTTATTCGTAAAATATGTTGATAGGATTGTAATGAATTGTATTATCTTATTTTTAGGGTACTGAATCCATTAAAAATATAATATATTAGTATTATAATAGCTGTTAGTCCGTATTCTCTCTTCTTTATTTGTACGCGTTGAATTAGCTGCTTTTAAATTTTCATAAATATATATATACACTGGTAGTTCATTTATTTCATTAAAAAGCAACAGAAATGTTTAAATGTATTGATATTTTGTTAAGATGGGAGGAAGATTGAATAAAAGGTTGAGACAGAAAAAAAAAGGAGGGCAAGAAAGAAATTAAGGAATCTGCGTTCAGGAGTACTGTAGCTTCAAAGGTCGCATCAGAAAGGCAGTGTTGAAATTCCTTTCCCTGAGTGTTATTTTATATTTTCATGGCCTCAGATTTATCACCTCTCGAGAAGCTATGGCAGATTCTCTCAATGTCGACTTCGCACTCTCCATCCATGCAGCACAGAAGCAGCATGTGAGCGGCCTCGAAGCGAAAGTGTCCTCAGGCTGAAGGAGGAGAAGGAGAATTTTTCTTTGTCTCAAACTCCAACACAGATGCTTACCATTAGCATAACTTAGCAGGGAACGAAGGAGTAGAGGAGGTGTAAAATGAGGCCACACGTTACCAGCAGATCTGAGCCTCCATCATTTAACAGCAAAGGCGAGCACCTACAGTAGGTGAAAATGGAATGGAGGTTTTTCACTGTTGCCAAAAGACCTGTATTTTTTTATGAATGGACTGGAGAAATATCTGCCAAACGTAGACACTGGTTCTGCCAAAACACACCTTTTGTAACAGAGAATACACAACATTTGGGGCCAAGAGTTATTTGATAATGTACAGAAAAGGATTGGCAGAAAAAATGACAGCTAAAATTAGACTATTAGAACCAAATTATCTAGGAAATAGAAGGAAAAAAATGTGCAAGCCTAGACAATGAATTGTGTTTTTAGCCTTTGACCACATGGTTTATTATCCTTTAAAGCAAAGATTTCTATTTAATCTGTACATCAAAGACCAAAGAAAATTGCACAATATTTGACTTAATGGCTCTGACAGAAAAAAAACAACAACATTTGCATTCAAAATAGACCTAGTAATTGTTCTAACTGCTTCTACTTTTAAACACCCTTCCCTCTCGGTTAATCAATATGTAGATAATGAGAGCAATCAAGCAGTGATGGGCATGACATTCTGGACTAAAAAGGAAGTCTCTGTTTTAGTCAGAGGCAATGCCCTCGCTATTGATTTGTGTACCTTGGCACCCCACTGACGAAATCTATTGTGACATTTCCATTTCTAATTTAAGGCCCCTGCGCTGCAGCACACGTGAAGCTATTGTTCTTAGCTGCTGTGACACATGCAGTTAAACACAGCATTTTTATATGTAAATTTAATGAAGTAGTAGTGATTCAGTGTTAAATGAAGGAAATAAATGTTTTCCAGCATGAGGAGAGCTATAAACCAGGAAACATGGGACTCAGAAAAAGAAATAAATGTATGTTTATTGTAGTGGGTAATTAACATGACACTGATTGTGATCTCAACATTCAAAACTGAGGTATTGTTTTGACTCCATAAGCCTTTAACGAGGCTTTGCCATGCCCGCGTCGTCAAAGGTCTCCCCTCAGGAAGTGTCTCTTTGACCTCCGATCGATGACCCGGAAAGGTCAGGCCCCCAGCGAGGGCTGCGAACAACCCCTGAGCTTTGTCATGCCGGGCCCGTGTGGCCCGTCCCCCAGGGGCTCGGCTGTGCGTCAGATGGGGTGTTGGCAGATCGACCCCTGCTCGTACGGCAGCTGTCAGTCAGCCGTGAGAAAACTCCCCAAAACATCCTCTTCTCTCAGCTCCTTGCAGCCGTAGAGACCATCCGGACTTTGCGTGTGTTTCAAAGAAAAATACTCCCAAACCACTGACTTAAGTCTTTCGGGTGCTCAAATGTCTAAATGTTTGTACTTTGGCTGAACCAGGAGTTGATGGATTTCCTCTCTCCATTCATAATTTCAGATTTCTTTGTTTTAAACTCAGGAAAAAAGACCATCTCTCATCCTCAAACGTCAGTCAAAAATCATTGCCTTCAACTGTGGGATGGCCTCACCGCCGCTTTGTGTGCAGTCGCGGTGAGACGGCGATCGGCGAGGCAACCCGAGCCTGACTTCATTCTGACTGACTGGGTTTTCGTCAGAAGCGCAGCCAATTGGATTAGCGTTGATCATGACTTGAGATGATGGCATGTTAATCAGGACTGATCAGGCACTTAACAGCCTCTCAGATGCACCAGGCTCACTGTGGGGCCATAGGTAGAGAGCGCAGTCCCCCACTTCAGATCAATGAGCCTTGTTGTTGTCGTCTGGAACGTATTGACAGCCAGCTGAAAGCAGATAAAGCATTTATAGGAGCGCGCCGCACACCCAGTCTTATGATTGTCATATTTCACTAACAGAGTCCCTGTCAGGGAACGGCCGAACAAATGAGATTTGAAGTGAGTTGTTTGTGCAAGTGATGTCAAAGACATGTCAAATCTGTTGGTGGACTGATGCCTAGAAAAGTCTTTTAACTGTAACATATCCATCATGAATTCTCTCAATCAGTAATGTGCTTGGTGCACATTCAGATACACATACTGGAATCTGTACTTCAATATGGCTGTTTTCCTGTGTAGGAAAACAGTTGGACAGGTTTATCCTTCTGTTAAATATCATACAATCCCCAGTCACATCAGCTACCACAGCTGCATAAAGACAGTGATTAATCAGCAGCATTTCCTCCCCCAAAAATATGAATTTTATTACTTTTGTTACATTTTTTGTGAATGATTTGTCAAACATAGCATGACTAATGATAGAGGCCAGCCATAAACAGCTGCTAATGCTACAAAATAGAAATAATTTAAGTAAATTTGAGTCCAGTCATATTATAAAGGCTATTTCAGGGCTTATTCGCCCTGCCTAACATTATACTCTGCAGAAAACACTGACCCCCAACAACAAAAAAACTAATCTGCACCTTCAATACAAAAAAAATAATTTGCACCTGCTCTTAAAAGCCCCATTCTCTGATACCTAACAAGTTGGTGTTTGATAGGGAGGTGGTTCATTGTCATTCAGTATCTAAATTAGATTTTCTCCATTTTCTTTCTCGTCTCCCTCCCTCTCTCTCTCTCTCTCTCTCCCTCTCTCTCTCCCTCTCTCCCTCTCTCCCTCTCTCTCTCTCTCTTGGTGTGTAGTGGCTTTCCACGGACTGCAGCTGAAGATCAAGAGGGAGCTGCACAGCCCGTGTTCAGAGCTGAGCTCCAACTGTAGTCAGGAACGGCCCTTCAAACTCCAGTATGGAGAGAAGTGCCCGTACAACGTCAGGTGGGCACTGCACAAAACCCAAACATACTTCCAAAAGACTTAAAATATCTCCTCTGTGAGACAACTCTCTGACAGTTTAGAATTGGAAACATTCAAAATAAGTACATATAAGTACTGTGGTCCCACAGTCTGCCCTTTACCAGCAACCAGAGCTTTATTGTAAAATTGTAAAAAATAAAAATAAAATAAAAAATGAGCTAAAGCAAAATAAATCTTGCATCGGTCATATCCATAGTTGAAAATTATTAAAACATTTTTTATATTTTGCACTTTAATCAAGCCTCTGTTATTTTAGGGATGGTGAGTGTTGAACTAATGTTGGGTTTTTTTTTTCATCTTTCAGCTCTATGATATGTTTTTTATTATTATTTGTCAAACTGGCTTTGCAAACATTAGCAGCATTTCAAATTGGATGCACAAGAAACTGCTGCCATCTCTTATTTCACTTCTAAGCAAATCCAAATGCAGTTGGTAACAGTCATGCTGATTGTTTTTTATTTTACGTAAGATGAACTGATTTGTAATACATTACATCCATTCCACTTACATGCTTGTGTAATGACCTTGTATGCAGAGAAAAAACTCTTTCATAAGTGATGAATCATACGTGTGATTCATTTCCTCACCTGGTGACCAAGAATAAAAAAAATGCAAAGTCCAACATTTGGCAGGGCTCGCTTTACATCAAAATCTCCACAGTGTACGCCAAGACGTGGCGTGACGTTCCTTAATATATCCATTAAAACAAGTCAGCATGCATCAGAGCCAACATTTCATTGAAAGGACAAATGTGTGGCAAACAAAAGAGAATCAAGGAGATCTTTACTAAACTCAAATTCTGCATGATAAAGACATTCATTGAGATTTAGCTTTGTAAACATGTTTTTATTCTGTCTTTTGTTTGACAGTTAACAAATTCAAAGATATGTTCCTCTGGTATGGTGCTGTAAAGTATTGGAAAGGGAAATAATATTAAGTAAAATTGCAAAATAGGAATGCCTCTGTTTTTTTTCTTTAACTTTTAATATAGATTTGTATATTCAGCTGTAGTATTTTCCATATTGACCTTCCTAAAAGCACATCAATAACAGAATCTGATGCATAAGATACAACACAAAGCATAGAATGAGTTCTGTAGCGATCCATCATGATGAAAGCTCACATATTCATTATGTAGAGGGACTCAAACCAACAAACCCTGGAAGTACTGGAAGCATGTTTTTAATTCTTGTCTCGTGTCTGCCACAGTGCCTATGAGCAGAAGCAGCCTGCAGGAATGAAGCCCTCCAGCCCAGTGACGCCCCCCTGTAGCACCCCCGTGTCCCCCCTCCATCATGCCTCACCCACGGCGGCCCCGACGCCCAAACCAGACAGGACCTACGCCCACATACCGGCCTCACAGCCGCTCCCTGACAACGCCTACTCTATGGACCACAGGTACTGCAGCCCTGATCATTTACATCACCTTTACATCCCAGAACACATTATAATAAGATGCAGATCAGAGTTTAAGTCACAGTCGAATCTCATTGGTTGAGGGATTGTTAAATGGGAGGAGCCAAACAAATGCAATACACATGATCAAATAGCTTAATGTGAAGATGTAAGTCAGCATATGTTAAAACCAATGGCAATGACTTCATACAGAATTCATGACTTAAGAGAAATGGTTTGCAACCTTTTTGGCTTTTGAGAGAATAAATATCTTTTTTTCAACATGAGACCCACCATCACTGGTTCTTAGTTTTTCCTGGTCTTATTGAACCATATAGAAGCTCGAGGAGGTAAAACATTATTCGACAATTAATTAAAAAAACATTAAACATCATGGACATTGGAGGAAAAATAAAAATAGGGATTCACAATATTGGATCTCTCATCATCATAAAAGCGTGTTTAGCCGCTGTGGGAGAAGTGAATTTAAGGTTTGTAGCCACAGTTTGCTGTAACACATTTTATTTTCCATTTTACAAGACGTTCTTCCACTTAATATTTGAGTATCAGTTACACATGTTTTAGATTCTTTGTTCTGCCTTTCCTGCTTACTTTGCTCAAATTGTGACATTTTTGTCTCATTTGAGCATCAAAGTTTATTCTTGACCTTCGGCAACAGTGTATGCAACAAAATATCAAAGCTTTTGTTTTGTAACTTTCCACTTTATTTTTTGAGCAAAAATGTAAAGTGTTGTTCAGTTCAGTTTTCTGCTTTTCTTTGTTGGATGTGATAGTAAAGTGAATATTTTGAGGTTTTGGACAAATCACAAGCAATTTAATGATGGCGAGGAATACTTTCTGATATTTTGGGATAAAAAAAAATCATCAGTTTGTCAAGAAAACTAGACAGACAGACAGACAGACAGACAGACAGACAAAAGGACATTAAGATCCTTTATTAATCCTTTACAGGAAATTAGTTGCAACCACTGACATACTGACTATTATAAAGTGTCATATCATATATATATATTACATTGTTGCAACTGTTGTCATCATTCTGTCCTCGTAACAGTGTAAAAGTAGACTAAATGCAGTTCCTTGCTCTTTGTGTGTCTGATAATGGATCCACTGACTTGGTGTCGCTCCTCAGATTTCGACGTCAGCTCTCAGAGCCGTGCCACTCGTTCCCCTCCCCGCCGACGATGGCTCGGGACGGACGGCCCATCTACCACAGGCAGATGTCAGAGCCCAACATCCCCTTCCCTCCTCAGGGCTTCAAGCAGGAGTATCCCGACCCCCTGTTCGAGCACCCGGCCATGATGGGGGCGCCGATACCCCACACGTACCCCCCAGCCATGATGATCAAACAGGAGCCGCGGGACTTCACCTACGACTCAGGTGAGACATTAAGAAATCAAAAGTGCTGTTGTGCTTCGGCTGCTCTGGTAAGCAGAAAGAGTCATGTTGGAGTTGGGTTTTTTTTCCTGCTGGAGCGTTATCATTTCAGGAATGGGAGAAGACATGGGAGGAGGGGGCGGCGTTTATTGAGTTTGCCCATTATTAGGGCAGGGGATCTGGTTGGGCCGGGTGTCTGTGCCGGTCGCCATTTCCTGTGGTGCTCTAATAGAAAAGAGGAAGAGGGGGTGGGGGGTTGGGGAGGGGGGGCTGTGCCTGGTCACAATCCAAAATCCGCCCTCCCACGCTTGTCCGCTCCCTTTAGTTAGAGAGTAAAGGGACCTAATCATCAGCCCGCGGCCTCAGCGGAGCCTGAGGCTACATCAGGACATGAATGAACATACGCCGGACTGCTGGGTTCATTCACGAGGCGGACAGAGAGGACCCAGGAGAGCCGAGCTGGAGGAGAGTCTGTGTGACCAGTCAGGGAGAAAAGCAGCCTCTTCCCAGGGCGATCACTTCGAGGAAAACACTCTGGGCCTCTTTCAGCTCTCTGTTACGCTGGAATCTTTGTTTTCAGAGCAGCAGCTCTGCAAGTAAAGCCGAGAAACTTCACAGTAAAGCCCCGATTGATAACGGATTTTTATTTTAAACAATGACAAAATCAGACAAAATCACTGATTACTAATATGGCATCAAATATAGTGAATTTTTTGAGCTACAATGAAAAAAGACACTTTCTATGTGCACCAATATGATGCTGTAAAGGTTCTCAAAAGGCTGCCTCTTAAACAACTGACTTTTATTAAAGATATTTAACATTATTATACATTAAAGATATGATACATTACACTGTCGACCAATTCTAGAAATAAAAAACTAAGAAAATAAAGAATAAATTACAATTAATAGCTAAATGAACAGCAGTACTGTATGTTCAGCATCGGTCAATGGCTGATCCTTAAAATAAATAAAAATATAAAATAAATAAAAATTATGATATGATCCCAAGCATAATTTTCTGCATTATATGTTCTGTAAAAAAATTTTTTTTTCCCTTTGATCTGGTTATTTAGTTTCACAACCATTTGGTTACTAAAATAAAATACAAAAAAACTTTTTTTTTCTTGATAAATTCTCTCCACCTGTCAGGTTGTATGTCTAAAGAATCAGGCTGCCACTAACAATCATTTTTATTATTGATTTATCTAATATTTAATATTTCTGCCAATTATTTTGTGTCAAGGGGAAAATGTCATCAATTTGTTTGTTGTATCTGACTAAAATATTTATTCATAATGATAAAAAAAGATAGAAAAAAAAAAGAGAAAAGATCACTTTTTAAAAGCCGGAACCAGCAAATGGTTCATGACATTTTTACTTGATAAATGGCTTGAACAGTTAATCAAAAATGGTTATTGATCTGAAAACAGGCTGAGCTGTTAGATATTTGTTTCAACACTAGTCAGGATATTAGATGAACATTTCACTGACTTACAAAGAGTGCAGAAGTCAAATAAAGTTTATTTCTGAGCTTATTGTCATCACAAGAAACAAGTAATTTATGCTCTAAAGCTTATAAATAAAGAGAGAGAAGATGTATATTGGTTTATAGTGGCCGAGTCGTGTGTCCAGCACTGTAGTGTAGATCCAATATGGAGCATGGCAGTGAATTTATTATCAGTCACAGTGGAGCATGTTGACTGGAGCAGGCCTGTTGGAAAGGATGGGAGGGGAGCTGGTAATTTCATTAGCAGCAATTTCCTCTACAAGCCCATTACTTTGATGAAGTTCAGAGAAATGTTTATGGGTCTAAATGAAGGGCCTCAGTCTGTTTATTGAACATTCACTTTGTAACCTGTTTGGCCATTTTTTTTTTGATCACAAGCCTCGACGGAGATGTCTGTGTCATGGGAGGCTCTGACATTTACAGTAAATGGCCAGTCGTTTTGGACAGCAGCTGGCGAAAACAGGCTTCTTTTTAGAGAATTATGTAAAATATGATGATATTTGGTAGATGCTAGTTCCCAACCACCAAACGATGGCAATATTTTTACTTTATTGAAGGCCCTTCTATGTCCTGCTCTACGTCTGATTGGCTTATTCTGACCTTAACGAGTCTCCCTCCTCATGCCAAAACCCAACGAACTAACCCAACACCGTTTGGTGGTAGGGATCTAGCAGCTGCCATGGTAGTTTTGGTTTAAAATGATAAAGAACAGTGCTTATTTCTCTAAAATGATCAGGGAATCCAGGTGGAGGTTTGATCTCTTGTAATGTCCAAGATTTGTTAAAGAAAAAGTGAACCCTGGTCAATATTAGAGGCACCGATTTATTTATATCCTTAAATCATCCTTCAATTATATCATATTAGCCTTTTCTATTACATTACTAAGAAAATGAGGCGTAAACTAGAATGGCAGACCTCTATCAAGGCTGATGGTGCATTCACATACTAGTTCTACCAACGTTGGTGTGTTCATGAGTTTTAAGTCGTAATGTGGAAACAACGTGGATGTTCCACAGTTTTTATTGGTCAGAGCGTTTAAACAATGAGTCGATATTCAGTATTTGTGACCACAAAGAGCAAAGGAACCAACATTTCCAAGTTGTTCTACCAACTTTCTTTGGCGTTCACTTGATTTTCCGATTATTCTGACACTTCATGAATGCAGCCCAATTATCTTTTCTCACACTGCTAACAAAAGTTAAAAATAATTTCTCTACCGCCAATTAAATGGGGAGTCTAATGGATTCTTTCTTGGTCAATGCCACAAAATTTCACCAATTCATGAAAATCGGGTCACTAGTTTTTCTGTAATCCTTCTTGCAAACAACTCTATTGTTATGACACTCAAATATGATTGTTTAGGTCTGTTTTTGTATGAAACGGCATCTTTTTCCAATCAAGCTCCAACCATTTCAAACCTGTGAGAAGAGCTCAGAGAAGAATAAAAACACTGAAATCTTTTCATATAAAACAATCAAAACTGTTTTAACTTCAGCAGAAAAATAGTAAAATGAGATTGAGGAAATCAGCATGTGCTGCAGTAACACGATAATCCAGTGAAGAAGTCGGACACCTTCGGGTTTTGTTTTGAACAAAAAGTGTGTAAAAGCTTTGTGTTGACCCCTCACATTATGAAAAAACTTACATCATGTCAGCTTGTGTTTTCACACGAGTGCCGTGTTTTCATTGGGTAGTAAATCTTCCTCTGAGTGGAGCCGCTGGGAGCGAGTATTAGCAGGGTGATATAGTGAGCTCGCCTGTGGCTGGGAGCCATTGCTGGGGGGCATATTCTTTAATCAGAGCCAGTGGTGCATTGAGTGAACAGGCTTTGACTGCTCTCAGATAACTGAGATAGTGTTCTTAATGCTGCCTCCGGGCCCTTTAACACCCACTCTCCCGTTCTCTCCTGGCTCTCAGCAGAAGTGCCTAGCTGCCATTCTGTCTACTTACGGCAAGACGGCTATCTGGCTCACGCTAACAGGACCGAAGGTACCAACGAGTGAATCATGTGAGGGTGCACTCTGTTTCTCTGCTAAATGTGATACCAAACAGTCCTTTTTTCATCTTGTTTTCCAGGTTGTATGTTTGACAAAGTGGCGAGGCATTTCTACGATGATACCTGCGTGGTGCCTGAGAAGGTTGAAGGTGAGTTCACCCCCCCGAGTGCACTGAAACTTGCCCCCTGTGCAGGTGTGTTGGGACGCCGTACAGTAACGGTGTGTCGCGTGTCCTCTAGGTGACATCAAGCAGGAGTCAGGCCTGTACCGCGAGGGCCCGTCGTACCAGCGCAGAGGCTCACTGCAGCTCTGGCAGTTCCTGGTGGCGCTGCTGGACGACCCGTCCAACTCCCACTTCATCGCCTGGACCGGCCGTGGCATGGAGTTCAAACTCATCGAGCCAGAGGAGGTGAGAGGAACATTATATCTCTATGTCTAATGAGATGTTTGATTTCAAGCACCTTTTACCTAAACCAAGGGCATTTTACATGCAGATAACAAGAAAATGACATGAAGAATACCATATATTTTATATATATATATATTTTTAATTAGTATTTTTGACACTGCCCAGCCTCAGGACCATGCCATGTTGCTTCTGTGTGTGACAAATAAATACATCCTTGAATACTTCAGTTTATTTCTTTAACCGTTAAGTGACCAAAAAAATCCTCAACCTTTTTGATAATCAAAGAAAAATCAAAGCCAATCATTGCTTGTTCAAGCTTCTCAAATGATAGCATTTGCCACTTTTACTTATTCTTTATTCAGTTTATTAGTTATATTTTTATGTTTTGAGCTGTTGGGGTGAAACAACAAGCCATAGAAAGATGGAAATTTGGGCTTTTGGAAGTCATTGTGAGCATTTTTCACTGATTTGACATTTTTAGACTTAAGTCAAATGTAAAATAATCAACAGAGTAACTGATAGGATTAATAATTAATTGCGGCTGTGTAACATTAATATCTGTGCCTGGTTAAAACGTGAGTTTTCAGTATGTCACGGCTAAATTTGCCAGCTTGTGAGGCAAAATTAGACATGTGTGTCAAAGGTCGACATTTGAAGTGTAATGAATAATCTCTGCTGGTAAAGTGGTAAAGTCAGGTCTGGATTTGTCATAATAGTTTTTCCTATTTATGTTCTACTCCACCACATCCATCCAGCTGACCCTTAAGGCCAGCGCCTGCTAAATATTTCACAGGACGTATTCCTAAAAATATAACCCATGTTGACGGTTGGGCCTTTTGAAATGGAAACAGAGGCTGGGTCTGTGTGCGCCCACATCACACACACAGTGGGGCTCAGTCACTGTTGCTCGCTGTTGGAGGATGGAGGAGGATGCAGGTTGCAGGCGGGGGGTGGGGGTGCAGAGCGGAGGAGATAGAGGGGTACCTGGCAGCGGTCCACGCAGCCCGACAGCGTCCCGAGGCACGGGCCAGCTGCAGCTAACAGGGAGGCCCATTCATGCCATCAGGTGACCAAACGCACTCGCTTTGGGACGCCGCAGACAAACGTTAGCGAGCAGCTTCTGCCTTTTCACCGTGCAGGTAGAAGAAAAGACAGCACTCGTGTTGTTGTTTTTTTGGTGGAAAAACTGAACAAAAGGAGGCAGCAAGGAAGGGAAGAGAGGGAAAGTGAGAGACGCTGACGAGAGCACGGTGGGGCTGTGGGTTTGGACTGCGAGGCCGGGTGGTGGGTGGTCTGGTAGACAGGTGCTGTAACATCTGCTGCCTCCTCCGCTGGGTGTGTGACAAGCTCCTAATGAACACATCCCTGCTCAGGTCTGCTCAGGCTGGACACACTCTAATTACTGTTATTAGGAAAATATGGATTAATAAGTTTGTTTAACATTTCTGCTGCCGCCACGGTGCCGTCAGGAAATCAGGTCGAGCGTGCGTGTCTGTGTTTGATGCTCCTGCATTTTGGCATCCTGCTCTCTTGTTTATGTTTACCGACTTGCCTTTGTGTTGTTTATCAGGTGGCACGTCGGTGGGGGATACAGAAGAATCGACCGGCGATGAATTACGACAAGCTCAGCCGATCGTTGCGCTACTACTACGAGAAGGGAATCATGCAAAAGGTAATAATAAATCTTTGAAGATGGAGAATATAAACACACAATATTAAACAATAAAGGACATCTCTGTTCTGCCTTGCTCAAACCATGAAAACTCACCAGTTTCAGAAAAAAAGTTTGGAACTTATGTTCACAATCAGTGTTGATTGACGTCACCTGTTAAAGGAGGAGCATGTGCTAATTCCTCTCTTATATAAGGAGCTGGAGCTCCCTAAAAAGGTGAACCTGAACCATGAAAAACAACTTACTCAGAGCCCCTCTGTCTAATGGATACTCTTGGTTTAAGGAAGGAACATGTAGTGAAGTTTTCTCAGTGCTGTTCAGGTGCTGTTTTTGCAGTTAGTGCACAAAAAAATCAAGAATATGAACTGTTTTATACTAAATTTAAATGATATAATACTTCTGTTAGATGTCAATCAAACTGCATCCTTAAAAGAAATAAAAGAGACAGCAAAGTGATTTTTCTAAAGAAATCCTGGAGCTTTTTCACCACCAGCACAATCAGCTGTGAGCAGCTCCTCAAGCTCATTTGTGCTATGCATTGTAGGTGCATGGTGGACCTCAACAACACACTCAAAAATTCATTTTTTAAAAATCATTATTTACTTGAATTTCTGGTGTGAACACACAAGACTCAAAACATGCTTTAGGGACACAGATGGGACACCCTTTAATGATCTTCTCTCAACTTGAAATTCTATGATTTTCTAGAATGACCCCAACCGTAGAAAAAGTAAAACATCCCTTTGTTCATATTTCCACAAATCTTGTCTTAGGGGTTGTTTTTTAACCTGGCAGCTATAAAATCAATTTCATACAACAAAAACCATAATAGAACATGAAACGAGCATGCATGCACACACCTTTGCAGTACCTTTATCAATAAAACTACCGGTAATACAAATAAGCCCCTACTTTAGTGAAACAGTAAACCAATTATGACAGGTGAGCTGTAATAATAACAAGTTGATTCCACAGATTTAATCTAGTTTTTCTGCACTGTAAGAGGGAAAACCATCAAGCTGTTTTATTTAAGGCGTTTAGTGAAGGTGGGTCATTTTTGACCCTTAGGTGTATACATAAGACAACAAAAGGGTTAAAAGAAGGAACTCGTAAAAGAAAAAAGTCTCCACTGTGACAATTGCTGCCTCTGAGAGACGTTCACGTCACCAAAACACGTTGCACAATGTTTTATTCGCCAAATATTATCTGCTATTAATTTATTCAGGCATATTAAACCTGACTTGAAGCTGTTTTTGTGGGTCATCTTTGAAATTTGTCAGGGTTATCCATTAATATTAAGAGATGGAAGAGGTTTGAAAATATGCGTTTTGAAAAATTTGTGTGAAAAAACTGACAAATTGACAAATGAATATTCAACCTTTTTTTTGCCCACTGATGGGTTAAGATGATGATGTTGTAGAGAATACTCTGAAAAGATGAAGGAAAAAATAACCACTTAGAGTATTTAAAAGTGTGTTGGGTTGGGAAGATGGGTTTGATGGACTCCTCGCCTCGCTGTGTGTTTGCTCTCAAAGTTAGAAAAACTCCAAACTGAACCCTCATTTATTTATTTCCTCGTCCTGTCCGTGTCTGTCCAGGTGGCCGGTGAAAGATACGTCTACAAGTTTGTGTGCGACCCCGAGGCCTTGTTCTCCATGGCGTTCCCTGACAATCAGCGGCCGGTGCTGAAGACGGACATGGAGCGGCAGATCAACGAGGAGGACACGGTGCCGCTGTCGCACTTTGACGAAAACATGGCCTACGTACAGGAGGGGCCCTACTGCCCGCCACACCCCTACAGCGAGGGCTATGTTTATTAACGTCAGCCCACCGAAACACACACACACACACACACACACACACACCTCCACCGTACCCTCCCCCCGCCTCCTCCTCCTCGTCCATACACCTGAGACTGTCATGTCCTCTAATTCACAGTCGCTCCGGGATTAAGACTGAACACACACATGCAGCGGAGCTTCCCTTATCTCTCTCTCTCTCTCTCTCTCACACACACACACACACACACACACACACACACACACTCGTCCTCTTTTTTCTGACGTTGAAGCCGCACAGCAGGATGGAGAGTGCACTTTATGGACAGGCAGCGCAGCGTTAACCTGCCAGGGGCTAGCTATGTGGTTGGCTTTTTACAGTTGTTTATGTTTGTACATTTAATGTGGGACTCATTCTGTTCGTTTTTTTTTTTTTATTCTTATGATTTTGAGCATGTGGCGCCCCGGAGAGATAGGACTCAGCGGCTAACTCATGGTCACACACGGACTAAATCTTCCTGCAAAACAAACTCGATGGATGATCGCTTCTCTTCGACTCGTCCTCAAACGGCCATCCTGTACTTTGATTTAAAGTCAAAACTGGCAACGTATTGTAACGATGCTTTTACGGTGAAGTGACATGATTATAGACTTGGAAAAAGTAATGTGATGATGATAATAAAAAGAGACACTTAGCGACCATCAGTGAGAACTGCCTCGCCGCCAGTTTGATCGCACCTGTTGTCCGCCTCCAAACTGTAGATCTCATCATGTCGCTGTGTTTGCTGTGATGACATAAAGCCCCGGACCATTCTCTCAAACAACCTCAAAGTAAAGACACAAAGGTGCACTTGAGTGATGCAAATGGAAATCCGGCCTGTGTTTAGGATAATGTGTAAAATAACTCATTCACTGTAAACAGCAGTTTTTCCTTTTTTTATTCTGAATCATTCATGTGTTCAGTTTTTTAATGAATAACAGGTGGAAGTGTATGTACAGATAAAGTGGACACACCAATCAGCACATTCAGGACATTATTTGCATCCCTAAAAGTAAAAAATAAAAGACAGATTTTATTGGATTAAATGATAAGAAATCAAACATCAAGTCAAATATTTTCCCTTTTTTTCTCTGTTTTGTTCCAGGTGAACATGAGGTGTACATTTTGCTTTGGGTTGCTTTTTGTTTAAAAAAAAAAAAAAAGGTATAAGAAATATTTAGAGTTTTATAATGTGATGAAAAGACATTCATGTTATAATAAAAAAAGAATAATGTTCCATTGTATAATCAGGTAAACGCACATTTTGTTGCTGCTTCAAATTGTAAGTGTATTTTCCAGTCTCAAGAAAAAAAAGAAAAAAAAAGAAGTGCGGCAGTTACGACCTGCTATTCTGGATTTCTCTCTCTCTTTCATTCTTTTTTTTATTTCAACTTTGTTTTTTAATTTGTTTTTTGTTCAATTTGAGCATTAAAAAAGAATCTGGTCTGAGTTCTGTTTCTCGGTGTTCACGTGTGTGGGATGGGATCAGCTATAGCAAAAATCATAAAATAGCTCAGAAAAACAAAGTTATCGCCACTTTTCAGATGTTTTACGTAAAATTAATCATGACGTAAAAGTTATTTATTCTCCTGCCAGTGTTATTTATTGCTTGCATTGCAATTCTTAAGGTGATTTCCACTCAAACTTTGTCACTTTTCGGGTCATAAATTTACATACTGGAAGCGAGAAAACGTGTGTGAGAAGACTAATAGATTATGGACTCTTGTCAATTTCCAGGTTGGAGAGAAAACTCCCAACCACAAAGCATTTAACCAAAGTGACACCTGAGGAAAAATCAATGGCTAATTTAAGACACCACTTTTTCATGTAGGTGAATTGTTTCTGCTCTTACAAAGACTGGCAGTAATGAAAAAAACAACACAGTACCACTCCCTTAAAGTTATTATTTCCTTCTGCAAAGTGTCACTATTGCTAAAAAATCAATGACTAATTTAAGGAAGCATTGTTTAATTGGTTCCACTGATGGGAAAAATGAAAACGGATGTGTAAGTAATGAAAAAACACTACTTGCCTTAATTTGTCAGAGCAGGTTACAAGCCAACCCCATTACAGTCCCCACTCTTAGATTTTTTATTGATTGTCTGCAGAGCGGGGAATTGCCCTTAACTTAAAACACCTGATTGCTTCCCTGAGGATATTTAACAACATCTAATCTGACATGTGCAAACCAGAAAACAGCAGTAAGGCTTTTAATATGACGAATGACACTTCTCATTTGGGTTTTACCCCTTTAATATGGCAATAATCGTAGTAATAACCTGCCTGTTCACCGGTGAAAAAGTGCCGTACGCACAAAATATTAGATTGTAACAGCTGAGTTTAATTCTATTTGCTCAAGAAAATCCTCACATATTGTTTTATAATTCCTAAAATCACTCTGAGTATTAAAAACACTCTGATAAAGCTTATTTTTAGTGAAACTGTGTTCATATCGGCTATTTGTGAGGGGTCATGTAGATGATTTTAAATAGATTTATTTAAAATTAAAACTTAGATATGGTGGATATATTTATAGGCTGTTTACAGTATATTATATTATATGTATACATTTTTTGGCTTAATAAACAGTTGGTATTTCTCCACCATAAAGCAAGTAGAGATGAGATTAGAGAAAATATTTAACTGAACAATATATCAACATTTCACAGACTTTAATATGAAAATATAATGCATTGTTATACAGTAAATTAAGCCCCTAACAAGGTATACAATTGGTACAATTAGCTTTTTATTAGCTGTAATATATTTAAATTGAATTACTTTGTCGCTTATAAAAAAAACAATTGGTATTTTTTAAAACATAATTGGTTTCCTGTGTGAAGAAAGCTTTGTGATATTACAGAAAATATAATTTAACTGAATAACACGAATAATATCCAAATAATTAGAACATTTTACGGATAAGTGGTTAGTGGAAAGTATCACTTGTCAGTACTCAAGTACTCTCCTTAAGTACAATCTGAGGTACTTTATTAAACTACTGTGCCACATTTCACAGGAAAATATTTTTTACTAGAGGGGGAAAATTCACTGATTACTGCCAATATTAAACCTTTTCTATGTGTTTTGTACACATATTTGGCACCAAAATGTCTCTGTAAAAGAACTCAGAAGGCTGCTAACTTCAACAAAGAACTTCAACTGCTGATCATTTACATAAAAAATAAATTTAAAATACAATAAATAGCTATATACCTCTAAATTCACCCAAAAACTGTTTAATACATTATATGTTCTGTAAAAAAGTTTGCACTGATGCCAATATATAGGCCGATAAAATTGGCTGAGCAATAAATCTGTTGGGTGCTGCTCCACAACATTAATAATTACTTTAAAG
Organism: Centropristis striata; assembly: GCF_030273125.1. NCBI lineage: Eukaryota > Metazoa > Chordata > Actinopteri > Perciformes > Serranidae > Centropristis > Centropristis striata. Next base: position 20,670,868 of record NC_081524.1, on the reverse strand, counting down.
ATTAAGAATTAAAATATATTTCACACGAATATAAAATACCCTGCGACTTTGTCCTTCATAATATTTTGCTGGTAATAATTACATGCTGTACTTTTACTTAGTTTAAAGGCAGGGTTTCTCTTAGAATTAAGTATTTCTACAGTACTTTTCCTTGTGTACAGTTAAGGATCTGAATATTTATTCTGCCCGTACTTTCTGGTTGTTGTCTGGTCAGATTTCAGGGCTCCTTTAAGGAGGACTGGACTGTTTCTGCAGACTTGGTCCCGGCTGCGTGCGAGGCCTCTGAGGCTGCCTTTGGTTTTGACTGTTCAAATGAACTTCACGGTTACAGACCGGACACAAATGGCTGAGGTTTATTCAAACTCACATCATTGAAATCTCATTCAAAACTCCTCTGCGCTTTAAATATGTGGCAAGCTTTTCGTGTCAGTGTTCTCCACCTGTGTGTGTGGAAGAGTCTTAAGGTCACTTGCAGGATTACTTGTCTTACACCTTTGAAGGTGTTGTGTCACTGAGGCTGAAAATCACCATGCAAATCCTGTTATCTGGCCCCAGTTCAGGGAATCAGGGCCTCAGCTATCAACATATTCACCATTTATGGACATATGCTTTACATCCTGTGCCACCGGCCAAATCCTCCCCTGCTCTGCTGCACTAGCAGCTAATATTCGGTGTATCTGAACTGCGAGTTGTGGTCCTCCCCCACTGTAACAAACAGATGGCCGCTCGATCTTGAGTCATCACAAAGCCATTACGAGAGTGACTTGTCCTCAGCCGGGCCGCCTTGATTCGTGCCCGATGGCTCTCGCCAGTGTTTGCTCAGGCTCTTAAGTCATCCTCGGGCTTCGTGACACACCGTGTTTGCTCAGGTTAAATGGCTTGTGTTGCCCCCGGAGTCCCCTGATTGGCTGTGACACTGTGGTGTTTGACGAGCGAAATGACACCGAGCGGCCCCCGCTGCAGCAAATGTGTTTGGCTGTTTGAAACAAGTTGGCTTTTAATACAGTGTGTTTACACACCAAAAAGCCCTAAGTGTGTTTCTATCTGTGTTGCCAGGGTCTATCAGTGGCCAGACCAGTGAGCATAAATCATTCAGGGGTAATTCAGAGGAACAACAGAGGCTCTAAAAGGAAAAAGCAAGGAAATTATAAAGCCTCTATAATGGAGGCCCCTATTACAGCTGCTGGTCCGGTTTAAGACTGCCTTATAAATGGTTTTATTATCTAGGAGGCTCTATTTTGGTCAGCCAACCAGCACTAAGGCTACATCTGTCCAAAATCACTCAGTGAACTCGATTTTGCTGGAGTTGTAATCACAAAACTTCCCAAAACAGCCCCCCATTTTCTCCAGAAGTTCCCAAATGAAGTCAACATTTTTCTTTTTCATTTCTTTTTTGTCAGTTACAGAACACACCTCACTGTGCTGTAGGACACACACACACACACACACACACACACACACACACACACACACCGGGGTCATAATTGTTTTCAGCAGCAGTCACTGCAGTGTGTGGATCAAAGGTCCTGGAGAAGCTGCTGACTGCAGCGTCGTCGTGGTCCAATTTAGCTGCTGTGTTTTTTTTCGGGGGTTTCAGGCAACGCCACTGGTTCCCCACTCATTACACTCCTTACTCTCTTGTTGATCATCTTTCTGCTTCGGAGCAGCAGATGAAACACAAAAGCCCCCCCACCCACCTTACACCCTCCCCCAAATACAAAAGCCTGTGACAGTAATAAATAGCCTCCGTGATCCAGGTTTAGAAAGCTGTGAAATTGGATATTGAGATGCTCTCCGGAGCTGCGGGTCGGGAGTAGTTTCAGACTAGACTGTGGGAATCGTCTAATCCGATCACCGGGAATGTAAGACGGGCTAATCGCCTGACGGGCCCGGGCTCTCGTGCCCACGGGGGCCTCGGCGGTGGGGAATTGATGCCGTGCTCGTTTTTGAATGGGGATTTATCAAGTCTTTAGTTTCACAGACACTCGTAAAAACACTTTTATGTCTTTCGCTTGTCAAAATGTTGGTGCATTAGATGAGCGATGAAATGTGGACAACATGGACACGTAGACATAAATACGTTTTTATGTTCTTGATGCAATTTTATTTGCTAGTTTTGATGTAAAGACAGAGTCTTAATTCAAAGCTCTTCCCTTTCTTTGTCACTGTGATGGGATTTTTGACAAAATCTCACCCGAAATTTTCACCCGGCACACAGTGCAAACTACCTGCTAACGCACATTTCTGCACCTCAGGCAACTGAATGCTGTTATATATTTACATATGGGCATAGACATACTATAAATACACATAAATAAACACCTACACATGCTGCTGAAGTAAAAAAAAAATCAACTTGGTGGCACACAATGTTCTCATTCCTGTGACTTTATAAAGTCACCAACATTTGTGCAAACAGCTTTGATGAGTGTGTGATGAAACCTGATGAAAGCTGTTTGCTGTAACGTTACTGTCTTAATAAACAGTCCCTGGAAAATGAGAACACAGCGTGCGGCTACTTCACTTTAATGCAAAATTGAGAATTGGCCTTGCATGTTGTTCACTGCTGATGGGATGCAGATTCTTTCTGACCTCACAGGTTCATAAAAACTTGTGACACCTGAACATTTTTTATTTATTCTTAATTAATTTCACATTAGTAGGCAGTCCTGTGTTTCCTGATACAGTTTAGTTTCAAGCATTTTATTTAAGACAAAACCAATGTTTTTATATGGTGTATGCATGTCTTTCTTAGTAGCAAGGTGTGATATAAAATGATGTTTTTAGGATGTTTTTAGGATGAATGCAGTACGTCCGGTGTATCAAATTCACTGTAACAGAAAAAAAAAAATTTCAAAGGAGGCACTGTTTTGATAAGGAGGTTTTATTTGTGTCACATTTAATACAAAATTTCAACTTTTTAAACATTTACAAACACAACCCAGGCAGCTTCCAGTAGCCAATATTTTTAATATAAAAATGTGTTTTCCTGCTCAAAAGTCTAAAAATCTCTGATGTGTTCTTGTCAAGATGCAAACAGTCATCTGAAACTGTATTTACATCACGGGACAGAAAAATGCTTCATTAAAGCCATGAAATCTGGTCCTGTTTGCAGCTTTTACTCAGCATGTGGAGCCACAGCATTTATTCAGAGTCTCTGGGATTCACTGCTGCCTTTAAATCAGGGATTCATTAATTAACAAGAAACATTATTGATGAATGAATAAAAGGAAATTGAGTTGTAGGGGAGGTTCAACATGCACTGTGGCCGTGCAGGTCATCAGATTTACACTGGAGAACATGGACTAATTGAGAATGAGAGATTTCATAAAAGCAAATATATTCTTCTAGCTGTAGTCTCTGGAGTCCCATGATGCTCTTCTCTGTGTTCATTTGGGTCAGAAACGCTGCCATTACTGGTGACTTTTCCAGTATTTGGGGGGTTTTCCAGGCACTGAAGTATAGTGAGATGGGTCTAAAAATATCAGCAGTTGGCAACTTCCTAGAAAACTCCCCAAACCAGCGGAGCCCTCGCACCATCTCTCCTGCTCCGGCCCGGCACGCCACCCGTCTCTTCACCTTCCACAATGTCGTTTGATCTTTGCAACGCTGTCAATGCGGCGGATCAGCCTCACGACAGACCGTGTAGCCACAGCCACCCAGTGAGGTGGCCAACCATCTGTCACCGGGGCCCACAGACCTCGGGCGGCAAAGGGCCCAACCCCCCACCACCTCCTCCACCTCTCCACCCCACACTCACCCCCTCCCAGGGCCCATTAGCTCTCCCCTAATGCAGCCACTGTAGCTCCGAGAGGCCCCTAACAGGCACAAAATGGACTGCTACTTATCCTCCTTAATTCCCAAATGAGTTCTCTTTAGCGTATACATAATTCATTTCTTGAAGTCACTCACGGGCGCCTTTCACCCGTTTAGCAAATACTTGTGTCAGGTTTATCTTTTTTTTTTTGCATAACAGTTTCAGGTGTGTAAATCTGATTGCAGCTGCTGTAAACCTCACGAAGAGATTAATCCTGGTGGGAGGAAAAAAAATGTCTGTGAAACAAAAGAAAAAAGAAAAACAGACGAGTGTGGAATTCAGAGTCATGCAATGATTTAAATAGCAAGCGAGGAGCCTGCAGAGCCTGGAAAAGTATACTAATGTAGTCAGATGAGGATAGATATTACAGGGGGTAAATTTAGACCACCTCACATTCATAATACCTAATGCCCTTTAAATAGGCTTAAGAGGAGGACTGGAAATAGGCTCTGATAATTAATTATTTTCAGTACATCTCTTCTTCTTCTTCTTCTTCTGCTGCTGCTGCTTTCGTTTCCACGGGCGTATTAATTCTCTCTCTGCGAATATGTGGCAGCCATGTCAAATCTACTAAATAATGCACTTGTTACGATACACCTTAATTTCTTGGAGAGAGGAACTTGTGGGGCATTCACCGGTTAAATTGAATGCAGGCGGTAATGTTTTAATAATATTTTTCTTAAAGTTATTCTATTGAAAAGATGAAGCGTGAGGACTAACGTGTGCAGAGGAGAGATGATTAAATGTGTTTGGAAGTGTTAGAAAGTAAACAGGACGGGAAAAAAGATTTGTGAGCTTGTACAAGAGATTAGAGTGGATTTGTGGGGTGCATATGTTAACATAATAATGTCAAACAGAAATAGAAACACAGTGCGACTAGTGTTTCTGTGCATGATGTAATTTTGAAAACCATATAACTCCTCGGCTTTGAATTAGATCACATGAACAGTAAATGCACACAAGCTAAAAATGAGCAAACAATTGTGAACATACAGAAGGAGTTCACAGTAAAACTAAAAAAGCCAGAAAAATAAACCCTGCTGTGGTAAACAGTCGTATTTAAGGCTCTATCTGAAAACACGCGTCATAAATAGAAGTGACAAAGATATCTCTGGCTATCACAAAACCTGCAAAACACACGGGACAAGCACACCCTTCTTCTCGTAAGCCGCACGAGAAACAAAAGGCGTAGTGTGATAGCGCACATGGCATGCTTCCAGGAGCCTCTCTCCGCAAGCCACACCGTGAAGAGCCGAGTAAATACATTACACTCGAGGACCTGTGAGCACAGACACAAAGGCTGCAGGAGCAGGGCCGTGGCAGCGAGCTGACCATTACCAAAGCGCTCATGTGAGAAGAGATTCTGCTCTGGACCCCCGTCGTTTTGTTTTGGCAACAGAGGGCAGGGGGACCGAGTGCTGAGCCAGGACAATATGTTTTTTCAAATGCCCCTCAGCCAATATTTATTTAGCTACAAGCTGGCACGTCTGAGGAGCTCCACGCAGCCAAGGCCGGGCGCACAACCGTGATTTTCAAGATGTTACAAACATCAGGCTTCAGTATGATTCTGACCTCTCTAATGTCCAGTAAATTACAAATTAGTTTGGTGTGGCGTAACTGCTGCGATGCCACTTTTGATGATGCACCATGGGCATGGCAAAAAAAACAAAGAAATTGACAATTTAGTTATTTACCAGGAAAGTAGATGGAATAAAATAGTTTTCCAAAATAAGAAATTCGTTAGTTTCTCATCTTGGCTCAATTTGAAAGGCCAATACAGGCCAGTAGAGATTCAATAAACTCCCAGCAGTCATTTCTGTAGCTGGCTGTTGATTGCAAATGATGAAGGGTGAGGTGCAGGATAATAGCTGGGCTCTGTAGAACTGGTGGTAGAGGGAGAAAGTGGGGGAGAGAGGAAGCACGAGAGGGGGAGGGAGGGAGGGCTCTTTATTTATTTATTTCTAGCTTTTAAAACAGATGGTTCCTTATGTGCCGAGCGGAAGTGTCTGTTAACTCAGTTGGCTCACTATTGGTGGCTGCCGGCCAATGACAACAACGGGATCGGGGAGTGTGAGCAACAGTGCAGTTTGCTTTCTTCAGATGCTCTGCGAACAGAAGGATGGCAGCCTGCAGATACTGTTGCACGGCCACCCGAGCCTGGCGGTGCCAGCGCCGGTACCCATCGCACCTCACGGCAGCACCCGCTCCGCCTCGCTGCTGCAAGTGTGCGTTACTGCACAAACAGAGGAGAGGAGCTCAGGGACCAGTTCAACTTGTGGAGTTGAATACTGGGGTTATTTCACAGGCTAGAGATTAGAGTAATACCTGCAAGGAAGCCTTTTTATTAAATTAGTTTGGTGTTAGTTTGATACATTTTGTGGTCCAAATGGCAACAATATTCTCATCCCAAGCATGAGAGTACAGTCGAGCATGTAAAGTGTTCTCTTCTTAAATATCTGTGATGCATCCGTACTACTGCAGACTTTTCTCTCCTGAAAGCTGTACTAGTACAAGAAAAGTGCTTTTTCCCAGAGAGTTTTGCATTACAATAAACTGATGTTGCCATCTCAGATCACCTCTCTCGTCTAGAGGAAAGGTTGGAAGTTCAGCAATGGCTTAAAAGAGTTGGGAGATATGGGCTTTAAAAGACCGATACCACAAACAAAAGTGTGGGAAATAAGCCCACTGTACAAGATATCAAACTGATCGTTTCTGCAGTGCCATGAAAGCATCATGCAGGATCAGATCTGCATCCCATGATTTACATCCAACACCAACATATTATTGTCTCCTTGCTGTAGTGAGACAGAGAATAAAGGTGTGGAGGTCTTTATTAACCCTGATTTTAAGACTGTCCTCCCAAGAACCGTTTAAAGAACTCTTCCATGAGAGTTTGGGTTCTGTAGGCCTCAGTGTTCCTGTTGGACTGCAGCCATTCCTTGTGTCTGATGTAATATACTGCATGTTTGTAGTTTCTTTATGCTTGGTTAAATGTGTTTTGTTTGTGTGTCCTGGGATGCAAGACAAGAATCAGACCCCCATCGCCAGAATAAATGTTTGCATTGTTCATTGCTGTATAAATTTGTTGAATTTCTGCATTTCTTCATTTTCACACAAAAACGTTGATCATGAATGTTTCTGAGCCGCCGCAGCCCATTGTGACACACAATGTTCGAAGCCCATTGGAAGAATGTGACGATTGCTGTTTTAAATACTTTAAACACTTTGGTTAAGGTTAGGCACCCAAACCACTTGGCTGAGGTTAGGTTAAAAGGTTAGGTAACAGTGTTAGGCTTAAAAAACAATAATTACAGACATTCAAATTCCAACAACGAGACACAAAAACAATAAAACAATACTTCCCAAGAAAAATGTCAACAATGGGGCGCCTTCAGCGGTCTCCCAATGTAAAGTCCTGGGCTGGTCCCTCCCACTCATCCCCCTATGTGGCTAGTTACATCACACTGCTTTGTCAATGGGACAAAAGTAAATGTTGCAGATCAACATATTTGTGGTTTTCAGAACTGTACAATGCTACATTGTTTGCTGCCGACAGGCCTGTAAAACATCAGACTTTGAGGTGACTGTTGGCTACATGTTTTGCCTTTTATAGAAATTATTTGTTGTCCCACATTTAAGAGCAGTTCAAATATACTAGAATGACTAAAAACAACAGGAATTACTTTCTAGGAAGGACAGAAAAGACAGAAAAAGAGTCCTCACAAAGAGGTAGAAGTATTTAGATCTTTAACATGAGTAAAACCCATCTATCTAATATCAGTATTGTGTAAAAGAAACAATGTGAAAAAATTCAAGGAAAAACTAAAAAAATAGCATAAATTTTTCACAGATAAAAAGGGGCATGGTCTATGCTGATATATTTACTTTGATTCAGGTAAAATCAGAAAACCTTGAATTTCAATGATGTTCTATTTCATAACAAACAGACTAACATATGGAGAAAATCAAATGAAATGGTTCTCTTGATGGTTATTGAGGAAATAAATGAACTATAGAGTCAATATTGCACCATCCATTGCACCATATAATTTCATCCATCCATCTAGTTTTCTTGACAAATTGATGATTCTTTTATCTCAAAATATTCACTTTACTACCACATACAACAAAGAAAAGCAGAAAATACTTGCCACTGAAAAACTTTTATTTTACATTTTTTGCTCCAAAAATAAAGTGGAAAGCTACAAAACAAAAGCTTTGATTTTTTTGTTGCATACACTGTTGCAAAAGGTCAAGAATAAACTTTGATGCTCAAATGAGACAAAAATGTCACAATTTGAGCAAAGTAAGCAGGAAAGGCAGAACAGAGAACCTAAAACATGTGTAACTGATACTCAAATATTCAGTGGAAGAACTACAAAGTCTTGTAAAATGGAAAATAAAATGTGTTACAGCAAACTGTGTCTACAAACCTTAAATTCACTTTTCCCACAGCGAAAGAAATGTTGTATAAACACACTTTTATGATGATGAGAGATCCAATATTGTGCATCCCTATTTTTATTTTTCCTTCAATGTCCATAATTTTCTAAAAATTAGTTGTTGGATAATGTTTGTTTTCTGTCTGTCTGTCTGTCTGTCTGTCTGTCTGTCTGTCTGTCTATCTATCTATCTATCTATCTATCTATCTATCTATCTATCTATCTATCTATCTTTGTGTTCTGCCACCAAACAAGCTCGTTATTGAAGTGGACACCTGAAATAGAACGCTGCCAAAAATAACAATGTCTCTTCACATGCTCTAATGCCACTTGATCAATAGTAATTATCTACCTGTGGACCTGGCCAGCGGAGCTCCTCAGGGCCCCTGGGGGTTTCACTACAGACAGCTCACAACCCAGTCCCAGGTAACTCTATAGGACAGACCTTTTAATTGCTTTGTTCACTGTGAGTAATTGAGGGTTGCAGCGCGGTTGCCACGAGGAGTGTGACTTCACTTGGCCTCTCTTTAATTATTCCCGTAACACGAGCCTTCTGCCTTAATTTTCACTTTGTGCGCGCCAATCTCGAGGTGCGAATACAACTGGAAATATAGGTTGGTAACTGTATACGGCGCGCTGAGCCAGATGCACTACAAACGCAGCCATATGGATAGTCAGAGAAGTGTTTCTGTGTGTTTTCTCTCCTCAGTGTGGAGGAACATATTGCCAGACACTCGATGCATCTTTTTAGCACAGCAACTGTCCCACTGCTCTAATTTGATCTCATCCCTCGCTAGGCCTCAAACCAGACACGTGGAACTGTATCAATATAGTTTCATTAGCATACTGATTAATCAACTGGTTAATTAGACAAATTTCCTATAGGCTGATTACGCCTCCCGACCTCTCGGTGTGAAGACATATAGAGTGCATGAGTAATTTAATTATTCTGACTGTCAGATGAGGCAAGGTAAGAATTTATATTTTATGACACACACAAAGACACTTCGGAGTGCTTCAGATGAGACCTGGAAACAACACAGACAAGTGTAAATCCTCAAGTTTGACTTCAGGAGGAACAGAAACCTTGGACTCGTGTTTGGTTCTATGAGTAAACGAAAATATATAAAATACACTTAAAGCACTGTAAGGTCACCAGAGCTGCACACTAAATACCATGCTGTGTGTTAAACATGAAACACTTAGTGCTGGTTAAACGACAAGGAAAATTAACCCAAATTACTCTTTTTTTGAACATTAAAACAACTTTTTACTCCAATCAACTGTGTCATGAATTGAAGGATACTGCAAATCCCAGAACAAACCAGGATTTTCAGCTAGGAGACCAGGGTTTGTGCCCCATGTCAAAACACAAGTCGACGATGTTATTTTAAGAAATATCCGTTAACGTCCGTAAATCATCAACTTAACTGTCGTCCTTGTAACTCCTTAACAGCCGGCATTTCCTACCTACCTTTTATTATGCCTAACAGCAACTATTTTTTCTAAAGAGAAGTAGCTGTCTAGAGAAGTAGGCAGTCTGCAGAAAAGTTGCTTTTTCCGCCATTTAATAGAAGTTAAACTAATGCAAGTGACAACTCTTTCTACTCAACTGTAGGTAAATATAGAATTCTGGTGTCAATCATATCGAACAACCAAAACCTTATCTGATGGAGGAAATATTGGTCTTGTGACCGGATGTGTACCAATTTAGTTGTCATTGAAACATAGAATGGTTGAGAACTCCTGTGTTGGATTATAATTGGCTTCTAAATGAGCTGCAATGTCACAAATTCATGCTCTCACGTACAAGTTCCTTCCTGCGTTAGCACTGAATATTTGGCATTGTACGTAAATCATGAGGTGCCAAATCATTCTTGTATGTGGATGACTTTATTCCCGGGGAAACTGGACGGGATGCAGACGACATACGACACCAAGAATGAACTGACATCTCTTAACAACATGGAGTGAACTTCCTGCCTGAGCTCCGTGTCTGTTCAACATACTACAACGATACAGAAAACAGTATACAGGCTGCTGCCCTTCAATAGATTCATTGACTGTATCTGTACACACACACACACACACAATGCTCTCTTATTAACTCTCCAGCATTCTCTCCTTCAATAGACTCATTGACACACACACACACACACACACACACACACACAAAAAGATAAACACATGTATTTCCAGTGGCCTCCGGACTGGGTACACCCCGTCACCACAACCCACGCCTGTCCACACACACACACACACACACACACACACCACCCCCTCAAACACTTGATTGATTTAGATTGATCGTCCCAGTGTCGTGTTTAGTCCCGAGCCAGACCGAGTCCCCGCCGGATCGCACCGATGATGTTTACTTCGTTTGACTCCTTGACAGAGCCATTGTCTCATTCACACTCCCTCCTGAGTTATTTTCTTCTCTGTCGCCCACTTCCTCTTCTCCCCTTTTTGTTTTTTCTCTCTGCCTTTCGTGTTGCCTCACTTTCCTCACTTTTTCTCCTGCAGCTATTCTTAGCCGGGAGCTGTGTGCAGTGACTGTCTCTACCTCACAAACAGAAAACCTTGAGGGAAGAGTGATTAGAATACAGGTTTGTACCTCAAAGCAGTGAGTTTCTTCTTCTTCTTTTTTTTCCTTAAGAGGCTCTAGAAGTCCATCCAAAAAGTGCCTGTACGCCAGGTCCTTGGAGGCCTTTCAAAGTTTAATGTGCTGTGATTGAGACTCCGACAGAGGATCCAACGAGTCTTCCAAGAAATGATCTTCCAGCATCAACAACGCAGCGTCATTTTAGTCTCCACTTAACAGGAGATTATCTTCAGGTCTTGCCTTTTATTTTTCAGAAAACTTTCAGGGTTTCCTGTTTGAGCTTTTTGTTTCTCAAAAGTGTCATTTTGTACAAAATAATAAATTCTTATTTCGTGTTAAAGATGCGTAGAAAGGGCTTTTTAAAGGTATAATATGCAGGTTTTTTCAGGATCATTATTATATATCTGCAGAAATCCAGCCATCTGCATATATTTTCTATTTTCTTTTCATTTTTCTGAGTTCAGGACATTTCTGGGTGTCACTCTTTGGGTACAAAGCTACAAAATTAGCAGAAACCACGCAGAAAAAATGCAACTTTAGCTGGTCGCCCCATCAGCAAAGTTAGTTGTAAATCTGAGGGTTACGTTCAGTTTCATTGAGCGGAGGAGAACACAATGTGGTGTTTACAAACAGGAAGCAACAATTTTTGCGTAGCACACCTTTAAATTAAAAAAGCTACTGAAACTATTTTTTAAGCCAACATGGATGAGTCCTGCTGTTCAAAAGTCAAGAATGAATTTTGGGGCCAAACATGAATGAGAAGTCTTGGGAAAGAAAGATAAGTCCATCTGCTGATGAAGATCATGTAATATAATCAAAAGCTCAAATGGACCTTAAACTTAGATGTTCCGAATGAACCTTAAAGCCAAACAAGCATCCTGTTATCATCACAGCACCAAATGCATACTAAGCCACTCATTGCGCATCACAGTCATAGTCATAGTGCAATTTTTGCTTTTGTTGCATCATTTCATCCCGGAGTGGACGGTCAAATAATCTTGTGACTTAACTTATTTATTAACTACTTTAGTTAGGTACATAGCTTAATTGATGCAAAAACTGTACATATTTTATCCAAACAATGATGTTTTCCTAAACATAACCAAGTAGTTCTGTTTCACAACATTAACCACATATTTAAAACAGCAACCGTGTGTTTAAATGGGACAAGTTCCAAATGTAAACGATGCCAGAAACTCACCTTAAAAAATAAAAAAATGTGTTGACATGGCACGCAAAATGTCCCTAAAAGTGGCGTGCTATTTAAAACACCTTACAATGTGATCGCATTGGAACAAGAAGTCATTAAAGTACTCAGAATAAATGGGAAATTTGAACCTCTTTTCTGTGAAAACTGGGTAAACTCCATCTCAGATCATGTGATATGATCAAAAGCTGCAGAACAGCTAAAAAAATAATGGACCGTTTGGGTGAGAATATTTGGTCATCTGTTGTTTCTAAGACCAAGGATAAAACATTTGTAAATGTTTAAACAAAGGAGATTATTTTTTTATATAAATACCAAAGCTAGAAAACATTTACAGCTAATTTCCTGTTCAGCATCAAACACATCAATCAGGGAATAGAAATTAATTTCTTGGATATCAGATTGACTCAGAAACAGCTCTGTGTCTGTTCCAGTGTGTGTGTGTGTGTGTGTGTGTGTGTGTGTGTGTGTGTGTGTGTGTGTGTGAGGACACAGCTAACGAAATCAAGCCTTCCCAGGAAAAAAAAAAAACATGAAAAAAAAAACAGGCTCAACTTCAGCGCTCCTTGGCTTAATACTCATTGAAGCCCCAAATTGACATGTCTCCCTTATGATCTTGACATATTATTAAGATTTAATGGTGGAATTATGATCATTAAAACAACATGACTGATACAGGGGGCAGATGATGAGCTATTCATTTAACCTACTCTTCCTGTAATAATATTGAAACAGACAGTCTGCCAGTTATTAGATCATAATTAGCTGCTGCAATCTGTACGGAATCCGAGGAAATGACGCCAAGTTAGCGGCGCGGTGTGGCGCGGCGCTGCTCGCCCTCTCCTCGTTTTTAGCCTGAGAGAGACATGCAGACGTCGGCAGCCTTTTTCAGCCAGTTTTCACTGTTAAGTGTGAGAGGAGTCCATGTTTGAATACAGAGGAATATAATGAACCAGATGGAAGCTGATGAAAGTCTGTTTTAATGACAGCAGCAGCTGAACATCAGGTGTGTGTCATGCTGGTAGTAATAGTAGTAGTCGTATTCATTGTGCAGTATAATGTTCCCTATCAGTGTTTTACTGTTATATCTCATGCATTTGGATTAATATTGCTGTGCATGTTGCATTGTACTTCTCTAGATGTTATAATGACGTATATCGTTAAAAAATTTGAATTTATACATACAACCATTTCCCAAGTGCCATGAATATTGTAAAAATAAAGTTAGGTGTCCACATGTTATACATATTGAACTATTGCCGTGTTTCCAGCCTCTCCTGTCCTCTCCTCTCAGCTCTGTGTAAACAGATTTTCAGTGAATATCTGTCACTTGACCATTCGTCTCATCATGGCTTTACAGTGTCCCTGAGGACACATAATTTAATGTTTTTAACAGGATCTGGTTTATATTTGGTGACATTTTAAGTAAGATTTTGAGGGAAATATCACAATTTTAAGCTTCCTTTTGGTTACTCTTTTGTAATGGAAACCGATGATCCGTTTTAAGGACTGTCTGAAAGTTAAAATTCCAAAGATAAAGCCTGCTTTCACAGTTTCTTTTAAGGATAAATTATGTACCTTTGGCAATCTTTTAGAAGATGCTGGGGTTCAAAGAAAAAAGGTTACACTAATGTTAACTCCATTATATCCTGTCTGGAAGTTTAATCTGTAGCAATGCATCATATTCTATAACATCTTCATAGGTTTGTAGCGAGGCTGTCCTGTGAGAACCACACATCTCCAAAAAGTCAGAAAATCAGTTTTCTCAACTTTGTAATGAAGCATTTTCTAGCTTATCCGAGAGGGTTTGTGGCACCCATTATTGTAATAATTACATGAACAATATAAGCAAATTTGCACTAAGCCTTATTGAAAATGAACCAATAAAAAGTATGGTTAAATTTAGTTTATTTAACGTATTTGTAGAATTAAATCTGTTCCTGGTCAGTCTCTACTACGTAATAATTGCTATTACAACCACAAGGCTATTACAATTGTGCACCATCAGCCTTTTTATCTTGGGAGGCGTTCAGCAGTTACGATATATTCTCCACACTCCACCGTTTTTTTTACATCATTTCAATGCAAATTAACGCAAACTTTTCCTTATGGGAAAATAAATAACCAGGGGTGTAAAAAAAGTGTCCCGTAAATGAACAAACTTTTTTGGTCAGGCCCTCTTTTAACGGAAAAGTAAGTGAAGCTGTCAGGAAAATGTAGTGGAGTAAAAAGTGCAATATTTTTGCTGAGATGTAGGAGAATAGTACCTCAAATTTCTATGTAAGTAGAGTACTAGAGTAAATGTACTTAGTTACATTCCACGACAGCTTGAAACCAAGAAAAGTTCATCTTTGTTATGTCCTCTTCCTCTTCACCACTCCATCATTTTCTGTCCTTCTCCAGCTCTGCATTCATACAATAAACACACGAAGCTCTGTGCTTTTCATGCATGGCTGACTAACACACCCTGGCTCTCTGATTTCCATAAAGTGTGTGTGCACGCTTGTGTGTGCACCTACATCAACTGTGCAACTGTGCCAGTTTAGCAATGAGAAATCTGCACCCTCAGCTGTTTTTCCCCTTTTGCACAGAAGAGAGAGAAACCAAACTGTAGGCGTCCCTCTCTGCTACAGTAGCTCCCCCCTCCGGCATTTCTCCAGGTAGCGTTCGCCAAAGTCGTCCTATTAATAAGCAACATATTTGATTTTCAATGCATTGTCTCAGGCCCCCACCCTCCACCAGCACCAGAAAAAAACAGCATGAGATGTGATACGTATGGTCGGGGCAGAATTATTCAGAGGAGTGGGAGAGTGTGGGAGACGTGTCACGCCACCCTGGGGCGTTCAGCATGCTCGGGGTGGGTGAGAACGTGGAGCTCAGATGCCCCGGGTGAGCAGCGAGCTGAGAACGCCGAAATCCTGCAGTTAGATTACATTTTCTTCGTCACAACATGACACTGTTTACCACGACGGCCCACAAAAGCTAAAACTGTCCTGTGACATCACAGAGTTGGACAGTTTCAGCACCGCATTGATTAAAAAAAAGAGTCAAAATTAGATTAATTATAGACCATCAGGTCATTAGGACTGAAATATCACTTCTGACGAAAACCAATTAACACGTATCTTGTAAGTTTAAGAGACACAAGCTCTTGTTGTGGTTTCACAGAAGTTGCAAGTTGTAACAGTTATTTCAGACGATCTATTTCTGAACTGTGTTCAGTGTTTACGCCAGTTGACGTATAGAACATTCTTCTAAATGACGGTTTAAGAGCTTTACATGGGCTAATAGCAACAAAAAAAAGTACTTAAGGAGTTAAAACAGAGGACCACAATACAGCAGTGAATAACATGAAAGTTTGAAAACAACTAAAGTAGATACAACAAGAGGTGAACTGAAATCAGAGTGAGCTAAAGCTATAGTGTTGTTTTTAATGTAAAGTGAACAGGTGTTTTTCCCACAGCGTTGCTTTTATGTATAAATGTATCTTTTTAATGTTAAATTACTACATTAGATACTTTCAGTTGTTTTTTTCTGATTTCACAAAATTACGTGAAATGACCACGACTTCTAAAGACTGAACTCTATGGTTTTCACACATTACGTGCCACCAGCATAGACTGTATATAAATAATGGACATAGTCACAGCAGAGACATAATCACCGTGAGGTCACCCATTGGTTTGTGGCCCGTTTGAGGCATCGAGTTCAGCGTTGCACTCTTTGCCATACAGGAAGCAGACCATATCTGGACTGAGGAGGAGGAGAGGGATCTGATCACTGACTACAGCCTCTCTACACCTCAACCTGACTGAGAGAAGCTGCTGCTAATTCATGTTAGCATTAACTGGGATGTTAATTTTGGCAAAAAAAAATAACAAAACAAAACAAAACAAAACGTTCGTTACTTACCTCAGAAAACTGAACAGCGACTCCTTGGAGTGTTTGTTAGTCCAACCAAACACTGAACAAGACATTTTTACTGAACAAAATATTTAAATGAGCTGTTATTTAGTGAAAATACAGTGTGAAAGGGTCAATGTTGTGAGTCCAAACAAGTCCTTTTTATATATGTATAACTTTATTGACACGTTGCCGTGGATACGCATTATTCCGCTTTACTATACTACACTATTAACATCCGATTGTCTTGAAGAAGATTTTTTCTAGCGATTGAGACCATAGTGTTGTCCTAAAAATAGGTCTGAGGTAATAAATCAAGTGAGAAGTTTTCTCATTTTGTATTGAAGTGAATGGACCCAAATGCTTCTGCAGCCACACTTAGCGCCCCTGTTGGAATTTTTGGTAGAATGCAACTCAAGGCACTTCCTGGTTTGCCTCCCTGCTCAGACCCGGAGGTTGCCGTCTGGTGAAAACAGCGTATTTTCACCCAGGAGAAGGGGTCATGTCCCATGTGAAACAAAAGTAAACAACTTTTTCTACGTAACTTCCGTGGCTCAAAACACCATTGTAACTACTTCACTTCTGGCATTTAGGTGCAGTTATTTGCTGTTTAAATTGTCTTTTATAACGTCTTACCAGGACGTTTTTTTTCCCTGAACCTAGGTCAGTGGTTTTGTAGCCTAAATTCACAGAAACTGCCTTTTTTTCAACTGCGAACTGTACATATATGTATAATGATGTCTGCGCTATTTTTAGAAACACTCCTCTGTAACGTGAACCGCAAATCGCTTAAATGGGTCATTTGATGCCCACTGAGTAATTTTCATCACATTACGACAAAAATACACATTAGGCTACTCCATCAAATGATTTGAAGTGGATAAACTTGACTACAGCGTAGAGTCATCAGAGGTTCGTGGTGTTGGCTAGTAGAGGTTGCAAACTGTAAAAAGAACCTGGATTTGGCACTGAGATCACAATACTAAAAGAGACGTCTGTTAAACTGTTGACAGGACACCTCAAACTGCCAAAAAGCTCAATTATGTCTCTGCTGTGATTTTTTGATCCATGCAGGTTTTACATTCGAAAACTCTTCCCGACCTGAGAAATTAAGTCTATATTGGCCAGATAAACAGGATAAACGCTGCTACACACATATTCAGTCAAAGTCAAGCCAGATAACTTAATTAATTCCCTTGAGGAAATTAATAGAAACGATGAGTCCATCATAAATAAACACATACAAGATTCATATATGAATCAAGTAAACTAATACTAAAAACAAAGAGATACAAAACTTTTTTTAGCGTATGTGCCTGCAGAGAAATTGTCATTGGATTGATGAGAGAGACGTCTTCAGAAATTTGGTCCAATCAAGCATTTTTCAATTGTACTTTAATTTCAGCTAGTATTGTCCAGGTTTTAATTTTGTCCAGAGATAAAGACAAATTACTGCAATTATTCTATCTCCATTTGAATTTGAACTCACTTTCTTGATGGATTTTTTTTCTTTTACAGCAGGAGATAAATCTGTATTGTGTCAGGAAACTTCAGCCTTCAAAACCAATAAATTCCATTTACATTAAAGCCGAAGGGAATTCAAATGTGAATAAGGGACGTTTCCATCAACAGCTTTAGAGCTAATAAACAAAGCTGCATAAACATACTTTGGTCAGAAGATGGCAGTGTAATGTGTTGCTGTAGGCTAATCTGTCAGTAAACAGGAGAAGAAGAAGAAGAAGAAGAAGAAGAAGAAGAAGAAGGAGAAGGAGAAGAAGAGAAAAAACACACTTTGACACACACAGACAAACTTTGGCCACCCACAAAAGAAAATGGAGAGAAGTCTTCAGGAATTAAAATCAACTGGGCAACTTATAATTGTTCCTCATGTCAGAGGAAACAGCAGATCAGTCATGTGAGTTAAACGTTTTCTATGTCAGAGTATATCCAGAAGAAGAGTTTCCATCTCCTGATTAGCATATTTCATTTTTTTCTTAAATGACAAAAATCACCTCAAGCGAGCGTAAAAACTTGTATGCGTATTTTTGAAAGTTTTATCAATCTTTGTTGTTTCCATCAAGCTTTTCTTATGCAAATCTTCAAAATGAAACTACAGGAATGCATTTTTATGTTGATTTGTATTAGTTTGAAACCACGTTTTACATTTCTGTTCCACAGATTGAATTCATTTAGCAGGTTTATAAAACTTATTTCAATGATAATTAGGTGTGATTGCATTAAAAGTGGTTAACATTTTTCCAGTTTTTGTTCCATTTATTTCCACAAAACGGGTTTCCTTTTTGTGAACGTAATGAGGATCACTTGGGAGCCGCCTCCACACCTGCTACCTGTTACCCGTTACTGCTCCTGCACTATAAAAGGTGTGTGAGTCTGTCGCTGCTCCGTTTGGCACTCACAGACCCGAGAGCTGCACTCACTTCACATTTTTTTTGTCTTCATTCCTGGCATCATAAGTCACGAAAAGTTTCCAAAGCCAGCGAGACAAGCGTGCGAAAAAGCTTTGACACGAGCACGTCTCAGAGTCACAAAGTTCAGAGACTATTTGCAGACAGAACAATAACAGGAGCCGGGAGCCCGCTGCTCTGCCCATTGCTGCCCTTGGTTCGGGAGTGGTGAGCAGCGGTGACTGTGTCCTGTGCTGATTACAGTACTGATGGGCCTCCGTTTGTCACTGCTCTTGCTAGCTCCAGCGCCGAGCAGCAGGGTTCCCTGATTACTTAATTGCTTGTAAGAGCTCATTAAAGCTTCCTATCCATCATAAGTCGTATGGCGAGTATCAATTTCAGAGTGAGAGATGGAGAGATGGAGAGAGAGAGGGAGAGAGAAGCGAAGAACTCTGATGAGCAATTAGTGACGTGAAACGCCTTTGAATTGTTGTAGTTTCATTTCTTTGGGAAATATGTGGAATTCATCACATGGATGGATGCTGCTGTGTTACCAAGTGATAAACACAGCCCTGATTTCTCTCTCTCTCTCTCTCTCTCTGTTGCCGGAAAGTTTCGGAGTGAAGACGCTGGGAAAACTGGGTCTTGTTTTTAAGACGATGAAGGATAATGTTGTATGGATCAGAGCAAAACAAAATACATTTTCAGATGTTTTAATAAGAAGAGGAAGATGTTTTTCCCCCTTGTTGCATATTCAAAGGGTCATGTTGTCTCTCCTCAGCTACAAAAACCTTAATTTTCCTCTGATATTGGTCTTGTTGTGGACTTTTGCCACCCAGCCATTTTTTTTTTCTGCTGTGATCCCAAAAAGGGAGGGGAGAAAACATCCAGTAATTTGGATCCATAGCTCCGAAGAGCTTTTACAAGATACTCACAATCTTACCAGGTGCAAAATTAGAATTGGATGCTGTTCGTATTAATTGGTGATCATTTGCAAAGCGGGTGGAAAAAACGTCTTTTGCCAAGAGCAAGTCTTACAAGCCCCCAGCTGGGGTTGTCAGGGGCAGGCTTGTTGGCATTGTGGCAGCATATGTTTGGTGCCAAGAACACCATTGATTTGCATTTCTTTTATATGAATTTTACAAAGCAGAAATGCTCTTTTGTGTAGAAGTGATCCCAAAAGTGAGTGTTGCAATTAATCACAAGTGAAATTTATCGGCTGATGAAAAGCCATAATTCTACTTGCAATCTTTTTTTTTTTTTTTTTTTTTTTAAGAAAAAGTGGCAGCATCTGCAGTGCACTCGCACTCGCTTTTTGATGAATGTGCCTTTAAAGCTGTTGCAGTTTGGCTCCATTTAAAACTGGCTTGAAGGAAGAAAAACAGCAGTGCGATCTTTGAGATACTGCAAATGCCATAAGTCATGGAAATAGTTCTTCTGTCTCAAAAACAAGCACTGCATAATGTCGTCGAGTGACGCGAAACTTGAAAAAGTGCTTGCATGATTGAAACGAGATTGTGACACGAGCAAATGAATATTAAGTACGGTTTGAAACTTGTCTGGGATTGTCTCGGTGTCGTGTGACGGAGACGCAAATAACCCTCAGCATTCATGAAACCTGTACACAACAACCACACAGGCCTTTCAAATATTGATTCAGATTTGATTCATAATTATTTGATGCACCTACCGCACGTCATCAAGACCTATTGGGACATCTAATTGATCCAATTAAGCAATTAATTCTTTGGTAGGATTAGAGACGATCAGGCTCGTGTGTGTAGAGACGAGGCCGGCCCTGCCAAGCGATGGACAGGCTCCAGGTTTTTGCTTCATCTCCAAGATGGCTCCAGATGGGTTGGGGGCTTGAGACTCATCCGTGGCCAACTGGTCCAAACCTCACACTGAGACTAGCCTACAGTATCATAGACACACGGTCCCCGAACAACGCTCCGCAGCATATTCCTGCATCTTCTTGTCAATATTGGAAAATCATTAGTAAATGATGCATTTCCCTCCTGACCCCTCTCTTCTCTGCGCTTTAAAGGAGCCCAGTGGAGTTTTCTTGTAAACACCACAACAGAATGTGTGTTTCCTCGAGGCCTAACCACAATGTTCAATGCATTTCCTTTCCCGTTAAACATTTGCAAAGACATTTTTTAATGTTTTAAAACTGGCTTTGCTCAAAAATCCATGTGTGCATCAGCTAGCAGTCTTCCTGCCTTTTGTTGTCAAAATACAAACTAAAGGAATCTGTTCATCAAAATATTGCTCCATGTCGTCATTGGTTATCACAGTGTATGTTTAAATAGCATGTTAGCATTTTCATTCTGCACGATAACCCTTCAGTTGTGAAAGTAATGTAAAAATGTAAGTGCTGCCATTATATTGTGAAGTAACATATTCTGTGTGAGGACGTTTGTAAAAATGAGCGTCTTTAGTTTGTCATGTCGAGTGATTACAAAATGGTAACACTATTAATAACACTGTTTTTATTTTATTTTTACCAAGCTCCCCATGCACTGTCCCACAATGCCCCTAGCACTGCCGCTCTCATGCAACATGTAACGTGCAATACAATGGAAAATGCAAAAATAACACCACTTTAAAATACTTGTGATACTATGTTTTACAATTGTCTTTTTTACTCGAACTTTATCAGTGGAAATCTGTTTACATGCACGGCCAGTTTTTACAAATTTTTAGTTTGCACTTCTGACTGTACTATTCATGTGTTCCTTGACTCAATATATTTAACGCTTGTTTAGTTTAATTTCTCGTATTTTCTTTCTATATGTATTTTCTTTCATAGCTGCTGAAATGTTGGGAAGCTACCAGGCAAATTTTGTTGTATTTTTTTTGTACTATGACGATAAAGCCTCTTAATGTTAAGCATAAGGCTGAAGGGTACGACGCAGTCTGTCGTGTGTGTATTTGTCCGTCTGCAGCTAATTTTGCAAACTGCTGGACTCATCAGATTTGACAAAGTGTTCTCCCTGCTGTACCTAGGCACTGTAATTGATGTCTGATAATAAAGGAAACGAAAAGGAACATCGACATGCTCTTTCATTAATTTTCTCACTCAAGAGAGGTAGTAATTCCACTACAGTGTACATTTGTAACTGTATGCTAAAGGACCTCTTATGGTTGCAGTGACTCTTCACTCTGTGGCTGTTGCAGGCCACATTAGAGCCCCTGGACAAGTATGGTCTCATTTTGAACTGGAGCATCTGCAGATTAATTCCATACGGGATATGTTACCATACAGTACCCAATTATTAAAAAATTATGTTAATAGATTAAATGAAGTTCACCGCTATTCCACTAGGGGAAGCGTAACAGATTTTGTACCACCTTTAGAGGCGAACATGGGTAAAGAGTCCTTTCTTTATGTTGGAACTATTCTTTGGAACAGGTTAGCTGGTTACTCAAATCAGTCAGAAGCAGAAGCAGTTTTAAACAAAACTTGAAAAATTGGTTTAGACACCAATCTTAGACTGTTGGCAATTTGTATTTGTCATTAATATTTGAATCTGTAATTTATGTTTTTATGTGTCTTATGAATGATGTATGTATGTATGAATGCTACATGTTTGATGTATGTATGATATGCTGCTACTGTCCCCTGTCTCCTGCCCTATAGGGACCACAATGGAAATAAGTCCTAGGGCTTTATTGTGTCAGCCCTGACTATTTCTATTTATTTATATAACGTATAACACAGGTTGCTGTTTCATGATTATTCATCTTCTGACTGTAATGGGAAGGGAGGGACAATTGAGTGAATTTCAACTGTTTTTCCCTACTGTGTGCACTTTACTATTTCAGTTAGTATCCTTAAAAGCTGCTCTGGTCAACATTTTTAAGGCTTAAATGTACTAGCTTTCTAACCATGTGTATGGGTAGATAACCGGCTGCGGTTTGAAGGTAAATATCCCTACTCTGATTTTCTATAATCTTCCACCGCACACGAACGTATCAATCCATACAACCATGCACTGCTCCTCGCGGCGGCCTGGCAATAATTTCTGAGGGTGTGCACCTGAACCAACACTGCAGGATTACTACATGTAGTGTGACAGGGGTCACTCAGTGATGAACCCACCCAACTGTACAGTCCACTGAGGCTGTGCAGTTTAAGCATCTTTCACATCATTGTTAAATGTGATTTTATTGTTTTGATTCATATTCACTGCTCTCATCAGCCCCATTTTCAGCTGTTTAAATAAAAATAGCTGAAAATGCACACTGAACTGCACCAAGTGGCAGACAGACAAAGTTAGCGATGTGGTTAACACCAGAGTAGGCAAACAACTTTATGTGGCGTTCACAGGTCGAGCTGCTCCCATGCAGCCCATGGTGGCGACCTTGTGGGAGCCAATTTACTAAATAAGGACAATTTCAGTGTGTCTTAATGTTAAATACAATTCTAAACTTGTTGTTGTTGTTGTTAATTGGATGTAATTCATGTTTGTGTAAGAATGATATTTGTAAAAACATGTTATTTTTTTGTTCCTTTTGTTATGAGCAGTAAGGCAGGTTACTGTGACTTTAAGAGGAGGAGGTTGTTTGTTTGTTTTTTAGGGCCACGAGTTTTGAAGTAAGTTCCATTAGTTGATGCTCACTGAAGGACCGAGCTAGATGGTTTCCTTACGGTAGTTTTAATTATTGATAGGAGAAATCAACATTGAAGACTCTTGTAAGAACAGAACTATGAAATAAAGATTTTTGTTTTATCGTATTTACATCCGAGTACTGTGGAAATTGTTTCCTCTTCAAGTAACTTAACACATGTAAATCCAAGGTCTTCTGGGCTTCAACAGAAATATGAATTAATATGTAACATTTTGGTCCTATATTTTATTAAGTGACCCCTGTGGTGAAGTCCCAGGTATCAATTTGAAATGACCAAACAGACATCTGGGGCTGTAAAGGAAACCAGCGTGCAAGAAACTGCACTTCCTCAACTGGCCACTTGAGGCTGGCTCCAAAAGAGAGTCCCATAGACTCTGTTAAAATGCTGAACATTACATCTGAATTAAACATGTTTAAAGGCGAGTTTTGGTTGCTATAATTCAGAGGATTTCATTCTTTTTCAGCCAAAGACACAATAAATATTTGCAGATAATTACAATTTCTTAATAAAAGGCTACATCATTGACTAGCGGGATGATGTATGTCGGACTGATTTAACATAAACGACAATGTGTGCACAGTTATTGTAATTAAGAAACATGCCACACAGTGCATGTTATGTGGGTTTTTATCAGTTTTTGAATAATGATGGAGCTTTGTGGCACAGAGAATAAGACATACAGTAAGAGATTTTGGCAGCACTTGATAGTACAGTCCATTTTTTTCATGACATTTGTTGACTTGACTTGTTGAATTGTGAAAAATAAGGAAAAGAAGACAGAAAATGAACAGATTCAAATAACTCAAAGTTAAATTGCATGAAAAGAGGGAAGAGACAGTTAATGACTGATGTGTCACAAGACAAACTGGATGTTATGCACTCTGCAGGAAACAGATGAGGGGCAGCAGATCACTCACAGAGACTCATGTGATTTAAAAAAGTATTTGATGTGTGTGACGCTTTTGAGAAAGAGTAAACTGTTGGCCCAACAAACTTTCCCAGCCTCTGAGCCTACTTTGTGTCCTCCAAGAGATCCCCAGCGATCAATATTAAAGAGGGGAAGGACAGAGTTCCACCAAGGGCTCCGTGGGTAAAACTGCAGCCCTCCTCCCCCACTGGAGCGACTCTCTCCGAAAGCCTTGAGTTATATTCCCGTAATTAGCTAAGTATCCACACCGGCTCCCTCACACACAGAGCTCCTGCACCGGTCCCTGTCGGCTCATCCCTGTAGATACTGTAGAAGATGCAATCAGAAAAACAGCAAGAAAAAAAAATCAACACATCAAAAAACAAACTTTAAACAATGACCCGACTTCTCGTGTGCAACTTTTTTTCCCCTTACACTGAGCATTTTCTCTGCTGTCACGAGTATAAGGGGCAAGAGCGATGCATCCCTTTTTTCCTCTTCCAAGGATAATGATTTACAAAATGCCTCTCATCAAAGAATTCATTAACAACGAACGTTAATTAAAAAATAAATGAGTAAACATCAATATCAAATCTCAGCACTGTGGAAGGGAATACATTATGCAGAGTAATGATGTTTGAAAGGGGCTTTAGCACCTCTGTGGGACTCTTTTAAACCCCTTACCTCTTAGGCAGTTGCTTATTTTGCAACCCTTTGTTGTTTAACAACAAAGAGAATGGGCTCTCATAATGTTATATTAATCAGCGGATTAATATTTCAATTTGATTTGCTTTATAGTTGAGGTGCTGTTGGCATTTCCATTTTCCCTCCATATGTGCAGCGATGTTAAGTGGTATCATTACCATTTTCTACCTGGGGGTTCAGGGAGATAACAGGCACCAGTGATAGCTCTATTCTGCGGAGGGAGAGGGAGGTTTTTGGGGGGCACTCATGCATTTTTAAAGGCCGTGTTTGGTGTGCCTTCACATCCATTATTCTCCAATGTTGCGCGCAAACAGCTGAGTCACAGCCTTTCTGCCCGCCACAGGACAACATGAAACAATAACGACCTCAAACCCATAAATGAGAGCGATGGGCGTAAAGGTGTCCGCTGATATACAGTCAGAGAGCATTTATTTACTCTAAAGTGTGTTTGACAACTGTTGTCCTGCAGGACTCTGCAGATAAAGTCGAGTAAAGTGTGATAAGTGAACGGGACACAGAAAAGGGGAACCTGAGTGAGTCATAGTGCAGATGTGGCCTTCTGAAGTGACTTTTCTGAACTTTTGTTTACTCTCTGTGTTTGGTTGTTTTATGCACTTTAAGAAAAATAACCACAACCTGACTCCTTAAATCTGTGTTTTAGTTCTCTTCAACAAGGACACAGATCAACATCTGATAGTTTTATACTAGAAAAGCATTTTAAAAAATGAATTCAGGTCAATGAGTCTGATGTCCTCACGCAGATGTATTTATCCTTGTTTGTTGACTTGTATGAAGACAATAAAAGGTCAGTTGGACGAAAGACTGCATGCATTAAATGTAAGAGTTAAGAGTTATGTTCCCTCTTAAATGGTAGCTTTTTTTTTTTCAATTCAGTGGGAATGTAACTAAGTACATTTACTCAGGTACTGTACTTAAGTACAATGTTCAGGTACTTGTACTTTACGTGAGTATTTACATTTTATGTAACTTTATACTTCTACTCCACAACATTTTGAGTTAAATATTGTACTTTTTACTACATTTAACTGACAACTTTAGTTACTTTTAGGGCAAGATTTTATATGAAAAACATGATCAATTTAAATTAATGAGACATTTTTATTAATTAAACCCCATAACAGTATATTAAGTAGTTAAAATGAGCTCTACCTTTACAAAATTAAAACACTTCTTACATAAATAAATCAATATAAATAATAATCCAATAATATATTTGGAATATATAAAACAATCTGAGTGGGTCCATTCTGCATAATGAGTACTTTTACTTTTGATACTTTAAGTACATTTTGATGCTGATACAGTGTGGTATTAGTACTTTTACTGAAGTAAAGAATCTGAATACTTCTCCCACCACTGGTCCCATTAAACAAGCTCAATGAAGGTGAAGAGGTTACTGCCAAAACTCTTAAAGGTATACTATGCAATTGCAATGCGATTTTCCGGAGAGAAAAAAAAAGGATATGCTAATTTTAAAGTATTATTTATAAAATTATTTTCTTCTTTTTTAAAAAAAAGAAAATTTTATTGGCATTTTTACAAACAGTCTGGAGAATGTTTTACATCAACATATCTGTGGTTTGCAGATATACCAATATTATTAATATTATTAATAATTACATTTTTATTCTGTAAACTGGGCTGGCCCGGCTTGAACTTCTAGGAAATGCCAGACAGTCCAAAAGCACCAAAAGAAAACCCTGTCTTGGTGTTGATGGTTTTATTTTCGAGCAGTTTTTGTGTAAAAATGAAACTATAAGATGTTACCAGTTTAATCAGTAGCAAGAAATATTTCTTAATATTTCTCAATAGTTATAGTCAAGGCTCAAACTCATTTGAACACAGAATTTGTGATGCATTGATGCAAACAGTGCAGAAAATCACAGTTTTCTGGCTGTATATATATATATATATATATATATATATATATATATACACACACACACACTCCCACAGAACTTCAATGCACTTCAATGGTTCTTACAAAAATATACCGACTTGTATACACATAATAATCATAAACATGTAGCTACATACACATCCTCTCTACCAACTACAACTACTGAAGGACTAATCTATGGACAACCAAAGAGGAAATGAGTAAATATATCGTATCGATTTTTTGTCTGTTTTCTTGAGAAAGTCGTGTGCTGGTTTATCAAGATCACAAAATGTTCTTTATCTTAACATCAAAAGCTCAAATAGAAACGTTCTGAATTATTTTGTCAACTCTGATAATGTCAGAAAGTTTTGTCAGTACAGTGTAATCATCAACACTCAAGTTTCTCCTGAGTACTGCTCTGTTATTTTATTGTTATTAACATAATTCTTGTTTTATGTTCTAACTGAAGTTGTCCAGCCTTATAGTGTTAACAAAATGACTCTAAAAACTATATGACTTTCACTCTGATCGCTCTGATACACACGAAACAACAGACGAGCAGTTCCCAATATTTGACACAATCTTGAAAGGCGACTCTCTGCTGCTAAACATAACCTGTATGATCAGTGTCAACTTCGCTTTACTCTTCAGCCTCCAGCTAATCACATCCTATCAGCAGTACGCGTCTTAAGGAAAACAGACAAGCAATTAGGGACACGGATTATTTGTCATAAACACCATTCACTGCCATGCAAATGCAACATAATTGCCCAGCAGACCTTGAGTGACAAGTCATTAGATGATTGTTCACAACGGTTGATTACGATGTGACAGGCGTGTCTCGCTGGATACATAAAGTAAAGTGTTGACATCATTTCAGAAAGGCCTCTGCTCATCACATCCAAACCCCGCGCTGATAAACAGCAACTGTTGCTATAGCGTAAATATTTTTTGTTTGTTTTATTATTTGTGCAACATTTGATTGTGGATTCACAGTTGAGCTTGTAAGGATGTGTACAGTACAAATTTCAGATTTTTAGGCTTCATTTCGTTATTTACATCAGTGTTGGTGGATTTTAAGCCTTTCAATTGATAAACAGTTGCTAAATTTCAGTGCAATACTTAAAACATACAGACAAGGCACCCCAGAGGCTTTTATAGCTTAATAACTGGCATAAAGTACGAAGAAGTCAGTCACATGACCTCAATGCAACCAAACAATTAGCCTTAAGACTAGCCTAAAGGCAAAAATATATACCAAATATTGCAACTGACCTCATGCATTTGACGGGAAGATATCAAAAGTCTGCAGGATCACAGAAGCCACCGTCAAAACTTGACACCAGATTTAAAATATCTCAGCTTCAATTAACTCGTAGAGTTACTTATTGCGCCTTAAAATGTGTGCACGCTCTATAAAAAGCTTTACATTCACACCATTACCTGTAAACGTCCCAGTTAGCTGGGACAGACAGCGTCTGCATGCACGACACCAGGAACCAGAAACTGAAGCAGCTAAATGGTACTCAGCCATCATTTGTTTTGTAATTTACACCTGTGTTTTTCCTGCTGTGACAAGTGAAAGGCCTCGGTGCTTACTTCAGATTCATTGCTCACATCTTTTTGTGAACTGTTCGAGGTCCTGAACTGATCCGCTGGTGCAAAGAAACAACAACAAAGACGTCACACGCAGACAAGACGTACGTACACATGGAGGATGTTGAGGTCAGCGTTTCAGTCAAAGGTTGAGGTGCAGAGGAGGCCAGAAAATTAGTGAGAAGATATTGAGGATGGGGAGAAAGAGAGACACATTTTCAGTTCTGGGTTTTTGTGGAGCAATATGCTGCTGCTTCTGTAGGGGGATGTGCAGGGATAATGACAGAAATGGCTTCACTGAAACAGATTTCACTTAAAATTTCAGGATTTTGAGCTCAGAATTGTGACAAATGTCGATCTAGAGTGACATAAAAGTTGCATGGATTCCAATCTGAATTGCATTGCAAGAAATCTTGTTTAGAAAGACCTTTGAAAGTTGAAAAGAGTTTCTAGAGTGAAAACTTTTCCCTGCAACCTGAACATAACCAGAGTGTCGTCCATGAAAGAAGAAAGAACAATCCGTCACTGAAAGTAAGTTTAACTATAAATCCAGTGTCCTGAAGCACCTCACCCCAAATATATGCAGTATATATATATATATATATATGTATATATATATAGATGAGATATTAGTGCAATCATCAAGAAGATGTAGAGAGAGTTTTTTTACACCTACGAACCTTTATCAAAATTAAAATCTTAAAATAAATTCATAGAAATAAAATAAAATAATATAAAGTTTTAAAAAGTGTAAATCTAGCCAATGAAAAAGAAGATCTATCAAGTAAAGCAAAATAAAGCAAAGATGAATGCTTAAAAATAATACTGTGTAAACTTAATATATGCCGTAAAGATTTCTTATTCACATCAATCCATTTTGTGCACGTGACTTGATGCTGATTTAAAAAAACAGATGTTTTTGTTGATATTTTTCATTGATTATTTGAGGGATATCTGCTGTCAGTCAACACAGTTTGGTAATAAGTGTTTTCTGAAGGATTCCTCGGGGTCACCGTACACATCATCACATAATAAATCCCGCATTCTCCCTAAATCCGGCTGTGACCCCTGTGTCTGCATCTGTGGATAGGTGTGTGTTTATGTGCCTGCAGTTACGCGCCTGTTAGCATGTGTGTGTGTGTGTGTGTGTGTGTGTTTGTGTGTATGAGCACGTGCACTGCTGCCCTTCATAATCAGGGGTCTGAAAGAGCCCCCACTCTGCCAGTGAATTGCTCACAGCTGTGGGCCCCTTGTCGCGCTGGCAGCCTCGGCCCTGTCATCGTGCGTCCGCCTATCTGACCTGCTAATTTGGAGCATATGTAAGTGCTCTTAAAGTGGCGGGCCTTTTGACATGCCACAAACAGCAGCTGTGGCAGCTGCCCCGAAGGAAAGCTTTATTTAATTCAATTACATCTTTTGGAGATATGTAAACGAGGAGCTGAGGGGCTGGGAGGAGGAGGAGACGGAGGAGGGGAAAGGTGGGTGACGAGGGGAGGAGAGTGGAGGACAGGAGGGTGGTCGGTCCTCCCTACCTATCCTCATCACACCCCGTTCCCTTCTCTTGTCCCTGAAAGACCCTTCACCCGCCCCCTCGCCATCACCTCCTTTCCAACTTGAAACCCAAAAGTGTCGAGGCCCAGGTGGCTCGATAGGCAAATGATTGGGTGAGTAACTGTTGCAAAACCCCTCCTCTCCCTTCTCAGACCCCCTTCCCCCCCTTTACTGCTCACTGTCTCTCCAGCGGGGGGAGTCTAAGGGGGGATAATCAGGGTCAGGATCCTCTGCCACACTGATCAGTACGTCTCAACCCCCGGGCAGCCCTGCAATTAATGCGCCGTTGAAAGGGAGCGAAAATATTCACCATCTGGCAATTAGAGCTCATAGGCTCCCTCTTTCTGTCTCTCCTCCTCTTCTTTCCCTCTCTGGGCTTTAAATGTAATTGTGATCTTATTCTTGTTCCAGCTCCAGCGCCTCGCACTGGCCCAAGGCCCATTTGCCGCTCCGAGGGTCTATATAGGAATGAACGAAGGCAGGATCGCAATCCAGGGTAATTCAGAAACCCCTCTCAGTCCCAAAATGGAGACGTAATAACGACCCTTCTTGTCATTTTTCTCCCCCTCCTCGCTCCGCGGAGGATTCATCCCATCTCTTGCTCTTCCAGCCCCAGCTGCTGCTGGCCTGAAAAGGGGCTTGAAAGAGACTGGTGTCATCATGATCAAATTAACTCTTTCTCTCTGGATGGGAGCAAAGGTTGTCAATGGTACTGTCGTCTGTAGTTGGTTTTTTTAACACATCAATGATGTTATGATTAGTCATTTTGCTGCCGACAATGGCCGCCAAATGCGCGTGAATGCCCTTTCCCGTCAAAGAGGAGCGGAGGGCTGTTGAAAGACATTGATTTTGAGAGAAGTCAGACATCTTTCCCAGTTTTTTTTCTCTCTCCCTCCTCCTCTTCTCCACACACTCATTGTGAAATTCAAATCTGAGAATGACAAATAGAGTGATTACGCTCACCATTGATCTGGCTAGTTTTGAGTTGCAAATGTGCAACCTCGACATTTGGCTAGAGCGAATCAAGGTCTCAGGGACAATGGAGAAGCAAATTTGAGGAAGTAGTAGGTCGCGTATACCACACAGACAGACAGACAGACAGCAGAGAGAGAAGCTGCACAGAAAAGCTGCGTATCACAGCCAAGGCCAAGAGGGTTTCCCATTAATGGAGAAATGTAGTTATTTGAGACGTTAGGGTGTTCCAAATGTTCCATCAAAAGAGGAGAAAAATATTGCTTTTCATGTTCCTCATGTAAGGTCAGCGTTTGTCGACTTTCCCTTGATCCGCTGACCTCAATCTCTCTTGTTTTTAATTGCTGCAGCGCCATCCCTACAGCGAGCCGCCGCCACCACCGTGCTTTCCTGTAAAGCGATAATTACACATATTGAATTATTAACAGTCATTATCAAAGCTTGTGCTTAACTTGTTTTGTTGTAGCGTGAGGTTCCTGTGATCTCGGGCAGTCATTACTTATTAACAGACTGGATACTTTTCCCCCAGTTGCGGCGTGTCGACGCATGGCGTTAATGACGCGCTCATCCTGTTTGCCCCCACTCCGGCTCCAGCTAAACGGCAGAAATAATATTGGGGTTACGCTGAGGAAAAAAAGCATTGCAAAAATGACTATTTATTGGCTCAGATGGAATCATTATCATAAAGGGAGATTAATTAAACCAGTACTTTGAATCAACTGTTTACATAGCGGAGGACAGGTTTTTTAAATGGCAGTGTTTCTTCAGGGAGAAGCACGATTAACATTTGAACCCGGGCTGAGACCAACCGCTGCATTAACCTACATTATACCTACATGACGCCTTGTTCCTCCATGATGACATGTTTGAGACAGATTTACTTGTTCCTGAGTTAATACGGATCATTTTGGAAGACTTTTTTGTTGTTGTATAAATCAGTGAGCAGAAGTCATTAGATAAAATAGAAAATTAGGATTTGACTAGTGATATATATCCACATACTAAGTCTGCTGTAATATCTCAAATGTCACAGGTTGTAGCCAAGAGCATGAAAAGTAGGCAGAAAGTGAACAAAAAGGTTCGTTTAAAGGTCCCCTTTTGTGAAAAATGTGTTTTTTTCTGGCCTAAACATATGTTTCTTACTTATCCTTCAGCCAACCAGACCTGTGCATGTGGAAAGCTGAAGCCCCTGTTTTTTTACCCCTCCTTTTCGGTCTGCTGGCCCTCCTAATGGATAAATGGTTAAAATAGTTTGATAAAGGAGTAATATAGCTGGTTATAGGGGTGAAATAGTTAGATAAAGGTGATAGATAGATAGATAGATTGATTGATTTATTGATCCTAAATTGAGAAATTACTGTTATAGCAGCAACAAAAATAAAATACCAAGCACACCATACAAAATATTGAAAAGTATATAAGAATTCAAAACAACTATACAACAAACAGATGTACATACTAACATGCTATAAATTAATAAGTATGAATAATCTGTGCAGTTGTATGAGAGTCCAGTGTCACCTGTCAGACAGAGGTGACCTGTTATACTGACTTAAGGTGTAAAATATTTACTTAAGTATTGACAAAATGGCTAAAATAATTAGCCACAGTAAAAGTAATGGACAAAAGAAAAGAAAAAGCTGAAAGTAATGGATATGTAGTGGCGTGGTGTGGAAGCTCTGTTTCCTGTCGTTGCTACAGCTGCACTTGACCTCGACGGCAGTGTCGAGGTAGACAATAACCTTATAGTTTAAGGTTCCTTAAATGTACCCAAATCCAGGAATATGGAGAATAGTAAAGACATTCTTGTAATCTCGTTATTATCTGGTTGACGCCGGCGAGTCTGGTCAGTTAGATTCTAGCTCAGACCTGGCCCAAAGGTGGCCTGCTGGCTCTAGAAATCAATACAACCGCAGTGCTTTTATTTTGAAGGTGAATTACGTATGTGCATGCATTCCACAAAAATTACTGAGTTACCTTGTTATCTTGTCAACACTTTTTTTTTAATAAAGTTAATAAATTGCTGATTTGCTGCATAACATACTTTATAGTTTTTGTGGTTTTAATCTATGTTGTGTTTAAGATAAATGGAAAAGTGAAATAATGATTGGAGTTTTTACTGCTATATTTGACTTACTCCACATTAACATAGTCTCATCATGACATGTATTCTTACCAGTAGCAGCTCAAAACCATAACATTTACTGGATTTCATAAAGCGATTAAGTTAATTTTGAGCAGAATTTAGTTCAGAGTATCGTTCCGGCCTTCGACAACCTTTGCAGTATCTCATGTGGCCCCTTGGGGGAATTATTTGCCCACCCCTGGCCTATAGCTGGTTTCTGCAGTGTTGCAGGTTGCCAGAAATAGACATTATTAAAACTACAAAGAAAAGACTTAGCAGCCACTTGTATAAAGGACAATGTGAACTTTCAAAAGTTTTGTTTTTAATTACTAAGTAATATAAAAAATATGTTTCTGCATAGTGTCAGTAGTCTGTAAACTACCTAACACATAACAAACTCTCCATACAAACAACCAGTCACACTGTCCTTTGTATTATGTATCTGCAAAGTAATTACAGTTGTCAAATAAATGTAAGAAGCACATTGTTTCCCTCTGAACTGTTGTGAAGTAGAAGTATAAAGTAGTTTTCTCCACAGCAGTATGAATATTTGGAAAGTTTTCAGAGTGCAAATCTTATCATTTTTTCCTCCCACAAACGTTGATTTCTTTAATCCTGTTATGTTTCCTCTTTCCTCTTTCACTCTCTTTTCATTCACTCCATCATTTTCTAAATCTCTGGCCATTTTCATTGTCTGTCCTCAGATCACTTGTATAAAGGATAAAGTGATCTTTCAAGAAAATATATTTAGGTCCAGTGTTTTTAATTACTAAGTAGTATAAAAAATATGTTTTTGCATAGTGTCTGTAGTCTGTAAACTACCTAGCATGTAACAAACTCTCCATACAAACAACCAGTCACACTGTCCTTTAATTGGACATGAACACGTCTGCAGAATGTCACAATAACTCGCAGTGTGTCCTCGACCGTAATCATTTTAAAGGAAAACAAGACACAAAACAGACTTTCTCTCTGCTCTTATTTTGTCACATTTGACCGTCCCGAGGTTGAAAACAGACTTGTAAAAGGTTGCCGGGTAAAAATACATCTTCATAAACAGCTGCTTTAATTTGATTACACATAAACCAACTGAATGATTCATGTCGAGTTTGCGGCGTAGGCGAAAACAGGCGGCCGCAGAGCAGCTCTTAAAGCCTCGCCTAATTTAGGCTCTCAGGTGAGCGTTTGTGGACAGGTACTCCTGAAATGACCTTCAAAAACCAACCACCTGCCTCTAAATTCAGCCCCATCCAAATGGAATGAGAGTATGGAAATAGAAAGACAAACATTGAGGGCAGAAACCGTGACAGACAACTGTGCAGGGAGGGGTTAGAAAGTGGCACGCAGGTCGCAGAGATATCTCCTGGAAATAACCCAGGAGGCTGGAAAAAGCAGGTATTACATGTCAAAACAAGGTCTGAGAGGACAGAGTGTGGGACGAGGAGCTTTCATAAGCACTTAAACAAATCGCAGGCGGGTCGACCACACACACTGAAGGTGGGGAGGGACGCCGCAGCAGTCTGACACAGGGCTTTTTTGCACATGCAAATGTGGAGCTGGTGTCAAGCTGCAGAGAGCCAGAGGCAGGCTGAACCCTCACCTGCAGGACCTCCACCCAGACAAACCACATCCACTTCTTTTATTCTCCTTTCCGCTCTTTTGTTGCTCTGTGTTTGGTGAAATTAACGCCCTTCATCTGAAGCTGTAAACCAAACATCAGTGCAAAGGGAGAAATATTCACATCCTGTTTGTCAGCAAAGGAAACACAACACAGTATAAAATACTGAGTCATCAATTTAATTATAAACGTATACACACTACCGCTCAAAAGTTTGGGGTCCCTTAGAAATGTCCTTATTTTTGAAAGAAAAGCCCAATTTTATAAAAGGAAAATAACAGACATACAGTGTAGACTTGGTAATGTGGTAAATGACTATTAAAGCTGGAAACGGCTGATTTTCTTATGAAATACCTATTATATATTGTCTCCTGTGTTCCAGTGGCACATTGTGTTAATCCACGTTTATAGTGTTGAAAGGCTCATTGATCATTAACTCCCTGGAGTCCACGATAGCACTGGACTTCTTCAAGATGTCACAATATAAAAACAAAGCAGCATAGAACCCTGCTGCCAGCCTAACTATACAGTACTGACTTGAAACTCCATGCCAGTTTTTGTTTGATGATGATAGGCCAAGTAAAACTGGAGATAAGGTCAAACATATTCAGTAAAAAAAATATTGAACTAGATGTGTCCTTCATTTGACCTCTGTTATCTTTGAAACCTATGTGCACATTTAAAAATCTTCATTGACCACGATTTTGTTTTGAAAGTAAAAAAAAAAAAAAACTAATTTTCAAAATCTGATTTTGAATGTTGAATGTTGATCCAGTAAGTCAAAGTGAAAAAATAATTAATAGCTCATATAGGTGAGGTTGTGCTTGAAAAATGATTCAAGCGTGACATGGTAAACTATTTTTTAAAGTGGTATATAAAGGTGGAATGAAAAACAAAACAAACAAAAAAGACAAAATAGCCTGAAACACCAAAGTGTTAAATACCTTGTTCAAAGAAACATTAAAAAAAGGTCTAAAACCTTTCAAAAATGAATGAAAAATATAAAATAAAATACCTAAATATCTTACATAAATTAATTTATTGTCCTAAATGTCCTTAAAATATCTTATTATCTTTCTAATGTGAAAATAGATTCAAGTAACGTAAGTAAAGTAAGTAAAGACTTAAGTATCTAAACTTCTAAACTGTAAAAGTTATTAAAAGACCTCAAAACTTTAAAACACCTGAGCATTATGTTAGCACAGCTGAAAAGTGTTTTGTGCTGATAGAAGCAATAAAATGATCCTTCCTCAGGCTGGTGGAGTATCTAGAGGTAAAGTTGGAGATTTGTACAAGTTAAAATTATTATTTCTACCCTTGTCAATGTCTTTACTATGTTTTCGATTCTTTCTGTAACTCATTTCATGAATAAAACAGTTTGTTTTCATGGCCATTTTCTGGGTGACCCCAAACTTTTGAGTGCTAGTGTATGTATGTCTGTACATTTTACTGAGTTAATGTGGAAACTGCATTTTAATGTTATAGTGGAACATGGTAAGAATAAGAATTGTTTTAACTACTTTATCAGTTAAATTATTGTATATTCCTTTAGGCAGTTAATCTATAAAAAAAGAAGATAGTATAAAATAGCAGCAAAGTAAATTACACTACAAGTAAAAGTCCTGCAATCAAAATTTCAATTTGTAAAAAATATACAGATAAATGTCAGACACGTGTAAAAAGTAAATGTACTCATTATGCAGAATGTACTGCTGCGTAACTATTGTGTATGTATTGAAATGCATAAAACATTTTAATGTTGTAGTGGGATTAGATGACTGTCAAGTATTTAATCTGTAAAAATCCAGACTATTTTTTAGGATTATATTAAATATATATATATATATATATGTAACATACCATATGCTAAATAAATATATGTAGTGAAGTAAAAAGGACGATGTTACAAGTGAGAAGCCTATATTCTAAATTTCTATCAAGTGAAAGTATGTTAGTAATGTCAAAAAAGGTGTATTAATGTAAATATATTTTGCAGAATGTCTATACATTGTATGACTATTACTGTGTTCATGCAGTATTTTGTTGACAGTATAGGTGTAAATAAGTTTAACTACTTAATGCATCATCATCTTTTTTTAAGCTGCTGTTGTGATTTGTATGTAAAATGTATCTGCAAAAAAGCAATAAAAGAACATAATAAAGTATGTTGTTTTCTTTTGCAAGAACTGTATGGAAATCTAACTTCAATCAAAGTAACTAAAGTAAATTTACTTGTGATAGATTTTTCTTATTATGCAGAATGTGTACTTTCAGAGGGATGGATTTTTATATATAATAACTTTTTACTAATGCATTTCTGATGCATTATTGTAGGTGCGGCATCTCAACATAATGCTAAAATTTGGGTTTATAGACTGTTAAATAGTTCATCTACAGTGTGAAAATCCATAATATTGTTCAGCTGTTTGTTTTGTTTGTTTCTACTCCTTAAAGAATTGTCACTAGCACTTATTGATGCACTAATAGCTCTTTCTGCACTATATCTTGATTGTTTGCTTTTTTTTCTTCCTGTAAGTTGCTTTGGATAAAAGCGTCTGGTAAATGTAAATGTAAATGTATTATAATAATAATTAATAATATCTGCAAATTAATTACAGTTGTCAAATAAATGTAAGAAGCACATTGTTTCCCTCTGAACTGTTGTGAAGTAGAAGTATAAAGTAGTTTACTCCACAGCAGTATAAATTTTTCAAAGTTCAAAGAAACTTTCAAAGAAAGTTTTCAGAGTGCAAATCTTATCATTTTTTCTTCCCACTTTGGTTTCTTTAATCCTGTTTTGTTTCCTTCTCCTCTTTAATAACTCTCTCTCTTTTCATTCACTCCATCATTTTTTTTTAAATCTCTGGCTCTTTTCATTGTCTGTCCTCAGATCTCTCCTCCTCTTTTCTTTCCTCTGACCTTTGGTGCTCCTGATCTTTCCTCTCTTCCTCTGGACCTTCCCACTCTGTGATACGTGATCTTCTCTCCCTCCTCTCTCCCCTCCTCTCTCTCTCTCTCTCTCCCTGTCTGTCTTCCCTCTCTGCACTCTCCTTTCCCTACGTTGAACAAATGGGTAATAAGCGCCACTTTGTACCTCTCTCCTCTTTCAGATCCAGAGTGAAGAGTCTGATTAAATAATCATTGGAGTAGCGGTGTGCGTGCGGCTTTCCCCCTGCTCCTCACCTTGGGGACATATTGTCCCCTGTCACTGAAACCTCAGGGACAGAAGGCTCCGCCGTGGGGAGGCTCAGCAGGGGAGCAAGGGGCTGATGAAACGAAGATCGGGTAATGAAGGCATGGCCCATGGCTTCCGTGGCTCTGCCATATGTTTCACCAAATGCAAATTGCCCCCAATTCAAACAACTTTTTCATCTTGATATATGCAAATGTGTTTATAAATACTGGCTTATAAATATAGCATTACAGTTTTTAAAGGAGGGAGCTTTGAGTCATTTTCTCCCCTTGCTTTGCTGTTGTTATGTGCGGCGGCGGTGGCGGCGACGCAGCGTGACAGGCTTTAACGAACAGGCTCGGACCTGGCAGCGCCTAATGGCGTCCTGGGGGACAGGAAGTAAGGGGGTCAGAGGGAGGGGAGCGCCGGCTGGCCTCTGAACCAATGAGAGCGCTGCCCGTGAATGCCTCGCCCAATTAAAATTAACCCAGTTATCACACGAGCCAATAACAAATCAAAGAGGGCACGCTGACAAACGAGTGCAAGAGGTGAGGCGGCCACACGTTTGAACTTTTGACATTTTTGATTCATTTCACTTCAGAATTTTAGACGACACATGGAAAAGCATCCTTCTCCTGATTTAAGGAGACACACTACAGGTGGATAAGGTCATGTTTTTCACTTAAAGATATCACCATGAAACTTCACCAATTTGTTATTTATATTAAGAAAATGAAAAATTGCATTACAAGTTTTATGTTTAGATATGTGAATGAGGCAGGGACTCGTCAAATATGTGCTAATTAGCATATATTTACAGGACATAAATTTAGGTAATTATTTTATTTTGTTAATACCTTCAAAGATTCTTACGTTTTTTACAGATGGTAATTGGAAAACCTCCTTTTAACATTTCAAAAATCAGAAAATGCTGTCAAAAGCCATAATTAATCATATTTTTGTCATGTTTTTAGGAGCTAAAAGTTGTTTAGTTAAATCAGGTTAAAAATTATATATAGACACACCTCTTTGTAAAAACCTTCAGATTATAGTTAGAAATAATACTGGTGAGTTTGGTGTCTGTAAGTGGAGCTGAAGTTGATTTTTATGAGAAAAAAATAATTTTGAGAAAACGGACTTTAAAGGTTTTTATACATTCTTAATGGAAATTACTATTTGAAGACAAAATATTGAATCTAATTCACAGCAACAAAAATATAGAACATGAAAAACATAATATTGTGCAGCAGAATGGGAGCTTTCTAACGAAGGTTTAGACGACATTTACGGTACTACACGTTGCAATAGAAAGATAACTTTGAGTGAATTGAGGAGAAATCTACAAAATGTAGTAAAATATACACCTAAATGTTAGTTTTGGATGTTTTCTTTCCACTATTCTGAAAGAAGACATGTTAACGTCAAATTGACCAGTGCATGGAAAAATGATGTTTTTGCCTCCAGTGTCTCGCCTTCAAAGTTTCAAAGATTTCTGTCTTGCCAGAAAAAATACTCATCATGCAAAATGTCTTGTTGGAATTGAGTTTATCTACTTTTCTATAAAATAAGGTAGTTTATCAATAGAAATCCAAAGCATTTTTCAAGGTGATAATGTATTTTGTGTGTAATACATCCTATTTGCAAAATAAATAAAACCAAAATGGAATAAAAAGTTTCCCTCAGTTACAAATAAAAGTCTTGATTTTGCGTGTGCAAATGTTAAATAACCTATAAAAATAAGTGGATTATCAAATAAAAAGTTTATTGTGTTTACACATGGCACAGGTCCTGTGGGGCAACATCACCTAAACACCAAGAGCTGAGACGGAGTGTGTGTTTAAGTGTGTGTGTGTGTGCGTATGTGTGTATGTGTGTGTGTGTGTGTGTGTGTGTGTGTGTGTGTGTGTTGTGCTCAGAGCTATGAACCCAAAACATCAACATCAAAGAGGCAAAATGTTAAATAATGATAAAGCCTTGATTGCAGTCTAATTAACTTGATTGAGCTACCCGAGAGCTAAACTGCTTATATATTTCTATCCTGACCTGGAAAAACTTTGTGACGCAACAAACACGTTCAATCATGGAACAAAAATCTTTTTTTGTTTAATTTTGTAAAATATCGATTATTCATCTATATTGTTTCCCATCGTGTCGGGCCGGGTCACGCGCCTCCTGCACCTCGGCGAGGACAGCTGACGCCGTTAGCCGCTCCTGTCGGGGGTGCAGTCAGGTGTCAGTCGCCGCCGTGATGATCAGATTGTCACGGTCCCGCTGGTTCCCTTGGAGGCGGCACCTGAGTCGGAGCTCGTGCCAACATCTTCATCATCACCCGCGGCAACAGCAGCTGGCGGCTCTGGAACCGGACCGCGTGGCCAAGTGGGTCAGACCTCACTGAGGGCGTGGAGGCAGTCGACCGGAAGGCCTGTGTCACAACCCTGATGCATTATGGGAGAAAAAGCGTCCAATTAATGTCGAAAACCTTCACCTATTTAACATATCTAAACACCTGCATCCAACAATGTCACTGTCATTAATTAATCTAACATCAAGAACAAGTATTAGTCGCAGGAATTATCATATCTGAATTATTATAAGTGATCATTTGGGTTACAGTTTGTGATTTTGTGGATGTTTTTGCCACCTTTGCTCTCACACCTCACTTCAGGATGTCGGCTTACTAATAATTTCCACGTGTCATATTCCATAATTTTGCAAAGCAGAAAAATGAGGTGAAGTGTTTCCTCTAATTGGCAGGTTTTGTTTACCACACAAACTGAAGACTTGTTTTTTGCGCTATAAACAAAACTGTGACGAAACTTTCCCCAATATAATTTTAAATGCAGTCACTTTGAGACAAAACGGTCTCAGTGCAAGGTTAATTTAAAAGCTACTCTGAAGCTTTTGAATATATTACTAAATCCTCATATGGTTGATGTTGTATAAGATGTTGTAGAACTTTGTTTTTCTGTTTCCAATACCAATAATAAACTGTGAATCGCCGCAGTCATGATCATATTTGGACATTAATGCTTTTAATTGAGAACATGGAAGAAGATAAGTGTGCCTTAAGTTTTCCACAGACAGCTACTGTAAAAATGGCATCAATAAAACAGTCGAAATACAGACAGTTAAAGTCACACTATGCAGGAATTCTATCTTACTGTTTGTAAATATGACATACAAACCTGACTTCACTCCCCGGTTCAGAAAAAGTGAGAGCAAACCCCAGATTTATTGTCGTTTTGGAAAACAACTTCTCTGTCCCCCTTTGTGTGTTTCGCCCCACACTATAGCTATATTTTTCCAATGCTGTGTCGGCAATTTTCGCAGCTTTGTGCCCAAAGGGTGACGCACAGAAAAATCCCAAAGACGGCACAATGAAAAGAAAAGAGAGATTCCAGGCAGAGGGCAGCATATCTGCAGATTCAGACACCATCACACACTTCCTGTTGGTCATAAGCGACAACTGAGAAGGATTCCAATTGTATATGCATTGTTTATTTGGAAAATCTTGCATAGTATACCTTTAAATATTTGAATAACATCCCTGGGGCCTAGAAAATCTCTTTTAATATACATGAAATCATTGTTTAATTGATTATTAAACTACTTTTTAAACTGCCAGGCAGTGGTGAAAGAAGTTTTGGGAACCTTCACTTAAGTAAAAGTACTAATAGCACATTGTAAAAAAATACTCAAAGTAAGTATAAACAGAAACATGCAATTAAAGTGTTAAAAGTAGAAGTACATGAAATGTTTCCATGCAAGAATTGTATTTCTAAAGTAACTAGTAACTGAAGGTGTCAGGGAAAAATGTAGTGGATTACAATATTTCCCTGTGAAATGTAGTAGAAGATAGAGACAAGAAGAGAACAGTTAAATTTTGAGGTACTTTACTTCAGTAGGCTAATTTGCTTCCAAAATAAAGGAAGAATAAAGACGCAGAAAAAGTACTGGAAAATTGTACTTAAGGGCAGCATTTGAGTATATATTCTTAGTTACTTTGCACCAGGGTGAACAGGTAGTTCAGTCAGTAGTTGCTGACATCACTTCCTCTCTCTCACACACACTGTCCAGCTGATCTGAGGCCTGTGTGAGTCCTGTGTGACGGATGAGTTGTGCTGGTTACTGTAACCTCCAGGTTCACAGTCAGCTCATTAGCCCGAGTGCTCTGCTGCTAATTCAGGGGTGGTTACGAACTGGATGCTAATTAATCACAGACAGAGACGACCTGGCATGCAACCGCAGACAAAAGCAGTGGCGAACGCTGCTGCCATGTTGTAGGCGTTATAACACTTGAGTGTTGTTTGTGGGTGAACACGATGTGTACGCTGAGCAAAAACTGATAAGAAGTAAACAAAGACGGCAGCGGAGCGACTGTGTGATCACAGAGGAGACACTAGTTAATAAGGGTGTGATTGGAGCCTTTTGAATTAGGTTTGATGAGAAAGTAAAGTTGTGAAATAGATCCACAAATAAAGAGATATACACATATTGTCAGGTTCTCAGCTGCAACTTTGACTTATTTTAAAGACCCTGAAAACTTCCACTGACATGTAAAGTAATTAAAAAGTGCCATGAAGCGGCTGTGGAGGGTCAAATATGCATGCAGGTGAAAGTTATATGACACTTTATTTAAACACCTGCTCAGCTAAATGCACCAAGCTCCACATGTTTTATTATTCTTGATTAAATACACAAATAATATATGCAGAATAGGGATGTTTGTGTTGTGTTTTTTGTTTTAAAGAGCATATAGTTTTCCCTGTTGTTGAATGGTTACATTTCAACAAAACAGGGCTGGGCAATAATTTGATATGATAATTTATTGTCTTCTAATAATATTGAAATATCACGATACACATCTACACATCTAAATGCCATCTAACTCAATTTTTTTCTCCAGAAAATCTGATGTAAACTTTTCAGATTGCAGTTTTGTTTTAACATCACACTTTACATTATCATTCAGTTGAATTAAAACAATTTACAAACAAGCCAACCTCTAAGCTCCATTACCCAGAATGCAACAGTGCATACAGCTAAGGAGAGGCGTCTCTCTGCTCTGTTCTCAACTATTTAATTCTAAAAGCATTATATAAAAATAGTCTATATGAGATAACCACATTAAAGTAAAGTCTATTTATTTATTTATGAAATTACCAGAAAATATGATGTGGTATATATCGTTTTAGAGATATGGAATGAGCTATATGGGGATTAAATTATTGATCATATCGCCCAGCCGTACCACAGAACAAACTGCTTCCACTTAAACTGCATTGACTTACTTTTACTTCTATAGTATCTTTTGGGTTGTTTTTTTTAACAAAGCGTTTACCATAAAGCATTGACTCATTTTTTTCTTCTTTCAGTGCAGTGAAGTCCAATATTCACTCTTATATATATATATAGGTCTGCTTTTGTCTCCCGACAACAGCTACCTGCTGTAGTCTGGCCCATGCTACTTTAATCTATATGTAAGTACATATGACAGATATAACAACGTTCTAGTGAACTATTTTAAATGGTTAAATAGAAGTTGAGGATGTGACAGACAATGGGGAGCTGTGTGTGTTCATCAGAGTTGCAATGGCTCCCTCTGCAGGCTTTACTGTGAAGGAAGAAGCCTGTCTACTTCATCTTTACAGTAGATTACTGTTTATTTGTTACAACACCTACAGCAATTTTCTTTGTCATAAGCCAACACCTCTTTATGATATACTTCTAAATACCTCATCTAGTGGTGGAATGTCACTAAGTACATTTACTCAAGTACTGCACTTAAGTACAATTTTGAGGGACTTGTACTTTACTTGAGTAATTCTATTTATGTAACTAAATTCTTCTTCTTCACTACATTT
Source organism: Centropristis striata (assembly GCF_030273125.1). NCBI lineage: Eukaryota > Metazoa > Chordata > Actinopteri > Perciformes > Serranidae > Centropristis > Centropristis striata. The sequence continues at coordinate 20,627,443 of NC_081524.1, read as the reverse complement.
TGAGACAAATGTTTAACTTTTTACCCTGCTACATTTAGCTGACAGCTTTAGTTACTTTTCAGGTCGAGATTTTACGTTAAAAAAAACATGATCAATTAAAAGTTATTATACATTTTTAACCTCGTAACAGTATATTGAGTAGTTCAAATGAGTCCTGTCTTTATAAAATTAAAATGCTGCTTGGATAAATGCAGCAATAATAATAATCTAATAATATATTTGGAATATATACATAACTATCTAATGTGGGGCCATTCTGCATAACAACTACTTTAACGTTTGATACTTTAAGTACATTTTGATGCTGATACTTTGGTACTTTTACTTTAGTAACTTGTGAATGCAGGCTTTTACTTGTAGTGGAGTAATTTCACAGTGTGGTATTAGTACTTTTACTGAAGTAAGAGATCTGAATACTTCTTCCACCACTATTGTATAGTTGTAATATCCATATGTAGGAATGTCTATGTACTTCTGGTTGAAAGCAAAACTGCATATCGTTATCTCAATATTTATTCTGACAATAAAGTTGGATCTAATCTAATCTTAAATCATTTCAAATCTGACTTGCAGGTTTGGTATGCATTTACTGAGCCTTTAATGCACTCCAAAATCATGCATTTAAACCTTAATTAAGTATTAAGTGTTAAGTGTCAGTATTTCACTGTTTGTATATGATGCTTTTGGATTCATATTGCTGCTGCATTAATGTGTATGTTGTATTTTACTGCTGTGGATGTTTAAGCTCATTTTAACTCGCTGAGTAGTGTAATCTACAACAATGCATCATATTCTTGAATTTGTACTATAACCTTTAGAGTTTTTATTCTGTGGCATGCTGTGATTTTATGTCTAACACTTTCTTGAAAATGTAGTTTGTTTTGTGTTTCTGCATGTCCAATGTACACGTTGGATTGAATCAGTGTCTTTTTCTTGAGTGTAGTTGAATATTTAGACAACTGAAGTAGTTTTGCTCTTTATTTTACAAAAATAACAAATGTGTTGATGGGAATGCCACTATACTCGTAATATTAACAGGAAATAGATAGTAGTTTAAATATGGTATTATATTCTATAGATAAAAGTAGATGATGGTACTGTATGTGGAGAGTTTGTATAGGTGTGTGTGTGTGTGTGTGTGTGTGTGTGTGTGTGTATTACTGTCCCCTGGGCCCTCATTAACACCACAGTATGTTGACTGAAATGAAGCACCAGCCAGCTGCATTGTTGAACACATGACACTAAGATGGATGTGTGGGGGAGGCAGGCAGGGCTGTGTGTATGTGTGTGTATGTGTGTGTGTGTGTGTGTGTGTGTGTGTGTGTGTGTGTGTGGGTGTGTGGGTGGGTGTGTATGTGTGTGTATGTGTGAGTGTGTGTGTGTGTGTGTGTGGGTGGGTGTGTATGTGTGTGTGTGTGTGTGTGTGTGTGTACGTGTGTGTGAGTGCATGTGTAATAAAATAACTTTAGAATGAAAATTGTGTGGCAATAAGCAAATATTTGTGACAGACTGATTAATCTGTTTTGTAAAATATTGTTTATACAGTATTCTGCTTCCAGAAGCTGCAGCAGAGATCAAGTTGACTCGGTCATCACACTTGTACACCAGAGGGCAGCAAATACCTGCATGTCAGTTTGAGTCAGTACTGCTACTGTAAAATCTTCTGTAACATGTCACTTTGCACACTATGCCACTTCTTCTACTGCTACTACTGCCAATAGTTCAACTCATGCAAGTGCAACTACTGTTATTACTGCTGCAGCTTTAATATGCAGTTGTGTTCCTCTTATTTGCTTTTGCTATATACTGCAGTGCAAAAAGAATAATCACAGCAATAATACTGATATTTTCCATCCTAGTTATTAATGTTGTTGCTAACTGTTCCTCCATCGGGTCATGCAAGAACCAAATGTTGCATGTCAGTGTTATGGTTATATTCGGCTGATTAGGACCATGAGAATCCTTAACTATTTGTTAGATTTATTTACCAGAAATGTGTTGTCTCTGAGCTTAAATTGACAGTCTAAAGTATTTCCAATGGGTCAGATACTCCAGATGACTGTGATTAGCGTGAAGAAATACAAACATGCCTGGAGCTGGAGAAAAGTCTGGGTGCAAACATTTTTGTTCTGCTATGACACATCTCTGTGGAGACACAATTCATTAATCTGTCATGTTACTAAAAAAACATCATTTACACTATTTATATTCAACATACAGTAATGGAAAAAATTATTAGACCACCCTTTTTCTTCAATTTCTTGCTCATTTTAATGCCTGGTACAACTAAAGGTACATTCGTTTAGACAAATATAATGATAACAACAAAAATAAATATCAGTATTATATATATATAATTTACCAAAATTATTATCAATTATCAATTGCCCTGGAAAATGGCAAGATATCAGCTCTTAAATCAAACTCTTATGAGCTATTTTTGTTATCATTTGTCAAAAAAAAAAATCATGACTGTAGTACAACATATTTCATTAGAAATAATGTCTACAAATATTACAGAATGTAATATTATGATGTTTTTTCAGCATTTCTCAGCAAATACCCTCCTAATTTTTAAGAACTTACACTGAAGCTCACACTGATCAGCACCTTACTTTATATGCATTCTCAAAATAAGAAAAAAAAATAGTCCATCTGCATAACTGACAAGGGTAACTGACTGACAGACTTCAGAAAGAGAAACTAAATGTGAGCTTTCTTTTCTTCTTTGCTCATATGGTGATCGACATAAACACCTCCTGTACACCATGGTCAGCTTTACGAACAAAAATCACAGACAGAAACAGAGGCAACAGAACGATTGCTTACATCACTTGTGATGCAGAAGTATATCGTGCAAAGGGAAACTCGCTTGGCCCACTTTTACAGGAAGGTCAGAGGTCGGGGGCGCTGGTGTAGGTGGTTTAAGATTCATTGTTTCGCTCAAGGACGTTTCAGAAAGACATAAACAAACCAATCAGTCAGTCCAGCTACAGTACAGACACGACTCTCACACCCTTCTGAAGGTGACACATGCAGTAAAGACTAATTCACAATCTGTCAAGAGAATAGCACACGTCTGCGTAAGTACAGCAGGAATGATTCAGTTTTTGGTGTCAAGCTTTAAATTGACAGTTCAGCCTTAAATCAAAAATGAATATTTTGGTAGAAATATTCAGATGTTTTATTTAATAAAAGTACAAATGCAACAATGTGATATTTCTGTGTTTCAGGTAAAGGTCATGCATTCATTGTCCTATATAAAAGTAAAATGCACCTAAAGTAAAAAATTACTTGCTCTGCAGAAAAATGTCTCCAGGGACTGATATATTATTCTATAGCACAATGTCGTTAATACTGATGCAACGATGTGTAAGCAGCATATTACTGCTGCGGCTGGTTGAGTCGAAGGCTGTGAGGTGATTAAAGTGGCTGGGAAGAAGGAAAAACAACACGTTTATTTTCATGTTTTTTGACTTTTCTTAAATCTTTGAATTATTTTTCACCTTCTGAACAGTTTTTCAAATATAACCATGTTTGAAGTTTAGAGGGGAAATCATCCTTTCTTTGTCGTTTCTTTATTTGTCTCAACTCGTCTGTAACATGTGGCGAGGGTTCAACAGGAGTTCTGAATAACTTGTTTATTCTACTTTTTAATGATGCATTGTGTTTTATAAGCTTATTATGATTATTTTTAAGTACAATCCTGGTCTTGCAGCTGCTAGCAGTGGTGGGAGAAGTACTCACTTATTTTACAAATTAAAAAGGAATATTAAAATCCCAATATATTTGTGACATGTTCAATAATATATCAGATCAGAGATCAGATTTTCCTTTATTGTCATTGCACAGAGTAACAAGTACTAGGATAACAAAATAAGCCATCAACCCGTCCAAAACGTATTCTTTAAACACACATGCAATATGACAGAGGTGGACAGGACAGGGAGACAGAGATGTAAGAAAAGAAATACAGCACAATGTGAGGAGAGGAAAGGAAGAAAAAACAATGAAAAAAAAATACATATATGTATATATATATATATGTATATATATTATATAATATATCTAATAGAACAATTGCTTCTCCTTCACAAAGCCATGAAACCAGAGAGGTTTAAGGTTAAAGGTATAAAGTTTAGAGCATCATTCACACAAAAAGAAGTGCCTCCATTAATTTAGGAAAGTCCTGGCATCCTGCAGTGTTAATGTGCCAACTTGAGGCGTGAATTTTCAACAGCAACTCATTTTTTTTTTTTTAATTATTCTGACAAAAGACGAAAATGCAGCACAAATTCCCAATCATTCCCAATCATTCCCAATCTCATATTGTTTACAAAAGTGAAACAAATATTACGTGTATCCTCCCCATGATTAGGATCTACTCCAAACATTAATGTCTTCTTTTTTTAAATACACAAACAAGCTTTATTTTCATTCATTGCTCTCACTTCTTAAACAGAAAATGTACTCATATTCTCAGTGTCACTTATATTCCCAATTTATACCTGATGACACGTGCAGAGGGGGCAGCTGCACCAGAGGCCCTTCATGACCAAAATGCCACTATGGAGTCTTGGGCTATTTTGTCCATTTTTGAATCCTTTTCATGTCTTTTTATGTCTTTGTAAGTTGTGTCTTCTGTGTTTTTTGTTTTTTTTGGTCATTCTGTCTTCTCATTTGTCTTTTTTTGGTCATTTTGTGTCTTTTTTGTCATTTTGTGCCTTTTTTGGTCATTTTGTTTCTTTTTTTTAGTCATTTTGTATCTTTTTTTGGTCATTTTGTGTCTTTTTTTTAGTCATTTTGTGTCTTTTTTGGTCATTTTGTGTCTTTTGTGTCTTTTTTAGTCCTTTAGTGCAACATAAATTGTGATTTTGAATATTTTTTTTTACTTTCAAAACACTATCATGCTCAATAAAGAATTTGAAATCTTGCAAATGTGAACAAATGTTGCAAATATAACATATAAGAGGGTTACATCCAGTTCTATCATTTTATACAAAATATATTTGAGCTTGTCTCCAGTTTTACTTGGTATATCATCATCAAACTGAAACTGGCCTCATGGAGTTTACAGCCAGAACTTTAGAGGTAAATTTACAGTAGGGCTCCACGCTGCTTTGTTTTCTAGTCTGGATGTGTTGAAGAAGTCATGCTTTTTGGCGATTTTGGAGACTCCAGAGGGTTAAGGTGCATTTTTTTCATTTATCTATTAAAATTTGATTTAATGTAATTAAATGCTTTGTATGTGCCCTTGGCCCTTATCAAGAAAAACATTTATTTTTACATTTTAATTTTAATTTAGCCTTTATGTTTACGTCACATGATGATTTGCGGCAGGTGAAAGGTCATCATGTGACGTTATCTTTGTCATGCTGACGTGCAGCTGTGATGCTGCAGACAAACAGCGGGACGTAATTGCGTTCCTGAGTGACTGTGACGCTGACCTGCAGGTAACTCGTCGCTGTGCTGGGGTTGATGTTATGGAGGTCACGTTATGTGCTCTGCTTGGTTCTTTTTACACTGAAGCTGTTGCAGTGGTGTTACAGTGAGCAGGGACAGAGTCTGCACAACTCTGAATCATCTCGTGGTTGTTCAGTCAGCTGTTGATCTGTGAGCTGAATGAGTCTGTGCAGGTTCTGCTGGCAGCTTCGAGCACTCTAGTCATCCTTGTTTTTGGTGAAGCTGTGCTGTGTAATGAGTGTTTAACTGTAATAAGACAATGTGTTTTCATACATGCATTGAAACTTTTTGATGTAACTTCTAAATCTGCTTTTTGTGTTGAATCTTTATAGAAACTACTTTTAATTAACTAAGTATTATGAGCAAAATGTACTTAAATAAAGTAAAAGTATTCCTTCCTTAAACAGAATGGCTCCTTTCCAACTATTTTGTTATCATAAAATATGACTCTGATTTTATCACCAAGCAACACATGTGAGAACATTTTTGGTTGTGGTTTAAGTAGAGTACTTGAGTAACTGTAATAAGTTACTTTCCACTTGAGTCATGATACAATATTATTGTGGTTTTAAGCATTTTGTGATATGGTGAGTATTGTGATAAAATATATTGTGATTTAACTGTTTAACTGCATTTTGTGTCCACAAAATTAAATTCAGTCAAGAATGAATTTGTCCAATGAAAGAAAATTCTCAGTCTATTCATCTCACTTCAGTCTTTTTATTTCTCTACAATGAGAGTCAAACCCACAGACTGACCAACAAAGTATTCAGAACTGCAGCATTTTATCAATGCAAGTTGCAACTGTTCAAAATTAATTGTGCAAACCCCTTCAGCAACTAGGAAAATGTGAAATTAAGTTACTTCAAATTTAAAATAAATGTGAAGACTTACTTATTCTAAGTTCCATAGACCTCCATGGACCTGCAGAGTTGGGAGTTAATTCTCTCTGGGTTTTATCACTATGACTGACACTTCTTACATGACATGTATTAAGTGAAAACCCCAATTTTTTTCCAGACAAATATGTTCTTTATTTGATAGTTTGATAATCCTCACAGGTACCAGCAGTTTACACTCAGTCCCACAGGCTTTATTCTACATAAATTATCCAGTCAGCGTCTCCCTACACACACACACACACACACACACACACACACACACACACATACATATACACACACACACAGAGAGTGTGCTCTGAGGACAGGAGCACTGAGACTCAGTGAAGCGTTGCAGGGAAGCAGCTTTTTGCTTTGGCACTCACCAAAACAAATGTCTTGACTATCAACATCCCCCCAGTGCACGATGCTGTTAACCCCCCGTGGATCAGGAGGCTTAGCTACTACTATCCATTTAACTCCACACACACACACACACACACACACACACACACACACATAGGGCAACGTTCAGTTTCTCTTCTTCTAACACATTATGAAGAATTCCCTCCAGACACTCATGTATTAAACAACTAGGGAGTTGAATGTATGCATGGGCTGTAATTGGCAGATTATAAATTCCTACACACTGTGGCACTGTTGACTTTGCCATCTTTGATCCCTGAGTGTATTCATTTCAAAGGCCTCTATTTGTAGCCTTTTGGTGAAAAACCACAGTTTAATGTGAGTCCTGCAGCCCCAATGTGGTGAAACACACACACATTATAATTGGGTCCTTTTACACAGTGATAAATTATGCATGAACTTAATGGTCGGGGTTTGTGGCCCCTGCTGATATGGAAACTGCAAGGGTTTGAAAAACTCTGTGGGGAATCAGCAGAAGAAATATAAAATATATATAGTTTAAGTCTGCATATGTGTTCATTAAAATCATCTGTGGTTTCTTTAATGCGTCCTCGTGATCGGGAGATTAAAAATAAGCAATGTGACATTTTCCTTCCTCACTTTTAGGTGTCGGCGTTAAATGTTGTTTCTGCACATGTGATTAGTTTTTACACATTAACTGCACTTAGCAAATGAAATCCTGCTGTTTTTTGATTAGAGCCGACAGAGTTTAAGTCGAATTCATTAAGATAAGAATAAGACTGTAGCTTCATCCAGTCAGACAGCAGTTACAGAACTGAAGTAAACAAGAAGTTGGTGTTTAAACCATTAAAGGAATCTTAATTGTCAGTAAGATTTGGAACAATCTTCCTCCCTGACATGCAGACGCATGCACACATTTTAAATGTGTCAGTAGCACAGGCAGGGTGGAGAAACAGCCAATATTTAATTGCTATTACTTGTGGTTGACAGGTTTTTCTACTTTACCAGCCATACTGGCAGGAAACCAATAATTATTTGGCCATCCCAGTTGTTAAAAACTATATTAGCTCATTAAAAAAAGCGAAGCTGCGTTTTGAAGTCCTAGTTAAGACTGCAGAGGGAAAAAGCTGCTGCCCTGCTGATCACAGGTCAAGTTAAAGGGTCTAAATGATGTTTCTTTTGGAAAAATATCTGAAAAAACCTACTTATAAGGACATTTGCAACACTAAGTGAGCTTACATTTTAAGTGTGTAAGTATGGGCGGCACCTGGAGTATGCAGCTTGTGGTAAGTGCAGAATAAACTGGGCCAAGTCCTGACGTGAATACAGTGCTGGGAAAGTTCCATGTTTGCTACAACTGGTTCACACAGTAGCTGTGGTAACCTGTTGTAAAAACATTTTGTTACTTTAAGACACATTGTGCTAGAGTTGGTATTTCCATCTGAGGGTGTTATCACACTGTTGAATAGTTGTTTAACAGCCATTATCAGCCCATAAGTTTGGGCAAGTAGCAGCCTACTCTACTTGTTATCAGCCAATGGTTCAATGGCTCATGGCTGCTCTGTGTTTTGTTACATTTCACTTTCAGTTTAGTCTGGGTTATGCACAGAAAAAGGACCACACTTTGGTTAGATTTAGGACCAAAAACTTCTTCTCTAAGGTCTTTTTTTGTCATTTATCTTTTATTTATTTTCTTGAGGAATCACTGAGGGCAACCCCTCATTTACAATGATGTCGAGAGTACAGAGAAAACACAAAACAGAATACAGAGAAAACACAAAACAGCACAGGCAAAACACATGAATAACATTAAAACAGTTGCAGTGAAATGCAGAGTTATTGGTTATCATAGTTTTAAACTGGCCCATAGTTATAATTGTGTCGAGTTTGACTGAATGTTGTCAGATGTTCCAGGTAGATGCAGCAGAAAAACTGAAAGCAGTTATTCAAATTCAGTATTTGGATAATTACTATGTGACCAGTTTAATAAAGTGCTGAGGTATGGTGGCATGTCACCTATCAATACTTTATAAATGAAGAGGAACCAGTGTATGTCTCGTCTCACAGATAAAGGTGCCATCACACCTTGTTGTATAGGAGTCAATGATGGGTGGAGTAACTTTCACCAGTGATGAATCGGAGAGCAGAGTGATAAACAGAGTCCAGTGAGGTGAGAGTGGAGGCAGAAGCATGTCTATAGATAACATCAGCATAATCCAGAACTGATAAAAAGACAGCCTGGGGGCGTCCCGGTGGCTCACACTGGTAGAGCGCTTACCATTAAGGCTTAGTCCTTGCTGCGGCGGAGTTGGGTTCGAATCCGGCCTGAGCTCCCTTTGCCGCATGTCTTCCCCTCTATCACCCCCTTTCAATCTATCACTTTCAATAAAGCAAAAAAAATGCCAAAAAAAAATAATAATAATAATCTTTGAAAAGAAAGCCTGAATGATCCGTTTCCTACAGAACAGAGGGAAGTTTGAGGTGAGTGCAACAAAGTTACTGGTCAGGAGCTATAAAAGATAGTTTAAATGCCAAAAGTAAAGTTGATATGAGGATGATGTAACTAATGGAAGTGGTTGGTTGGTTGGTCAGTTGGTCGGTTGGTTGGTCGGTTGGTCGGTTGCATAAAAACACTGAATTTATGATGTTACTTCAAATAACATGATTGCTGGTCTCCTGGGTAAAAGTCCTGGGCTTGTTTGACCCGTCCACACCCCTCCCACCTGGCCTTAGAGCCACTTTTCATGATTTATGCTACGTTCCCTCACTTCCCCCTTTTGCTTTCACACTCAGTAACATTGTTTAAACATAACTGACCGCCCAGACTTCCCGCTGGAACTTTCTTCTGCTGTAACTACACAGGTTAGAAAACAGTCATACTGGCTGTATTCTAATTGCTAAATCTCCGTCTGCATCTGTTGTACTTTCACCAAACTATTCTCAGTGGCTGAGAATGAAGCAGAGAAACAGAGGGCTGCAAGCTTGCTCGCCTAATTTCTGATCTCATAAACACAGAGAGACAGAGTGGGACAAGTAATATTTTAAATAGTAAAAAATAGAGAGAGAAAATCAATATGTGGCATCCAAAATTGACATTGTGGAGTGCTCTCAAAAATATATGGAGGGATGTATATTCTGCTGTTGTGTTTCTGTGAGAGTCATCATTGCAGCTTACATCAGGACAGTATAAACACTTTAAATCTCTGAGTTAGTTTGGTCAATTCCAAAGTCAATCCATGCATTATTAACGGGTGTGTGAGGTTTGGATTTTCCCTTCTGCCATGATATCCATAGTGAGAGTACCAAGCTGGCATCGTGGTGTTTGACAGAGTCTTGCATTGCCAGATCTCTCCCCATGGAGCTGTTCTCCTGCAAAATACATAGCAGAGTTTTGTTTTATTTAATGTAAAAGTCAAATAAATGCAGAGGAGTAAAAAAAACAACAACAATATTTCCCTCTAGAACTAAGTAGAAGTTTAACATAGAAATAAGTAAAGTGAAAGTATGTCAAGCAAGGAGGAACAAAAGCTTTATTGCAGTTATAATTCCTCCTCCAGTAGTAAATTTATAGACCTTTTATAGTAAGTCCCACCTGACTGTCCGGCTGCACCGTGCCAGACACATCGTGTTACCATACACACTCCCCACCTTTCTCTCTCTCTCTCTCGCTCTCTCTCCGTCTCTCTCTCTTTCTTTCATTCAGATAATGTGGCTGGATGTCGTTACAGATGAGCTTGTCACTGTTTCGGATTTACTGTTAAACCAATTACTCATGAGGTCATGGGAAGTCCTCACGTTTGACCGATCACTTGATAAGTTTATCAGGATCTTCTCAGCCAAGAACTCTGAGTCACTGTCAGAGATAATAAAGTTGCAGTTTACAGGAAAGTAAAATGAAAAGGGACAAAACCTGCAGCTTAGGATTGTTTGCTTGCATGATGAAATAAAAAAAATCTTCTAAAGGCTTATAAGTTCTATTTACCAACATGGAATATATTGAAAATGACTACAGAGCATTATAAAAGAGGGATGTATCAACAAAGTACTTAAAAAATAGATTACAGGCTGACATTGTTATTCACAGATAAATATTTTTTTGTTTTGTGCCGACACAGCTTTAACATCAGTCACCTTCAGCTTTAAGTTTTATGCACATAGTACATTCAGGATTGGCTGAATTTAGAGCGGTCGTGTTAGGATTGTGAGTTAGAAAAGGAGCTGTGCTGTGAAGTGTGACGCTCACATGATTTGGATTGACCACACACATACATTCACACACCAGTTTAAATTATCTTCACAGAAGTCTTTGACTGGAAACTTCAGTGGCCCCTCCATTTTTCTTACATCCGTGAAACAAGTGAAATTCACATCATCAACTGTACTTTGTTTTTAATGCAAATTTTGCAATAATGAATGAATAATATTCCCTACACATAAGCATGTTAACATTGTTATTGAAGGATTATGACTTTGACTCAGTTATTTAATGCCGATGTGGTCGGTAGTTCAGAATCAGAAACAGTTTATTGATCCGGAGGGAATTTATTTTTTTAATGTATTATTATTATTAATTTTAATTTCTTTTTTTTTTTTTTTTTTTACAGTTTCTCACTTAGTACAGTGCTGAAATATATATATGTATATATATATATATATATATATATATATATAATAGATATAGTGAAATTATAAGAATAATATGAAATAAAGATGTAAGAATGAAAATATATTCTAATAATATATTTCATAATATAAAAAACAACAAGTATATACAACAACAATATACGAATGATGTTACAAACACAAAATGGCCGAAAAACGATGCAAAATTCCCCAAAAAGACACAAAAATACCAAAATAATACACAAAAATATGTAAAATTACAACAGCAACAAAAAGACAACAAAAATGACCAAAAATTTGTGAGAATTATGTAATGTGTGTGTGTGTGTGTGTGTGTGTGTGTGTGTGTGTGTGTGTGTGTATATATATATATATATACATATATATATAAGTAAATAAATAAAAAAGAGCAAAAATATTGTCATTTGCTCTGTTTGTCGCAAAATATCTGTTACTTGTGTTCATATAGGTAATATTTGTATCAACATAAAATGTTCATATCCATAATTTCAATACTAAGAAAATATAAAATATATTATCCCAGCTTTCCCATCAACTTCCTGTTTATTAGCATCCACGGCAGATACAATAACATTAATTTATAATAGATTAATTTGTATTTTGACATGCACATTTTCTCAATTAATCACCAGCTAATGAAGGATTTATAGCTCTCAGTCATGGATTATGTGATTGTACCAACAAGTAGCACATTTAACTTCTAATGCAAACAATGAAATGTGTTTGAGTTTTATTTTATATATTTCTAAATTATTGTTGAACACAAAATACATATCCAATATGGTAACATTGTTCTGAGCCCAGACATTGCTGCTATCTTCTCACCACCCAGGCAGAAAAATACTTGCAGTTTTGGGTCAGATATTTTTATAAACCCCCCGGAAGACTTAACATCTTTATTTATTTTTATTTTCGGTATGAATTTGCAAATAGGCTTGTTTAGTAAGGTAAAAAGAAACAGAGAGAAAATAGCAACTGAACTAGTTTTCAAACTGACCCACAGCAGAACTACTGTTTGTATAAAAACACAGACCTTGCAGTCATTATGCTGCTGCAGGATTATGTGTAATGATGCACAATGACTGTTTTGGCAAGTGAGACAATAGCAGTGTTTAAACCGTATATTTAGAGGTGATGCTGGTTTCCTGATCCTTGATGTGTATTTGTGGGACACTGCTGAAACAACACAGCACCATTTAAAAAAAAAAAAAAAAAAAAACTTTGAGTGAACGCTGATCGCTGATCACAGAGGAACATATTTCTTCTTGCTTGCAGCTCAGTGTGTTGTGATAGGAAGTTTTTTTCTCAGGAAACTGTTATTTATGTAGGGGAAGGTTTGCTGACCATGCTCTTTCTTTTTCACCAACTCCAGAGGCATCATTAACACTGGGGAACAGTTGGCCACAACCTCAGGCTGCTTTATTTTGGTCACAAAGTCATTTCTAAAATCAGGTGCACTGGAGCTCAATTTAACACAGAAAAACAGGTCATTTTGTACACTTAAATAACTTTAACTTTCAATTTTATTTGTCCCTGAAGGGAAATTGTGCAGCAGAGTCCAACATCAATTTGTGATCCGCAGTCTAATGTCACCTAGCTTGTTGATGTGATAGCATTGTGAGAAAAACGCTGGGTACAGCAGGTTCACTTGACTCCTCTCTGCCGGCTGTTGTTCTCTGTGTGCTTCAATGAGCAAAATAATCTCTGCTGATATAAAAACTAAACAGTCCAGGGACTTCACCATTGCAACAAATACATTCTCAGTTTGTGTGTGTGTCTTAATTTTAGTTTTAGATGTAAACTAAAGCTGATAACCGTGTAGCTGCATCTCCTTTTTCATCATCTCTGCTTGCATAGTGGACGATAGTGACTCACTATCACCTCTCAAGGTAAAAGTGGTATTACAAGACAAGGGCCAGGGCGAGCTGGTTAGTATTTTTTGTAGATATCTCTGCAACACAATACATAGAGGTCTTTGAAATATGGTCAACACTTTCACTTCTTCACATTCTGCTGATTATGGTCATTTTCAGAATGTTTTAAATCAACAATCTGGACATATATTACAAATTGCACCTTTAACCATAACACTAACCATAATACTTGAACTAGTACTTTTTGTGCCTGTTCCCAACCAAACCTTAACCACTGTGATGCCATATCAGGACACGGTGAATCTGAACATGTTTTTTTAATGATTTGCCTTTCTATATGTAAAGGTTTTGGAGGGCAATGACAAAGTATACCAGAAAACACTCAAATGTGTTATACTGGAATAAATCATACAAACAGTGTATTTAGTTTTGTTTAAACATGTAGGATGAAGAGTTTTGTAATGGTTTATTTATGTCTTGAATGATGCAAGACAAATAAACTTGCCTTGCCACAAAGACTTAACATACTAGGAAAAGTTATAAACTTGATACTATTCTGCAAATACAAAGAAATGTTCCACCCTCTTATTTATTTGTCTAGGTCAGACCATGAATTGTTGGTCACATCTGTTTATTTACATTGATTCAAACAAAATCCATCATCATGAAATGAAAATAAAATGGCAATGTTGTCTCATTATGAGGCTTTTGAATTATACTACAAGGAGAAATGTCATCATGAGACAATTGTTAGGTTAAACAGACAAATCAAAAAAGAGAAATTTGATAACAGTCTTAACAGATATATATCCATTTATTCTCTGTTTACATCCATTGTTTCAGTGCCCTAAATTGCACTCCTGTCTATCCACTTGTGGTTGCGACGCTGAGGTCAAAAACAATGCACATACATAATGCATTTTCCTCTTTTAAATGAACTCTTTACTCGTGACAGGCCAGCAGACAAACTGAGCTCTAATGCTTGTTGTTGCTTGGCTTCTCAGCCTGTAATTCTGGGTTTTGAGTTACACTTTTAGACCCCGCAGAGTGAGCTCACTGCACCTGCTCCGCAGACCATCAACATGCTGTGGCGCAGGAAGTGCTTCAGAATGAGCCGGCTGGCTTTTGTTACTGTGTTTGCTCAGTGACATCATGGTCGGTTATCAAGTGAGTAATGGAGGTTTGTTTGCTGAGAGGGTGTACTGAGCACGTCAGCAGAAAGAAACAAGGTTTGGCTTTTATGAATTGTAGCTTTGTTGCTCTCACTTGGATCTATGGATGGCTGGTTGGTTGTCAACCACTTTAGTCCACACTGAAATATCTCAAAAACTGCTGGATATATTGCAGTAAAATACTGTACAGACATTTATGGTACCTGAAGGATAAAGATTATATCCATTTTTCCCCTCAGGATTAATTTAACTTCACCTTCACCCAGTTCGAATAGTGAATTTCTAAGAAATGGTGAATGTGAGACCTAAAATGGTGTATATGAGAGCTGAAAAAAGGTGTGTGAGAGTAAAAAAAAATAGTGAATGTGAGAGCTAAAAAATAGTGAATGTGAGAGCTAAAAAAAATAGTGAATGTGAGACTAAAAAAATATTGTATGTGAGAGCTAAAAAATTGGGAATGTGAGAGCTAAAATAGTAAATATGAGAGCTAAAAAAATAGTGAATGTGAGAGCTAAAAAATAGTGAATGTGAGAGTTAAATAGTAAATATGAGAGCTAAAAAAATTGTGAATTTGAGAGCTAAAAAATAGTGAATGTGAGAGCTAAAATAGTAAATATGAGAGCTAAAAAAATAGTGTATGTGAGAGCTAAAAAAATATTGAATATGAGAGCTAAAAACCAGTGAACGTGAGAGCTAAAAAATTGTGTAAGAGCTAAAAAACAGTGAACATGAGAGCTAAAAAATTGTGTAAGAGCTAAAAAAAATGGTGTACGTGAGAGCTAAAAAGAAGTGAATGTGAGAGCTAAAAAAATTGTGAATGTGAGAGCTAAAAAAATAGTAAATATGAGAGCTAAAAAACAGTGAACGTGAGAGCTAAAAAATTGTGTAAGAGCTAAAAAATAGTGTACATGAGAGGTGTGTTTTGTGTATGTGTAAAGTCAAATGTGAGAGGTAATGTGAATGTGCGAGTGACAGGAGTGGCGCCCACACCCACTTAGGAGACAGGAAGTGTATACCATTTCATAGCCTTAGTGAAGCCTGTAATGCACCATCTTCCTTTCACTAGTATCTTTGATTGAACATCAGCATGTTAGCATTGTCACTGTGAGCTGGTTATTATACTGACATTAGCTTTAAGCAACAGAGTGTCTAAGTACAGTCTCACAGAGCCTCTAGCACGACTGTAGAACTGGAAATATATAAAGATCAAATTATTCGAAGACTAATGTCGCCCTCTTCTTTTAAAGATAGCGCTCTATTCTTAGTGGGATACTTCACGCAGATAGTTTCTCATTACTCTTAACTGATATATTCAGTGGTTCCTAAATACCCATCAAATTGTCTGATTGAACAGGAAATGAATACAGTCCGAGCTGCCATATTGTGCTTGAATAATTCAGGCTTTCATTTGGGGAGACCACTAGCAATCAATCAGCAGGAGGGAAGGGACATCCCTATTAGGAAATGCAAATTCGGTGTGTCTCTGCATGTGTATGTTTCACGTATGGCATGTTTGCTAACAGGCCTCCTGAGAGGACCAACCCACAAAAACAGGGTAGCCTTAATTAAAATGTCTTCACATCCTTATCACAACGAGGAGAGCATTATATAATTGTGTGACCCACTGTGTTTCCTGGTCAGCGAGCATACCGAGGGAGAGGGAGATTTCCCCTCCACTCCCGCCTCATTAGGATGCAAGTGGGGCTGAGGTCTCCGATGGATGTGAGGGCCTTTTGTTTGTGTCTGAGTTGGAGTAGGAGCCATTTGTCCCGCTGTCTCAACAGGGACACGGGAGTTTAATAGCTGGAGGTTGACCTAGTTGCTTCGTCTCGCCTGCGTTTGTCTCCGAGAGCGACTGACAGTGGAAAGTGGGGGTAGAGGAGAGAAAAGAAGGGAGGAATTGGGGTATGCCCCCTCCCCTGCTGAGTGATGGGACAGCTGAGGGCAACTGTGTGGCAGCAAAACAAACCCACATTTTCTCACAGCTCCGGCTGCAGAAATAGAACGGCAGCATCCATGAAGGCATGCAGCAACTGATGCTAACAGGCGGGATGCTGCTGCAATCCTGCTCACTTCACAAGCAATTTAAAATAGTCCTACAAGAAGATGTGAACGTCATCATCATACTCGATAGTGGCATAAATAACAAAAAAAATACTTTCATTGGCAGCAAAGGCACCTAAACAATTTGCTAAAAACGTCATTAATCGCTGTGTCTGATCAAATCAGAACTTTGCAGCCATACTGAGCTTTTTAGTCATTCTTAGCTTGTTGTTTGAGTGTCACAGCACATTCCCTGCTCAGTACCAAATAGCAGAACAATTACTACTGGTGAACAAAGTGGAATAATACAGACTCCCTGACATCCAGTTTTAGATTTTGCAGAAAAAGGGGGAAAAAACATAATTCCTTGGGACTTCAGTGTTTCTGAAGGAAACCTTTGGAGAAAAAAGTTTATTTCATGTTAATTTCATGAATAACTTAACACTCAAACTTTGAGTGTGTGTGTGTGTGTGTGTGTGTGTGTGTGTGTGTGTGTGTGTGTGTGCAAGAATTCATGTTTTTCAGGACTTTATCTTACACAGACCAGACCAAGTTATAAGTCCAGTGAATATTGGTGCATTCATCATGTGGCCAGAAACATGAATACTACAAATTTTTCTGCTGTATGTTACCCATAACAGCTTCTTAAGTCTGTCATGTATGGCAGTTGTGTATCTGTCAGGCTGTGTTGGTTTCTGTGCCCTTGTAGCCATAAATTGATCAATGGAGCTTTAAGTAGAAGTAATATTCACGGCTCTCGGCCTCTGATACCAACGCACAAGCCACCCTGTGTCAGTTTCTGCTAGTCACATACAAAGTGACTTTTCAAAATAAACTTTCTTGTTCACAGGAAACTGTTTACTTAAGACAATAAAACAACTTGACTACAGTAGGGGTGAAAGATTAGGGTCAGACTTTAAAACAACTACTGGACACAGTTACACAGATTGACTACAAATAACAACACTGACTCTTGGCTTCACATGAGACACCAACACCAGTCTCCTGGGACAAAGTTGGGGGTCTGTTGGATCCATCCACCACCACTTGCGCCCCATCTTGGACGGAACTTTGCACTCTTTGTAATTTGTCTTTGTAATTACTCTATCACCGCATTGCGTGAGCATCGCGTATTTGGTCCGTCTTCCACACAACATCAACACCCGCCGGGAGTGTTTAAAAAGCGGCGCATCTTGCATGCGCCACAGTGTTTACCTTTCATACGATGGTGTTTACCTTTTGTCCAACAGTGACAGTGTTTACTTGCTGAATTGATTGTTTTCGTCAATATCTTCTACCATGGGTAAGTAGGCTTCGTAGTTAAATGTCTTTTGTGTTTTTAACTTGTGATTTAACTTGTTTTTTTAACATATTCTAATAATACCAAAAAAAAAAATACTAAACAGGTGTATGTTTTTTATTTCAAAATATAAACTTGCCACAAAAAATCCAAAGGACATGACCTTACTACCCTCCATTGTAGCTTTGGTTTTGCACAAGACTTTTTCTGAAAAACTGATATTTTGGATGGTTTTTTACAATAATCGTGACTTCACTCGTGTTGAATGTAGAAACGCAAACTAAATTTTATACAGGCCTGGTGGACAACAAAGTAGAAACTCCCAAAATGGAAATACTTACTTTGAAAGCGTCCTTTAGTACATGTACTTTAATTCCCAGCACTGATGAGATCTTTAAATGAGAAGATGTAAAAATCTAAAATACAGCATTTTGTTATTTATCTTTGTAGTGCCATCAGGAAGTGTTATGTTTATTACCCGGAGACATTTACAGCCTTCTCTACCTTTAAACTCTGTGTTTTACAACCTATTCCTCTCTTCTGTGCTTCTAGTAATGACTGAACTTCCTCCAGGGCTTCTATAAAGTTCATCTTATCATATTTCAGGTTATCATGTCAGTCCACAAGTTGTCCTCAGGGTGTTTTAGTAAAACGTGCTGTCAGCTCTTAAATTCAGATGTCAAATAAAGCTTCACTCTGAATTTAAAATAGCCTTATCAGCCCCAGCACTCATAGAAACACCAACACGCTACGAGACAAAGGGATTCAAAATAGAGGAGATATTTTGTCAGCATTCCCAGATTGGGTTTTAAAGACCAGGAATACAGAGAAAGCCCTAAAAATGTCACATTCTGTGTCATGCCACAACATGTTGCATGAAATTATCTTGGCAGTATTATTGAGTTAAGGTTTGGGGGGAAAAAAAATGCTGAAATGCAGATGTTGACAATAGCTGATGAAGGATTGTTCGCTGCAAGGTTTGCCTTCCCAGAACTGCTCCAGCCCACGTGTTTGTCCGTCAGAGAGTGTGCACGGCCTGCAGCAAAGACTTCCTGCAGGACCAGGATACACCTGCTCTACTGAACAGGTCCTCACCGAGCCAAACACGTGCGTCACAGCCGTTCCCTGTGGGGGGAGCCTATTGTGCTAAAAGCTGCTGAACTTGTAGAACACTATCCAGTTGTCAAGAAACAGTGTCATGGGCTGTTCTGTTATGTTGCAATGTTTGTTTTTCCTTCTTTGTGTGCATGAGGTACACACACTTGATACATGGATACTGAACTTATGTTTACCTTTCTTAATACACACACAAAATCTTTATTCTTATATTATATTATATATATAATATATTATATCCATTATATTATATAATATATTTTGCACAAACAAAAGTCTTTTTTCTTCGTTTTTTTGCATTTTCTTTCTTGCACTGATTTTATGCAAATCCCCTCTACATATGTGTGTGAACATGTATGAATATGGTGGTGACTGAATCCAAGCATTTGGCGTTGAAACAGCCCACGCAGCTTTACAGTGAATATTATTTTTAACAACATACATTTATGATGGCTGGCAGGCTTACTATAGAGAAAAATTAGACCCAATCTAAAGACATTGGCAGCCTCTGTAGGTGTGTCACTGGGTCAGATTTAGATGCAAAACTGGACGAGGGCCCTGATTTCAGTATTTCTCTACTGAAATAGATTTAACTGCCCTTTGGTTAACAGTCAGCCCAACATTATCTTCAAGTTAGTCAGGAGGTTGTTTTGCTTTGTTTTGCCCTAACCAGTCAGTATCAGATGATATATATATACATACATACAATCTTCAGTCAAAACAGAAGTTGCTGCAGTGAATGCTAGGAGCTAAAAAAAAATTTGGGACCATTTGCAGAATCTGTGACATCTTGTATACACTGAATTGTGTTTTCTTTTTACTTTGCACATGTGATTGGATTCATGGTGTATTTTGACTTTCGTAGAGCCGAGGAGGAGAGGCCAAGTGTTAATAATTCCTGCATAGAGTGCCTTTAAATTGCATTTAATTTTATTTCCCATGATATATATAATGACATTATTAATGGAATAGTTGTAATCTTATTATATTGGGGGGTATTTTATTACCAAATTTTAATGGTCTGATTCTAGTTGATTTATTGTGGAAAAAAAAGACAGTGTGCACACTGGTGTTGGAGAGGTGCTGACCAAGATAAAAGTGTGAAAAAAAATATTGCACATTTGTAACCACGATGCAAAAAAAACATTTTTAAAAAAATCATTAACCAATGTTTCAGCATGTAATCCTGGTTCGAACATGTAAAACACTTTATTTTAAAATAAAACCTTTCTTGCAATGTAAGAAGATGTCTTAATACTTATTACAAAACACTCTGATTAGTTCCTTCAGCAGGAGGAAACAGCTTTGGGCACAACAACAAACCTTTATTTTGAAACAACAGTACAGTAAATTAGCAATCGTACTGCAAAAACATATCTGTAATCTATCGCTGAAGAGGCAGGCTTCTTTCTTTCCTCTTTTAGTTCTAACTTCCTATTTCTGCGTCATTCACTTTCCTTCCATTCAGGTTTTTCCAATGTCAATATGCATGACATGTGCTGAAACACACAGCTGGAAGAAAGAAAAACGTCCCCTGAATTCCCCAGACTGAAGTTCCTGTAGCATGTTTGACAGGCGGGTGAAAAAGCTTTAGGACTGAAGCCAGTCATTACGTTAAAAAAAATAGATTTCAGAACAGTTCATATGATGGCTTCAGATGCTCAGGGTGATCAGCGCTGTGATTTTGGGGCGCGACTGAAACGCTCTGACTGCTCCTCTGGATGAACAAGGCATCATCTGTCTCCTCTGTGGCTTCAGAGGCAGGTGAAGGTGGACACTGGCTACTTTTGAAGTCTCTGCTTTCAGTCCTCGCTGTGTCTCTGAGCTCAGGGGCCCCGCTGCAGCATATCAAACGCAGCTCAAAGACAAAGCTACTTTGTGTTTTTTTTTCCTCATGGCTGCAAAGATAGATTGCTAATGAGGCTCCAGTCTCTCAGCTCAGATCTGGCTTTGGGACTCTTGTCTCGGGTTTCAGCTCACATTGCAAAAAAAAAAAAGAGAGAGACTTTATCAGTCTGCTCTCGTTTCTGCAACTCAAGTACGGCTCAAAGGGATTTTTAAACCTCTTTTTAGGTGGTTTATGGCTTCTCAGAATATATTTAAAGAGACGCTGCGTCAGTGCTGAATTTGATCTTTGATTTTTTTTTTCTGATTCGGCTGCTCAATATTAAAACCAAACATGTCTTTTACACATTTTAAGCTCAATGTTAACATTTTTTAACATTAATGTTGAAGGAATTTTAATGTATTTGTTAAAAGTCAAATTTGGGAGCCAAATTTTGATGAGCTGGCTTTAATTATCTATGGTGTTAGTGAAGGTGGCTGCTGGTGTTTTATTTTGTATTTTATTTCAGAAAACAAATGCATTGCTTTCAATTCGGATTACCATAAACTGTCATTATGATTGATCTAAATGTGGATTTGCAGATGTACATTTAAATGTTTGCTGGATGAATTTAAATGTGCAAACAAAAACAGGAAATCACCAGCGTAACCTGTTCACCTGCAAAGAAGGAAATGGTTTGAGTTAATCTTCGAGGAAATGTGTCTATAAACGCAGACAGAGGTGACAAACTGGTTTGTAGAGTTGTTTGAAGGTGAATTGTTTTAACAGTGAGGGAATGTTCCATGAGCTGAACATAATGATGTGAACACCTGAGCAGTAAAACATAATCAATATGACACCGCTGCAGTAATTCATTGTTCATTAATGTCTGTGGAAACAATCTGAACTAAAGTGAAACACAATAAGATATTCAAAGGTTCAAATGTCAAACTGGAAAACACAGAATGATGCTGAAATAAAAATCATGACTCCCAACAAATCTCCAGTTCCTATAAATGTAGCCTTGTCTCCTAAAAGTTGCTTTCCCAAATAATAAAACTGCATTCTCACGTACATTTTGTAAATAAAATATTTTCTCCTGGATTAAGTTTTTTTTTGATGTATCACAAATACGTTTCTGATAGAAGCTAGTGTAGAGAGGAAACCAAAAGTCAGTCTTATTTTAACTCAACTTGCATAATGTACTTCACATCGAACAAGTCCAAATCTTATAGGTTGTTTGTTCTTACCCTCAATTACAAACCAAAAGGGGGTTTCAAAAATGAGTGCCCTTACTGGTTGCAGTAGATCAACACCTCCTCATATGTATAGAACATATCAGTCACTGTTTTAAACATGTTAATGAAGTGAAGCATTTGCAGATATAGGCGACAAATCTATTTCCCTAAGATAAGTGCAAAAAAACAACATTGTTAAGTTTAGAAAATAAAGGCATGTTACTGCAGAAAGTGAGGTACTTATATATGTACCATAAAACGTGATGCATGGATGTGAAGTTGTGTTGCTTTAAATAACATTGTGTAGTTGTTGTTTTTACACAGAAGGTCCTGTTTGCCTTCATACCCTGAAACGTCACTTCCACCTTGCCCTCATTCATAACAACTGTGACCACTAGGGGGCATCGCTAACTACAAACAGATATAGGGGTTGTAATAAAGCTCAGGAAAAACAGCAAATGCGGTCGTATTTTGGAACAGTCTCCTCACATCACGTCTGAACTTAGTAGTTGCAATAATCACGATTTGGGTGAAAGGTTGTGTTTTCTGATATGTAACTTAAGTTATGTATGTTATCTATCTGTTAAAAAAAACAACGCAAAGAGACTAAGTGGGCTCTTTACTGTGACACGTTCCAAATAATACTTCCAGAGAATCCATTCATGCATCCATGGAGTCCAGATGGGTTTATTACATTCATACAAACAAAAAATGAATTGACAAGCAGTTGTTATATGAGAAAAATTAAAACAAACGTAACAGAAAATTTGAGGCAAACTTGATCAAAAACGAAACGTTCAAAAGTGCCATCATCAACAGAAAAATATCGGGGCCTCACTCACCCTCCTTGTTCTACCTCCCGTCATACAACTGAGCAGGTATGTAAGGTGAAACCACACCCCTGTCCCGTCACGGTGAGGGACATAAACCATAAATAGAAGTGTGCAGCCTAACAAAATAAAAAAATAAAAAATTTTTGGCTCCTACAGTGATCTTTTCCTAAACCTAACCAAGTAGTTCTGTTGCCCAAACCCGAAACGTTAACCAATAACAAGTTATAAACTAGGATCATAATAAATAGAAGATAAAGTTGATAAATAAGTCTGGACAAGTACAGGTTCTTGATACCTTAACCCTTAAAGCTGTAAACCTCAACCTCAAGTAATTTCCTCCCGTGTTTCATGAGTGGGTTACTAAAAGCAACTTTGAAAATGACTGGAAGTGGTGGCGTGACTGTGTGGGTCACTCAGATGTATGAAGGACAGAGCTAATTACATGAGATTACTCTGCTTTAAGTGGACTGTCAGTCTTTTCTAAGGAGATCAGTTGAATCTAAGAGGAAGACCCTTCAGCTAAGCCCCAGACTCACTGAGTGCTCACAGTTTCATGCTTAAGGGTCAGTGTGAAAGCAGGAATTTGAACGCTTTACGACAGTATTCTGGCAAAAAAAAGAAAAACTCCAATCGTATCCGAGTCATATTAATTTATGATATTAAATGAGAGGAAAGGAGCCATGTCATGCAGTATTTATCATGCTTTGTATACAGTACTCCTAAATGTTCATAGGTATTCTACATGTTCTCATTGTATTCACTTCAAGCAGGGAAATAAATCCAAAAAATTGGACATGCAAGGTTTAACTGAGAGTAACAGGAACAAAAGAGCACTGTGGGAGAGAAAGTGATAAGAGGCTTAACGTTGGCTCGGTGCAGGAGGGTGTACAGGGAACTTACTGCCATGTGAGAAAGAGCAGAAAAAAAAAAGGGGAGGAGGAGGTGGTGCAAGGAGTTCCTTCTGTACTCTAACCTGATAACAATCAGTTGTTCTAAATTGTTCCACAGAAAGCTTTCTAAATGTACAACTGCTATAGGTACTTGGTGTTTCATGCAGTGATAACTGAAAACATTGCTTGCATTAGCTTTAGTTGTACCTTTTTTTGCACCAGAGAGCTTTCTGCCTGGTTTTCTGTATGTCTACTTTATGTCATATGTTTAACGTAGGTAACTTGTTGGTGCTCGTTTTTAGATATTTGAGCTCAACATTTCTGTACGTGATAGTCCAGCCTTCCCTCCGTTTCACCCAGGCGGCGACCTCCAGGTCTGAGCAGTGAGGCAAACCAGGAAGTGCCTTAAACAGGGGGTGCTGATGAAGGTTGCAGAAGCATTTCGGTCCATTCAACTCAATACAAATGAGTAAACTTCTCGCTTAAATGATTACCTCAGACAAAAATTTTTTGGATAAAAAAAATCTCCTTCTAGACAATTTGATGTTAATAGTTCTAATAATGGCCCCATTTAGAAAAAAAATTGAAGATAAAGAATTGTATGATTTGGGGTGTGGCTACCTTTGACTGACAGGTCACTAACAAGGCGAGCCATCATCAGTAGAGAAGAAAAGCAATGCGTATCCACGGCAAAGTAACTTGACAGTTTATATGACACTTAATGACAGTTTATTTGAACGTTTTGTTCAGTAAAAATGTCTTGTCCAGCGTTTGGTTGGACTAACAGACACTCCAAGGAGTCGCTGTTCAGTTTTCTGAGGTAAGTTAACGTACATTTTGTTTTTGTTTTTTGCTAGCCAAAACTAACATCCCAGTTAATGCTCAGAGGCAGAGACATTTTTGGGCCAAAAACGGATGCAGCCATAGCTTGTGTTCTTCTAAAATGCTAACATTTATCCATGCAGTTCATCCCTGTGTCCAATACTATCAACCAACAAGGAGGCCCTCCGGAAGTGACATCATAGTTACAAATCAGTGCGTCCACCGCCAAAGTTATGTTTGATCACGCTAGTTTCTGTCAGATCCCATTCATCTCCCCTGGAATCACAGCTCGGACTCTATTTGTATTAGTGTGTAGTCTTGTCTTGAATCATCTGGCGTGTACGCTCTTTACATTAAAATATTAAAAACTGGTTAAATCTCTCATTGCATCTGTGTTTTCCCATATTCTCAAAATCAGTTGAGATTTGGAAATCCTCCGGTGTGAACCAAAGCTGGTTCTAAAAAGTCCTGTTCCTGAAGGCACCATATGTGCTGGGGGAGCCTGACTTTAATTTATTTTGATTTATGGCTCTGAGGGCAAAGAGACGTAACCCAGCCCACCCTGCACCCCCCTCCCCCTCCCCCTCCCCATCCCCCGGAGGTTTTACACCATGTCGGAGTTGGGAGTCTGGTTCTCATAGAAAACCTGCAACCTGATTGTTCCTCTGCACACACAGCCCTTGATACAACAGCAGGAGCAGTTGATAAGATTTCCAATGGACTCAATTGTTGACTTTTTGGTTTTCTTTTAAAGATAATCTGAGCCGCAGATTGTGACACCCTGCAGCTGACGAGACAAAGTGCCGCTTCTCCACCTTCAGAGGTTAGACAGGTTCCCCGAGGCATCCCAGAGTCTGTGATGCAGATAAGATGCATGCCTGCACGCAGACGGCAGTGAAGCCAGACTCCGTAAAATCCCAATCAATGCTCTCTTATCTGTAACTTCTGCTCTGCTGTCGGGCAGATGGTCCACAAGCGCACCACCCTTCAAAATATCTCCAATCAGAGTAGCCGGGCGGAAACCTTCAGCCTTATGAAGCTGCAGGCTCCTGCGGTGAAGGACCAGCTCTGATTGCCATGGAAATCAAGGCAGATTGGGAAGCTCTGACCGGCAAGTCGGGGGTGTTAATCGTTGAGGAACATCAATATAAACCCCCCGCCCCTTCCCATCCCTGCTAAAAAGGGCCCCAGTTTATTATCCAGCCTCGCTTTTCTTTGCAGTTAATGAACTCCTAGTTGAGACTCCTCATGTTGTGGCTGTTTAAATACCTCCGTCAGTGTTATTGCCAATATCAGGGGAGTCGTGCTGTTTATACCAAGAGGAGGTCAGCAGCGTCGAGCTTCATTACACGAGGAAAAGAGGAAAACAACTCACCAGTTGAGACACCAACGCCTCTCATTTAGAGTTGGAATAAAACAGTGCTATTTCAGTTTCACTGCAGATTAGATTACGCCGCAGTGTGATTCCAATCAGGACAATTAGATTTTGACGCAATGTGAAGTGAGTCATTGAGAGCAACTATATTTGGTGTTTGGAGAGAAATCTTATCAACTCAACAGTTAATTCCTGGAACTGCTTGTGAAGTTTTACACATCACTCAATTAAAACCGGTCGCATGACAGAAATTAGTTTATATTAATCATTTACACTCTCAAATTGGCAGGTGCAGCTGTTGTTTAGCTGACAAAATTACGTAATTTTGCCAATATATGACCATTTAGACGTGGATCAATACACGCCTGACACTTGCTGCTGTTTAATTCATGCATTTTTTCAACGTTATCAGCTCATTAAATGGCTGTTATCAGCCTCACATGTGTTAGAAGATGCCTGCTCCATTGACTACTTGTATATGTGCAGAAGGTTGTTATCGGCCCATTAGGTTGCAGTGTAGTTTCTGCGCCAAAACTACATGGTTAGATTCACCAAAAAACATTGAATGTAGCAGCAGAATAAATAACTTTGTACGTTTTTAAGTGTTACCAAATTTAGGTTCATTTTACTTTTGATAAAATAACATATAACCTCAAATTTCAGAACAAACTACGCAAATAATTTTAGATTAAAGGCCCAATTTCTCTGCAAATATTTCTCCACAAAAGCATTTAATATAAGCAAATTTACAAATGTTAGGAGTTGTGTGCCACCTTAAACTTTTACTCTTACTCTTTGGAAGTTTTGCACCAGATTTTGATAAGTGGAGTGCATTTTTTGTAAATTTTTAATTGTTTTTAAATCAACAATGAGAACTGAGTAGATCTTAAAAATACCACAATATACTTAAAACTAAATTTCATGCTAAGGAATTGAGACAAAGGAACCAAATTACACCGATAACGGTTCACTTAGATATTTCCAGCTCTTTCCTAACTGTATGAATCAACTAATGCAACATGCTTATACTTTCCCACATGTGGATATACAAACAAAACAAAGTGTTACACTTAAAGTTAAGTTAGGTTGTAGCTTGTGATGCTTTAACTAGCTGGGACATTTTTGTTTTATTTTAATAATGCAACCAGATTTTGTCAATCACCAGTTTTAAATTAGTTATTAAAGAGTATTCATTGACTCAGGCTTTTGTTATCTGCTTGCATAATGTTTGAATCCCACATATGACCTTGGCTGCATTTAATTTCTCTCCCCCTCCTATTTGTACACTATCTCATGAGGCGGACATGCAATTAAAATATCTAAAGAGGGAAGACATGTGTACGACCTCCGTGTGAACCCTTGCTTCTTTCTTTGGTTTGGGAATTCATTTCAGGGCTGACACTGCTAAGAGGCGTTTAGGTGAATCACAGACAGTATCTGATTTGAA
The DNA here is from genome assembly GCF_030273125.1 of Centropristis striata. Taxonomy (NCBI): domain Eukaryota; kingdom Metazoa; phylum Chordata; class Actinopteri; order Perciformes; family Serranidae; genus Centropristis; species Centropristis striata. Next base: position 20,600,133 of record NC_081524.1, on the reverse strand, counting down.
TTTCAATTATCACGCAGAGGGCAGAGCGTCTAGACAAACGACTGTCCTGTGTCTTTATTTGTTAAAAGACTTCTGACAAGTCTATCAACCTGCAGCAGATGCATTGAATAATTTAGGAGGCACAGACTATAGTGATTTAAACTTAAAATCTTGCACTGCTGTTTATTGAAGTATGTGAATACATGCAGACACATCTCCCCTTTAAATTCAACACAGATGCTCACACACTATTGCACGATAGATCTGATGAGGACCATATTTGTGGCTGTAAGAAAGGCTGCACTAACTTTTGAGCTTGCTGCAACTTTTCCGGAATATCGTTTGCTAAACAACCAATCAAATCATCCAACTCTCAATTCATCTGATTGGATAAAATAGAAAAAATCACTGCTAAGACTGAGCAGTTTTCTCCTCTGAGTATTTTTCAACTCAATAAAACATTTTTAAAAGAAAGAAGAGAATAAAGAGAGGCAGGAGGTGTTCTGCAGTGCAAAAAAATAGAAAAAAAAGCTTCACTCTATAAAACTATGATTAAAAGCCACCCCAAACTGGGGCACTAAGTGGTGCTCTGTATGATCGGGGCAGTTATTTATTGCTTTAAAGTACAAATTTTAGGTACAGGTACTACAGGTATCTACACTACCGCTCAAAAGTTTGGGGTCACTTAGAAATGTCCTTATTTTTTTAAAGAAATTTTTTTTCAAAATTAAAATAACAGACATACAGTCTCGACATTGTATATTTGTCCAAACAAATGTCCCTATAGTTGTAGCAGGCATTAAAATAAACAAGAAATTTCAGAAAGAAAGGGTGGTCTAATCATTTTTTCCATGACTGTATATTGTCAGCAACCATCACTCCTCCATTGGCACATTGTGTTAATCCACATGTATAGTGTTGAAAGGCTCATTGATCATTTAAACATTATGTTAGCACAGCTGAAAACTGTTTTATGCTGATTTGAGAAGCAATAAAATGATCCTTTCCTTTGAGTATCTAGAGGTAAAGTTGGAGATTTGTACAGGTTGAAATGATTATTTCTGCCATTGTCAATGTCTTTACTATATTTTTGAATCATTTTGTAACTCATTTCATGAATAAAACAGTTGGTTTTCATGGAAAACAAAACAGACATTTTCTGGGTGACTCCAAAGCACATTGTATGTTTTATGTACTTTAGACTTTCTTTTCCATTCCTTCTACCTTTGTATACTTTTATATTTTCTTCATAACACATGACAATCTTTTAAACATCTTTTTTCTCATCATGGCATTGCACCGTTTATTTACTAAAATGTTTGTCTGCTAATAGTACTTTATGCTTGTCTTTTCTGCAAATTGTGTAACTGTTTTGTGTAGTTTTTAATGTCAAGTTCAGGAAACCACATGATATAACTTGCTGGTTGCCCGAAGCTCTGAATCCAGACTCCTAAATCTTTAAACTATTTTGGGGCCTCTCATCTGTTGAATGATGAAACTCCACTGAGCCCACATGCCCGCCATGAATTTCCCCATCAGTCAGTGTGCGAACATAAAGCTTTGGAGACCGCAGCCTAAACCCGCCGTAATCCCTCATGCCCAAACAAGACCAAAGACAGATTTCACAGGCTTGTGCCTCACAATACCCAGTCTGGAGGGGACACGGCTCATTGTGGACCCGATTTGTGTCTGGACATGGGTGCGCTGTGGATGTTGAGTGGGTGTAACTGCGTGGCCCAAGGTTTAAGGTCAAAATGGTAGAGAGAATGAAAAAGTCATTTGCCCATCTTCTCGTGCACACACCCACGTGCACACAGATTTTTCCCGTTCTCATTCCAGCTGCCGGCAGTCACGCTCTCACAGACGCAGAGTGAGAGGTGAAAGAGCAATCATCACCTCATCAATGAGGCCTTCACACAGGCTGAGCCAAGGAATGTCCCTGCATGCACACTGTCACCCGTCCACAGCCAAAAAAACACTGTTGCAGCTTACAAATCTCACTTAATAGTTTTGTTTTAATAAAACATTTAGCTGTGCAGGTTGTCAAAGCAACAGTTCTGTTTTGGTTTTGCTGAAGGCCAGAGGTATCAGATTTTGGTACAGTGTGGCTAAAATGTGTACTCTTCTCATCACAATGGCCCTACAGACATTTTTTCACACATTTCAAGGAGATTATATTTTGTATAATGACGCCGCTTCGTCCTGTCTTTGATACATTCTGAGTGTTTGACAAATGTTAGAAGTTGTTTGCCACCTTAAACTATTATCTTTGGAAGTTTTGCACCAGATTTTGATAAATGGAGTACATTTTTTATACATTTTTAATTGTTTTTAAATCAATAATGAGAACTGGGTAGATCTTACAATATACTTAAAACTAAATTTCATGCTAATGAATTGACACAAAGGGACCAAATTACACCGATTAGGGTTCACTTAGATATTTCCAGCTCTTTCCTAACTGTATGAATCAACTAATGCAACATGCTTATACTTTCCCACTTGCAAATATACAAAGAAAACAAAGTGTTACACTTAAAGTTAAGTTAGGTTGCACTTGTGATGTTTGAAGTTGTTTAACTAGCTGAGACATTTTTGTTTTATTTTAATAATGCAAGCAAAAAAACACAATGCAGCATACAAGTCACACTTAATAGTTTTGTTTTAATAAAACATTTAGCTGTGCAGGTTGTCGAAGCAACAGCCCTGTTATGGTTTTGCTGAAGGCCAGAGGTATCAGATTTTGGTACAGTGTGGCTACAATGTGTACTCTTCTCATCACAATGGCCCTACAGACAGTGTTGCACATTTCAAGCAGATTATATTTTGTATAATGACGCCGCCTCGCCTTGTCTTTGATACATTTGCGTGTTTGACAAATGTTAGGAGTTGTTTGCCACCTTAAACTATTATCTTTAGAAGTTTTGCACCAGATTTTGATAAGTGGAGTGCATTTTTTGTATATTTTAATTGCTTTTAAATCAATAATGAGAACTGGGTAGATCTTAAAATACCACAATATACTTAAAACTAAATTTCATGCTAATGAATTGACACAAAGGGACCAAATTACACCAACTTGGGTTCACTTAGATATTTCCAGCTAACTGTATGAATCAACTAAAGCAACATGCTTATACTTTCCCACATGCGGATATACAAACAAAACAAAGTGTTACACTTAAAGTTAAGTTAGGTTGCAGCTTGTGATGCTTGAAGTTGTTAAACTAGCTGGGACATTTTTGTTTTATTTCAATAATGCAACCAAAAAACCACTGTTGCAGCATATGAGTCACACTTATTAGCAACAGCCCTGTTATGGTTTTGCTGAAGGCCAGAGGTATCAGTTTTTGGAACAGTGTGGCTACAATTTGTACTCTTCTCATCACAATGGCCCTACAGACAGTGTTGCACATTTCAAGCAGATTATATTTTGTATAATGACGCCAACTCGCCCTGTCTTTGATACAAACTTGCGTGTTTGGCATTGAACGTGTATCAGTGTGCTAGTGCCACACTATCTTTGAAGTTTAAAGTTTTAGTGCTGACTTTTGCCTCTCAAGTTCCAAAACTTGTGAACGTAAACAGGAACTAGGCATTCCAGATACAATATGAAGCATGGAAGAGCAACTGTATGACCTTTACAACCCAACAGTCTTTATAGATTTGATTTGATTTGATTTGTGATGACCCATTATATTCCCTTTTCATGGAAATCCTGGCCAAGACAGCAGCGTGAACTTTTTATATAAAGGAACAAGAAACATATTTAAAACAATACAGCACTTTCGGATGTTATCACCACATTAAATGGTTTGAGTGCCAAAATTACGTGTTTAAGTTTAGGGGAAATAAACTACATGGTTAGGTTTAGTAAATAAAGGATAACTGTTTGGATTAAATACAAGTACTTTTAGTACTTCTTACATTCTTCCAGTCAGCTGTAGGTTAATGTTTGAGCAGAGGAAATCACCTGTTAATATTTTGTCCTTAATTTAAAGACTAATAGAGCTGACCTGCAATTAGTCCTCTCTAGGCTATATCTATTTTGAGCCTGACATAAACAATTTTTGTGGATGACTTAGCGAGGATAGTAAACGTATGCAGATGAACGGTAATGCTTTATTTAAACCTCTTTCTCCAAAATGAATGCTGACTTGAAACAAGAGACAGAATACATCAGATACGGATACGGGTTACTATGACACTTAACAACACATGGGATGCAGGAGGTGAACGTCTGTCTCTGGTGTCAAAGATCTGTGCTTTGTACGCCCCACCACCATAACCACCAAACCACTCCAACCTCCTCCCTGTGACTTTTCTGCAGCATAAGGATATCATATTTCCTACCATGAATAAGTGGGAGTTTCAGAAGCTCTTTGACAATCTGACAAGCGCTTCATGTGAAGCATCCTGAAGGTGGTGGAAGAAGTACTCTGATGCAAGTAAAAGTAGAAATTTCAAAGTCTAAAAATATTCCATTACAAGTAAAAGTCCTGAATTTAAAATAATAAGTAAAAGTACAGAAGTGGTATAAGCAAAACACACTTTAAATTCCAATGTTAAAGTAGCTCATTATCAGTGGTGAAAGAAGTATGTTAATCCCTTTTTTAAGTAAAAGTATTAACCCCACACTGTGAAATTACTCCACTACAAGTAAAAGTCCTGCATTCAATACTCACTTAAGTAAAAGTACAAAAGTATCAGCATCAAATAGTACTTAAAGTATCAAAAGTAAAAGTACTCATTGTGCAGAATGCACCCGCTCAGATTGTTTCATATGTTCAAAATGTATTATTGTATTGTTATTTTTGATGCATTTATCTTAGCAGTGTTTTACTCTTGTCCAGGAAGGGTTCATTTAGATTATTAATAGACTGTTATGTGGTTTAATTTAAAAACATGCATAATTATTTTAAATTTATCAAGTTTTTATGTTAAATCTTGACCTTAAAAAACCCCAAAGCTAAATGTAGTGGAGTTAAAATTACAATATTTGCCTCTAAAATGTAGCGGAGTAGATGTATAAGGTTACATAAAATGGAAATACTCAATTAAAGTAGAAGTACCTCAAAATTGTACTTTTAGTAAGTACAGTTCTTGAGTAAATGTACTTAGTTACATTCCACCACGGCTCATAATGCAAAAAAAGCTAATTTAGTAGTAATTTTCCTGAGCATTTTAATGTCATGAGATGCCAATTTTAGACACTATAATCCAGAGTAGTTTAGCATTCGTAGTTATACATCATATCACATATTGTTTTTTTATATGAAACTAACTATACTTAACAGTGGTAGAGCTCCCTCTGAAATATAGTAGATTAAAAGGTGACACTTTTAATCCAAGAGGAAATTATGTTGCCTGCAAAACACAACCAAAGCAGATTAGTTAGTAGTATAAAAATTTATTTTGGAGGGAGACAGGGTTGTTTATTAAAATATAAAGTCTAATATTTATTCATTTTCTTTCAGGCCGGAATATGAAATGAGCCACACTAATAGAAAAGTGTCTTACAGGAGTCACAGCACTAGCAGCTGAGGGTGGATCAGTATGCAGGTGAGATAAAAACGTCTGTCTGTTTTGCCTGCGTTCGTGTTGCCACAGCTCACTCTCTGTCTCCATGGATCCTGAGGATTAATGAAACCAGCTTCTCTTCTCTGCACCAAAGAAAACAGGAGTGCACTTCTCTCGCTCCTCAAACAGCGTCTCCCTCCCCCTCCTCCCCCCTCTCCCCTTGCAGGTGGCCCCGTTCGCTACTTTGAGCGAGGCTGCAGGGCTACGGGAGGAATTCACATGTAAATAGGCCACTCGCTCTCAATAGACTGGGGGGAAGAAAAATGAATCCCGTCATGATAACCTTGCATAATAAGCAGGCTAGGAGGAGTATGCATATATTGCTATGTCCCCCTTTTTAAGTACACAATGGGATAAATCTCCAAACTCAGCAGAATAACAACCCTGGGGGAGGATTTATGGGAAAGTGAAGTTGTGCAGTTTGATTTAAACATTACGGTGTCATGGCCATGTAGAAAAATAGCTTCATGGTATGCATTTCTATAATTGATCTACTTTTTTTCCAACAGTATTACACAAAACATGCCTATAGGTTATGTACTTGTTTTCACATGCAAATGATACGTCAGATTTCAAGGAATTGTCTGTTTGTGTCTGAGCACACATGTGCAGGGTTCAAGGACAAAAAAGGTTTCTTCTATTTTAATAAATTTGCAATAATTTCTACATTTCTGTTTTTTCTGTCAAGATGGGGAGCTGAGTATACATTAATGAGATTGATGAGATTAATGAACTTAAATGATTTTAGCAAATGGTTGCAATGAAACGAAGAGTGAAAAATTTAAAGAGGTCTGAATACTTTCTGTACCCACTGTATATGTGCACTGCAAAAAAGGTGTGTCTAAAAACAAGATAAAAACACTAAATCTGAGGGAAATTATCTTGCTGCATGGACAGATTTAACTTGACAAGATTTATTGAATTAAGATTATTACATCTAATAAGCATGTTGAACACTTAAAATAAGAAATTAACTCTTAAAACAAGATAAATTATCTAACACTTCTAAATCTAAAGGGTTTTTTATCTTGAAGAAACAAATAATTTGCAGTGCACTCTGCTCAGGCCAGTTCATCACTCTAATTGATCTTGTTTTAAGAGTTAGTTTCTTATTTTAAGCGTTCAACTTGCTTATTTCTAGATTTAACAATCTTAATTCAATAAATCTTGTCAAGTTAAATTATCTGTCCATGCAGCAAGATAATCTAAGTCTTCCCTTTTATATTCATATGTATTTTAAACTTAACCCCAGCAAAAATGATGTAAATGTCACTTTAATGCATCAGATAGAGAGACACCATTTCTCCAAGATTAGCTTCTTGCTCTAAATGCTCGATTTTGTTTTTCATTGTGACCTTTTCTTAAAAGAAAAACATTTTTTTATGAACAACTCCTAGCTTTGACAAATTTGCAGCTAGGACTCATGGGATATGTTGTTGATTTGTTAAATTAATATCTATTGAGCTACTGTCCCTACAGACGAACACTAAACACCCAGAGCTTTAGAAAAAAACACCTTTTTATCTTTAAAGGAGAGCTAATTTGACCTATTAGCATACCTTATATACATGGTGACATTTCAACTGAAAAAAGTGTATGTGCATATATTGAAAACTTTTAGTCTTAGAGTAGTGAAGCACCTGTAGTTTACTTGGGTATCCAGGGTTCACAAAGTCAAATTCACATTAGTTTTTTCTTCATAGACATTATTATGTAATCGGCAGTTGGAGCACTTCAGAGGCTTGTATCAACATGAAACTCTCCTGCTTGAGTCACCAAAACATGTCAGAGAAATATGTGTCTTCTTTCATTAAACGTCAAAGGTACTGTTTAAGGTCTTGCCCTTAAAAACAACAACAGGACAGAAGTCAACTAAGGCTCCCAATAGACAGACAGAAACATCTCATCGAACTTAAAGTTCTCTGGCTGGCATTGTTATCTACATGTGGAAACTGAAGCTTACAGATTCAGGCCCAATATTAGTTGAGTTCTGTGACTGTAGAATCTAACTTTCAGGTAGAAAGGTCCTGCATCACCCAATTTAACAGCACTGAGCAAATGGCTATAGGAAAGTATGTAAGTAAGTAAAGTGTGGACATCTCAGTCATCGAAAATACGTTTGATTCTTTGACATTTCTGGCAAGTTTTGGTGACTCAAGCACAGGAATTTCATGTTGATACAAGCCTCCAACTGCCAATTACACAATACTGTCAATGCAAAAACAATTAATGGGACTTTGTGAACCATGCTTCGCCATTCTATAGACTTTTTAAATACATGCACATACACATTTTTTTCAGCCAAAATGACAGCATGTAGTATAAAGTATGTAAATAGCTCTCATTTAAAGGCAAAAACTAATACAAATTTAACAATACAACAACATATCCCATGAGCCCTTGCTACAACTGTGTGAAAGCTTGAGCTGCAGTTGTTGCTAAAAATGTCTTTTCATTAGTTTTCTTTAAGGAAAGGGTCATAATTAGAAATTATATTCAGCAATGAAAGCTAGAAGCTAATCTGGCAGAAATGGAGTATCTCTATAAAATGCATCCAAGCGACATTTATATAATCTTTGCTGGGATTAAAATACATGAGATGAAAGGGAATACTGAACATGAGTGCTCAAATGTGTGAGATGATGTGTAAATACTTTGTTTTGACCCTGGACCCTTGGTCCTAGCTACAAATAAAGACTTTAGAAAAGCTTGAGTTTTCCCCAAAAAAGTGGTGAGATGTTGCTGTTGGGTAGATTTGGTTTATCAAAGCAAAGCAGCACCGTACATAAAACAGCAGAAACATCAGATACTGCACCACCGTGTTTAACTATATAGGTCTAAATGTTACAGTTACAGCAGCAGAAACAAACTAGTCTGCTTATTTCACATATCGCTGTAATTCAAGTCAACCACCACACTGCAAAAAAGGTGTGTCTTAAAACAAGATAAAAACACTAAATCTGAGGGAAATGATCTTGCTGCATGGACAGATAATTTCACCTGACAAGATTTGTGAAATTAAGATTGTTAAATCTAGAAATAAACATGTTGAACACTTAAAATAAGAAATAAAGACCTCTGTAAAATAAATAAAGATAAATTAAAGCTGCAAGCAGCGATGAACTGGCCCGAGCAGAATGCATTGACAATTATTTGTTTCTTACCAAGACTAAAAAAACTTTAGATTTAGAAGTGTTAGATAACTTATCTTGTTTTAAGAGTTAATTTCTTATTTTAAAGGAACACTCCACCGTTTTTTCATATTAAAACATGTTATTCGGTCAAGTAAGACGAGTTGATACAAACCTCTTGCGTCTCAATGCGTGCACTCAATCGCCCTGGCGTGCGGCGTCACTTGGCTAGCACTTAGCTTAGCCCAGTTCATTCATTAGGATCCAAACAGATGGACAGTTAGAAGCGACCAAACTCCTCCACGTTTTCCCTATTTAAATACAGCTACACGAGTAGTTAAACGACCAAGTATGGCGACACAAAATAAAACGTGGCGCTTTTCTAAGCGGATAAAAAGGATAACTATAATGTATGGCGGAATAGCACTTGGGAGCACTTCGACTCGGCGCAGTAATATCATCACTCCTGAGGGGAGAAGATTTTTCAGGAGTGATAATATTACTGCGCCGAGTCGAGGTGCTCCCAACGTGGAGTTTGGTCGCTTCTAACTGTCCATCTGTTTGGATCCTAATGAATGAACGGGGCTAAGCTAAGTGCTAGCCAAGTGGCGCCGCACGCCAGGGCGATTGAGTGCACGCATTGAGACGCAAGAGGTCTGTATCAACTCGTCTCGACCGAATAACATGTTTTAATATGAAAAAACGGTGGAGTGCTCCTTTAAGCATTCAACATGCTTATTTCTAGATTTAACAATCTTAATTTAAGAAATGTTGTCAAGTTAAATTATCTGTCCATGCAGCAAGATCATTTCCCTCAGATTTAGTGTTTTTATCTTGTTTTTAGACACACCTTTTTTGCAGTGCAGTTATGTACGCGGAAGTGAATGTTGTTGTTGGCGCTAAGTGGCTGTGATTCGCTCATTTGTGTGTTGTTTTAAAACATTCAGAATTTTCTACAGATTTTAAACTGGCTTCCATGACACCAGAGGCTGAGGCTCATGGGTATTGTAGTATTTACAGCCATTTACAACATACTCAAACTGTCTGCCCAGGCCATGCCTTGTCTCACAATGTCAGAAACAAAAGTGAAAAATTATTACTGTATCTTCTTCTTAATTTGGGTTGCTCCAAGATTTCATGGGTTTTTCCTTGATCCATGCTCCACCCTTTCATGTTTCGCTTAAAAACAGGCCAGTATTTCTCTGTAATTCTGCTGAGAAACAGACAAACACAACAGAAAACATATAACTTCCTTGTTGGAGATAATTATCCCTGAGGCTCCTTCATAGCTTGTTTCTATACTGAGTGTTTAAAGGGTGTGTCTATGTCGAACTCTGAGGATATAATTAAAAAGAAAACTTTAACATGCAAATTTACAGTGCGGAGAGAATCCTTGTGGAGCCAGCAGCTCCTCCCAGCTCTATCATATGTTGTGGAAGTCATTGCTTCACGTGTTTTTATCAAACACGCTGTAGAACATTTTGTTCAGCATTCAGCTGTGTGCCGCCCAACCTGGATAATAACTGCCAAACTTGATCTTGCCTTAGGCGTATCTCCGGTACAGTAATAAAGTAATAATGGGAGGGAATTACTGCGTGGATGAGCTGCTCCAAACAAGACATGCTCAAGAGGAGACTGCAGTCTGCTTTTACTTCATGTTGGTTAGAGCGTTTCCGTGCCAAGCACACCATGTGAGGTTAATGGGTTAATGCATGGCCCCTGGACAAGAGATTTATTCACTGTAATCCACCTTTCACTTTACATGAACAAGGATAAAGGGATGGGACAGAGGGAGCTCTTTCTACATGCAAGAACAGTGGCTACATGACCCAGGAAAGTGATTTTGGCTGTTTTACTCTCTCCATATGGTGTTAAACATATTAAAGTGAGTCAGCAGGAGACAGGTAATAAGCTTTTTTGGATTACAGAGCCAATAATCAACAGTAATCCCCCTGGTGAGTGCTTCACCACATCAGAAGAAATGGCCTAGTGTAAACACAAGGCAGAGCAGGGCAGGAGATGTTAATTGACGCACTGAAAGCTGACGTGGCTTTCCGAGGAAAAAAAAAGGAAGTAGAATCAGGAAAAGTGTGAATATGCCTTTTGCCCTTTGGGTTTCCTTCCTTGGCAAACAAGTTGGAAAGAGGCACCTGGGCTTCCCAACACAAAAACATGATTCATCAACTTTTGACAAAAACGGGGCATTCTGGGAATCAACAATCTGGGTTCAATCCCAGCCAGAACCCTTGTGTCATTCCTCCTTTACTCCCTAGCCAAATTCATCATCCCCTCTGCTTTTAACTCTCTGATTTAGTCATAAAAGCCACAAAAACAGATTAAAACCCATTAGACAGTATTCCATTGGTTTCAGTTACATTCTGTTGTAGCTCTAAAGTCACGCAAATGTGTGAAAATGAGTGCTTAAGACATGTATTTTCTATTATTAAATCCAATAGACCTCCTGAGATACAGCACTGAAACCCCACATCAAGGTCACAATTATCACATTTAACTGGAACAGATATTTATATGGTGGGAGCGTTTGGCGATTCAGCCTGCGAGCTGTGCAAATCTACATCACAGAGTTATTTTAGAAAAGCCAGCTGCTGCACTGGCCTGTCAGGGTTTACAGTCATTAATTGTTTCAGAGGAATGAGGGAGCAAATGGCGTTAATGCACTGGGCTTCATATCCGCCCCGCTCGGTCCAAAAATACTCGGTAATGCCCCTGGCTTCAGCCTCCTGCCCCAGCCTGTTGTACTGGGTACGGCCTCCAGACTGCCCCGACAACATTTTCGAGTCCTGATGACGGCCTGTCAGTGCTGCATCAGTGAACATCTCAACCCTTTACACTGCAGCAGCCGATGGTGGGAAAGATTTTTAAGCTTTTTATTTACTGCTGAGGGCTTTGGATTGTTTTTTTTTCTTCTGGATAATATTAATATTAGGCTTCCCTGATGGGCACCAGCTTTGCCTTTCATGTGATACTGCACCAACAGATTGACTGTGTTTGTATGTCGTTAGCTCATTATGACATGCAAATACTGCAACTAAGTTAATGAGAAATGAAAGATATGATATAAGGCATGTCAGAGTTTACAGCAGTCCACGCCTGCACACAATCATTAAAATGGAACGTCAGGTTTTGGGTGTGTTCCTGTGTCAACACAATCATTACACAAGTTAAAATTAGATAAAACCGAGTACTTTTTCAAAGTGATAATTAGATTAGATAATTGAGTATGTTTTTTGTTTTTTTTCTAGAAACACTGTGCATCATTTCCACAAGTGACAGAACAACAAGCTCTCTACTGTCGGCTATACAGCAGCTCCACTGGAGGAACTGGTGCTTAAGAGTCTAGTTAAAAGGCACATTGACAGATGTTTTCACATATTGCTTGTTTTGTCCCTCTACAGACTCTGACAGGCTTCTCAAACCAGCTATCACCCAAAGGAATTGAAGGTTACAATCCTGAACATCTTTGAGTACCTGCTTTTTAAATACAAACCCTTAAATAACAAAGTGGACATAATAACACCCTCCATACTGCCGCCAACATTGCTCTAAATATGTTTTTATTAAGCAAAACATTATGCATAACCTGTCTAATGACAATGTGGCCAATGTGGACCAACTACAGTAGCATCTGTTGTATTTTGCCCAAACTTTCTGTAAAATCCAACACAATATGCTCTATTTAAAAAACTGTAAACTTCATATGAAGTAATACTCTAAAGTGCTTTAAAAAAAAGAAAATATATAAGACAGCAAGCAAATCGATAATAATGCAATAATGCATGATAATACTTTTCTTTCACATTGAAAGTCCAGTGTAAAAAAAAGAACAAGTTATATAAACATAAAACAGTAAAATAAAACTGATGTATATTTCATTGCCCCTCTGGTGTAACAATGTTCAATCATTTACCAAATAACCCTTCAACAAGTCAAAGCCTTTTCTTAAATTATTTTTGGTAAAATTGTTTGGAACAGCCATTCATGAAACATACAGCATCCTTAACTTCTAATCACCCTTCCAGACCCCAAACCCTCAGTGCTTTTTAATCCATATATACTTCTTATAACATATCCACACATGTCTGAAACTTTCTCATCTTCATACTGTATTCCTTTGAGTGTCACTTCCTCATCAACAGCATCATCACAAGACCAAGACGGGGACTCCTTAGTCTCAATTTTGGACTGATAAAACTCAGCATTTTGAATCTGGACCTGCAGTGGATGCCTGTGTCCACCCAGGACACGATCATTTGTTTCCTTCATATAACAGCAGGCAAGTCTCATTAAGAGTTTATCTCTTTTTCCTCTGCTGCCGCAAGACCTTTCTCCTTTTAAGGATCATGTCATGGAGTCTCTCCAGGCCCTCCCTGAGTCCATCGCCAATGATGGCGCAGGTTGGCTGCAGGTGCCAGGGAGTTGCAGGGCCCAGTTCTTTCAGTGCCAGCAACTTCTCAATCTCAGCAAGTCCCAAAGAGTGCCTCAAGTCCTGTTTGTTGGCTACCACCAGCAGGGGCACCCCCTGGTTCTCAGAGGTCTTGGCGATTTTATGGAGCTCCGTTTTGGCCTCCTCCATGCGCTCCGCATCCACAGAGTCCACCACGAATATGATGCCGTCCGTGCATCGTGTATACGACTTCCACAGGGGGCGTAGCTTCTCCTGGCCACCAACATCCCAGAAGTGGAACGTCACAGTCCTGTGGCCGCCAAGAGACACTTTCACCTTCTCAGCATTGAAACCTTTGGTGGGAACAGTGTTCACAAACTCATTGAACTGCAGTCTGTAGAGAACGGTGGTCTTCCCAGCGGAGTCAAGCCCAAGGATGGCGATGTGAAACGACTGGAAAAACGGCACATTTGAGAGGAAGCTAGGTTGTTCTGATAATCCATTCCCCATCTTTCCTCATGAGGAAGGATTGGTGATTTGGGAGATTTTATCCAGTTGTCCTGTAATAATCCTCAGAACTGGTGATATTCCAAAAAACACTGCAGCAGTTACCTGAAAACATACCGCAAATGTTAATGTGGGTGCAACACAGGCTTACAGAAGCAGAAGCACTTATTAAAACTAGACTATGTGACTTTGAATGAAGAGCCACAAGTGGCAATTACAGGATAATGCTACATTAAATTTCCCGTCATGCTCTTGAGTCTGTTGCTTTACAGACATTGTATGATTTGCGTGAGCAGAAACACAAGTAGAAAAGAGTCATAAACTCAACAAACTGTATTATGTAAGTTACATAACAACATCCATAGAAACTTTGCTAAGATAAGCCACCATAAGCTTCTGGATATACCAGACCAGTAAGTAAGGCTGAGGCTGCAAAAGTCTATTGTATTAAGCAAGGATGCATTGTTTTGCATCCAAATTATTATTTGTAAGAAGAAGATGTTATTATGTTATTCTTTAAAGGGTCCATAGTGTCTCTTCAAAGTGCCAATTGGCATTATTTCTTATAATTATAATGAATCAAGTCACTATGTGTAATTTGATAAGTCTATCACATGATCTGCAATGCCAAGTGAGATTACATCAGCATGCAAAAAAATAAATGTCATACTATTTTTGAATAAATATGCTGAAATAGAAAATTGTGGCATCTTTTACGACTGTTTTCTGCTATCAGAGGATTTTCACATGCAACAGTTATTGATGTGGATTATGACCAAAACACATGGGTGTATTCATTTTCTTATCACTCAGTCAAAGTCCACAGTAGTGCGTCACTTACTATAAAACATCCTTTATGACCAGGAAAAGACTTTTGAGCAATAAACGACATCTAGTCTGATATCTCAATGTCATTATTGACACATTCCCCAGCTGTAACTGAACAAAAGCATTATACAATGCAACATGATTTATCAGAACACATACAATGAGGAGCTTACAGCCACCTTAAGTCTAAAAATAATGTCTTTATAGCATCCACATTGTTAATGAATTAATTCCATACACTATGGTTTCACTGTAACATTCATACAAGGGCCTGTTTGCTAGTTTTGCTATGTTGTACTGTCAATTTAGTGTTAAATTACAGTTATCAAAAATAGAGTTTTGTTTCAAATTGCTCTTTGCATTATCTAGATACGAGACTGTAGTAAATTTACAGAGGACTGCCAAGTATTTACACGGCAGGTGAGCATATGCATTTTTATGTCTAGTCCAAAATTGGCTACCTACCAGTCTGAGCCATCTGTAGGGAAAACCTTAAACATATTCCTGTCTGAAGAGAAACGCGGTCCTCTCCAGCGTCTAAACAGCCTGAAATTTAACTCACGGTATATTTTGAGCTGGTATGCCGGCAACGACGACCGAAAAAATGCTCCCTCAGAAACGGAG
This sequence comes from Centropristis striata, assembly GCF_030273125.1. Lineage (NCBI taxonomy): Eukaryota > Metazoa > Chordata > Actinopteri > Perciformes > Serranidae > Centropristis > Centropristis striata. The sequence continues at coordinate 20,585,079 of NC_081524.1, read as the reverse complement.
ACACCCTCCCTGTCTGTCCTCAGTGTCCCAGTGTGGAGCTACCGCTGATGACACTGCTGTCAGTCTGGATCAACGCCCACACCAACACAGCGGGTGCACCCGATTGGCGCATGGACTACGTTCTCTGTAAGATGATTGGCTAAGACTGCTGTCAATCACGCGTCTTGCCCGGGAACCAGGATCACCTGTTGCTCCGTGTGTCCGTCACACCATTTTTACTTTTGGCATAAATAACTCATCGTTATTGAGCCGCAAACAGGTTTCAGGTCAGCCGATATGTTTGAAGTGAGTTTTCTTTATAAAAACCACCGGAGAGGCACCATAGTTACATTTAATTTAAAAGTTGTGCATGTGTGCTTTAAATGGCCAGAAAATGCACCCTTTACGTTTTGTTGATTCTGATTAGACGTTGAAGTTGTTCTACGATATTATAGTTACCGTAGTTTTGACAGAAATTGTGACCCAAGAGCCCAAAATGCACTTCTCAATGCAAGCTAATCTACAAGCTGGGCTCCATTATCATTCACGGTATGTTATAGCTCGTATTAAACCATAAAAAGACATTTTGATAGCGTAAAACACCGCAGAATGCTAGTGGCTAAGCTAGTGTAGCAGCCACACCAAAATATGAACGTTAGTAGCCGTTAAAGGTGAAATTTGAACGTACCGTTGGTGCAGCTCGATAGTCGGTGTGTTTTCCCTTTTCTGCCCGTGTGTGTGTGTGTGTGTGTGGCATGGTGTAGAGAGAGAGAAAGGGTGTGTGTGTCTGCAGAAACAGCGCCGCCCCATTCATCCGAGTGTTTTTGTTTAAAATGATTGGTCAGAGAGGCAGGAAAAGACCACGCTCACTGCAGCCCATCACACGGAGGACAACAAACACTAACTGGCCCCCTAGCCAGTGGCTTACATGGGTCACTATGCTGCCCTACAAAGCCTCACTGCAGTAACTACATTTTTGGTTATAACTAAAAATGAACTCCTTGATGTCTGTTTTATTTCGTGACAAAGTTTAAGATTTCAATTTTGCTTTATTTCAGATTAATAATTATATAAAAACCACAAAACCCAACTCAAAACCAAGCAGTAATTGCACTTACCACAGTCTACTTAGGGTATATAGTAATTTAAACATAAAAATAATAGAAACTACAAGTTTATTTGAAAAGGAAAGTATTATCTACATAGTGATTAAGTGGGAAAAAGTGACATAAAATAATATTAAGACTAAAATATAACATTTCTTCATAATATTAAGTCTCAAATACGCACATCTTTGATTAGAGTTGTTAAACACTTTTAAATACATTTATAAAATCAAATTGAAAATGTTTATTCACTGAAAACAAAATATAAAAGCTGAAAGAAGACAATAACATTGTAGTAACTGCACTCTGTTTATGCATTACTATTAGAACCTTCTACAGCAAAACCAGAGTGCAGTAACTACATTTTTGGGTCAAAGGTCAAATAATTGTCATGTTTTTTTAGCATAAAAATGACATCAATACATGTAGAAATAAGTGTCATATCACTTACCTACCTATAACCCATTTGGCTGGCCGGTTAAAACACATTCAAAAACTTTAAAGCAGTTTTTCCCAGTTTCGTAGCGTAGTTCCTGCAGTTAGGCTTTGTAGGGCAGAATAGTTTATTTGATTGTGTTTATTTTCACATAGAGGCAGGGAATAGAACAAAAAAAAAAAAAACACAAGTCAGTGGTAGAAGAGGTACTCAATTCCTTTACTTAAGTAATAGCAGTAATTCCATAGAAATACTGTGTTAAAATTAAATATATTTATTCAAAATCTGACTTAAAAGTACAAAAGTATAAGGATCAAACTCATATTTAAAGTACAAAATGCTGAATGGCCCCAGAATAATGTATATTCTGATGTATAATCTCATCTTTATCCATAATAATACTTTTAATAATAATCATTTCTTTGTTGATTAGATTTTGTACTGGTGTAAATCACAAGTTTCATCATAATATAGGCTATATGAGATGATATCATATGTCCATTTAACACAGTTACATTTATATCAACTCACAAAAAGCAACTAAAGTATAATTTGACAATGTATTACTAGACAATTAAATAAAGATAATTCATTTTTAATTAAACAATAAATATAAAGTTGTGATTTACAAATGAGAAGGTGTATCTTAAAGGTAGTAGCAACAACGGTACTATCACTTTGTTTTTATGATACTGGACCTTTGATCATTGAATTGATCCATCAAACCAGATCAATCGAAGAGCATGTTTGATTTGTGTTTAAGTTGTTTTTCATAATTGGTCTTTTGACTTGTGTTTTCTCCTTTAGGCTTTCCCAACTGCCATCTAACTTTTGCAAAGTCCTGTGAATAACAACAAAACCAGTAAGTGTATCTTTAAGAGCCAGTGTGAGACAGACGAGGTTCAGTATTGCAAAAAATACCAGGGGATTAGAATTAGAAAAACATGTGGCAGTCAGAGGGTCATGTGGTTTAATGCAGTGACTGATATTCTTTTCACTTTAAATTTAGTCTGCAAGTTATGCACAGAGTCACAGATGACTCGTTGAACGCATATGTGCAGCTATTTCAGATATGCTTCCAACATGTGCATGCTCCGCGTGTCTATAATTTTTGGGGTATTAAATGAGCAGCTGTTAGTGGACCAGTGGGCTTCATAATGTGGCGTGATGACCTTCATGACACCACAGTAACTGCATGCCTTCTGCCATAGGCTTAAAGCTACAAGAATCTCTGAATGTGACAGTGCTATTCAGTCCTTTTTAGATTCACTTTTCTGCTCTTATCTTTGTTACAACTCAACATTAACAGTGGTGAAGATGTTCATATGTGTTGCATTTAAACCTATTTAAACCTTGTAGCCACCTGAAAATGGAAAAAAAAAACATAAATAAACTGTGACTTTTAATATTACATACATCCCAATTGTAGTAAATGGACTAAAAGATGCATTATTTCTGACATGAGTGCTTATAAAAGTCTTATAATCTATAATAAGTATCAAAACGAATCAAGTTTATTTTGCTTTACATCCCATTGTGTATAAGTATACTCCGTTCTTTCAAATTCTATGCTTTTGCACTAATAATAGAAAGTCAATTATGCATGTGTAAAAATGTATATACCAGTCATTATTATGTATTTTCCCATGATCTTGAGAGTTTTTCCTCCACACGATCCAAGAATGCACTGTAAGCTCCTCTTCTTCGTCGGTGTCTCTGTGAAAAATTAAGTGTCAGTATCAAAACAGGTGAAACTCCCAACTGTCTAAACTGTTGTAAATTATAAGTAAGTAATACATAATGTAAAATACAACAGGTAGCTTCAGTCTAGTACCTCTAAATTGTACTGAATTACACTCCTAGTGTAAATGTGAAAATACAGCACTGGATCTGCATGATTATAATTACATGATTTCAGTTATGAGTTTGGGCCCTGTAATGGGCTCGACATCATTTAACATGGAAGTGGTTATTTTTGGAACTATGATACCAAAACCCCACTGACAGTATAAGAAGCAGATTTTGGTGGCCAGGGCAGCTGAGGGAGTATGAGCTTCGCATCCCATCTGGGCTCTGCAGGTTTATACGTGTCCATTCTTTTCCTGGTCTCCCTTGAGCTAAAGTTGGACTCGGATCCAGTGGTTTGAACTGAAAAAAAAATAAAATAAAAATAAATATATATATATATATATATATATTTGTTTATTTGTTTATATTTGTTTATTTATTTAGTAATCTGTGCCTACTTGCACAGTGAGATTATTTTAAATATAAAAGATATTTGACTAAAAAAAAAATGTTCCACTCTAATACAAAACGCTTTTGCTATGTAGGGGAGCAAATACAAATCAAATTCTATGACAGTTTAAACCAAAATGAACTCAGAAAATGAACAAAAGACAAAGTTAATCCACTTACCAATGTCCAAGTTCTTTAATTTTAAATTCAGGTTACCAGGATCTCTGTCATATGTAGTAACTATGTCTGGAAGGTCCTCATTGAGCTGAAATCAGTGAGAAAATGCAAGAAATTAAACATTATTATTTTTGAATGTAATTTGTTTTGTATCGCCATCTGGTGGTAAAATCAAGCACTACAAACTACTGAGAAGTAGTTGTCCACCAACATTTATTAAGTATGGTCAGGCTTGCCTCTCTAACACACAACACACAAATGTATAGAATGAGGCTTAAAGTATATTTTATGTTTGTGGACACTTACCGGTCTGAAGTTATGTGATTTGGGGTTCTTGTACGGCCCAGAAAGGTACTTCCCAGTCTTGACAAACATCAGCTCGGATTCCAGAGCATCAGGAGGCTTGTACGATGTGATAAACTTTGGAGTGTCTTTCCTCTGGTACCTCTCTTGTAAAACATTTGGTAGAAATATTCCAACCCTCTTTGTTTCACTAAGCTGAGGTTCAGGTGGATTTGAATGTGTCTTTCTGTCTTTTTTCTGTGGCTCTGACAGAGATCTGTACAGTTTCAGAGAGAAATCTGGTGGCTTGATGCTCCACAAGTCGCTGTGGCTCTCCGGCTCCGGGAGTGTCAACCATTTGCTTCTTGCAAAAGAGAGATTCTGACTTGCAGAGAACTTAATTTTTTCTTCAAAGCAGACTGAGGACAGTGGATGCAACAAACTGTATGGAGCCATTTCGATTTGTTGAATTAGTTGTCTGCTTACCTTGAATGCCCTGGAGATATTTCCTGATCTGTGTAAGTTTAAATCCACGTAGTTTTAGGTTGTTGTACTGTTTGTTCGTATGTCAGAAACACAGTGTAGCCGCTGGAGAAAGTAGAGGTTGTTTACAGACATGACACATAAAGAGTGCTGCTTGGTAACAAGAGCCTTTAGTCTTCTGAACAATAAGAATTAAGTTAAGTGGGCTGAGCTCAGTAGGACATTTAACAAAATCAGGAACTTAGCAACAGTACAAACAAAGTGCCCTCTGACTAGAAGAAATGTTGGCATCTTAGCCACAGTAGAGGAGAGTCATCTTCAATTTTGGTATACCACCTTTCAACAAGGCAATTCATAGTGCTGTAGTCCTGGAACAATTATTAGACCACTGTTTTCTTCTATGTCTTGTTCATTTTAATGCCTGGTACAACTAAAGTTACATTTGTTTGGACAAATATAATGGTAACAACAAAAGAGTTTAATTTAAGAGCTGATATCTAGCCATTGTCCATGGTTTTCTTGATAATAACCAAAATCATTATCAAGAAAACCATAGAAAATGGCTAGATATCAGCTCTTAAATTAAACTCTTTAAAGTTAAGCTATTTTTGTTGTTATCATTATATTTGTCCAAATGTACCTTTAGTTGTACCAGGCATTAAAATGAGAGAAAACAAGGTTGGTCTAATATTTTTTCCATTACTGTACATAAACCATACAAGGCACAAAGAAAATATCTGAAAGAAGCATAGAACAATATAGAAACACACGTAAATGGGTTTTCAAAAGATTATAATTGAATAGGAGATCAAAAAACAAGAAAAGAAGCACATGTGCTGTATCAATGCATTGTGTTTTATTGTGCCATTATGCCAAAATTAAATCAGAGTAACTAATAACTTAACTCTCAAATGTACGTCTCTTTGGATAAAAGCATCTGCTAAATGACATTGTAAAATTGTAGAACTAATAACTATTGCTGAATAATTGCTATGAAGTATAAAGTACAATATAATATATAATATATAGTATAACGTAGCATAAAACGGACATGCTTAAGTACAGTACAAGTGCCTTAAAATTGTACTCAAAAAGTACAGTACTTGAATATATTTGGGTAGTTATTTTCCACCCCTCTGTAACAGAAACAACTATGTATATAATTTGTAATGTCAGGATAATTCCACAAGATGGCAGCACATCATTCTTAGCAGTCAGGAGAAAAGCTCATTCATTGATGATATAAAGTTCTACTTTATATTTCTAACAGAAGCAGGCTATTCAGTTGATGGTGAGAGCAGCCTGTCATGACTTTAAATTCATTTTAAAGAAATGTCTCAGATAAACTGTCCCTTACTCGTTGTACTGTAGTCTCTACTTGAGTCTCCAGCAGCACGCCAGGACTTGGCACGCAGAGATGATGCTTCTTCCAGATTCATAGAACAGAACGCTGTTTAATGTCTTTAATCGCTACATGTTGTAAGAAAGTTTTACTGACTAAACCTCCAAGAAAAGACAGTGAAACAGTCTGGAAAGCACATACATACATTACCATAACCTCCTCCAAATCCAAAAGACATATTTTTTTTCTCTTAACTGCAGTGCTATTTATCAGTCTAGATCTTTTTGGTGTGAGTCTGCCTTCTCTCGAATATATTGGATATAGGGTTGTCACGATACTAAGATTTTCAACTTGATACCGATACTCAGGAAAATATTCGATACTCGATACCATTTTCGATATCACAAGGATAAAAACAAAGACCCCAAAATTTAACAGAAACATTTTTATTAACAAGAAAAATGCAACATGTAAAAATTAACAGAACCACAGGTTAAATATTTATAATAAAAAACAGTTCTGCAAAAAGAAACTGCAACTATTATAACAAGCTTCAGGTCTGAGGTAGTGCAAAAAATAAATAAATAAAATAAACAATAACAATTAGAACAATATTTTTAGGTTGTATGCACAATATTAGGCAAGCTTGATAAAATTTTTTTAAATAACTTAACTTAAGTGTTCCTTCATTGGCTATGCTTTACACACAACAATAAACTATCGATACTTTTGAATATAAATATTGTATCCAGATACAACGTTTTAGTATCGATACTTTTTTGAGTATCAATACTTTTGACAACCCTAATTGGATATATATGACATTTTGTTTGTGGAGCTCAGAAAAACATTTGAAAATGCAACAGCAACGTCTCTCTTAGAAACATGAGCCGATTACTCATGATAATCAATAAATCTTGTTGTGAGCAGTTTAATGTAAGAACTAGCCTATAACCTACTAGAAAGATTTTTTGTTTTGGGGCTGAACTGTCCATACGAGAAATGACTGTAAAATTTCTCTGAGTTACTGTGTTCTGAGAGGTCAATATGTAGAAAAGCAGTTACATCATAGGTCATAGCTGTGATTTACAAGAGCCAGACAGTGAGCAGTGAGCTCCCCTTGTGTAAACACTGATCTGTAGGCAGCAGAGCTTTTCCAGACAGTTGTTGCAGCAGTCACTTTGTTTGTACCGACTCGGGCAGCTGACACAGGGGGCCAGAGGCAACAGGAAACCCGAGCTGAGACCAAACAGTGCCTGTGAAGGAGCTGACCTCGCCGCCCCTGTTAAACTAGGAGCTGCCGCCTTCAGAGGCTCCTCTCGACCTCTGGCCCCTCAGCTCTGTGTCTGAAACCACCTACTATTGTATCCAGTGACATTTACAGCCACTGTGCAGTCGGGCTCGGCTGAAACAATTACAAGAGGCTTTTGTCAGACGTGACAGTCCGAGATGCTGCTGTTGCCGCTGCCTTTCAGTAGCCTCAGAGACGTCTTTATGTCACTCTGACAACTTGATGGAGCCTAATTGCATTGTTGTTTGAACACTAAAAGAAAAAGTACCACAGATAAATCATGCTGTAACACACAGAGGGCTGTAAAAGTATGTCTGCGTAACTGCTGAAGGATATAGAAACAAGCTGAGGAAACTACACGTCTTCTTCCTTTGTCAGGACCTCCATCTGTTTTTACTGTTGATTGTCACTGATGCAAGAGCGGATCTTTGGTTCATGGCATTCCTGCCCGTCCCATCAGATCAAACGCTCTTCCTTCCCTTTTCTTCTTTGCTTCCATTCCGGCCCAGACAGAGCAGAAGGTACTGTAAATCAATGAAATGTGATAAATCATGAAACATCATAACTGTAGAACTGGTATATATCATCACTGTTTTACTTTCTGTGATGTTTAAGACTCAGATTAGATGGTAAATTCACCCATAACTTCCTTTATGACTGATAAAGTAAACAGTTGTGTTGATAGGGTTTGGGGATTTGGTTTGTTACTGGATCAAAGACTGTACAGACAGTGTCTGGGTGGGGTATGTGTTAGGAGGTTGGATGTCGGGGGTGATGCAGGAATAGCTCTGGTCACGACCCAGCTGCTCTGAGGTCACGTTTGTCCTCTACAGTAACAAAGCAGTTCCTTCTGCAGCATGGTGCAGTTACAAAGCAAACCCACACTCAGCAGTTGGAAAGGTACAATTACAACTGCAGGTGGAAAAGTACAATTAAGTACATTTATCAGTACAAACATGCTGCACAATTAGAGGTATTGTTGCTTTACTTTCATTTATCCATCACTAGATTGCAGAGCTGAGCAAGTAACTTTCTCTTATCCTTTCCATCGTTGCTTTATTTAATTTTCTATCCATTCTTTCCCTCTTTGCTTTGAGTCATTCTTCATTTTTTTCTTCTTCTCCTTCTTTTTTCTTCTTCTCCTTCTTTCAAAACATATTTCCTTGTATTTCCTCCATCAGCTGATCTGAAAGCTAAGATGTAAAATCAAGCCAAACTGGAGATTCAAGGTTTTACCCAAACAATAAAACATACTATATTCTTCTTCACAATGAGATGATTTACTTCTGATACTCAACTAAAAGTGGCAATTCCGCACCTAAGTCTGGGAGTTACATACTTATGTGGGAAAGTTGAACCCAAATCAGAGTGGTATTGGTTCAACTTTCTCCACATACCACCTGAATAATTTGCAGTAATCTTTACTGGCACTTCCAGCACCTTTTTCCACCACTGTTGGTGCCAAAATATTGTGCATGTGTTCGCCAAGACACAAGCTAAGGAATCATACAGGTTGTCGTCCAAATCCTCTCCACAGGGGCCCAACAAGGGCAGTAAGAAAGCCAATCACCCTAAAGAGCTTAGGACCTTAAAAACACTTTCCTCCTTTACTGAATAAACTCAGGTGCGCTGTAAATCATTCGGCTGATTTAGACTTGTGTGGAATAATTTATTTGAACTGATTTTTTTTTGTTTTTTTACATGCAGATGATGGAGCGAGGAACAACAGGGAGGAAAGCAGAAAGGTAAAACTGGGAAATAGTGTTCAACTTTTAGAACGTGGTTTTGGACCGGGGGTTTAGAGCTGATTTATCTGTGCTTGAATCATTTTCCTGTGCTTTTCTGCTCCTTATGTGCACTAAAAGTCTTTTAAGTTGTACAATCAGTTTTCCTGTCAGTGGTGGAGGTTAAAGTAATTATATACAGTTTGCATTTCCTACATCATTCAGCTGATATCACATTTCACAGGGGACACTGCAGTGCTGCCATTTCTCTCATGTCTGCATAACTGATTATAATGAAAGAAAATTGCACAAAATGAGCTCATGTGTGTAGATTAATGGATCAAACGAGGCAATTATCCTCATTTATTTACCACTTTTTATGGATTTAACTGGAAGGGAACAAACTCATGTACTGTTTATATGGTCACTTGACATAGTTGTTTTCCATCCGGGAGGCCGATTGAGATTTAATTAGAGGTTGTGTAAGAGGAGGCATGAGCAGACGGGAAGAAAGTGGGTTCGTACCTGATGGTTATTCCAGGCTCTGAGCAGGTTGATGGTCCAGGAGATTTATGAGGTAGGGGTTATATCCCTGCTCCGCCGTAGAGACCAACAGACGAGTGTCTCACCAAGACAGTCAGGCACCTCCATGTTGCACTGGGACAAGACAGTCTACGACCTGCACAGCTGTCAGCTTCCCATTGGTTCTCTGCAGACCTGCTGAAACAACTGTCCAAAGATTTTATCCCTCGTTAATCACAGAATATTGTCTTACTGACTTTATTGAAACTTTGCAGTTTACTTAAACAGTCCACTTTATTAAAAAAAAAAAAAACAGTCCTCCTGCTGATACTACTTCTAAAGTCTTCTGTCACCACAGCAGAGTCCATAATACAGTTAATTTCCCCATTCGAACAAGCAAATTCAGCTCAAACAGCTCTTAGATAGGACAGTTGTTGTAGAGCTGAAACAATAGTCAATCAAGAGAAAACTATTGTCAAGTATCTTAATACATTATTAATCATTTGAAGCAAATACCAAACATTTCCTTCTAAAATGTGAGTATTTCCTGCTTTTGTACACTGTATATATTGGGGTTTAGGACAAAAGTAGTTATTTGAAGACTTCATCTTGGGTTCTGGGTAACTTTAACAGCTATGTTTCATTATTTTCTTACACATGGACAAAAATTAATTCATGATTAAGAAAATATGCATTGCATTTTCTGCACCTGCAATCTGCTTTCTAATCAGCAGTAAGGTCATTTTAGGTGATAATTGCAAACCGTTTGAAATAAAATGTGGATTCCTGTTTAATAATTGACTGTATACTTAATTGACTGTATATTTGTAATAATTAGACTGCATGGAAGATGTGCGGCATCTTTTCTTGGTTTCTTAGTTTCTTATAACTGACCAAAGCAACACATTTTATTCCCTGCTGTTTCTACTCTTCATTTTACGTCCCTAAATGAACCAGCTGGTTCTGCAAAAAAAGAAAAGCTTTATGTCCACAATTTACATTCTTTTTAGCATAGAAATGAAGCCATCACTTCCTCCGTTTCTGATTTCTTCTCTAAAGAGATCAGTTTCAAGTCTCTGACAGAACAGTCAGCCTCAGCTCCTCAGCTCCTGCCAGTGAAACTCTATATCTGAGTAGCGCTGCTGCTGTTAAAGCGTGAGAATGGAAACGAGCAATTTGGAAAGGACCCGTCTGCGATATCTGGCTTATCCAAAATCCCACTCTTTGGCTGAGGCCATTTCCCTGAAAAATGTAGCATGTGGGCCATCTGTTTTAGTGGTTTGGAGTGTCGACTTATAAAATGTAAGTGGCTGGCCAGTAGTGAACTGCCTTGATTAGACCATTAGTCTGCTTTTTCCCCTTTAGAAATGGAGAAAACACTGTAACGACATGCAGATAGTTTTTACAGGCCTCAGTTAGTTCAGATAATTGATTTTTATGTGCAGGGAATATCAGAACTCACACAATTAATTCAGTTTTTTCATGAATTAAAAATTATGATGCATACTGAAGGGATAGGAGTTAATTAGTTACTTAGTTTGTTATACTGTAGATGTATTTTGACCTTTCACCTTTCCTATGATGATCCTCTTGATAGTCAAAATTGTTTAACTTAATCTGTCAAAATATGACCAGGACAGTTGGTATGCCAAAACAAGACATTTTAAATGCCTTTGGGAAAGTGAAATGGGTGTTTTTCACTAATTTTATAGACCATTTTATTAGTGTGTAAAGAATTGGCAGATTCATTAAAATCATCAGTTGTAGCCATGTTGTTTAAAGCAAAGTCTAATTACTGTTTGTTTTCCTATTACATAAACACATGTGAAAGCAATTAAATTCACTATTTTCCATTATATTCGTCTTGTCACTACATAGGTAGTTCACCAGAGGGATCAAATTAAGACTCAGTTGAAACAATTACTGTTACTTTGATAATCATTTATGTCCTTTTAATAGTCCATTTTATTATCCTAACCTGTAAAACCATTTGAATGTTATAATTATTCAACGTGATGGAAATTTTAAAATTTTGGGTAGATTAGTAGTAAAGTAGTGCATCATAGCAGCATAAAAAGGTATTAGTAATAAATAAGTGTACAAAATACCATATTTTCCTCAGAAATGTAATGGAGTCGAAAGTCGCATACCATAAAACTACTTAATTAAAGTACAAGTCTGTAGAAATTGAACTAACATTCCACCCTGTTCTGGTCAAATGGTTTGACCTTTAAGAATAAGCTGAATGAAGTGAATCTTCTGTGGTGCTGATCCTGGTGCAGCTCAGTGGCAGATGTGTGTGCAGGTTTTGGGTCATGGGAAGGTGTACCGCTGATGCCCCTCCTAACACACTGTGATGCTGCAGCCTGAAGCAGTCTATGGTCAGCCGCTGCAGTCCGGCGTCTCGGATCAGCCGACAGCCTCTCCACTCAGTCCGACCAGGAACGGCTCCAGCAGACCTCCTGAGGTCCTCCTGCTTCTCTTGTCTTGGGTCGGATAACGGAACCGACGGCTGCGCTGCTGTTGCTCCGAGCAGACGGAGAGGACTTTCGGTGAAAACGGAGCTAGTGCTCGCTGAGCCGCGCTGGACGCTGCAGGACAATGAGACTTGAAACAGTTTTTAAACTTCTCCCGTGCGTGGTGTTTTTACTTCCTAACGCAATGCACGCTCAAACAGGTAAGCCTGAGTTTGACTGTTTAAATGCGGTAAAGGAGTTGCGCACGCATTATTTAAAAAAACAAACAAACAAAAACAGCCAATGCTCAAACAAATTGTTAAGCTATCATCCTCCGAAAAATAACATTTTACAAACCAAAAATGTAAAATCAAATGTAACCGCTGTATATCAAAGAGCTCCAAGTCCTCAGATTCCTCTGGCAGTTTTTTGTCCTTCTGCCAAAAAGAAGCTGACACCTTCACATCCATCATGTAGCTGTCATCCAAGGCCACATATGTCCACGTCTCATGGTCACAGAGTAATGTATTGTGCTGTCATGATGGAAAACAGAGACGAAGCCGTCTTTTCACCCACATGGGTCGTTGGCTCTGACAGGCAGACAGGATGTAGACTCAAGAGTTCCTGTCCAGCTGATCAGGACTAAAGCCACCAGGTGCTGAGGATGAAGGATCTATTGGCAGCTTTGACAGCTCCTGTCGTCTCCTTCAGCGGCTCGTCTGCTGTCACCTTTGTGGCGGACTCAGTCAGCCTATCATCTTTCACTTGACCTCTCAGGTCAGGGGTTGAAAACTTCTCTCTCTCTTTCTCTCAACTTTTGTGGTCATATCCTTTATAGTCATGTTTTGGTTTCAGCTGTCACACACTATAAACCTTAAGCCTCTCTCTCGCCTTTGACCTCTACCTCTGTTCACTTCCTGATCTTGACTTTAAAATATCATCCTTGCCTAATTTGCCACCCCTTGTATCCATTAGCTGTGCCACGAGCATCATAGACTGAATTCTCTTTTCAAAGATCCAACGGGCTAGTGTGCTACTTTCTACAATTACCAACACTCAAAAAGCCTCTGTCTTTACTTCTTAAACCAGCAGATCAGACACAAATTGGCATTAAAGCACAATGTGTCAACTGTTAAAAGATGTGTGTTGAGAGGCTCAGTGATGCTGATGATGAGTCAAAGAGCCAATAAGAGTGCAAGACACCGTTTGAAAAGAAAACTTCAGACAAGGGTTTCCTGTAACAAGAGGAACTTTACTGAATGTGTTTGCAATAAAGACCAAATTGATTGTTGCACCTCGAGGGGACGGGCTAATTTGTGAATTTGTGCCAATGGCAACATCAACAAGCATAACTATGACACATTCTCTCGTCATTGTTTTATTGCTGGAGATCATAGGACAAGACTGATTCTTGTAGCTGCGTTTATTCTGCGTTTCACACGTGGAAAAGGCACATGTGGTCACAAGAAAACAGCACAGTGTCATGTTCAGAGGTTGCCTTGACATCTTCCTTGGCAGAAGTTTGGAAGAAGTTTTATTTTATTGGCTGCACTCAAACTGTGTGCTTAAGTCCTCCTTTAACCTTTAACCTGCTGACCTTTCCTTCCTCTGTGGCAGTTTTAGGACTTTCTTCCACTCCAGCAAAGTTTTAAAAACGATATCTTTCATTTAGATTCTTTTTTTGGGTGTAAATTACACTGAATTTTTCATTAAATTGATTCAAAGAATAGTTTATCATGCTTTAAAGACACATTCGATCTCAAACTGACAAATACATATTTTCTTAACATGCTTATCATAAGCAAAAGGAATGATGTTTCCAACAGTTCTTTACCACAAGCGGATGAATACCAAGTACTTCCTTTATGTTACAGCTCATGTGTAACCATATCTTAAACATCAGCAGTCACATCCTGCTGGGAAAACCCTTTAAAAGTAATGCTGTTAGTTTTGGCTGCAGCTCAGCTCAACTGCATTATTAGAGAGGTTTTTTTTTTTAGACTGATTTCCTCGTGCTGGTGTTTGAAGGATCTTGTCATCATGATCATTGTGAGATGACATAGCTGTCTATGACTTCTATTACCAAGTTCATAACTAACTAGGACTGCGCGCAGTACTGAACGGGCCCTCGCAGTACACGCGTGTTGGGGCATGCTGCCGTCGGGGTGTGTGCGTTACAGGGACCAGTCTATACCACCCCTATGAATTTCATTGCCTTAAGTCTTATGGTCTGGGCACAGTGGCACTTATTAAAATAAACTGCCGCCAGAGCGCCACCTAGGGGCCGATCAATAACACCTTCAAGGGTTATCCTCAGGAGGGCATTGACAATAAGTATACCAAGTTTGGTGTTAATCCGACCAACCGATGTAGAGATATAAAATACTTCAATTTAAAGAGCGCCACCTAGTGGTAATCGGCCAAAATTTTGCAGAGAGCCTCAGTGGCTCATGGGGAAGTAGTAACCCGAGTTTCATGTCATTCAGACACACCAATGTGGAGATATGCAACACTTTGTGTTTTGTGTTGATAATAGCGCCACCTGCAGGAAGTTGTTATTTAATAACTTGAATATTCTTTGGTAATCAAAATTCTTTTAATAACTTTTTGTTATGAGGGTCCATAGATGCTGTGTGCAAAGTTTGGTGCAAAACGATGAAATTGACTAGGAGGAGTTCGAAAAAGTAGGTTTACGACATTTCGCAAATTTGCGGAAAAAAAACTCTAGGCGAAAATGGGCGTGGCTTATATCACGAGATTCAGCACAACTCAGTAAACGCGTGGATATAAGTTTTTTGAATGTGCGATAAAGTATGTGGGAGTTATTAGCTTAAACGCGCTTTCCTTTATTATAGCGCCGCCTAGTGGTGGAAATTCAGGATGACAATAGATTATAAAATTTTTCGCCAGGTGTGACTTATATTTAAAGTTTCATGAGTTTTGAGGTATGTTCAGGCATTGAAAAATGCCATCATTTGGGAAGAATAATAAAAAAAAAAAAAAGAATAATCATTCGAAATACAATAGGGACCTCGCAGGTCGTTGCCTGCTCGGGCCCTAATTAATTACTTAACCCCAATAAGTAGATCTGGACTGAAGTGACGAGGTGTTGAGGATGAAGGATCTATTGGCAGCTTTGACAGCTCCTGTCGTCTCCTTTAGCGGCTCGTCTGCCTCTCACCTCTGTGGCAGACTCGGTCAGCCTATCACCTTTCTCTTGAGCTGTCAGGTCAGAGCCTGAAAACTTTGCTGCAGTGCACAGAAGCTGGCCGGTACTTCTTAGTTACAGCTTGGATCTTTTTCCTTCTCTCTGCTCTCACTTTGGTGGCCATATGCTTTTACGGTCATGTTCTTACTTACTTACTGTCTTCACTTCATGTCAAGTCAAGTCAAAGTTTATTTATAGAGCACATTTAAAAACAACCTCAGTTGACCAAAGTGCTGTACAGTTATTAAAATACAATACAAGTCATACACAAATATAGTAATAAATGAAGTCAATGAAAACAATAAAATAATACTAAAACAGTAAAATAGTAATAAAAACTCAATTTATAAACAGAGTTAGAGTTAAAAAGGAAATAAAATAATAAAATGTAAAAAGCCAAGGATTCTTGCCTAGCTGGGACTGAACGCCAAGGAGAATAAATAGGATTTTAATAATGTTTTAAAGTGCTCAACAGACTGTGCAGCTCTGACCTGGAGAGGTAGGCTGTTCCACAGAGAAGACTCTGTCGCTGCGAGTACAGAGTCTGGACCGCGGTAGGACCAGGAGCAGCTGGTTAGACCACCTAAGTGCTCTGGAAGTACTGTGGGGTTTTAAAAGCTCTGATAAATAAGACTGTGCCAGACCATTTAGGCACTTAAAATCAATTAATAAAACCTTAAACTGGATCCTAAAATTTACAGGTAGCCACTGCAAAGTTGCAAGTATGGGGGTCATGAGCTCGCGGCGCACTGCTGATTGGTCAAGACCAACAAACAAAGAATTACAATAGTCTAGGCGTAATGTTATGAACATATGGATGACTCACTCAAAAAAATTTGTGGGGAGATAAGCCTTTAATGTAGACAATGGTCGTTGCTGGAAGAAGCTAGTTTTGACTGTCGAGCTTATCTGTTTATTAAATTTGAAGTCAGGGTGAAACAGAGATTTAAGGCTACTAATGGAGCTGTCATAGCCATCTAAAAGATTTTGTTGCCCAAATAAAATAATCTCAGTTTTGTTTTTATTCATTGAGAGAAAGTTTGCATCCATCCATGACCGGGTATCTTTGAGGCAGTCTAATAAGACCTTCCTGATCTCCCTTTCCTAATGTCCCAATCCTGGCACAATAAGGTGTGCCATGAGCTTCATTTTTTCTTATAAAAGAACAGTTATGACTCTTGTTGTCCCTGTAAAAGAAGCCTACCTGTTGTCATCTATCCTCAGTAAAAGGACCCAGACTGACCTTTCCTGGGCTGCTCCAGGCTTTCTAACATATCAAACTTTGTGGAGATTTAGTGCTTTCTTTAAAACATTTACCTTCTATATGCATCTTTGAAGGGGAAGTTGTGCCAGAAATCCACACTCTGGCAAAGTTGCACAATATGATTTTTCTTTTAGGAATCAAGCAGACAAATTACCTGCTTCTCATAGCCAATACTGATGCGATTTCCAATTATTTCTAATTTTTGTGATTTAATAAGAAGTTCATAACCTGTAGTTTGTTCACACCTGAGGGTAAGGAAGGCTAAGATGTAGTGAGCAAAGATGAATGATTTAATATTCTATTAAGTCTAATATTCTATCTTCTACCAATACAAATGTAATTGACATCTATTTTTTGGTCTTATCAATGATTCTTCGTTGCTGTTATTATGAGGCATTTTCTTATAACTGTGAAATTACTTATACATTATAATATTTTCATGTCTACTGAATATTTGCTAGAGTTGTAATTGGTGGCTGTGTTATATTTCTGTTCACATCATATTTTTCTTTCCTGCACAACAAGTATTTTTTATCTGTGCAAACTTATTTAAGAGCCATTCAGTAAATATATCTGTCACCTAAATGATAAAATCATGCACTCTGTCATGTCAGTGCATTTCATGGTCTGTGAGCAAACCTCAACACTCAGCAGAATCTTTTTTCCCAGCTTTGAAATTCAATTTGAAATGTTTATCTTGTATCCAGACCAGCTGGACAGGGGATGTCCACAACTCAATATTTGTCCTACAGAAAGCCCTCCATATGTTTGATCATTGGTATTGACAGTCTTGGTGTTGATCCAGTGCTTATGTTGTCTCTCTGGCTTGACTTGCAGTGCTCCCTCCAGAGTGTGCACCAGGCGGCCACTCCATCCTCCAGGACCCCTACCGCAGCACCACCTTCAGCTCCAGCTGGCTGCAGCAGTCGGCCCTGCAGGACTTCATCTGTGACCACTCCCTCACTCCGGGCTGGTACCAGTTTCAGATCTATGACAAGCCGGCCAGCATGCCCACCCAGTGTGTGGAGGTAAATGACTACATGTGCTGTGCATCTCTGTCATAAAGTATATGAACTACCAGAAATATTCAGTAATAACTACATACAGGTGCATCTCAATAAAATAGAATATCATAGAAAAGTTTATTGATGTCAGTAATTCAATTCAAAAAGTGGAAATAGCACATTATATAGATCCATTACACACAGAATAAAACATTTAATGTCTTAATTTATTTAATTTCTTCTAATTATAATGAGTATGGCTTACATTTAATGAAGAACTAAAATTCAGTGTCTCAGAAAAATTTGAATATTACGAAAGACCAATTTTAAAAAGTATGTTTAATATGGAAATGTCTCTGAAAAATATGTAATCTATATGACTCAATACTTGGTTAGGGCTATTTGACTTCAACTACTGGAGATGGACTTTTCCATCATATTCTAATTTATTGAGATGCACCTGTAGTTGTGTGTGATTTATTGAATTTATTTATTTATTTATTTCTTATTGTGAAATAATACAATACAGTGACGTAGACAGACAGGGAGTGAATATTAAACAACGACAATAACGTTGTGTGTGTGTGTGTTTCAGTTATAGATCTAGCAGTTGAGTATTAACATATGTTAATAAAAATTATGTATCATTATTAGGCAGAGAAAGCGGTACTAGTAAAATGTAAATAGAATTTAAAAAAAAAAAGATATATATATTGAATATAGTTGATGTATTGCAGTTTGTTCTATATGAGATGAAGGGACAATATCGGGAACATTGAGTATACATTTTCCCTTTTTTTGGCCACCAGCCTAATGCTATGAGTTCCCCTGTCTATCCAGACCACTTCTAGGTGAGTGTGTGTGACTTATGAGGCGTGTGTTTTGTATCTGAAGAGAAGCACGGAACAGATAAAGAGACATGTCGCAGTGTCAGATCTGTGCAGGACACCGGAATTATGATTATAACGTTCACACAAGAGTCACTCTACAGAGAATATCTGAATTCATGGCACAATATCTGCCATTAGAAGCCTCAGTTACAAAATGTTCCCATTAGTCACCAAAGATTCCAAGTCAGTCAAGTCCGACTTGAGAATTCTTAACTGACTTTGACCTTAGTTGAAGGTCCTAAAATTCTCATGACCCCTGCATTAAGGGAGCTTTTATTATATCATGTCAATCACTTCTGTATTCTCTATTTTCAGGAGCATGTTGTGAGGAAGCGCTGACATATTCTAAATGTTAGATTTAGCTTTTTTAATTACAAACATCAATACATCAGTCTTTGAAATCTCTGGAGACTCCATCTGTGAGCCCATGTGGAGAAAATCTGAGGTGGTCTCTCTCCTCACCTGAGTCTTTGTGTCAGAAAATAAGAAGTGCATTTGTGCAAGCATAAATACTTATGCACTTGTGGACACACACAGTTATCAGTGTGTATGTGTGTGTGTTTGTGAGTACATATTTATGAAGGAGAGTGCAAGGAGAGCTGGAATGTGTCTCATTTCCTGCGGGCGTCCTGCTGTGAGGAGCCTGCAGGATCCATCTGAAGTGTCAGCCTCCCTCTGCCTTCCCATGGCACCGCTGCTCTCCCTGGGTGATAGATATCCACAGGAGTGGGCGGAGGGAGGAAGAGAGGATCGCTGTGAACATGTGTTACATAATAAGCCGATGTCTTTATGATGATAGCGGATAAATGGCTAGATTTATTAGGCCAAGGATTTCTTTAAAAGGGGGAATAAACTAAACTAAAACTTATTCCAAATAATTTTTATCAGGTGCAGAATAACAAATGTAAAAGCTTAATATGTCACGTTTCCCTTTATTACAGCAGAGTATCTATATATATATCCTCCCCTTTATGTCTTTCTAAACATCCAGGTGAACCACTGTGGGACTCAGGCTCCTGTGTGGCTGTCCCTGGGTGACGGTGAGTCCCTGCCGGGGCCCGGCGAGGTGAGGCAGCTGACGGCCTGCGCTGCCTGGCAGCTCTTCCAGGGCGTCAGCAAAGAATGCTGCATGTTCCGCATCCCGGTCACCGTCCGCAACTGTGGAGACTTCTATGTTTACCTGCTCCAGCCTACGCAGGGATGCATGGGCTACTGCGCTCAGGGTACGTCCGAAGTGAAAAATACATGTCAAACAAATCTAGAAATATGAGAAGCAGTTCAAATGTGCTTGTGTTTGAAACATTTTTTTAATCAACTTGTACAGTGTAGGGCACAACACGGTGGTGTAGTGGTTAGCACTCTTGCCTCACAGCCGGTTCGACTCTGGTTTGACTCTGGCCTGCTGCTCTTCTGTGTAGAGGTTAAAAAACAGGACAGGTCCAAAAACATGCACTTAGGTTTAATTGGTGACTCTAAATTGCCCATAGGTGTGAATGAGAGCGTGATTGTCTGTCTCTATGTGTCAGCCCTGCGGTGAAAAACATGTACTTAAATATGCGGTGAAGGATAATGAATGAAAAATGAATGCATACAGTGTATAAATCACTGTTTTTCCATTAGTTATTTAGTGCATTTATCTTGTGTGGACTTAACCTAGCTCCTAGTCTCTGGTAATGTATTTTTGCTTTAAGATTGTTAATTGTTTTGCTTAAAGGTTGCTTAGTGTTTTTCTGCTTAAGGTTGCTTAGTGTTTCTGCCTAAGTTTGTTTCTCTGCTTGCTGGGCTTTCTGCTTTATTTGCTTGGTTTAAGTTTAAAGTTAAGGTCAGTTTTCAGAGCCCCACTGCCTAGCTACTTTATCTGTTGATTGGCTATTTAGTGGCTTTTGTTTACAAGTATCTGGGAGTGGCCAGCCCCTTTAAAAACTGTGAAATTTAGCTGGAATCTTTAGTGCATTTATCTTGTGTGGACTTAACCTAGCTCCTAGTCTCTGGTAATGTATTTTTGCTTTAAGATTGTGAGAAAAACTTTCAAACCAGCAGCACCAGCTTGGCCCCTTGCACCATCTTTGTACCTCCTGCCCTGACCATGACAACGTACTCAATCCCAGTTCGAGTTTCAACTAGAAGATTCTTCAGACCTCGCACAACCTGTCGCACTTATCACAACCTTGTGCACCCCGCTCGCTCCAAGCACACTCAGTGCCTCGTCAAAAAAAAAAAAAAAAAAGTTCTTATTCTTTTCTCTTCTTTTCTTCTTTAACATATAGCACTCCTTAGCAATGACAGTTAGCTCTTAAAGTTATGTACTTACTGGATTTCCTATGGTCTATGTCTAGTACCATCAGGTTGAATGCACTTATTGTAAGTCGCTTTGGACAAAAGCGTCTGCTAAATGACATGTAATGTAATGTAATGTAATTTTTAAAAAAAGGTGTATGCCTAAAGATGGCTAAAAAAAGGGGGCGTCCTGGTGGGTCATCGGTAGAGCACATACCATAAAGGCTTAGTCCTTGAAGCAGCGGGCCTTGGTTCAAATCCAGCTCACAGCCCTTTCCTGCATGTCTGCGCCTCTTTCTTTCCCTTTCACTCTGTATCTCTAACACTATCAATTAAAGCGGCAAAAGGCCCAAAATACAAAAAGATGGCAGAAAAGTGACAGGGAACGAGAAGTAACATGTGGAACTATTTCTCCAAAGAAGGAAGGAAGTGCAGTTACAATGTAATACATTGTATGTACACTGTATAATAATGTTTCATTTTGTTAAATATCCCTGAAGAAAAGTTACTTGTTTAAGAAAGCAGCCTTCTGAGTACATTTGCATAGTCACATCAGTATAAAATTGGTGCACAATCAACATAGAAAAGGTTATTTTCAAATTATTTCAGCTGCCATATCGGTAATCTGCGAATTTTCCCTCCAAAATCGGTATCAGTATTGGCCTCACAGCTCCCATATTTGTCTGGACCTAATAGAGCGTGTGATTGTTGCTTGCAAACAACTTTGACAAGCTCACATGCGAATAAGAGGATGTATGACTATCATGTCAATATACCAAAATATTGATCTTGACGGCAACAGAGTAATACATGTGAGCCTTTTCCTTTCTGGAAAACACATGATACCAACACCTTTAAGCATCACTTACAAACTAAACTACTCTCTTGATAAAATCTTAGAACCCACAGAGCTCGTATAAGTTGTATATGTATGTTAATGTATAATAGAGTGACGTTATTTTTCTCCTATCTATCCTAACAGAGATGTCAGACACTTCACCCACAGCGTCGTGGAGCTGCGGCCCTGACGAGGTGAACGTCGATGGAACATGTAAAAGTGAGAATCCTGCTGCTGTGTTTATGGCTTACGCTTGTCTCCTCATGTTAGGTCAAACACCAAAACAATCAGGAGGTCAGGGAGTTGCCATGCGGTCAGGAATGCACCGTCTGCCCCCTCACCGCTCCTCTTAATGAGCTGAGCATGTGTCCCGGCGTCCGCTGGGCCCCGTCTCCATGGCGACGGCCCTCAGCCAGGTCGTGAATTACGCCGAGGCAGGTTTTAGGAAGCTGGCAGAGGTGTAAAGAAGGAGGGAGGAATAATTAGAGATAGATGAAATATCACTGAACATGTTCATTAACAAGCTCTCTTTTCTTCTTTTGAATTCAGAACAGGTCTTCCTGAATATTTGCTGGCCATGTACTTCTATACATGAAATATTCGTGCTTCTCCACTTAAACTACCTTTCTCTTCATAACCATTTTCTGCATTTATCAGTCAGGACAAAGTTATTTTAGAAGTCACGGTTGTATTACTTTCCCAGATTGGGGCTTGCTTTGTCATTAAATCCACCTGGAATGGAAACAAACACCAGTCTCCAGCTAAATATTGAGATATAGATGATGTGTTTATGGTTGTTTTTATAATAGTAGCACTAAACAAAAAAAGTCTAGTGATACGACATTCTGAATGCATAATAAAGAAATGTTCCTGTTAGCACACTGTAGAAAGCGTACAGTATATCAGGTAGGTAAGGGCCTTAACCTTTATTGGAAGCTATGACCCAAGCCTAAATCATGAGAAAAGAAGTGGAGTCAGCTTTTTGAGAGGGCTCAGAACACGTTAGACTCTTCTAATCTGATCCACCCACTCGTTCTGCTTCTCTCCTGTCAGCAAAGCAGCCTCCCACTCCATCTGTGCCGCTGATCGTCTCAGAGGTGACAGGAAAGTCCGTCTACCTGAAGTGCAGCTTCGGGAGCAGCTCGAACAGCTCCCTGGGTTACGTGGTGGCCTGGTCCCGCCTCTCACCTGAGGGCAGGAAGGAGGAGCTCAAACAGGAGACCACCATCCAGACCTCCGCCTTCATCGAGCTAGACGGCTTCAACCTCCGTCTGGGGGACAAGGTCAGTATCCAGATCAGTTTAAAAAATACTTCTGCATGTAGTTAAAAATGAGACTAAATTGGGGTTTCCACAGACAAAGTCAAGTCCATTTTCTCTTTGAAAAGACTCTCTTTTACCCCAATTATTACTGGAATGGGAATAATTAATTCCCATTCCAGTAATAATTGGAATATAAAACAGATGAACCACTAGGAAACATTCAGACATTTGTGGGAGGAAATGCTCCAAAAACTGCTCCTGAAGGCTAGCGCATGGTATAAATGTTTAGACAGAAAAGGGGACAAACAGATCAGAAGAGTTTAAGTCAATCAATCAATCAAAGTTTTTGTGACTGATGGGGCTGTTATTGAAACCTGTCAACATGTCATTTTGTTTTACTGTGTGTGTGACCTGGCCTTAACTATTAAACCTTTTTTATATCCAGGATTTTTCCCTTTTATTTGCTGCATGGTTCCTTCTGCTTCTGCTCTCCATCTCTCTCTGTGTCTTTCTCTCTTTTTAAAGTCGGCAAAATCATTTAAATTGAACAAACAAAACAAATCTCTCTCTCTCTCTTTCTCTTCCAGATTTACTGCTCCAGCTCCAGTTTCTTCTTGGACTCACCCGACATCCGCGGAGCTTCAGTGGAAAGTCAAGAGTTCTTTGCTGGGATTATGGTATATCACAGTAATCTGAAGTTTTATAACTACGTATGTGTGTGAGCAGTTTGTCTTCATGAACACTATGTGTGCCGTGTAACTATGGCTGTAAATTAGGATCAGAGATAGATCATTTATTAAACACTGAGAAGAGAAGATTCTTATCAATTTTATATCTGTGCGTATGGACATCTCTTTCTGTTAAACCTCTCCCTCTGAATGTCATGTGATGGTTTTATCTCTATGTGCAGCTGAGACCAGAGGTGAGCAGTGTGTCTGAGGACGGGAGGCTGTACGAGCTGGTGGTTGAGAGCACAGTTCCTGTCCCGTGTCTGGAAGAGTCCTCTTCCTCTACAGAGCAGTGCACTTTGTCTCTGCAGCTCAGCACAAGCAGTAAAGGTGAGGACGTACAGCAAGAGATTGATAATCACCTTAAAAAAAGGAGGAGGGCTGCGGATGGGATGTCACATTTAAAGTCAACTGGTGGTGTTAATCTTACTCCACATTTAAATTTACTGTCGTATCATCAATGCAAATAAACAACACCTCATTCCTCGTTGTGTTACAGATGACAGTTTATTGGGTGCAGATCTGTCTCTGTCCTCCTGTGCGGTGGATCTGTCCCGGGGCCCCTGTAGGGACGGGGTTTGTAGCCGAGCTCTGATCCACTTCAGCCCGGTCACTGACTTTGTCAAAGATGGCAACAGGACAACTCAGATCTCCGTTAAATCCATCGTCACAGAGAATTTTCTCTGGAACGGATACTCACCAGAACCAGTTGAGGTAAACAGATGAAATCATTACCCAGGGGAATTTTTCTTTTTATTTGTTTATATTTATTATTCATATTTAACCCTCTTTCTAATACTTTGTTTCTAGGGATTTTTGCTTGTTTCAAATTGCTTTAATGATTTGACCCTGTTGTTGTTGGGTTATTTTTATAGACTTTATTTATTGAGTTTTAACAGTTTACAAAATTACATTTTAATACATTTGACAAAGCATCTAACAGTCAAACTATAAAGGAATTCATCCCACCCCCATCCCCAAGGAAACATAAATAGTTAAAGAAAAGAAAAGACAGAACTAATAACAAACCAAAACGAAAAAACTGGGCAACGACATTTCATAATCATACACAACTAACCACCACATGGTTAAGATATTAACAATTAGGGACATATCACCTTCAGGTTTCCAGAGTTTCTTCAACTTCACAGTTCTCCAAGAATGCAGAAGAAAGGGATTCCAAATCTCTTTGATTTTGGCAGACTTCTTTTTCAATGTGTATTTTAACTTTTCAAGGACAAGACATGCTGATAGTTCTTTCAGCCAGCGACCAACAGAAGGGCTCTTGACATCTTTCAAACAAAGAGAAATCAACCGTCTAGCCTGTATTAAACATAAGTCAGTTAATTTCCTCTCTTTGATTTTTAACGTACAATCCTTTGGATACAAATTAAGAATACAAAGTATGGGACAGTCAGGTACTGGATTCAAGGTCATCTGAGAAATGTATTTTATAACTTCATTCCAGAACTTCCGTATCGCAGGACAATCCCACAGACAATGAAATAAGGTGCCCTTTTCGACAATGCATTTAAAACGGCTGTCAGGAATTTTTGGATTCATCTTATTCAGTATTTTTGGAGTAACAAGTTCTCATAATCCGATTATATTGAATCAGACCTTGTTGTTTTTCTTAAATATGCATACGAAAACACACTGTCATAAGGAGTTAAATTGTTCTGTCATTTCAGATAACAGTGAGCGATGTCCCCTCAGCCTACTGCTACTCCTTCACTGATCCCCACATTATCACATTTGATGGCAGGTACTTCAGTCTCTTATTCAGTTCATCAGGAAACATACTGTACATTGATGGTTAACTGTAATTAATTGCAATTTAACAGATTTAAATTATCGTATCTATTTCTTCATTTACAGGCACTATGAAAACTACCAAGTCGGCACTTTCATTCTCTATAAGAGCGTTTTGAGGCCGTTTGAGGTCCATGTTCGTCAGTGGGAGTGCGGCAGCGTGGTGCACGCCGCCTCATGTGTGTGCGGCTTCGTGGTGAGGGACGGCGGCGATGTCATCGCTTTTGACATGTGCAACGGAGAGATGGGTGAAACCAAACCTCATCTGTCTGTGAAGAACAGAGACTTGAGCAAGAGTGGCATTCGCATCACCGAGTCCTACCAAGGACGCAAAGTCACAGTGAGTGAGGACGAGTCATGCTCCACAAATCTGTCTGCAGAATACTGAAACAATATACCGTACAGCTGAATTCATTAAGTTGTAGTCTAAATGATATACACTCTGTATATATAGATTCTAGTTCATAAATCGCATCATTTAGAACAACAAACATGAATATATCATTCAATCAGTAGATTTGTTAAATTTGATGGGATTTTATTTCACATGGATATTTTTTTATATTATCACTTGACAATCAAATATCTTGAATTTTAGGGGCAGAATCTACAGTCATGGAAAAAATTATTAGATCATTGTTTTCTTCAATTTCTTGTTATTTTTACCTGAATTTAATGCCTGGTACAACTAAAGGTACATTTGTTTGGACAAATATATAGATTACAACAACAATAGCTCATAAGAGTTTAATTTAAGAGCTGATATCTAATGGTCTAATCATTTTTCTATGACTGTATTATCTTTAGATTAAATATAAATTAATAATGAATTTTTATCTTACATCAAGCACTGATATCCACTTAAAGCCCCACCAACTTACAGAGCACTTACAAAAATAGTTTTCAAACAGTTAGGAAACAGTAAAATTGCAAAAGGCCTCCAAGACAACCTTGGTAATAATTTGTGTCGAACCCATGTAAGTGTATTATGTAAAGCATGCTCTCTGTCTTCATGTGGTAGTTTGAAATCTTTGACTGTTCACAGATGACCTTCTCGTCAGGAGCGTTTGTTCGTGCAGACGTGTCTGACTGGGGAATGAGTCTGACGCTGAGAGCCCCCAGTTCAGACCGGAGCCTCACTGAGGGCCTGTGTGGGACCTACGACGGACAGTCAGACAATGACTTCCACACAGCAGGGGGCGCCACACTAGAGCATGTGCACGCGTTTATCTCTGAATGGAGGTCAGTGTTTTTTTCAGTGACATACAAATGTCAAAGGAGCAGTTCATATTGTTACATTGATCACACATATTCCTTGCAAATTTTTTTTTGCTAATTTTGCACTGCTAATCACAGTGTCAACAACAGGAGCCCAGATCTACGGTGGCCCTGAGAGCTTATCGCACTGCAACTTAAGAAAACACATGCAAATACACAAAACAAAAGCAAATTGAGAAAACATCTTCATTACTTGACAACACAAGCGCAACATTTAGAAAACACGCTGGAAAGACCACAACACAACAGAAGTGTTTTCAGAGGACACTTAAAAATGATGCACACTTCTGGACATGCTTGTGATATTATCAAGTTATTTCAAGATAATGATAATTTCAAGTTATAACTTTATAACATTATAACTTGAAATTCTCATTATCTTGAAATAACTTGATTTCACGTAATAACGTGAAATTATCATGTTATTTCATGATAATGATATTTTCATGTTATAACGTGACTATAGCATTAGCCCGCTAGCGTTATCCCACTAGCCCGTAACAATCACATTGCAGTTAAACAAATCAAATAAATGAATGATACATGTCTTAGTTGGTCTCTCTCAACGGCACCGAGTTGGTCTTGGTCTTGCTATCGGTCACCCACCACGCTAGCACCCTATGATCGGCCGCTAACGTTAGCATGCTATGATCGTTTATAACGTGAAATTATTATTATCTTGAAATAACGTGATAATATCACAAGCGTGTCCAGACATGTGCATCACTGTTAAGTGTCCTCTGGAAACGCTTCTGTTGTGTTTTGGTCTTTGCAGCGTGTTTCTTAAATGCTGCGCTTGTGTTGTCAAATTGATGAAGATATTTTCGCAATTTGCTTGTGTTTTGTATATTTGCATGTGTTTTCTTAAGTTGCAACGCTGTGAGCTCTCAGGGCCACCGTACAGATCAGGCCAAGCAAAGACCCTTCTGTTGAGCTCAGTTTCCTCTTCACTGACATCTCTTCCTTTCCTCTGTCAGGCTCCCTCCAGGCAACAGCCTGTTTGACACCGTGCCATCCCACCTGAGCACACTGAGCCTTCACAAGTACTGTAACTGTCAGGCAGAGCCCCGCCTCACATCTCCCAGAGCCCGATCTCAGCCAGTCACCTCCTCTGACACCACCTGCTCTCATCATGGCAACGTGCACCTCCCCAGTGTCATCCCTACTCTGGACGTCACAGCTGAGTACATCAGCTCGGTGGAACTACTCAGAAGTGAAGGAAACGACAGGCAGCCGGTGCCTCCAGGCCACTCCAGGGATGGAGCTTCAACCTCAGCCCACCAGCAGCGACGCAGAAGCAGGCGGCAGACCCACCGTTACATTTCTAACTCTCCACACCAAAGCCTCAGCCAGTCTGATCTGGAGAGCTTCACCTACTTTTTCCCAGAGGACCACGAAGCAGCCGTTCAGCCTGACTTGTCCTTAACGTGGCCCACACCTTCTGGCATGACCAAGCAGCAGGCCAGGACTCAGTGCCAGCAGGCCGTGGCAGACTCAAGCATAGCGTTAGGCTGCAGCCGCCTGTTAGAAGAGTCAATAATTAGCCGTGCTGTGGCTATGTGTGTTACCGACCTGCAGCTGAAGGATGAGCAGTCATGGCTGAATGCAACTCTACCGCTGCTGGAAAATGAGTGTGAGAGGAGGCTGATTGAGCAGAGGAGGAGAGAAGAAGAGTACCAGGATGTTCTGGCTGTCCTCAAGTGTCCCAGTCTGTGCAACGGGAACGGCCAGTGCTCAGAGTGGGGATGTGTCTGCTTCCCAGGATTTGGGTCATATGACTGCAGTGTGCTGTCTGGTAACATACTAAACATACACTGACACACATGCACTAGTTCTAGAGAGGTCTTTGATAAAGCCGATATATTGGCCAATATAAGCTTATACAAAATATTTGGATTTTGCATTTTAGATTATGATTTAATTCAATAGTTTGTCCACAGGTCAGCACTGACAAATTATTTTTATAACTGTAAAATGTCCCGAATTCTAAAAACAACAATAACAAAACATAAAAAAGCTACAGGTCATAGTAGGGCTGGGCGATATGGACCAAAAGTCAGATCCTAATATATTTAGGCTGCATATCGACAAACGATATATATCCCGATAATTTTATTTTAATTTTAAAGTGAGAGCAAATGTTCAGTCAAAGTCAAAGCCAAATATGACATGTCACAAGTAGTTTTATTGAAACCGTTTATTTAAGTGAACATAAATACTGTACAACAGGAGTACCTTTTTTTTAATCAAAGCTCCATAAAGTGCACATTTAAATAAAAAAATCTTAAATAAATAAATAGCCTATGAAATAAAATAGTCCAATCTTTTTCTGAAATAAATATATTTACATTATAAAAGAATAACAAACATTACAAAAGAACTAAATATGTCAAACCCTAGTAAGGGCAGCATTTATACATAAGGAAAGAAAAAATATTGAACTATATCGATATATGCGATATGATCTAATTCCATATTACATTTAAAAATATATCGATATACTTTTTATATGGGTATATCGCCCAGCCCTAGGTCATAGTGCATTAAAGCAAGAGCAAGTCAGAAGTACTTATAGTTATTAAATTGACCTAGCCTAATTGTCATACATTCAGCAGTTATATCTGTCTTTCTGACTTTTTGGAGATTGCAAGAAATATAGTTTGTGATTTTGGATAAATTCTCAGGTCTAACCGTCTGTGCACTTTTTGTTGTTGATGTTGTGAAGACCAGATCCCGGAGATCACTGAGCTGGAGAAAGAAGGTCTGTGTGACGTCCGACAGGGAGACTGCTCCACCATCCAGGTGTACGGTCAGGGCTTCAAGGACTCCTACGAGCTCAAGTGTGAGTTTGTTAAAGAAAAGGTACTTCTGCTTCTTTTTCTTTTTCCCTTGTTTACACAATGACTTTGCTGTGCATGCATCATTTTTCATGAAAATAAGTATTTTCATTGCTTGCTTTAGCAGGCTGAAGAAAATAAAAAGAAACAATCATGTCCTTTTCAATAACTCTTATCTAGCAAAGACAGGAAATTGCCTCCAGTTTCCTATAATGTAATGATGAGGCGAAATAGAAGTTACTTGGATGTAAATCCACTCTCATAGCTCACCGCAATTCTGTATCACAACGTAAATAATTAATAATAATGCTAACTTAAGTCTTATTCTTATTTGGTCATTTATCCACTGTACAAAACACAATACCATACATTCCTCTATATTTATTTATCTATATCCATCCTCCATACAGTTCTCTACATTTATTTATCTGATCTTTTTTCACTTATTTACTTTAATAGTGTATTGTTTTGTTTACTGTCGATTGTTTATTTTAAATGCATTTGTATTTGTATGCTACTGGAACTTCAGTTTCCTTGAGGGAGTCATCCCAAAGGTATCAATAAAGTCTAGTCTAAGTCTCTCTATGCAACCAATATAGATAAAGCACAGTACAGACTGATAAAAAAAATACATGCAATTATTGTTGTGGTAGTGATACAAAAAGGTGAAATCCAACCCTGAACTATAAGTCTAAATTTATTTACAGTGGGTTAACCTTTCTTATCTTTACAGCTGACAGTGATGTAAAGCTGTCAGGTTGTGATCGAGACAGGTAGATGCATGATTTTTACTCCTAAACCCAGCAGTTTTCATCTCTTTTTTTTACCTTCATTTATCCCTTTTCTCTATCCTTCCATGTTCCCTCTCTCTCTCTCTTTGGCGCTTCCCACCACTCATGGCTTCCTCCCTCTGTGTCTCATCAAGTTTGAGGATGGGGAGTGGCTTCTGGACGAGCCCCAGTTTGTCCTGGCCACTTTCTTAGATGTGACGGCTCTGGAGTGCCAGCTCCCCCTGGAGGACAGCCGGGCTCCTGCAGGCCTGGACCCGGAGACGGTGACAAACAGACCACTGGCTCGCTGGCAGATCAAAGTTAGTCACATCTCCGACCATTTCTGAAATGCACACTGCTGAAAGTGCTGTAAAAAGATAAATCCTGTCCAGTTGATACCCGTCTTCTTCTTTTAGGTTTCTTTCTTAGGCTTTTATTTATTTTTTCCATTGCCCTTAAGTTCTCATTTAAACTAGGGATTAGGGAGAATCTTATATTATTACTTTGCAATATTTTGTTAGTCTTAAAATCTCCCAATATAGGATTATACAGTCATGGAAAAAATATTAGACCACCCTTGTTTTCTTCAGTTTATTATTCATTTTAATGCCTAGTACAACTAATAGGACATTTGTTTGGACAAATATAATGATAACAACAAAAATAGCTCATAAGAGTTTAATTTAAGAGCTGATATCTAGACTTTTTTCATGGCTTGATTATAACCAAATCATTATCAAGAAAACCATGGACAATGGCTAAAAATCAGCTGTTATACCAGGCATTAAAATGAACAATAAACTGAAAAAAAATGGTGGTCTAATAATTTTTTCCATGACTGTACATTAAGTCAGCCTTGAAGTAATGAAAAGCAGACAGATATGAAGGAATGTTTGTTTTTATTTGCTGGCTGCAGTTGTGGAAAGGGTCCACAGGGAACAGCTGGAGGTTTTCTCCAACTTTGACGTAGTTCAGGAGGAAAGTGAACACAGCAGTGTGACATTGTGAACATTGATTGGTTCACTCAACTGCAAAGTGCATGAAACAAAGTGTGGGAATTCCTTTTACTGTACACATACTGTAGTACCTGCAGTTTATAGTGTTTCCATAGTCTCCCTCAAGACATTATACTTAGATTGTAATCATTTTTGCGACTACAGTTCAGTTTGTTTAATGCCTTTTCCCAGTGATCCACAGTAATCAAGCTTCTGCTGATGGCAGGTATCCAACGATGGCTACAGCTACAGTAACGCCAAGATACTGACTCTGTATGACGGAGCCTGTCAGATCTGCAGCCTCAACACTGAAGTCCTCTGCACCCTGAGGGTAAGGCAGATAAGTCCTGATAGTGATATTGCTTTGGCAATATATACATTGTTACGTCATGCCAATAAAGCCAATTGAATTGAATTGATATTAATGTGTTTCGCAGATCAAAAAGTAGAAGTATCTCCAAATCTAAATTTTTCTCTCAGCTTGTTTTCCTTTGTCCTTTACCTGTCACATATTTCCCTCTCAGCCTACAAAATTCAGAAAACTAGCGCCAGAAAACAGACTTGTGCCCAATGCATAACTTTTTTTTTTAAATTAGAGACTGTGGATGAAACATGTCTGCTGTTGCATAATCACTACACTGACCTTTATTTAATCAGCTGAAAATAAAAGGCTTTATATATTATATTATACAGCAGTTGTGATGTTGATAAGAATCAGCCACTCATCTAACCCTTAACCCTTTATTGGGCGATTAACTATATTCGGTAACTGCAGTGGATATCAAAATGGGTCACCATGTCTCTCTGTGAAGCCGTAGAACCACATGGATTTCTTCCAGCTAATCAGCAAAGATCAGGGGGGCAAGTAATATTTTGAGAAAAAAGTTGCAAATTTACTAGAATAAAGTGGAAAATCTACAAGAAAAAAAGTCACAAATTTAAGAGATTCAAAGTGGCAAATCTGCACTAAAAAAGTCACAGATATACGGGAAAAAAGTGGGGGAAAAGGAACTTTTTTCTTGCAGATTCACCACTTTAAATCTCATAAATCTGCACATTTTTTTCTCGTAGATTTGCCACTTTAATCACTTTTTTCTCAAAATATTACCCCCCTCCCCCGGGTCCGTATTTTTTTTTACACATTCGCAGTCCACATTCTGGTTTTGTGTAATATCCTCCAATATTGTCTTGGAACTTTGAAATTTGCAAGTATTTCAATGAGTGCCCTATTAAGGGTTAAAGGCATTAAGATATACATGATTTTACTAGAATGAGCTGAAGCTTCTTTTTTTGCATCGACGTTACTTCATTTATTTTTTTTCCTGTTTATTTTTTGCTCAGATTTTCATTTATTTGGCAAAACGTTTCAGCTCTGTGTCAAAGTGAAAGAGGCTAAACCAACATAACTGGCAGGTTTTTCTACATTTTGGAGAGTGTACGTCTCTGCCAACAATCTTACAAATTAACTGAACAGGCAAAAAATACAAATCAAAACATTCTACTTTGACTGCATTTGCCTCTGAAATCTTACACCTATTACTGCATTTTCCCCTTAAACTGTTTATTTATAACATGGTAAGTGTTCGTGTAGATTTTTATATATTTTGGTTATTTTGTATTACAAATTGTTTTTTTTAAATAATTTCTTTTAACAAAAGTTGTTATTAATTCCAGCCAAGTTTACTGTGAACACTTATCACGCAGTTGAAAATTATAGCAATACAACCACTGATCTGCTTTCAATTTAGTGTTGCTAAATGTGTGAGGTATCCTTAAGGAAACAATTTGATTCGAACAAGTTTATTGTATTTGTGTGTTTCAACAAAACTGTGCTTGTTCTCCTGCTGTCATGTCATGCTTTACATAAACTTTCAGCTCTGTGACGAAGGTCATAGTTGAGCAGCGTGTTTTAAATTCTAAAAGTTTGTTTCAAGAAGAAATAAACACAGAACGTAATTGCTATTTATTGTCTTTGCTTCCCAGGAGAAAACCTGCAACATTGACGGGCTCTGTTACAGTGAAGGGGAGTCTAATCCCAGCAGCCCCTGCCTGACATGTCGCCCCGACTCGTCCAAGCACTCATGGTCCATTGCACAGAGTGTGTACACATTAGAACAACATTTGTTTCTCATCTGGTTTGTCTCACAACTCCAGAAGTCTAGGCGATACTGTGCACGATATAAGATTGAAAAAGTTTTTAATGTGTCACGTCTGCAGTGGAGCTGAGGTTGGATAGCTATCACTGAGTTTTGTAGCCGGTAGTTGCTCAGGGCTGTTTTGATAATTTGTCAGCAGCTCTGTGCAGATTGGAGCCATTGAAGTTGCTTCAGTCCCCCGGCGCTGATATGAGGACAGCTCACCTCATTGTTACACTTTCTGACCAACTTTGCTTCTTCAACTTAAAGTAGGTCAAACGGTGCTCTGCTCCGTTCAGAAGAACCCACACAATAAGTAGCATTGACTTTACTGAAGTTAATAAATCACTGATCTGAATAATAACCATAGCAGGTTCAACCAAGATGGGCACTTAAGTGTGGAAATCCACAGATGAAAGATTAACGTAAAAAAACCATAACATTAACAGCCAGTTATAAATACTTAAGATCACTCAATATTAAATTTGTATCAGCAACCAGCGTGTTGTGCATGCCTGTCACTGTCACTCAGATACATTGCATGTACAGGTACATCTCAAAAAATAAGAATATTGTGAAAAAGTTCAATATTTTTTGTTAATTATTTCAGAAAGTTAAACTTTTATATTATATAGATACATTACACATAGAGTAAAATATTTCAAGCCTGTATTTCTTGTAATTTTGATGATTATGGCTTAGAGATAATGAAAACACAAAACTCAGTGTCTCAGAAAATAAGAATATTACATAAGATCAACAAAAAAAGGATATTTTAAACACAAATGTCAGGCTTCTGAAAAGTATGTTCATTTCTATACACCGTTCATGTCTCTCACCTTCCTCTTGACAACAGCCCATAGACTCCTATGGGGTTGAGGTCAGCCCAGTTATCTGGCCAGTCCAGCCCAATAACACCATGGTCACTGAACCAGCTTTTGGTACCTTTGGGCAGGTACCAAGTCCTGCTGGAAAATGAAAGCAGCATCTCCAAAGAGCTTGTGGAAGCATGAAAAGCTCTAAAATGTCCTGCTAGATGGCTGCTATGTTGACTTCAGAAAACACAGTGGACCAACACCAGCAGAGGACTGTGGACTCACATATTCAACTTTTTCACAATATTCTAATTTTCTGAGACACTGAGTTTTGTGTTTTCATTATCTCTAAGCCAGAATCATCAAAATTACAAGATAAATAGGCTTGAAATATTCACTCTATGCGTAATGAATCTACATCATATATTAGTTAAACTTTCTGAAATTACAAAAAATATTGAACTTTTTCATGACAATCTATTTTTTTGAGATGTATCTGTATTTGCACTTAAAGACTTCTCTAGTATCCACCTCTTAATGCTGTCTGTCACTCACAACATCATGACTCTTCTAGATGTTTTCTCTCACTCTCTAACTTATTCCCTCCTTTGTGTTTTCCATCAGAGAACGAGCCCCCGGTGCTCCAGTCGATGCCGTTTCGTCTCCGGTCCTTCCAGGGGGAGAATTTCATCTACCAGCTACAAGCTCGGGACCCCGAGGGCTCAGCGGTGCTCTTCACCCTGGAATCAGGTCCTGAAGGAGCCTCTCTGTCTCCTGCCGGCCTGCTGATGTGGAAGACTGAAAGTACAGACACACACACTTTCCAATTTACTGTGATGGACGACTGTAACGCTGAGACCAGAGCCTCCATACAGGTAATGCTGGATTTGTTTCTTTTGTATGGCATTTTGTGACATGAACAGTCCTTACTTGTTACACCATCTACAATGTATGTGTGGTAGTAGGCTATACCGTTATGGTTAGTTTGCAGTGGCTGGATAAGTTCAAGTGGCTTAGATAAATGGATCATGAATGAAGTATTTTTAATATATCATTCTATAAATGTTTTTGTAACTGAAGACCAGTTCATTTGGTACAGTCAAGACTAACCAGAATCTTCTGAGCAGCTTGACTGTAGCAGCAGGTGTTAATTACATTGGATATTTAGGGACAGGTGAGTGGCAGGAAAGTCAATTCTTGGTCCGTCCAAAAGAGGAACATGTGGTCAAGAGCCCACCACAGACTTTGGCTCTTCAAAAGATAATTCTTTGTTGCTTTCTTCCCACTAGAGGGCGCTAATGATAAGCCATTCTCTGCTCATAGCCACTCTGTGTCACACCTCCTTATTATACAATCAGTCCAAGCAGGATTTGTTTATGTGTGTTTGCAAACATAAAAACGTGACAAAAGTAAGAAAATCCAAACATGTCAGAATGCTTTCTAAATGTGCATTGATTTAATTAGGTTTTTTTTTTTTGGTTTGTGGATAGTTTTGTCCCACAATGCAATGCACACAAGGATAAGAGAGCTGCTCACAGCTGCAGAACATTCAGCTTCAGATGTAATTACAGATGGCGGTGTGACTTCTTAGAAAACACAAATTAAAGATTTAATGTCAGAGACTGTCTGCGTCTTCTTTTCTTTGCCAAATTAAATTGGCAGTTCTAAAATTGTAGTTTGATTGACATGCATTAATGTGCATTTACTGTTAGTAGTAACTCTTTAGCAGATTTGATCTTCTCTGTTCTGAAAATAGTAAATGATAAATGGGAGGTAAGATAACTTGATTTTTACATCTTGCTTGCTATTATTCTTTTTTTATTATTATTATTTGTACCTTGCTTAGCTCTGTGCACAAAACTAATCTGTGTGTGTGTATTTTCCACAATCTGTTTTATCAAAGAAGAAATATGTATGACTTTGTTCCAAGACCATGAACTTTTTGTCTGACAGGAAGACAGGAATTTAAAGTATCTTTTTAATCATTTTTTATATTTTTCTTCAGTATCATATTCTTCCAGAGTTTGAATTCAGTCACTGGGCAGCATGTGTCGCTGTCCACTCACTTTCTTTCTGTTTCTTACATGTGTAACTGTGTCAGTGAGAGGTCACAGTGGAAGAAAGAAAGTCTAAAGAACATTTAAAGACAGACAAATTAAATACATCATCTGCCAAAACATACAAACCTGTTTTCCCCTTTCCTTCAGGTGTCTGTGCGCTCCTGTGAATGTCTGAATGGAGCTTCCTGTGTGACCAACATCAACCTCCCCGCCGGCAGCGGGGAATACCGGTGTGTGTGTCGCGATGGATTTAAAGGTGAAAGGTGTGAGGTGGATATCGACGACTGTAAACCCAACCCCTGCAGACTGGGCCGCTGTATTGACGGCCCTAACTCCTTCTCCTGTATCTGCCCGCCTGGAATGACGGGTAGGGATCCACCTGCAGGAATGTTTCTTTCAAACCCCGACAGACTACAGAGTATATAGAGCAAAAGGCTTGGCAGTGTTTTGATTTAGTGGTGGATTTCCTATCTGCAGCGCTGCACTTTGAAGGGCTCATTAAGCAATCTATGATCCTTATTGACCTGATATCAATAAGAAACACACCATAGAAGGACATTTAAATACAACCAAAAACAGTCAATAATAGAAACAACCTAGAATAGAATAAGAGAAGTATAAAATACGCGAATAAATTTGACAGTGCAGTGTAAGAAAGGAATAATTATTTGGTTTAATAAAAGGCAGTGGCAAACAGAAATGTCTTTGGTCTTGATTTGAGAGTTGCAGCAGATCTGCAGTTTTGAGAAAAATGAAATGTAATGTTTCAACATTATATATCCTGGTGTTTGTTGTGCTTTCAGGCCGCACATGTAGAGAAGATTTAGATGAGTGCGTGTCTCAGCCGTGTTTCCCCGGAGTTGGCTGTAACAACACGCTGGGCTCCTTCATCTGCGGAGTCTGCCCACAAGGATTCAGTGGAGACGGGAAAATCTGCACACGTAAGTCTTCTAGGTCAGATTTAAGGTTGCAATATTTTCTGTTTTTGTCATTATTAACAAATCCAATAAAAAGACCAAAATCAACAATAGGTTAGTTCATCCATAAATCACTTCCTTACTCTGTCTGTTGCGCTCAGCCCCCAGGCCCATTAGTCCCTACTGATGCTTCCATCCTAAATATATATATATATATATATATATATAAATATATATATATATATATATATATATATATATAAATATATATATATATATATATATATATATATATATATATATATATATATAGTTTAAATTTGAAAGTAATTTTCATCCTTTTTGTCTACAAGGAAACCAAGACTCGCCGGTCAAAGCAGGGACCACACCAGCAAGAGTACCGCAGGTATCGTTGAGGCCCAAACCCTCGGGCCCGTCCCTGTGCTCCAGACGTCCCTGTCACCCGGGGGTTCAGTGTTTCGAGAGCACCCACGTCTCAGCGGGCTTCGTCTGTGGACCCTGTCCTCCCGGTCTCCAAGGAAATGGACGAACATGCTCAGTAACGGGTAAGAAGCTAATTTGTTCAATTCAAAACTGGTGAATGGACAATGGTGAGGACATTGTGGGCTTTCTAGTTGTTACTGTATATCCCCAATCACATGCACAATTTGAATATTTGTTTTGCATCATAAGGCGCGTTTCCATTAGTTACTTTTCCCTCTAGTGAGCCACTATGGGTGTGGCTTAGGAGAGGGGATCCACCCAAGATCCGCCCAACTTCACCGGTTAGCAGCTCAGGTAGCGCCGCTACTGAGCCGCTTCTAACTAGTCGACGTTGATTGGATACGGTTGAGGCAGATGCATGATTCATTTGCAGACTGGTGCAAACTGGACGCTGAGGGGTAACAGCTCCTGCTCTGCTGACTGCAGCTGGGAGAGACTGCTGCTGGAGGACTGGGCCGCTTGTGAGTGTTTTGGGATGGCGCCAGCTACTTGTTAAGAAGAGTTGGAACGAGTATCCAAAAGTCTCCAATAACATCAAAAAAAGTTGCTAGATTTGTCGCTAGTTGCTTTTTTGAAAAAGAGTCCCTAGAGGGCTCTGAATAGTCGCTAAATATAGCAACAAAGTTGCTAAGTTAGGTACACTGCTTGCCGCGTCGGTCTGTCACATTAGAACTCTGTTGGTTAGCTGCTACAAAAGTAGCTGTATGGGAACAGAGGCCAAGGGGAACTAATTAGTGACACTCAGCTGCTTTCCAAAAAGTACTCAGAAAGTACTTAGTGGAAACACACCTATATATATTTTTTCATCATTATATTTACCATGATTATATGATAATAGTTATTTCAAACAAAAACACCTAGTTTTACAATCAAAGTGACATTTTATTGAAGAATATGTCATTAACATAATTGCTTATAACATGAGAAATTACAAATTCCACATACTCCTACAAACATATAGTTTGATTAAAGACATTTAATTCTAATGAGCATAAACAATGGGACAATGGGACCAATAAGCAAAAACATACTAACAATAAAAATAGATTGACACTCGTACTGTGATGAAAGTTAAATGTATTTTCTTTGCCTTTCGAAGTAGTTTCATTATGTGTAAGTAAGATAAATGTTAACTAAAGTAAAGCTTTCATTTACTACTGTTGTTTTGTTTTGATTTTATTACGTTTCGTGAATAAGAGTTGCATGTTTTAATGTTGACAAACCAAGTTAGTTTTTTAAGTCATATCCTCTAACTTCCAGTATTTTACAGGTCAGGGGACAGTCGCCAGCGGAGCCGATGGTCACATTCATGTCATCAAATCAAATTCCAGCAAAGAAACGACTCCCACCTCCTCCTCTTCTTCCTCCTCTTCGTCGTCTCCCTCCTCACCCAGACGACCTCCTGACAGGAGGACGAGACCAGAAGCCACCATCTCCAGAGTTTCTTCTACTGACAGAAAGACGACAGCAACGCCGCAGAATCAAACTGCCACCAGAGTGTTGGCCCCCACCATCCACAGAGGTCAGCCCAGCTCAGTGGAGCCTAACCAAGACCTTCACACCGGGGTCAAATGGGGGTCAACACCTCACCTCGTGACCTGTGCCGACTCTCCCTGCTTCCCCGGGGTTCCCTGTGAGCCCTCCGTCACCGGCTCCTTCAGGTGTGGACGCTGCCCGTACGGCTACACCGGAGACGGAGTCACATGTAAAGGTAGTTAATGTCAATGTAGTCTTAAAACAGCTCCCTGTTTAGGAAGCGTATAGAGATATTGATTGACATTTGACACCAGGCAAACCACAGGTAATTTACTAATCGTAATGTGTTATTTTCTGTGAGCATGTTCATGTTTTTAAGGGAAATGAATTCCTACCGTTTGGCAAAAAGTCTCCAAATCCAACTGTTCATATCATTCCTTCTTTGTATTAAATTGCTCTTAAGATACCTGTTAGTGCGAGACAAAGTGTAAATGTGTCTGTAATGCAGTCACTTAAAAAATTATATGCAGATCCCTTGAGTTTTGTCTACAAAACATGATATGTAGATGAGGCTGGTTTAGTCAAGTTTTTCTTCCCAATTCACTGAATTTTAATGCCTGGTACAACTAAAGGTACATTTGTTTGGACAAATATGACGATAACAACAAAAATAGCTCATAAGAGTTTAATTTAAGAGCTGATATCTAGACATTTCCATGGTTTTCTTGAGAATTATTTTGGTTATTATGAAGAAAACCATGGGAAATGGCTAGATATCAGCTCTTAAATTAAACACTTATGAGTTAGTTTTGTTGTTATTATCATATTTGTCCAAACAAATAAACATTTAGTTGTACCAGGCATTTAAATTAACAAGAAATTGAAGAAAACAATGGTCTAATAATTTTTTCCATGAGTGTATTTTAGCTTGTTGTTTAAGTCTCAACCACTATCTGCATTGGAGTGGTGTGTCCTCCCGTATTGAATGGATTTCTTCCAGTAACCTTGTTTATTTTCAGCTGTGTGCAGGTATCAGTGTGGGAGGAACATGGAGTGCACTCAGCCCAACACCTGCACCTGCAAGGAAGGCTACACTGGCTACAACTGTCACATCGGTGAGAGGGAGGACATTTTAATAAAGCCGTTGTTTATTTTTGTGCTGGAAACAAGTTCATTAAATTGCATCACTCTTGAATGCACCTCTGCACTTCACAGTTTCAAGACAGTAAACCTCAGAGTACACTGCATGCTGCCATGGCCCATTACTGTTAAACCACCTCTAAAGGATTTGCCTCATTTATCTCTGTGAATTTGTTGACATTCTTTTCCCTCTCAGCCGTGTGTCGACCTGACTGCAAGAACCAGGGGAAGTGTGTGAAACCGAATGTGTGTGAGTGTTCTGCGGGCTACAGCGGGCCCACCTGTGAAGAAGGTAACCTGAGCTCTTACTCACACCTGTCCAACATGCTGACACACACACAAACACACACAGAATACTAATGAGGATCCTGGTGTTGTTTTACAATCCTGTGTGGATGTGTAGCAAGCTGCGAGCCGCCTTGTCAACACGGAAGCACCTGTCTGGCCAGAAACCTGTGTACCTGCCCCTACGGCTACGTGGGACCCAGATGTGAAATCAGTGAGATGTTACTGGCTGAAACATTTTATGATGTTTATAATTTGTATAAAAGTGGAAGTCTGTCTGTAAGTAGCAGGACAGTGTCCATTAGAATGGAAATTAAACGAAGAGCGTGAGGATAAAAAGCTGACTTAAGGTGTTTCCAGACCAAACAGGAATAATTTGCATTAAAAAATTGCATGCCAGTTTAAAAATGAAAGCCCATTTATCTCTATGAGCCTATACACACAATGTGAGAGGCTTTGTGTGAAAGATTGAAATTTGAAAGATTTTAATGAATATTCTGTATTTCTGTTTCATTTTGCATTCTGTCCCTGGTATGAGAACGCCTTAAGAAGAAATAGTTCAACTTTTTGGTTAGATGAGAAGATTTTCTGTTAATTAAACTTTGAGTTCCTGTAGTCAGCACATTTAGAAGTGTGAATAATAATAATTCATGTGTTTCAGTGGTGTGCAACAGGCACTGTGAAAATGGAGGCGAGTGCGTTTCTCCTGATGTCTGCAAATGTAAACCAGGCTGGTACGGACCAACATGTAACTCAGGTACAACGTAACACCTGGAAACGAGCGTGCATTCACACTGCAGCTTGAAATCCAAACGTTAAATCTGTGTGATGTTCACGTGTCTCCTCGTGTCCTCCGCAGCTCTCTGTAACCCCGTCTGTCTGAACGGAGGAACGTGCATTAAGCCCAACATCTGTGCCTGTCCCAGCGGCTTCTACGGCTCTCAGTGTCAAATAGGTAAAACTGTGATGGATATATATCACACTGACACGCTTTACTGCACTGCTGCTGTTCAGCCTGTTCACAGGGAGGCTGCAGAAAATTTTAATCCTGTTTCCATTTCAGCTACTAGGAGATGAAGGTGTTTGCTTACATGATGAGGCTCTAAATACAGTTACAATCAGGGTTGAAGAGATATATTATATCAGAGATATATTTATATAAATACATATATAATGAAGGTACACTGCTGCTGCATCAAAACAGATACTGCATTGAAGTTTTATCTTCTTTTTTTATTTTTTTTATAAAATCTCTAGTGAATTTATTTCCATTTAATAGCATCATGTATGTATTATTATTTATTCCTTTTTTTCTTTTTTAAGATTTTAAAGAAACAAAAACCCAAACCTAACCCTAGCCCAAAAAATACATAACCAAATTAAGATCCATTACATTATGAAAATGTTTTAAAAGAAAAACATATAAATATTTATATATATATTTTTTAAATATATAATACTACAGCTTGTAATCATGTTTCCTTTAACATTCATGAAATATGGGTCACAAAGCAAGTCTGGGTTACAATTAAGACTTTTATTGAGACTTAAGAGAAACTTCTGTTGCTTTTGGTATAACAATGCCAGATTTAGAGCTTTTAAATAATCTTATAAAAGATGTGAGAATTGTCTGCACTGCTGAGGGTTTATTTTCACTAATAATATGGTGATGGTCAGATACACAGACCTTGCTTGGAGCTTTCTTCATATTTGATACAGTAGTTTACCGTGTAGCAGAGGACAGCTGAGTGGAGGGATGTGACACTTTTCACTTTTTTTTTTCTTTTTTTACATTACTGAAACGTTTTTACTTTTCTGACTTTCAGATGTAAGACATATATGACATCAGATAAATGGCAATTATTTACAAGAGTTTGGAGGTTTAAATGTGTCAGTGTTTATTCCATTAGTCTATTAGCCATGTACACAATTTAACCTGATATCTTCACACTTTAATGTTGTGTTTTTCAGCTGTGTGCAGTCCTCCCTGTAAGAATGGAGGTCAGTGCATGAGGAACAATGTATGCTCCTGCCCTGAAGGCTACACAGGAAAAAGGTGTCAAAAGAGTGAGTAAAACCACTGAGTGCATATTTGAACTCAGTCTCATTTCAGGTGTTACTTTCCACAACTTAATATGTTAATCAGTTGTGTAAACAAATGTGCTGCAGGTGTTTGTGAGCCGATGTGCATGAACAAGGGAAAGTGTGTG
This sequence comes from Centropristis striata, assembly GCF_030273125.1. NCBI lineage: Eukaryota > Metazoa > Chordata > Actinopteri > Perciformes > Serranidae > Centropristis > Centropristis striata. The sequence goes on along the minus strand of NC_081524.1, from coordinate 20,542,338 downwards.
GGACCCAACACGTGCTCCTGTGCATCAGGGTGGAGAGGGAAGAGGTGCAACATACGTGAGTGACTCCATCTTTTATGCTCCCAGAACAAACACATCAGATGTAATATAGAGAGCATGCAGTTGTGTCTGCATATAATTAATATACTTTGGAATCATGTATCTAATTTGCATTTGTTACAGTTTCTCAGTTAGTGAGGAAAAGCTTCACATTCTCCTCTCACAAATTGAAACATTGAGTACAGTTGCTGGAAGAAATTTACTAAAAACATTTTCATTTTCTTCCTTTTTTAAATACAGACATGTAACTCAATGAGATGCATTCATACGGTTGTTTTATTCAACCATGGCTAATTAATTTTCTGCCAATCGACTTTGAGTGGTAAAGCTTGAAGTGGGTTGTGCCCAGTGTGGGAGTAAAAGCCCACTCTGTAAATGCTTTTCAATATGCCTTTATATAAAAAGTAAACAGATTATAAGATATATTTTATGTTTTTTTTCCCAGAAGATCCTAAGCTTTCTAAACGATATGAGATGATATACTTTTTTTCAACACTACGCTATAATTGATTTGGTTTGGTCATGTCAGGATGCATTGTGAAAAATTTGTACAAAAACTATTTTCCAAGCCGTTGCAGGCTGCTGTGTTCATGCCTTCTTCTGTGCTTTCTCTCTGTAGCCGTCTGTCTGCAAAAGTGTAAAAATGGCGGCGAGTGTTTGGGACCAAACACCTGCCACTGTTCCTCCGGCTGGGAAGGTCTCCAGTGTCAAACACGTGAGATCATGCATGATTAAAGTTTTACTGTCTGGACAAACAGACAAATATTTTATCAATATATATATTTTTGAATGATATAATCACGAGTGTTCCCTCCTCAGCGGTGTGTACACAGCGGTGCCTGAATGGAGGGAGGTGTGTCCTCCCTGACTACTGCCACTGTCGGAAAGGCTACAAGGGCCTCACCTGCACAGTAAAGGTCAGCAGAGAAGTCACTCTCCACTTTTTCCTTTGTGTTGTTGGAAGCATTTGGGATAACTTTAGCACACAGCTCAGTAAAAACATATGCTGCTCTATGAGCCCAGCATGGGTCCTTCCGCTTGAACCCAGGCGGCAATCTCCGTGCCTGAGCATGGAGGCCAACCAGGAAGTGCATTAAGCCTGCAATTCACCGAAAGTTCCAGTAGGGGGTGCTAAGTTTGGCTGCAAAAAAAATCTGCCCATTCATTTCAGTGCAAAATTTGAAAACTTCTCACTTGATTTATTACCTCAGAAAAAATTTTCAGGACAACATTATGGTCTCAATCGCTAGTAAAAAATCATCTTCAAGACAATTTGATGTCAATAGTTCTAATAATGGCCCCATTAAGAAGAAAATAGAAGATAAAGAATCGTATGATTTGGGGCGTGGCTATAGGTCACTGACAAGGCGAGCCGTCACCAAGAGAGAAGCAGAGCAATGCGTATCCACGGCAACGTGTCAATAAAGTTGTATATAACGTTATATAGATAGAAAAGAGGACGTTTAGCGGTTTGGTCTCATAACTTTGACCCTTTCACACTGTATTTTCACTTAATGACAGTTTATTTGAACGTTTTGTTCAGTAAAAATGTCTTGTTCAGTGTTTGGTTGGACTAACAGACACTCCAAGGAGTCGCTGCTCAGTTTTCTGAGGTAAGAAAGATACATTTTGTTTTTGTTTTTTTTGCTAGCCAAAACTAACATCCCAGTTAATGCTCCAATTAATGCTATAGCAGTGACTTCTCTCAGTCAGGTTGAGGTGTAGAGAGGCGTGTAGTCAGTGTCGTCAGATCCCTCTCGTTCCTCCACAGTCCAATTATGGTCTGCTCCGCGTATCGGAAACAAGATGGTGACGCAAGATGGCGACGAGTATAACGCTGAACTCGAGGCTTCCAACGGGCCACAAACCAATGGGTGACGTCACGGTGACTACGTCCATTATTTATATACAGTCTATGCTTGAACCATATCCACTGGCTGCTTCTTTCGGCCGCCTCAGACACTGATCTAATTGTTTGTCGAAGAGCCTGTCCATGGATACCAAGGTTCTTCAGCAGTCTGATGGTAGAAGAGGCCTCAAAATACTTGTAATGACCTTCTTCCAAACCACCAGGCTTTTATCTTTCAGAGAAAAAGATGCTCAGCTCTGACTGTGACTCGAATGTAACAATCCTATACAAGATGCAACTAACTAGGATTTCCATGCTCCACAAATGCACTCATGATGCTGTAATCCAACTCCATTCCAAAAATGTTGGAACGTAGCGTAAATATAATAGGATTCAAGATTTGCTCATCATAACATAGTAACTTAATTAATGTTCAAGCTGATAAACTTTCATTTTTTTGGGAAAATATTCACTCTGAATTTTGAATTTAATTAATTATGCTTGTTTATTTAGGATTAGAAAGCAGTCACTAAATCAGATGTGTTTAAAAGGTAAAGTTGTAAAGTAATGAATTTATGTTTGATTTATGTTTTATAGGCGTCACAAGCATGATGGAAGAGAAAAGAGAAGTGGGATGAAAGAACGTACAAAATGCACAAGGCAAGGGAGCATCATAAATAGTTGTGTGTGTTTGTGTGTGAGTGTAGGAGTGTGTGTGTGTGTGTGGCTCTGTGAAGGCTAACGGGGGACTTGATGTATTGCACTTGTCTGTTGGTCCCTGTATATCACTACCTCAAGGCTCCCAGTAACACACATCTGTTGGATGCATCAGCAGAGACTTTATACAGATGTGTGAGTGTTACTGCAAAGTATTATGTAAAATAAGTAAACGATAAAATAATCTGCTTCAGTGACGTTTCATTCATAAGCTGTCGTTTTTTTGCCATCGAGCTTTTAGTTTTAGGTTTTTCACAATTTAGCCAAATTTATAACCTTTTACCAAACTGATGTGCACTGTTTGTTTCTCACTAAAGAGAAAATTAAATGCGAGTTTGCTTTATTAATTTTGCTTAATTTAGATGGTAAACATCAGTAACCTGATTTAGACTGAAGACATTGGTATAAATAAGTTGCCATTTAATAAAATTCTAATTTGTTTATATTTCTTTCATGCTTTCATTAATATATTGTTCAGTTGGGTGAAGTAATGACCCTGTTTGGAGTTATATATAGGGTTTGTTTTATAGAAAAGTTTACACCGTGGTACAAGTTACATGTGACAAAATAAAGAAAATGTACTGTGTCTAAACTTTTGTTCTGGTTTAATGAGCTTTGATAATTCATGCAGTTCACTCTGTTTTTTTATTCAATGACAAAAATTACAGTACAATATATAGCATGTTTATACAGTCAAATGAGAACATTAAACAGGTTCAAGGTTTCTTTAAAAAAGAATTACATATATACGGTAAAAAAATGTAAAAACTACAAATGTTTTTTTAAATTTAGTTGTATTAGATACTTATCCATAGCCAGAAGGGAAGCTGCTAACCTTGATATATTTCAGTGTACGCTATATTTAGAATATTTTTAACCATTTTCTGATGGGGAACTGAAGCTGTTATCTATGCTCTCTTCAAAGCCACCAGACTCCTTTGAAAAAAACTGTAATTTTACCATGCAGAATATGGGAATTTCTGGTCTACTGCTGCCTCGATTAGTTTGTTTGGTGTTTTAAAAGGTTAGTTCAGATTCGGTAAAATCAATAATAATCAATAACACCAAAAAAATCACACAAACCCACAAACAAGCTAAATAATCAAGTCATCGGTACACCAGCAACTCCCGTGTTCTGCAACATAAAACACTGTTTTTGTAAAGGGGAGTCTGGTGGCTTTGAAGAGAGCACAGCTGAATACAACAGCTTCAGTTCCACATCAGAAAATGGCTGTCTGAAGACAAGGTAAAGCGGTCAAAATATTCAAAATATACCGCACACTTACCCAAAATATATTTTGCTGCTGCCCCCGTCCACAGCCTGCTTCACCAAATTGGGGGCGTGCTGACCACCATTTAATGTAGGTAATACACTGACTGTGGATAAGAATTTTATACAACCTCACTTAAAAAAAATCCAAACTGTCCCTTTAAGTCCCTTATTAGGCCTCAGTGGTCTTTGACCCCGACTGGGTCACTCTAGTGGGACTTCTTCCTCTCCTCGCAGCGCGGGCCAGAGAAAGGGGGGCGACAGCGGCATTTGTCAGGAGAAATACACTTCCCTCCATTCAGGCAGGACTGAGTGCACACAGCTATAGCCAAGACAAAAGAAACGACAACAAAAAAAGTGTTGAGAGACAAGTAAATGACTGTGAAGAGCTTGTAAATCCCAAACACCAGAATGCCAGAAACAGAGGTGAAAAGTGTTTCCGTGTCTGGGTTTTGTCACATCTGGAAAAGCACTAATCTGAGGCTCCCTGAGCACACGCATACATCCGATTTATATCATTCTCGGCTGTTTGGCCGACTGTAACATTTGTCTTCTCTGTGACATGCAGACAGTTTGCGAGATCCTGGGAAAGCACAATCAGAACTGAACAGAACAAATCTCTAAATGAGGTGGAGAGAGGAAGACAAAAGAAATCATGCTTGTAAAGTGCACTGATGCGTGTGGAAGTGTTTGGTCTTTGGGACCAGTTTGAACTCACCAGTGTGGCAGGCCCCACCCAGCCATCCCTCAGGACAGCTGCAGATTCCTGGAGCTACACAGATTCCCCCGTTCCTACAGCCTTGGGGACAGATCGCTGCACCGGGAAACAAACCATAGAAAGAAATTCTCAGCATGCCAGAAAGCCAACCTGAGCTTTAGCTACTGAAAACAGATATCAACCTGATGCAAAAAAATGCATGAAATAACTAAATGTGGATAAGTTAAAGAAATAGTTTATATTTTTTGGAAATACTCTTATTTGCTTTTTTGTTGTTGTGATAACTTCCACCTCTGGGATAATAAAGTTAGAATTGAAGTTGTAATATGAAGCTGCAGCTGGCAGCCAATTAGCTTAGCTTAACATAAAGAGTGAAAACGGGGAAATCACTAGCCTGGCTCTGCCCAAAGGCAACAAAACCACCTGCCAACACCTCTGAAGCTCATTCATTTAACACGTTATATCTCGTCTGTGTAATCCGTAAAACAGAAGCATAAAAATGACATCTTGTGGTTTGACAAGGGCTTTCTGTGCCATACTATGTCTTTGCCAGGCTAGCTTTTTCTCAGCTTTTTTGTCAGCATGATCACATAAAAACTACTGGCCTGATTTCCATTAAGCTTGGTGGAAGAACCCTTTAAATGGAGCGGCTCCAAATTAGTTAAGTTAATTCAGTCAATTTGTTCATTTACTTACCTTAAAAAGGTGAGTTCACGATCATATCAACATGGTTCACCTGATCTGTTTCCTTTGCACTTTGTTATCATGCAAATACTGGAAACAGTTATCAACCTGTTGTTTAAATGCTCTGAGCATTAAAATACAAATACGACAAAAATAAGATCCAACTTCCCAATCTGGAAATGGGACCATCCGAGGTGCATGTGAACGCATCGTTGGCCTTGGTGGAGGTGTAGCACTGTGCCTAATACAAATTTATAATATAATACAAATAATACAAATTTCCCCTTAGGGACAATAAAGTTTATTCTGTGCTTAGCTAAGCTAACCAGCTGCTGGCTGTTGCTTCATATTAAGTGGCGTCAGTGGTATCATTCTTCAAATCAAAAAAGTGAATAAGCATATTCCCCAAAACTTTTTAAATCTCAGTAGTTGGAGATAGAGTTTAAAGGAACCAGACAGCTTAACATCACTAGCATGGACACTTTTAATTTAGAGGATAAGTAAGGTTCAATTTGCGTGAATCTAGACCACAGAAAACGGACCCGTATCTCTTATTGGGTGCACTTAAATAAAAAACTGTTGTCCTGCAAGTGCCTAAAAAGTATATTTTATCAATATAGCCCCAAATTATGAGGAAAAACTTGAATAGGGGAAAAAATATATATATATAATTTTGCTTTTCCAAAAGTTTATCTCAACCAATCAGATTCAGTGAAGTTTCAGCTGAGCCCAACTTGATCTACAATTTACTGCCAAGAACTTCTCAATCATCATTCACAAGGCGTATATTTAAATGTCATTCATAACCACTAAGTCAGATGAACTGCTGCGGTCGGAGACTGAATGCTTCCCATCCCGACAGCAACTTGGAACCGGAAAATCATTTTAGATGTTTAAGTGAGCTGCTGCTGATGAATAGCTGCAGCTGAGAGACCGGCTCCATTTGGTGACTTTGACCTTTTGGTGTTAATAGGGTAATTAGACACGGTCATAAACAGACCCTCCTGGCATCTTGATCCGGTCCAGCTCGAGGGGCAGATACACTTGGCCACTCTGTTGACAGCAATGCATTCCCCTCCGTTCCAGCATCCTGCATCACACGTCACTGCAGAACACAGACACAGACACAACTATCAGCAGGGATGAGATAGTTCTACCCGTCCTGTCCTCCAGGAGTGGTTTGCAGCACTGATTTTATAAATATATAACTTGGTTGTGATTCCTAAATTCCCAAAGGGCCGAAAAAAAACTCACATTTGATGTATTAATTTAACTGCTCAGTTATACTCCCCTACAAAGTCTAACTGCAGTAACTACATTTCTGGCTGAAATTGAGTTATAACTAAAAATGAACCCCTTGATGTCTGTTTTATCTTGTGACAAAGTTTTAGATTTCAATTTTGCTTTATTTCAGAGAAATAATGATATAAAAACCAAAAAATCCAACTCAAAACCAAGCAGTAATTGCAGTTACCAAGGTCTGCTTTGGATATATATACTTATTTCAACATAAAAATAATAGAAATTGTAAGTTTATTTGAAAGGGAAATTATTATCTAGATAGTGATAAAGTAAAAAAGTTAGTTAAAATTATATTAAGACTAAAATATAACATAACTTTATAATAATAAATCCAAAATACACAAATCTTTGAATAGAGCTTTTAAATACACTTCTAACAAAACCAATTTGAAATTTTTTATTTACTGAAAACAAAATATAAAAGCTGAAAGAAGACAACATCATTGTTGTTACTGCACTCTGTTTTGCATTACTATTAGAATCTTTTACAGTAACTACATTTTTGGGGTCAAATGTAAAAAAAATCATCATGATTTTTGAGCATAAATATTACATCAATACATGTAGAAATAAGTGTCATATCACTAACCTACCTATAACCCATTTGGCTGGCCAGTTAAAACACATTAAACAACTTCAAAGCAGTTTTTCTCAGTTTTGCCCTTTGTGTAGTTACTGCAGTTACTTTGTAGGACAGTATACTTCTTGTAAATATTATCACCCTACACCCTTACTTACTCACATACTTATTTTAACCCAAACATTACATTACATGTCATTTAGCAGACGCTTTTGTCCAAAGCGACTTACAATAAGTGCATTCAACCTGATGGTACTAGACATAGACCATAGGAATCAAGTAAGTACATAACTTTAAGAGCTAACTGTCATCGCTACAGGAGTGCTATATGTTAAAGAAGAAAAGAATAGAAAAGAAGAAGAGCAATTTTTTTTTTTTTTTTTTTTAATATATATATATGTGTTAGGTGACCATGGCTTAACCGAGGTATTGTTGGAAGAGATAGGTCTTCAGCCTGCGGCGGAAGATGTACAGGCTGTCTGAGGTCCTGATGTCGGTGGGGAGCTCGTTCCACCATTTGGGAGCCAAGACAGAGAAAAGTCTGGAAGTGGTTCTGAGGGAAGTTGACCCACGCAAACGCTTTCACCTTTTACTAAACATAACAAGTAGTTTTTGGTGCCTCAACCTACCCACACTTTACGTTAACTATGTTTAAAATGTAGTTTTGTTTCAAATCAGACTGTTTTAAACTGTGACTGTAATCCGGGAGAAAATATGTTTTCCTTGAAACTTAACTGAAAATGTAGTTTCATAAAGAAACGTAGTTCTTAGAGGACATCGTTGACTTGAAACTCCTAGTCACTTGTTGCATATTTATACCAGTGGTTTCTAGGTTTAATGTTTTTTCTCTTGAAAAAAGCAAGAATTAAAGAAAGTCTGGAAAAAAATATCCATAGTTAATGTGCATTTTTTCCTGGTTGTTGTCCTGTAATTTATCTTGCAACTCCTCATATTAATCCTGTGACCTCTTGTGGGGGTCCTGACCCCCAGGTTGGGAAACACTGTTCTAAACAGTGTTTCAAATAATTCCCTATGTTGATGGGAAGAGAACACATTTCACTTCATGTTTTGTCAAAAATCTCAACATATATAAAGATAAATGACAAAGAGTCCTCCACAGGTTGGTCAAATTGATAAAAGGACTTACAACCATTAACAACCATACAAGGACTTACAACCATAATACTGATCATCATTCTTCTTGGTTTAGGCACATAAAGGTTGAGCCACAGGAGAAATATTTACTGACTTTCCACACTGACTTAACAAGTAGATAGCACTGAGTGTTCCAAATCACACAACTCCTTCAGCAACTTCACTCCACATAAACCCTGTTACCTTTATGACAGTATCTTCCTCCAAACCCTGGAGGACATCTGCACTTTCCAGGGCGAAGACACGTTCCTCCATTTTTACATTTGGGATAACAGTTGGCTGCATTCACACAAGAACACACAAGGTTTTAACATTACTACAGTTCTGATCACCTTTATGTGGGACTGTTTCTTTGCAACTAACCTTTACATTACCTAAAATTAAGTAATGCAGGATTATGCTCTCTCCTAGTAATTTGTAAATAAGCACTTTATGCCTTAAAATCAAGATGCTATCCTGCTGAGTGCTGGTGTAAGTTACATTCAACCTGCTGTAATAAACCTGGGAACACATATAAAGCCTTATTTTCTTTTAATTTGTAGTTATTTGTCTTACCTCATGTAAAAGCATTTGCATGCATCTTTATACGCATTGTTATATAGAAAAAGGAATAGCTATAAAAAAGAACTACTGTAGCCAACTAATAGGTTAAACAAAGTAAATGTATACTTTTCTGATAGGATACTTTAAAAGCACTAAAATATAAAGAGATAAAAGGTTTGTAACATCACCATACTGGCAGCTTTCTCCTTCATAGCCTTTGGAGCAGAAGCATGTGTTATTGCGGATGCAGATTCCTCCATGTTCGCACGACGGTTCGCACTTCGCTTTGGGGTCAAAAACGAAGCCGACCGCGACCCCCCGGGGCGCGTCCGAACCGGCGGAGCAGAGAGCGACCAGGGACGCCAGGAGCACCGCTGAACCGAGACCCACAAAACCCATGTTTGGAGATAAGTCCCTCAACTAGGAGGAGGAGGAAGGAGCAGACAGACGGTGATGGAGGAGAAAGTGCCGAGACGTCCCCACGTCGCCCCCGCTGCTGCTCTCAGGGACCCCACAGCCAGGTCAGAGCCGGGGGGAGCGGCCGGAGGCGGGCCGGGGAGGGGCCCGGTGAGGCGGGGCCTGGTTTGGACATTTTCGTTTGTGTGGTGAGTTTTTCAAAGTGTCCACAGGAAGACAAACATTAGTTAGAAGTCAATTAAATTTACACTTATAGTCGGTACACCAAATAAAGAACTTTAAATCAGTTTTCTCGAAGCTTAAAGTACTAACGGTTACTTTAGCATTTCAACCAGCTAATGCTACGCTAGTTAGTTAACGGCTATTCCTCTTTAAATAGCGCTAGCAAAGTTTGCTAACTTATGCTACCTATACACCAGAAGACTTTGAAAAGATTTGGAAAAGACTCCTGGAAAACAGCTCACACCCGCTCACATCTAAAGACAGGTGTTTTTAGTCCCAGCCTAGTCTCACACTGAGATTTTACAAAGACTCTGAATCTGGCAGGGTAACTATTTACAAGACTACAACTAGATCCTTTTAGCATTTTTTGCTAAATGCCCCCTCACAAAGCTGAAAAAGGGTTTCTGTTTGTCTGACAAGAAAAGCTGACTATTTTACAGTAAAAATAGATATAAGGAAGAATAAAGGAAAGGAACATTTAGAAATTAATTTATGATATACATTTATGTCCTATTTAATTATAATGTGTTTAATTGAATAGTTATATTTATCAGCTCTATCAACTTTAATTTAGTTAATCATACATTAATCATCGATTATTTATTACTTATTTATGTATACATTTATTTATACATTTTAACTGGGTCTCCTTACTGTTCTCTTTACTAAGAAACAGTGCCCCCCAAAAATCTACATATATGACATCACTATATTTTTATTTAGGACTGAGCTTATTAGCATTATTGTGATGTTCCTTTTTCCTGTGGAAGTGGCTTTACTGGCCGGTCTGGAACCGGGGAGCTTTCCCCCGCTCATCTATTGGTTGTTGATTGTGTTAAGTCACTGAGACTTGAGATAATATCAAACATGTTTGATATGATCCAAACCCAAGACGAGGAAAAGACTGATATGAAACAGAGCAGATTACTACCTTAAACTTAACCATGGAGATGACAAGCACCGTGACTCCAGTAAAACTCCTAGATTTACTAAAGACTTTCAGTTTTTAGTCTGGGACTGTGGAAACCGTTTGGTGTAAGCCCAGCATTAGTCCAAATGATGCTGCAAAACCAAATTAATGTTGTCTAATGTGGGTTGAAAGGTAAATGTGTTTTTGTAATCTTAACGTTAGCTAATAGAGGGTCCTCGTCAATCTTACATGCTTCAAAACAAATCAGATTCAGCGTTATTGGCAAAGTATGTGAACACAAGCTAGCTACAAGGAGTTTGACTTTGCTTTTAAATTGCTCTAAATCTTATCAATCAAAAAAATAGATACATAAAGAAAAAAAAAGAATACTAGCTAAAAAGATCGAGGGCTGGTTAATATTGCCGATATCTTCTTTCCTGATGAGGCTTTTTTTTTAAAAAAAGGTAGTCTAAATGAAATAACCACACCAATAAAGCCTTTTATCTGTGTGAAAACATAACATTTCTAAAGCAAACAAAACTCACTGTTTTTTCACCTACCTTTAGTAATATCAAGCCTTACAGATAGTTTTGGTTTTATCTGTCCTGGTTTTTAGATATTAATCAGGTCTTAACAGAAAAATTTACATGGGGCAAGGAAAATGTCACATCAGCCTAGTAAATCTAGAAAGAATTAAGCAAATAATTGTATTTTCGGAGCTGATGATGGATGCGGCTAAGGAGTGAGCCATCTTGCGTACTTCTCATTTCTGCTGAGAGTTGCACATGTGTAGTACCAATCAGGCACTAAGTTACAAATGGTAGCAGGTAAAAACAAAGTTTATTAGCTGGGTGGTGTCAGAGGATGTGGGTGAAACTCTATCTGTTTTATTCACGTATACGTCACTGGAATGCCATAACGAGAGCCAACAGCATTTTTCATGCATGTTTGCATTGTTATTTGATAACCGCTAATACATAAAACAATTTGTATTGTGGCAAGTGAAAATAGACTTTGGGCAAGTAAATATAACAACAAAAACATATATATAATTAACTAATGAATCATTGCTTTCTTTGGAGCTGCTTATTCTAATAAAAAAAAGGTTATCCAGAGAAACAGGGCCACTGTTTTTGTAAAGACATGTTTTCAATGCAATTCTTCAATGCTGTTTGCTCCGTAAACTAAATTTCATTTTCTGTTATTACATTGTAAAGATGGCATGAATCTTAGAACTTAAACCAAAACCATCTACATGGCTGGATATAAAATATTTAGTTTTTTAAAGTTTTCATTGATGTTGTTCACTTCCAGTGATTGTGTAGGAAAACCACAGTCAGAAAAAAAAGTTCAGTGTGGAGCCAACTAGCTTATTATTTTCAGAAATAATACAGCTTGTTTTAAGATGTGAATTCATGCCGAACACATGTGGAAAAGCCATTTCCCTTTACCTGGTGAGGCTGTGCTTGGATCATATGAAGTATGGGGTGAGGGGCAGGTCTGCTGTAATGGCAATAACACAACCAGCAGCGGATGTGGCTGTCCTCTCTGCTGGGCCTCTGTACAGTCAAACCTATTGACTTTTGCTATTTTCCCATAACAAGCCACTAGTCTTAAATCTTAGTCTTATATGCTCTAAATCTCTGCATGTCAAAACGTACCATAATAGTTGATAAAAACATCTGTATGCTGGCTAAGAGTTTGAGACAACCAGACTGGCCGTCCTGTAACTTTAAAAACACAGATTAAGAGCCCAATAGCATTAAATTGACTCACACCTGCTGCTTATTCATTGAAAGTAGTGGTCGACCGATACGGGTTTTTAAGGCCGATGCCGATCCCGATTATTTTGACTTCAGTCTTAACCTATCCCCGATAAGTGCTGCTTTTTTTGGGGCCGATTCTTGAACCCAATATTGCCTTTTCTCCCTCCATTTACATGATAAAAATGACACAATGATAACAAATGCTACACAAGTCTCAATTTAAACAAAAAAAGAAACATTTATTAACAAAACAAATAAAACATAATAACAGTTGGATAGCAAACAATGTGTATGTTGTGTATGCCGATGCCGATACAAGTAAAAAACACAAATATCGGCCCGATATATCGGGCGGCCGATATATCGGTCGACCTCTAATTGAAAGACACTGTGGATAAGCAGCTACAGCTATTGCCTGAATTAGAAAAATAACAAAAGCAAAACAGACGAAAGCTTTAAAACTGTTAGGGATTCTCATTTTCCAGACAGCTTGACAGGCAAAAGTAATTAAATCACTTTATAAATGAATTAATATGTCAATATGCCAAATGTACCAACAAAAAATGTAGTCATTAATTAATTAATAAAGCTGAAAATGTATATTTCTGTTTCAATTTTTGCTTTAAAAAATATTAAATATTATATTTATTTTTTTTGATGAAGAAAATACATTAATAAATTTGGGGATAATGACTTAAGTACTAATCAAAATGAATTAATAATTAGTGTCAAACATAACAATAAAAGTAAAACAACACCAAAAATAAAGAAGAAACTCTCATTCAGTAGATTAGGTCTCTCCTACAGTACAGTATGCTTAGACAAAGGGAAAACTGATAGTGTGTGTGTATGTGTGTGTCCCAGTGAAGCTCTGGTCCAAACCACTGACCTGGATCTCAGAGAGGAAGTGAAGTGGTCTTTGAATGAGTGCAACAGATGTGAACATACTGTGATACATTGGAGACATGTTGTTCTTCTAGCTCCAGCACAGAGTAAAGTATGAGAGAAACACACTCACATAATATATATCCAGGAGTGTGTAGTCGAGGCGAAAAAAGAACAGAAAATTATTTTGGAAATGAAATGTTAAGATCTAAAGGGCATTGTTTTGGCATTAAAGTCAGACAAAACAGGTTTATTCAGTAGTTTTTTTGTTTCTTTCTGGAAACGCTCTGTGTTCTATGCAGTGGTGGAATGTAACTAAGTACATTCACTCAAATAATGTACCTAATTAAAATTTTGAGATGTTTGTACTTTACTTAAGTACTACTGTTTTATATAACTTTATACTTCTACTTCACTACATTTTGAGGCAAATATTGTACTTTTTACTCCTCTACATTTAGCTGACAGCTTTAGTTACTTTTCAGGTTGAGATTTAACATAGAAATCATGATAAAGTTATCAACATAAAACATGATAAAGTTAAAGTGATTACTTTTATATTTATTGAAGCACATAGCAGTATATTAGGTGGTTAAGATGAGCCCTACCTTGAGAAAATGTAAATGTTGCTTATATAAATGCATCAATAATAATATATTTAGTATACAACAATCTGAGTGGGACCATTCTGCCTGAAGAGTACAGTTACTTTTGATACTTTAAGTACATTTTGATGCTGATACTTTTGTACTTTTACTTAAGTAACTTTTGAACCCAGGACTTTTACTTGTAGTGGAGTAATTTCACAGTGTGGTATTAGTACTTTTAGGATCTGAATATTTTTTCCACCATATGGCCTCTTCTAACACATTTGTTAGTGGATAAGTGCTATTTAAACAGTTTTACGCCTCCTAGTGGAGGGCCAGTGGATGTTGTCAGTCATTCAGCTAGTCTGTCCATTCATTCCACAGAGCAGTTTATTTGGACAATGACTGTCCACCTTGTCATTGTTTTCCCCCTTACCTTTTTATTTTTATTTTTTACCACTGCCACATGCAGAATAATGCCACTCTCCTAGTAAGATTTAAGTTAATGAAAATTTAGAATTTTTGCTCAAAAAATATAAAATCTAATGATCACATTGTGTGAAATTTGCAAATCATATTTATGCTCCCAAAGGATTTTAATGGATTTATTTACACCATTTTTTTCTTGCTTATAATAATCAAGTAGGTCTCTTACAGTGCTCATTTTGGTTCTTTTCATACATAACATATGGAGAAAAAAATAAAGCTATGGTAATCTTACAGTCCTGATTTGCAGAGGTTTACTTTGGTACTAGGAAATAATAATTTATTCCATATTCCAGCCCTACAATTAACATGCAAATATCACATTTGTTCTTCACTGAATTAATAGTCATTAATACTAAACAATAATAGATATTTTAATAATGAATAATATTTTGATTGAAGTAATATTAAATAATCTAGAGTGACTAATGATGAATATCATCTCTGCTGTAACATTTTCATCACAGTAAAACCATTGTGCTATTAATGGAGTTAAGCGATACAGTTTTGCAGATTGATTTAAGGTTAATTCTCAATAAATTTCATAAATAGGACAGTGGTAATTAAATAATAGTGTAATAACAGTAACAGTGAGGTGAGCGATACTGTAGTTTAGCAGACCCCTTGGCACCACCCAGTGTGTAGAGAAAATTAGAAGCACACCAAAAAACTTTCAAAATAAGTCATGATTTTATTTTCAGCTTCATGCATGAAAAACATAAAACCACTGTGTAGAGGCAGTAACGGAGAGGTATTCACATCTACACGGCCTGTCATCAATTATGAAGAAGGGTTGGTTCTGGGTTACAGTTTTCTTATGATGACTGTGTAGAAATTGTAGTAATGGAAAGAAAAACATTGCAAAAATGGCATTTTTATTTTACGTTTACAAATGAGCTAAGATCAGACACTTTGATATGATTCATATTTTGGGCTCTTATGTGTCATCAGCATCTTCTGTCATCCAGTAATTACATCATGTACTTGAAAAAGCCAATCCAAAATAATATCACATAATATAAACGCGACAGAAGGAAGTCATAGTGATTTCAAAAACCAAGAATAGCAACAGCAGTCAACTCATAATACGAAATATGCAAAGTGGATTAAAATAGCAAACACATCATTGCGAATTACACCATAGCCCACAATCTCATTAAAAGGGAAGGAAGTGCTCCCACACCAGAAATGATTCTTAATATAACATGTTTTGAAGCAAGCCAGGAAGTACAAATTCAACATTTACATTAACGCATTGCTCTATTTTATACCCGACTGTAACGCTCCCACATTTGTTACGGAATTAAAAATATTTTCCCTTACAAAGTTATTATGTAACCTCTTCACAGTAGTCAAGTTTGCTTTTAAATCACTCAGGTGAATGACAGCTTAACATAAGAAAAACCTTAACTACTTTCACTCAAGCTAAAAATAAAGAACTCTGAGCCAAAATATAGCCCCCCTCAAAAAAAACGAATGACATAAGACAATACGTCATCTATATTGCACTACACAATATCAAGAATATTATTTGTATGAAACAAAGTAAAAAGAGAAAGGAAAGCGGGCTGACAGAGGTGGTTAGGAACAGCTCAGTGGTTTTCACTCTTGAACTTTAGTTGTATTTTTTCATTAAAAGTGGTATGGAGTAGTAGGGGGCAGTCTTACAACATTCGTATTAATACCTGTAGATAACGATAGGGTTAAAGTGCATTATATCTGAAACTACCGCTTCCAGTAATTTAATTATTGAGGAGTGACAGTGTAAACACGATGGGAATGTCTACCATTAACGTGAATGTTAAATTATTATATTTTGTTGGCACCAGGGTGAACAATGACAACAAACCTTGAGACATTTCCTTCAGAAATGCTGGCTCTGCCTGTTTGACAAGAACCAAACAGTGATAGCTGGTAGAAGGAAGGAAAGTGGTTGGGAATTAAAGAATGGATGAGCCACAGACTAGTTAAAGAAAAGTTATCTCTGTCCTAGGGCTAAACGAGTTGGAATAAAATCTAATTGCGATTATTTTTTGGCTGGTATTGCAATTGGGATATGATTCACAGTATTGGAGGGGATTATCATTTCATTACTATAATTTTTGTGATTTTTGAAGGGATCTTGATTCATAATTTGACACTAATTATGCACATCCTGTGATTTTGATACTGCAATTTTGATACATTTCCAATTCATTGTTCAGCCCTACCCTGTACAATACTCAGAGATTTCCTTCGTGGAAGTCATCCCAGTTCTCCCTGTGAGACCCTCAGTCACAGCAGTATCTGACGTCTGGCTTTCTTGCTTGCTTTATTGGTAGACCTGCACATGTCCATGCAAGGAGGTGGTGTTCCCTCCACAGTCCACATACTGGTACATCTCCTGGGAGACCTGCTCCGCGTGGCCGAAGTACGATGTGGTCACAGTCACCCTGGAAAACAGGCGCAGAGTCAACTACCGTGCATCAGATAATGAGGTAAGCCAAGGACAGACAGATGGTCCCTTCTACATCCTGCAACTGTGTGGAGAATGTGGATCAGAAACTACCCTTCTTTCACAGATTACGATTTGAGTTTCAGATGATTACAAACATTTCTCTGGGGCAAAATTTTTTGGTTGACTTGAATTTAAATGAGTAGATCTCAAGAACCACAGAGCAAAGTGAATTTTATTTGTAAAGCGCAATATCACACCTCACCAAACTGCCTCAAAGTGCTTTACAATCTAAAGCATGCAACACCCTCTGACCTTTGACCCCTGATTCAGATAAGGAAAAACCCTGGGGGAAATCATAATCTTGAAAGCTCTGCTGGCTTGTTAACTATGGAAGCCCATTTCTACCAATGTGATGAAAAAGAGAAACACTCCTGTTAGTCTTTATAATGAGAAACATTTTCAAAATAATAAGAAATGTTCTCAAAGTAATAAGTCAACATATTAAAATAATGAGGTAGTATCTTTTGAGAAAGTTTGTCATTATTTGAAGATACAACCCCAATCCCAAAAAAGCTAGATATATCATTGCTTTGAGATATTTACTCATTATTTTTGACATACTTAGCCATTGTTTTGAGATAGGTATGTCATAGTTATGGTAAAGTTTCTCATTTTTATCATACTAAATCGTTATTTTCAGTCGTTTCAAGTTTTTTCCCCCCTTTACTGGCAGAAATGGGCTACAGTAGAGGAGGGATTCCTAAAACATTAACAGCTTTTTATAATTATCGTGAGATTCAGAAGGTCAGCAGGCTTGTTATCTACATTATTTTGTTTGTTGTATGTGAGCATGTTGAGCTCAGCATGGGTAGTTTGAACTTGGAAGGTCATGTTTGCCAACTAGTTGCATGCCGCTTTAAGAGAATGTATTGCAGAGCAGGGGTCATTCAAAAGAAAAATAATTATTGACAATTCCTCCTGCTTTTGCATATCCAAATTTATGTTATAGTTGTGTTGCTTTCTGATTTCCTGGTAGAGCTAGCAGTTTGACTCATCCTCACAAGATTGTCTAGACACAGACAAAAGCACAGTTTTATGGGAAAATAAACACTATTGTTGAATGCATTAAACTGAAGCCTCACAAGTGGTCTTAAGAGACTTTGTGGTCCGGATATAAAACCACTGAAGTGCACGAGTTGGCGTTTCACTATTAGCGGCTTATTTCTTTTGTATCCATTTTCACTTGGGTTCTGTCTTATGTTACTTGGCTAGAAAGACGCTGTTATTTGGCTGTGACCACAGAGGATTAAGTCGGCTAATAAAGATTATTTCTGCCTGGGACAAATGTTTTCTCTGCTAAATATACAATCAGCTTGAATGTCAGTGCTGACGTGGAAATGAGCAAGGCACCCAAAGGTCCGTTATCTCCTGTTGGACTTTGTGGTTTCTGGGCAGCGCTTCAGTGTGTGTGGGTGAAACTGTGTGGTTGTGGAGGACAGAGTTGTTGAGTATATCACATAAAAGTAAAACATTAGAATGTGTGATTTTGAGATGAAATATGTTTTAAAACATTGCAAGCCGTACTTACTGCATCATGACCACTATGTTGTGGACTTTAATCGTCGGCAAGGTGCAGTAGTCACTGGAAGAAAAGAAGTGCTTTGTGATTTAAAATGATCCAAGTTTAAACAAGACGTTTGTATAACTTGTTGCAAGATACTTACAACATATAACTCATCTCATCAGCAATGGTGGTAGGGACTGTGTAGTCAATCTGCAATAAACATAATTTATAAAACACTCAGTGAGACAATAACAAAATGCACATTTATGCCTGTTACAACAAATACTTATATAATTTGTTACGGTTCTCTGTTTAATCAGTGGCCACTGGTCTAACAGTGAACACTGGTACCAAGATTTGTCATATGATAAGACTTACTTTGAAGCAATAAGGCTTTATTGCTGCTTAAAATATTTGTTTGAAGTGTGGAGTTTTGCAGAAACATTGTTATTATTTTTGAGCAATCACATGACAAGTCTGAGTTATAAGGTGTGTGTTGTGATTGTGGGTGTAACAATGAGCAGTTGTGTAGGCTGTGCATTATAATCTGTAACCTATAACAATGAACAGATAGACCATGAATTTGTAACTCTGTAGAGTCCTTTGAGGGTCGCTACCTTTATGTGTGTGTGTGTGTGTGTGTGTGTGTGTGTGTGTGTGTGTGTGTGTGTGTGTGTGTGTGTGTGTGTGTGTGTGTGTGTGTGTGTGTGTTTCTACCTACCTGCCGTTCATCCAGCGGCATGATCACAGAGCTGTTGTTAAACTTGGCCTTGCCGATCACCGTCTTGGAGAACTGCACTTGGGCTGTGATGTTGGTCACAGATACGGTGTAGTAGTTGTTATTGGTGATGTTCAGAGTGCTCTGGATGGAGGAAGACAAAAGGTGTTTGATTCTTCAAATAGATGCTTGATGAAAAAGCTCCCGTGTTGACTTTTTAACACTTTAAACCTGCATTTATTGAATTTCTGGCCATTTTGGGGGCTTTGGAACCAGATAACAGTTATTACTGGATTTTAAGTTGATATGGTGAACTTGTCAGCCTTAGTTAGCAAACAGCTGCCTATTTAACAGACATAGGGCAATGGATGCAAATCTCATATTCACTATCATTTTGGACCGTTTTTTCCCCAACAATTCTTAAGGAGAATATCCGTCTTTTTAGCTGCTAAATGCTCCAAAGTATTCACCAGCTAACTTTTACTTTCTGCATGTTATGGTTAAACACCAAATGGTAGTTTTGTTATTGCTGAAACAGCTTCCTGCTGCAGCTGTTCTGATGAGAGCAGTGAGTGTGAGCTAATATAGTACATTTACAGGCCAGAAAACCAACACAATTAGAGCTAAAAACTCATGTTATGGCTACACAATCTTACTGTGACGTTGAGATAGACAGTCCGTTTGTCCAGGTCATAGGAGACGTAGGCGGACTTTACTCCCACATAGGAGACATCAATGGAGCGAGGAAATAAGAAGAACACAGCCAAGCCAGACAGCAGCAGGCAAAGGGCCACTGATATCGTGACATACAGCTTTCTGCAGAGAAAGAAAAGAGAAGTGACACCCCGAAACCAGCTGAAGACTTCAAAGTCTATCGTGCTACTGTGTGATCATTGAGTTGCATCATGCAGACAGCTAACATGGTTCAGCTGTGAAAAGAACACTAAGTGCAGACTTACGTCCTGCTCGGCCTGAGCCTTTGGTCGCTGTATGGAATCAGAGCCACAAGCTGATTCTCTTGTCCTGTTGAATAATTCACAGAAAGGAAAGAAAAGCTGCGTCATTTTTCTGTTGGAATAAATAAGGAACATGTTGTAAGATTTGCACTGTGCAATACTATAATGCAACTCCTGAGAAGAATCTCAAAGTTGACTGTTTCCCATTTGAATTTAGCTGATGATGATTTGATTTAATCCAACGAAAAAAACAGCTGTTAGTTTCTTGACTATAGTTAGACGTGTATGCTACAGAGTGCAATGACATAACAATTTTAACCAGATTCCTGCTTTGTCACACTTTTGCAGCAGCAGAAAAGAAAGTAGCCCTCTGATCTATAATAAGTGTCCTGTTCTAGATTATACAAACAAGAATAAGAGCATCAATGTTTCAGAAAACGTCTTGACAAAACCCTGTAATATTCTGGTGCTGAGCTCATTAAAAATGGAAAGGGATTTCTAATTGTCAACTTTGTCTCTGAAGCTTGGAAAAGAAGCCAACATGACCTATTCATTTAGTCTCTCTCTTGATTTTTCCTGTACGTTTTTATAGTTAAGGCCTGAAGGTTTCTTGTGAGTGAGTCGGACATATGTCCTGATTTTCCGTCCTGTCCAGTCCTGTTACTGTGTTGATGTTGTTTTAATAGTGTATAGTCTTGGGGCGATGCAATCATTTTCTTCAAATTTACATGTAAAAACTGACCTATTGTTATTATAATTCCCATCCCACCCACTCCAAATGACTTTTATTTCTGTTCTGTCCCAGTCACGTGATGAATTGTGAAATTAACTCCCATCCCACGGAAATCCCACAGGAATCCAGAAAAGATGTCAGCCTCTAATAGATGTATTATCTTCTTCTATAACTAATTCGTTTTTAAATGTACAACTTAACCTGACTTCAAGTGGTGCTAGAAATGCATCATCACAGGCCCTAATATCCCTCAGTAGTTCCCCTTTTTGCCACAATAATTAGTAGAGGTTTGTAACCTTGTACAATAGAAACCTCACCACATCTGACATGCAAATAACTTTAAGGGCGTTTTCACACCTGAAAGTCCGAACCAAGGTCCGTGTTCTGTTACATTGTATACATTTGGTCCGGTTGGTTTTGGTTTCACACTGCAAAAGGAATAACGAACTTTACAAGACAATTCTACTGGACACGTCATCTCCCTGTGTACTTCCGCAGCTCGTTTTGTTTTGGTTACGCTGTGTTGTGAGGCCGGCCGGCATCTGACATCAGTGTTACTTCCTTAACGTGTTTACACAAAATGAATCCAGCGAGCCACCTTTTACTCCATTTGAGTCCTTCTCCCATGCGTTATGCATCCGTTGTGCACACAATTAAATGTTTGTCCTTGGTCTTGTGTTACCTTGCCGTTGATTAGTGATTGTGCTCACCTGCTGAGGCGCGCCGCGGAGCAACGCACACGCCGTCGCGCGCATGCAGCAGCACGGCCGCTGTCACACACACACACGCAGCTGCACCTCCAGGCAGATCGCCGCAACAAATACTTTTGCTGGTCTTTTGCTACCAGCAGCACCAGCTTAATGAGCAATACGTGAGAGTGTTTGGTATTCGCAAGATGAGCCTCCTCATCATGAAAAACTGTATCGCCGTCGACAGGAGAGGAGGAGAAAACGGCTCGCAATCCTGCGAGTTATGGCAAAGTAAAAAAAAAACTTCCTGTCATTGATACGAAGGTCCGAACTATAAAAAAAAGTTGTTCACACTGCAAAAGGTTCGGACCTTGGTTCGTTTGGTCCGGACCGAGACCACCTCTTTAGGTCGCCTTAGGTACCTTTCACACCTGGAATTTAGGTTCGGATCAAACTGAAAAGTCCTAATGTCCGGACCAAACGAGATAGGTGTGAAAGCGCCCTAAAACAGCAGAGAGTGACTTTCTGTATTCTTAGGTTTTGGTCCTTACATTTCTTACTCGTTTAGGTTAATAAGTTATTTCTGTGCTCTAGTCAGAGTTAAGCAACACTTGAATCATAATGTGATGACTGGGTGGTTGTTTGCTTATATTTTGCCAGCAAAGTCAGTCACATGTGATCAACCCTAACCCAACCCACACGATCATGATGAAGCAGATTAGCAGATGTTTTTTTATTGTTACTTATTATGTTATTAGTGTTTAATGTTATCAAGGAGTACTTTCATTTGAAACTATACTTTTGCAGGGTTTAAGGCTACTACTCTTCTAACAGTCTACTCATCAATATATTATATGGGTAGTTGAGTAATGAGTGTTTCTGTATTGAAAGTTTTACCTCGTGGTATTCTGCCAGTGCCCTGACATGTCGGGCAAGTGACGCTGTCCCGTCCAGTGAACTCCACGTAGGGGAACTGTGACACGTCCCCATTCTTTCCATCCTCCTCGCCGTCTCTGTACTCCCCGGAAGCCGTCAGCGCGTCCTGACTCTCGTCTTTAGGGTTGGCCAAGTGTGAATGGAACTTGCCCATGGCTGCAGCTATCTGTACGCAAACACAAAAGACGGCATGAGCAGGGAGGGACTGCCATGTAGGTACGGCAGGATGTGCTGACTAACCACATGCCACATAGCTGCCTGAATGTGAAGTTGGACCTGGACAGATTCCAGGAATCCCTTTCCAGGAGAACAGACTTCAACTGGTGCACTGTCCGTGAAGAAAATCTCTTGTAATTCTGTTGGGACTTTGGTGGTGCTGCTCAATAGAGACTAGACTTTGACCTTTGCCCAGTGTTTGTTTACATACATTCTCTATACAGTGCTATCAGTTTGTCCTAATACTTGTGTGGTGTCCTTCTAAAATAATCATGACATCACTATAGTTTTGCATTCTTTTATACAGTAACACTCAAATAATGTTTTATGTTCCTAAGAGCTGCTGCTCAATATGTTAGACAAATTGTGTTAATTAACTGATTCTAAAATTATCTTTTTTGGAGAATGACCTGTTGGTCTCTGGTATCACTACAACCTCCATCTTTATATAGTTAGGGTTTATTAAATGAGAACAGACCTTGTGTTTTTTTTCTCCTAAATGTAGCTGCTGTATGACATTTAAAAAAATTGAAAATCTTTTACTGCAGTACTTAGTATAGATTCTTTTTTTAGTGTGGTATTGCTGTATCCCTTTTTCACCACTGGTAGTACTGAATCATAAATGGTTCTAGTACAAAAGTTTTAGTACCCAATAATACTTAACATACAAAAAGTAAAAGTACTCATTACCCAGAATGGCCCAATTCAGAAAAACCCTCTTATTATTGATTCAGAATAATTAAGGCCTTAATGTTGCAGTTGTTTTTACTATTGCAGAGTAACTTGTGATCAATATATTGATATATTGACATCAATATATTATTATATTTTCCAAAAATAATACATCATTATTTAGTAAAAGTTGTTGTTATGCAGTATGGCCCCACTCAGATTGTGTGTGTATATATATTCAAAATATAGTCTATTTTTGGATTATTATTATTATTATTGTAAGTAGCATTTAATCTTGTCATGGCGGGGCTCATTTTAAATTTAAAAATCTTGACCTGAGAAGTAAGTGGTAAGTAACTCATGCTGTCAGCTAAAATTAATGGAGTAAAAAGTGCATTACTTGCCTCTAAAATGATGTGGGGTTCAAGTATAAACCAGTGGTGGAAGAAGTATTCAGATCATTTACTTAAGTAAAAGTACTAATACCACACACTGAAATTACTCCACTACAAGTAAAAGTCCTGCATTTAAACCCTTACTTAAATAAAAGTACAAAAGCATCAGCATCAAAATGTACTTAAAGTATCAAAGGTACTAGATTTGCAGAATAACCTCACTCAGATTGTTTTATACATTATAAATATATTATTGGATTATTATTAGGGCTGCAACTAACGATTGTTTTTATAATCAATTAATCTGTTGATTATTTAAACGATTAATCGATTAGTTGTTTGGTCAATAAAATGTTGAAAAATATCAATCAGTGTTTCCCAAACCACAAGATGACGTCCTCAAGTCTCTTGTTTTGTCCACAAACCAAAGAGATATTCAGTTTATTATCATAAAGGAACAAAGAAACCAGAAATATTCACATTGAAGAATATGGACTTATTGTCTTTTTAAAAACTGCTCTAACCAATTATTCGATTATCAACATAGTTGACGATTAATTTAATAATCGATTATTGTTCAGTTAATTGAATAATTGTTGCAGCTCTAGTTATTATTATTATTATTATTGATGCATTTATGTAAGCAGCGTTTTACTGTTGTTCAGGTAGGGCTAATTTTAACTACATAATATACTGTTATGAGGTTTAATGTCTAATCACTTTAAATAATCATGTTTTCATGTTAAATCTTAACCTAAAACGTAACTAATGATGACAGCTCAATGTAGTGGAGTAAAAGTACAGTATTTTATTTGTATTCAAATATAAAGTTACATAAAATGGAAACCTCAAAATTGTACTTAAGTATAGTACTTGAGTCAATGTCCATCACTGGTACAAAGTTATATAAACTGGAAATACTCAAGTAACATACAATAACCTCTGTAGAGTGCTTGCGTAAATGTACTTAGTTACATTCCACCGCTGGTACTCCAGTTAGTTACTCTCTAGCCCCGTTAGGCCACAGCTAGCTGGGCATCGCCACAACAATACGCAAAATATAGCGTGATCTCGGCACATTGGTCTGTTTTGCAGGCTAACGTTAGGCCACCGCCGCATTAGATGATAAGTGCTAGCATCACATTGTGTAAGAGGTGCAGATAATAATAAATACAGATGCACCGACAGAGCGCAGACTGTTGCTCAGAGACGAGGTCAGGATGTCTGATCCAACACAGGCCGCCATGCTCAACCGTTGAGCCTCAGCCAGGAACACAACGTACCGGCCGGAGAAAAACGCCCGTTATGCCTTCACTGTTACAACAAAAGCTATATTTCGTCATTTAAATATTGTTTAAACACAGCTAGCACAAAATTATTGCATGTCGTGGCGTATTTTTTAGACATTTAAATAACTAAACGTACGACTCAACGGTTTCTTTGTTGGACAATCCGCGCCGCATCGTTACGTCACCATAATCGTTACATATCCCCCTGGCACTAAACTACATGTTATTTTATTTAGCTAACCCCCTTACCTGTTTTTGTGTTTTACTTGTTTGACATTCGTTGTATCGTCGCGGTTTGTTGTGGTTCACTCCACACCAGTGCAGAATAAAGCCGACGGGCACGCCTCCCTGCTCTCCCCATTGGACAGGCTCATGATGGGGATACGGTTTCACCAGGCGGACCGTACCACAACAACACAGGTGGACGTTTACCCACTGTCAGTGCTGGAACAAGTCTTTACTGTCATAAATAATACTATCACCACACTATAAAACACTAGTTCACAAGCAAAAGCCCTGAAATCAAAACGTCACTTAATTAAAGGTATAAAAGTATTATCCTACTCACTTGTGCAGTACAATGTTCCCTGTCAGTGTTAGGCAGGGCAAGGCTAGTTTATTTATATAGCAACAACACAATTCAAAGTGCTTTACATGAAACAAGAAGAGCAACAAGAGAAAAATGCTTATATTATGACTGCATTCATATGTAGGCTATGTTTCAGAATCAGAAATACTTTATTGATCCTGGGGAATTGCTTTTGTTACAGCTGCTGCTGTATAAGAAATAGAAATGGAAAGTATGTAAATACTATATATAAAGCCTTTACTAGGGCTGGGCGATATGGACAAAAAGTCATATCCCGATATATTTAAGCTGAATATCGATATACGATATATATCCAGATATTTTTATTGAGAGCAATCAAAGTCAAAGCCAACTATGACATTTCACAAGTAGTTTTATTGAAACTTTATATGAGAAAAGAATAACAAACATTACAAAAGAACTAAATATGACAAACCTTAGTAAGGGCAGCATTTATATATAAAGCAGCTTGCCTTCCATATCACATTTAAAAATATATTGATATATCTTTTATATCAATATATCGCCCAGCCCTAGTCTTTACTCTAATAAAAAATACTAATACTACACTGTAAAAACACTATATTACAAGTAAAAGTCATTGCAAAAGTCTGTAAGTGTTATTGTACAGAAAAATGTTCTCCTGATGTTTGTTTTTATTAGGCATGGCAAGTTTATTGATATAGCAAGAAGATAGGGACAGGCTTATGTAGGGGGATATATCTTTTTCTATTGTGCGGACCTCGTTGTGCAGTAAAATATTTCCTGTCAGTGTTTTACTGTTATACATGATGTTTCTGGATTAGGCAAGACAAAGCAAGGATAGTTTATTTATATAGCAACAAGAAAATTCAAAGTGTTTACAGAAAACAATAAGACATAAGAGCATCAACCAGAAATGCTTAATGATTCATATTATGACTGCATTCATGTGTAAGCTATTTGCATTTTAGTGCTGTGGATAGTTTAAAGTGATGCGTATTATAACTACCACTACTTAATCCTTCAGTTTGACCTTTTAGTCACCAAATCTCGAGACACATGGTATACATACATAGAAGGTCAATTGTTAATTGAATTGGTTTAAAAAGTAAAATATTTTCCCCTGAGATGTAGTGAAGTAGAAGTATAAAGTTGCATGAAATAGAAATATTCAAGTAAAGTACATGCACCTGAAAATTGGTACTTAAGTATAGTATTGGGTAAATGTACTTATAAACTTTTCACCACTGATGATGGAAGAAGTATTCAGATTCTTTACTTTAATTTAAGGCAAGTTTATTTATACAGTAACAAGACAATTCAAAGTGTAAAATAATTAGAGCATCAAGAGAAAATGCATAATGATCAATGTAATGATAGAAAAACTTGAGTAAAGAACAAGCACCTCGAATGTACACTTAAGTATAGCATTTAATAAATGTACTTTTTTTATTTCATTACTGATGTATGTTCATTTAATCAGAATGTAAATATTGTAGTGAGTCTAACACTAATACTACCTAACAACTTTGGTAGTTGAATAAGCATAATATTTTAGCAGGTTTTTTTAAATATTTGTTATGTAAAAAATGTATTTGCAAAGTAACTAAAGTTTTTCAAATAAATTAAGTGATATAATAGTGAAATATTTGCCTCTGAAATGCAGTGAAGTTGAGGAATTAGATATCTCAAAGTATACAGTATGTGGATAACTGAGTTTCAGCTCTGTGAAATACCATTATCGCCATATGAGTCACGAAATGACACGAGTCATATGTGCCAAATTTAATGGACTTTATCACTGTAGATAAAACACACATAAAAGACTCTGTAAACACTGTAAACATGTCACAGGGCATTTAAGGTGACACAAATAACCATAAAATGCAATTAGGTCACTGTGAATGCACTATTATGTTTCAAAGGCCCACTGAGATAATGCACAATCATGTGCTTATAGGGAAGCCAGTCGACCTTAACTGAAATCATCATCATTAAAAAACATTTATCCTGTTTTTGCAAAAAGTAAATACTACATTCAAACAAACCAAGACTGAGAAATGGTGCCATTGAATTCAGACATTGTTGTACACATATTGTTTTTTTTTTTTATCAGCACCAGCGGCAAAATGCATCACTAATAATTCAAAAAAACCAAACAAACAGAAAATAGAGCTTTACTCCCGAGATAAGAAATCAAATTTAGATGTTGATCTCAATCCCATTAGCTCACAAATTAAATTTCAAAGCAACCAGAAACATAAACAAGACAAAACATTTGATATTCAGTGTACTATCAAAACAGTATGACATCCAAAATTAGACAGGCGTCACAGGCAGTGGCTGGAAACTCTGTCCCACAGAGAGCACACAGCGTCCTGGGTGCCACACTTCCTGGAAAATGTTGTCAGCTGACAAAAAAAGATGCCAGAGAAGTTTCTGCTGTGAGCAAGTTTTGCCACAATCGGCACCATTGTCGCACTTAATCAGCTAGAATTCATCACATTATTCCATTAGGCTTCTTAAAACAGCTGTATCCCAGTGGAGTCAGCATCTCAGAATAATAGAAAACAGATGGAGACACTCAGAGAATATTTGAGCATAGCTTTACTGTTGTGAGTCCATATATGTGAGGAGCAGTGTATTTTTCCCATGCACAAATCTATACAAGACTTTATTTAATGGTGCTAATTTAAAGGGTTTATTCATTATTTGAGGGAGTTGAACTATACACTGCAAAAAAGGTGTGTCTAAAAACAGATAAAATCACTAAATCTGAGGGAAATTATCTTGCTGCATGGACAGATAATTCCACTTGACAAGATAAAGATGAATTAAGATTATTAAATCTAGAAATAATCATGTTGAACACTTAAAATAAGAAATTAACTCTTAAAACAAGATAAATTAAAGCTTCAAGCAGCGATGAACTGGCCTGAGCAGAGTGCACTGCAAATTATTTGTTTCTTACCAAGATAAAAAAACTTTAGATTTAAAACTGTTAGATAATGTATCTTGTTTTAAGAATAATTTCTTATTTTAAGCGTTCAACATGCTTATTTCTAGATTTAACAATCTTAATTTAATAAATCTTGTCAAGTGAAATTATCTATCCATGCAGCAAGATCATTTCCCTCAGATTTAGTGATTTTATCTGTTTTTAGACACATCTTTTTTGCAGTGAGCACACTTTTAGAAAATAGGACATGACACTTATTATACAAATTTAAAAACACAACATGCAAAAACTTAACAAAGTTTTTTTTATGCTACCCTTGTTCAAAATACATTTAAAACTAATAACTCATGGAGCACAGACCTCCAACAAGGCCGTGCCTTATCCTGCAATGAAAACAAAAGTAAATGATTATTTGTTTATCCACCCTGTGATTTGGATTTACTCCAAAATGTGGGTTCCATGAAATGGGCCAAGTAGTTTTTCTTTAACCCTGCTGACAAACTAACTAATTAACTTACTAAATAAACTGAAAACATGACAATTACTTGAAATCTTTAACCACAAGTTCTTTAAACTGGAAAACTTTGTACATCTATTTCACAGACAGGGGCGTAGGAGGGACGAGTGGATCCAAAGTACTAAGAAGACTCCTGCACACCGCCTTAACTTGCAAGATGTTTATTTATTGCAACATTTTGAGTGCTAGACCTTCATCAGACGAAGTGTTGCAATAAAATGCATGTCTTGCAAGTAAGACAATGTAGAGGAGTCTTTTGATCCACCTTATATTCTTTTAAAATGAACCCAAATGAAAGTATGAAAGCCTTAAATGTAACTCCAGTAGGCATCAAAGAACAGACAACAGAATCCACTGTGTTTCTTCATTTAACTTCTTGAGTGATTCCCTGGCAGTGTGTGGATGTGCTTTCCATGAGCCAGATGATGGCAGTGTGCTGCCATGTTTGAATGCATGACTCAGCAGCACTCAGGCGGTGAATCCGTGAAAACAACTTAACGTCCATGAGCAAACATCAAATTATAGTGATAATAATAGATTTATTTTAATCCATTTAATCTCTGTGTGATTCCAGAGGAACCACTTTGAATAATGCACAGCTTGGCAAGGTGATGGAAAAGTACACTTTGAAAACAGCTAATAGAGATACTACTCTGTGTTGCATCTGCACAAAATATGCTGAAAACTGACCTGGGCTAAGTTAGTATTTGCAAAAATCAATTAGTGTTTGTTTTGAGCACCAGAGAGATCTGCGTTAATGATTTAGAACAATAGAGATTTTCAGTTTTTGTCCTGTGGTTGTTTAACTCGGTGACACTTCATTGATTCATTGCACTGTGCTGTGAGCAGAAACCATCTGGTAAAAATGTGCTAAAAATAAATAGCAAATGCAGTTTGACACAGGATGGCTTTAACAATGACCTACTTGGCATTGCCAACAAGTTTGTCATAACGCCAGTGCTAAATGACAGAAATCAGCATCAACAGTGGCTCTGAATATCCCCTTAAATAGGGATTTGCTACTTAAGAGAAAATATGTTTTTTAATAATGTGCATTCGCAGCATTTTTTTTTTATGTTTCATGAACCTTCTAGACTGTGAATTCCCCTGAGTTGCACCATAATTAAATTATGAATGTCCTGCATGAAATAACACTAACTTGGTGTTGAACCTGGAGGACCATAAAATGTATCCTCGAAAAGATTTAAAATGCAGATTTGCTGAGTTTGGGATCAGGATACTTCCTCTTCTCTTATTAACTGGGTTGGAAATTACCACCAGCTATGTATCAGTAGGTGGTGGCGGGTTTGTCAACTCACCAGCCGCTTTGGCAGGAAACCAGCCATTGTTCAGAGCTCCAGTTCCAGAGCATCTAAAGGAGGCCATCACAGCAGTTTGTTCCCTCTGATCTGAAGCATTGTGGGAAAAGTTGCCCTGCTCATTTTGTTACAAACTGCGTTCCAAGCATGTGTATCTCATGGCTTTCAGACGCCAGTATTTCTCACCTTAAAGCTATGAATGTTTTGATTGTTTCTTGCAGTTAGTTTGCATCACATTGTGACTCCTAACAAACTGCAGTTAGCTTGGGAGCAAGCTGAGGCATCACAGTGAGGAGATTTGATCTGCCAAATAATCTAACCCAAGGAGGAAATGTGCTGTCAAAATGCTTGTTATAAATGCGCGGTGCGGATAGTCTGTCTTCCCTAATCTCAGAATCCTCCCCTGTCACTGGGACTCTCAGCACCAATACAGTCCTTGTAGTACACAGAGAGGACTAATTCATTTCGAATCACCGTGAGGCATATGAAAACACCTCAGCACTAGTCTGAGGAGGCAGGTTAAAAGTGGCAGCTCTGGTCCGGTCTGCTGTGTGAGGAAGCTGCCTGTGTGTCCCCGATAAGAGGGAGTGAGTGGTGAGGACACGTCAGCCTACTTCAGGTGTCAGCACTTCAAACCAGAAGCAGGGCTTCAGAGGGAATGTGTAAAACTCCATATTGCAGAGGTGAAGTGGAGGATATTCGGAGTTTGTAGTATTTGATGTCTGGTGTCAACTTGTTCTTAACCTAAAAAAAAGAAAAAAAGAAAAAGGAAAATGAATCCTTGGAGTCAGAGCGGTGGCTCGATGGATTTCCACTGAAAGCTTTCTGCCACTGTTTTCTTTCTTCGTGGTGTGGCTCAGCAGAAGCATGCACTTTATTTTTAATTGACAAGCCTCTTGTGGTGTATTACAGCAATTTACTGCATTGCAGTGTAAAGCCACTTGAGTTATTAGGCATGATCAGAGGCTGTTCCATTTAATGGGTAATTACTGAGCATAATTTAGAGGTGTGTACATATCAGTCCCAGTCATAAGCTGTTGGAAGGCTGATAAACTGAGTGAAAATAAACAGCAATGACTGAGCTCTTCAACTCTTTTTCACTTAACAAGCCCTTAAGTCTATTACGTTTCACTTGTTCTTAATTACTAATAACTGGTCAATCTTTTCTGATAATACTAATAATCTTAAATAAAATAATAATCAATGTGTAGTGACAGTCTAAAGTCGTTCATCATGGGTGTTTTTCTGAGTTCAAACATACAGCCAGAGTTTAAGCATCCCAATAATTATCATAAAGTGGGATTACCCGACACAGAATCTTGCTGGTATGAAATGGATTCTCAGTGGGAAAGCCACGCACCCAATAGAGAGCACTTATAAAAAGCTGCAGCATGGAAAAATGGCATATTGAAGAAAATTTAACAGGGATTCATCATGGTCTGACCCAGCAGTGGAAGGATTTATTTTGCACAGGACTCACCACACATTTTGCGAAAGCAAGGATTAGAGAAAAGGATAAAAAAAAAAAGAAAAAATCGTCCGTGCGACAGTGCATAATGTTGGATTCTACTAAATATGTAGAACAAATTAAATCCTAAATTTGCAAATGAGGGAGGTTTGCTGCTAAGTAAATGAAATTAGCAGAAATCATGATAAGAGTAGCTTCAGTTTTTTGAGTTTTGAGGAATTTCACAGCTTCTTTTTTTTCCTATTACATTTCATGATGACATCAAATACAGGCACACGTCTGTGAAGAAATGGTTCCAGGGCTAATTTAACAAAATTGAAAGTACTTTTTTTTATGAGACTACATTCAAACAGATGTTTGCTGCCTTCAATTTGTTTCAGTGTGGCACAGTTTATGCTTTTGTTTTTTTAGCGATTGCGTATCATCAAAAGGAAGAAGTTCCTTTCTTTTGACATAAAAAATCAGTAATTACATGGTCGCTCAGATAACAAGAGCTTGAAGAACTCTGTTTCTTTTTTAAATAAGAGAAGCCATTCTTTCCTTATTTCCCTGAATATTTTCCTTCTTGGGAAAAACAAAACAAAACATGAAAAGACATTGTAGATGCAGCAGAAATGAATCAGAGGGATGCGATCCAGCCGGCTACTGTAGGCTTCCAGGCATTTAACCAACACTCATCACTGGCAGTAGTGTCACACTTTGGGGACCGGATGGAGCCCAGCAGGGAGTCTGTCAAATAATTCCAAGCAGATCTACCATGCTTGGGCAGTTTACAGTATCCTTTTAGTTGTTGTTGTCTCGTGTAGCTGACCCATGATTCAACTCTGGCCAGCTCAGCCAGCAGCATTCACATCTGTCCCTCTCTGGCAAGGATCACACAAAAACATTCTCCTTACACCCACTGCTGGGTTTGGCTTCAGCTGCACATTTGTGGTCGGCCTTTTAGCGCCACATTTTGACATGTAGATCATAAGCAAGAGGCAGATAACTTCTTGGACCATGCATGTATGATAAAGACTGGCTGCCCACTTTCACTGTCTTAAGACTTTTTAAAAATCAAAAAGTGAATCTTGAAATGGTTGGATGCCTGCCAGAGTGGCTGGTTGATGCACATACCACATTCTCTTAAAATTTGCCAGGATTTTTTTTTTCTCTGGAGGCTGATGGTTATTTTCCACCCCACTTATAAAGCATGTCATCTTTGAGCACCGTGCAGCATTTCTGATTAACTCCTGCTGGAATCCAATCTGATGCTCTATTTTAAACACTCTGGCAAGAAATAAAATATCAGAGGATTTGACAAAAGATCATAGAGATAAAGAAGGCGTAGATAGATGGAGTATTCAAGTATATTTTCATGTCTGCAAGATAAGTATTTAGTCTGGATGTACGGCCATAATGTGATATAAGAAATAGTGTACAGAGTTATTTTATATAGTGGATAAGCACTTAGAAGTTAGTGGATGGTGCAGCGGCCAACATTTGACACAATTTTCTGCCTTTAGACAGTTTTTCAGAACACTTGGAAGCTTTCCGATCACTTTCCTGTCTTCTTAAATTCTCAGAGGTTTGCAGACTGGTGGTCTAATTGGGTTCCCAGACAGGTCAAGGTCAATTACCTAGGCAATCAATCTGGCTGTGGAGTTTCAGGAGCTACACTTACCGCTGGAAGAGTTATACAGGAAACTTTTAACTCCAATGCTTCTATTAACCTAGACATTTTGGAGAAACTCATAATGAGCACACAAAGTTTGTGCCGTGTGAGAAAACTAGCTGAATATATGGCATCCAAGAAAGTTATTTGCTTGCTAAAATGATGCCAGTAGAGGAAATAAGGATGCCATGTACTGTCATTAGCCCAAATGTTGGCAAAGTAGAGAAGCAGATGCCTTAGCAAAACACTCAGTCAACAACTATTGTACAATAGATAAACTTAGAGAAAAAGAAACTTGTGTTTTCTGCTGCCTGTCATTAGTCTATACAGCTAAATAATAACTCAAACATTAACTATTTGTTTGCAGTGTAAATATATTTAATAAACAAATCATGATGTTGTTGACAGTTCATACAGTCCCTATTAATGCTCAATAAAAGGCTCTTTATTCTGTTTGAGAGGCTTTTCTGGTGTTAGCATAGAAAATGGGATGTGGCAGTCTGCAGTTACGCTAATCTCCTTGATCACCTTTTACTTTAACAAATTGCAGCTCAATCAGGGAACAGGAGAGGACAGGACAGGGACAGAACAGGACAGGACAGGATTGATGCAGAGCCGACAGGGTGATGGTCGCTCATATTTGGCAAAGCTTGATCCAAAGAGGTTCTTGGTTGCTAGGACATTCACAATGTGTATGACAGATGCTGTAGAGGTCAAAGGAGGCCCCAGTTGTCCTTCCCTCCAAGATATAGTTCATTTACAATATAGCCTTGTTCTTGTCATCTGTTGTAACCTGGTTTTTAGCTGTTACCAGCAGCTCTATAGCTTGAGTGTTTACCCTATAGCAGGCTGAAATCTGCTAAAGAGGTCAAGTGTTTGTTTGCCTGTGTGTATGTGAATGCATGGATGCATGGATGCTTGCGGGTATGTTGTCGCAGCTATTGTGTTTTTTAACCTCATGTATAGAAGAAACCCTAACATATGGGGCTATAATATAGAATACAAAGCAAGAGTGTTTCTGGAAAAAAACAATTATCTTTGGATCTACTCTATGGAATCGGGGTTAACCAGGTTCCCAAAGTGATTTGTAGAATATTGCATGTAAAGTTCAAAATTAGAAAGTATTTTTATGGCAGCAGTTAGTTGGGATGAAAACTAAGATCAATACTGCCGCCATGGGTACTGTGAGATAAAAAAATATTTTGACTGTTTAACTAAAACTGCAAGTGACATCTGTTTAAATAAGTCTGTTTGTACTTTTGATGTTAGATTTCTGTCTGGTATTTCATTCACTCCTCTTGATCTCTTCATGTAGCATGCAGTCAGGGATCATTTCAAACCCTATTCTTTTTGCAAGAACAAGCTTGAAAAGATTGGAGGGTATGGGCTTAACAGAGCCATTTTTAAGGGAAAAGATCATATTCTTCAACCTGGCTCTTAATCTTGTGGTGACTATGGGTCATGCTTACTTTATCTAGATAACCTAATAACTCAGAAGCATATCACATGAGCTGCAACTCCAGCCTACACGTCATACCGCTGTCTTCACTTGTTTTCTGCCCTATCTAATAAAGACAAAATGCCAAATAAACAATCTTTAAGAAAAAAAAATAATAGTAAAATAAACTTTGTACTTGCAATCTCTGTTATAAAGATTAAGAAAATCAAATTCTGGCAAGACAACATTTACCAGGACAAGCAGCTCTGGCCTCCTTAAAGCTTTCCAAACTCAATTTAACAGAAATTATCCTGCTTGTCTCTGAGTCAGACAGAGAGTAAACAAATCATTCATCCCCTTTCTGAGTTTTTCTCAGAAAAATTCAAATCTCAGCCACTGTTGTTGAAAAGAAAATAGCTGAGTAGATGGGTATGTGCACTGACAGTTAAATGTTAGTTGGTCATTAGATGTGATAAACAAGATGGTGGCTTGCTAACCCCCAAAGTGAAACCGAAAGGGTGTTTTTCTTCTTTTCAGGGTAACTTAGAGCTGTGCCCAACACAGATAAGAACACAGTAAGGTAACACATTTGGAAAGACATTCTGAATTTGAGCTAAAAATGGTTATTTCAGTGTAATCAAGACTTTGTGAGTCCCTGTCCATTGGGAGAAGTTGGTTCTGTTGTGTTTATTTATAGCCTCAGAGACCTAGACAGGAGAGAGGACACTCAAGGTGAAATACTTTTTGAGTCTTGGTCAATATTCAAACTTTTTGAATTGTATTTTAATGTACTTCTATTGTTTTATGTAAAGCACTTACTTGAATTCTCCTGTTGCTCCCTGGATTTAATTGTTTTTAATTACATGGCATCTACTTCTGGGGGAAGGGAAAGCTTTATGAGGCCACAACAGAGGCAATGAGTGCAAAGTTAGCATCACTCATTGTCAGAATCATCACATTCATGAGGAGAAAACCCAGTTTGAAAATAGCAGAATTGACCTTTAACAAGATTTCGAGCCAGTTAATAAAATACGTTCTAAACAGGTTATCTAGCGTCAAAAATGAGTGAAACCAGATTGGTCAAACCAGCTGATTGATTTAAACCAATTCCCTGATACAGGCCACAGAATGTATTGTACCACTGGCTTCTTGCTTGTGCCTTGTCCTCCATTAATCAGAGGTTAAAAAAAGAGTGCATGTGGGTTGGGGGTAATTATTGACCAACATCCCCATCAACCCCCCACAGATGTATCGGGGTCATTATGTGCTTTGAGCCGAGAAAAATATCCTCTATTAAAATTATGAAAATGTCCTAAATTGCAGTGATGAGGTTGTTTTTTTTCCACCAAGGCAAAGCTTAATTTAAGTGTCACACATGCACAAAACTTGTAACCTTGTGTGTGAGCGCGGGGACTAAGGGCTGTCTCCACTCTCATTTTTGTTTAAGTCGAAGCTAAGAAGCATGGCAACGGCACACTGAGGAGTTAATGAGCTTTACATACAAACACAGACACGCATGCACGCTGAGACACACAGACTGAAGCCGAGGAACATGCACGCACAGGAAAAGTATATACTCTCAATAAAACACCCGCCCACGCACACACATGCACATTCTTGCCTGTCAAATCATATTAACATCAGGTCAGGCTGCTTTTTTTGAGCTTGTTGCTATGGCAGCAGTGGGAGAAAAATGGCCGTCTATGTATGGGCCGTTCCCGCAGACGTCTCCAACAACAACAGGGCTGCAGCAGTAAGATTGGTGTAACTACTGGAGATTGCTCCCCTCTGCCGTGCTTAATGTAATATAAGAGTGTGACTCAAAAATGCACGACAAGCTGAAGTGCTGTTGATACGAAATGAGTGCGATTTGTCACCGTAAAAAGGGTCAAAACCTCTCAGGCCTACACATCTATCCATTAACAGTTTTGTGAAAGCTCTAGATTAAAGTTTAGTCTTTTATTATTTCTCAATGGGATTATCACAGTGATGTCTTTATGATGTTGAATTGTCTCAAGGGTGAAGTTGAAGTAAATGAATCATATCCCAATTCCCTTTCCTTTAGCTGATTGCGTTGTTAATAAGAAATGTGCTAATTAAAGCAACTTATTTAAATAGTTTGAATTAAAATCTGATGCCTCTATAACATGTTTATATCTATGATCTGGCAGGAATAATTTAACAGTAGTAGTATGCATGCTAATTTGCTATTTTAACATATTTATACATATCTCTATTAACTTCAAATGTATTTCTATTTTTAATTTTTTTTAATTTTGTCTCTTCTTGCACAGATTTCTAGTTACGTCTAATTTATTTCTATATTTCCAATTTCCATATTTCTATTTTTATTTCTATTTGTCATTATCTCTATTTACTTCATTTTTTATATATATATATATATATTTATATATATATATATATTTATTTATATTTGTACATATCTCTATTTACTTCAAATATATTTCTGTATTTCAATATTTCTATTTTAATTTCTATTTGTACATATCTCTAGTTACTTCAAATATATTTCTGTATTTCAATATTTCAATTTTTATTTCTATTTTTTACAGATCTATATTTACTTTAAATGTATTTCAATATTTCTTTTTTTATTTCTATTTGTAATTATCTCTATTTACTCCAAATTTTTTTCTATATTTCTATATTTCTATTTTTATTTCTATTTGTACACATCTCTATTTACTTCAAATGTATTTCTATATTTCTGTCTTATTTCTTTTTGCACACATTTCTATTTGCTTCAAATATATTTCTATATTTCCATATTTCTTTTTTATTTCTATTTGTAACTATCTGTATTTGCATAATTTACCCCCCTGTAATTCAATTTTTGTATTTTATTTCTATTTGTACACATCTCTATTTACTTAAAATGTATTTCTATATTTCTGTTTTATTTCTTTTTGCACAAATTTCTATTTGCTTCAAATATATTTCTATATTTCCATATTTCTATTTTAGTTTCTATTTGAAAATATCTGTGTTTACCTCAAAGGTATTTCTATTTTTCATTATTTCTATTTTATTTCATTTTGTACATATCTCTATTTACTTAAGACTTGTTGCATTTGTATTTTATGTTGTTGTTGTTGTTTATTAAGTATAATGTGTTTTTGTATCTTTATTTTATTAACATACTTACTTATTTCTATTTCTAACAAAAGCAATTTCCCTTCGGGGATCAATTCAGTGATTCTGGTTCTGAATTTCTTCACTTTTGGTCCCAGTCAAATCCAAATAGTTGTTGTGTGTTAACTTTCTAATGCCACACGTATAGTCTTGTATCTAAATATACCCTCAGGGATCCTTGAGTCGAATTGCATTTGCTTCATTTGGCATATGTCTGAATTTGGATTATCTATATGGGTCAAATTTTGCCAATAATTTTATAAACAAAGTCATGATGCCAGTTTCGTTGAGAGCTGCATCGTGCCAAGACTTTTTGTCCTACCCTGGAAGCACATGTTGTTTACAGCAAGGGGAGTTTTATCAGAGTCAGAAATGGAAATCCATTTTAATCAAGTACAATTAACACATATTGTGCACTTCCTGTGGGCAGGATCCCGCAGATAGTGTTAAATCCCAGGTAGCTGTGCTGTGCTGTACTTCTGCCAATTTTCAGCACTCCTCCTCCACGGTTGTCACCCTGTATTTTATGTTATTCACAATAGGTGTGATCCTGACTGCGATGCAGGAGCTTTGCTATCAGCAGCCAGGAAGGTGCTGTGTATGCTTGCATGACGCGGAGGCACAGATCGACATGTGGCATGTGGGTCAAGTTTTTTTATTTCCTGTATTTGCAGTGGCTTGGCAGAGTGGCCAGTAAAAAAAGCAGCCTTATCTGACCTCATTCCGCTTCAGCCCCTTTTTGGTTGCTTCTGATAATGACACTGACCCATATTTGCTGTGACTATTCACGGATGGTTTTGTTTAGGACACAAACAAGTTTGTTTGTTTCCAAAATGAAATGTTTTATCTAAATGTGTCCAGAGGAAACTAAATGAGATTGGGGGAAAAACAGCGCCCATGCATACAAACAGGTTTGAGGGAAAATGTGATGAGAATGTTGCAATTATCCGCCAATTTCTAATGAATGATTATGTTTTAGTCTTTAAACTTATGACACAAATATTATAAAACATTTTGTCTTTAAGTAACTCCTTACTCACAAATTAATTGATTTAATTTTAGTCAACATAGGCCTTAAAAATGGTAACTGTGAGATTACTTTAGGATACAGTTTTTCTCAGTTGCTTTGGTGCATTTCTCACATCAATATTAACATTTGCACAACAGTTAGTTCAACCTCCACAACATTTAGTCATTTGTGCTCATCATAGTAGCAGTTTCTTATTCCTTTGAATTTACAAATGCTTTTGGACAGTCATCAAGTGCTTTCATACAACTCTCTGCTGTTTTATAACATTATCATTGATTATGTCATGTCAGTCAAAATTAACTATACATTCCATATAAAACTAATAGTCCTCATTTCATTGCTTGAGTCATAACATACAAAAATGTTGAACTAGTTGTCAAAATCTGTCAAGCTAATTTTATACATTTTATACATAAAGAAATCTTTCTTTTTTTTACTGAAAATGTCTCCTAAATTGAACAATTTCTCTCAGGTGAAGCTCAGCTTTCACTGATGAGAAGGGTTGTGTGAAGCATTAGTTGATACCAATGATAAGCCACTTCTCTACAATCACTCAGAGCTGAATCCCATAAACCCATAACAATATATATGAACCAAGCAGGACATAGTGTGGACCATTTCTACAACACTGTCACACTGGACTGTCACAGCTCTACCCAAAGGGACTTTATGTTTGTTGTAAATAAGGCTGTTTTTTTCTTTTGCACAATGCTGTAAACAATATGCAGTAAAAATGTGAAACATACATATTCAGTGTGTTGTACTCAGTTACCTCACTAAATACAGTAATGTGTAACTTTACTGTAGTTTTCAAATAGCTGTGTAAATAGTATATAGTGC
The DNA here is from genome assembly GCF_030273125.1 of Centropristis striata. Taxonomy (NCBI): domain Eukaryota; kingdom Metazoa; phylum Chordata; class Actinopteri; order Perciformes; family Serranidae; genus Centropristis; species Centropristis striata. The sequence goes on along the minus strand of NC_081524.1, from coordinate 20,502,636 downwards.
TGTTTTGAGCATTTTCAGGTAGCATCACCAAGATCTGATTTTTCTGCAATGAAAGCATTTCCAGAGTAAACTGTCATAATGAAAACATGACAGAGACATTTGACTATCTTGTTCATAAACATGGTGTCAGGACTTTTCATCTTGATGTCACTGACACTTTCATTGACATGAATACTTGCTTTGAGGAATGAGCTATCCATTTTGAGCAAGTGACACGCTTTTACAGGTTATCAACTAGGTTTTGCAGTTTGTACTAATTGTTTTGAGAAATGTATTAACTGTTGTGCAAATGTAAATAGTGATGTGAGAAATGCACCAAAGCAACTGAGAAAAACTGTATATGAACTAAATCATGGGTAAAAACGAAAGATTATTGTTGTCACACCTAATCCCCCAGTACCTATATTTAATTTTTGTGAAAGTATTTGTGGGATTTGTAGATGTATTTGTGGATGTATTTTATTTTATTTATCTATTTATTTTAAGCCTCCTGTGGACAGGTGTTGTTTACCGTTTCACTAAGCAGAGTGCATCTGCTCCCTGTGCATAAATGTATGCCACAGTTCTGATGCTACAGTACTGTAATGTCAATATAAATTATAAATAAATTAAATAAACAACAAATATGATTACAGGTTGCCTACAAAAAACATATTCAACCATTTTTTTGATTTATGAACCTTTTACCTCATTTACATAATTTTATTTAGCTGTATATTGATTTTATAAGCACTTTTTCCACATGATTACCTACAAAAACAACATCATAATAGCAGAAACGTTAGCTTGATATGCTCAAGCTTGTTCTTCTAGAACAGCTTGTTAGGCTAACGAACTTGAAAACACGGAAATTGATGTCAAGCTTTTGCAAATCATTTGACTAGTGAAATGGGAAAAACTTAACAGCTTGCAGGCTGTAATTTCGAGTGCAGGTAACTGTTGAAATTGATTAGATGTGCTTTGTGATTGTCAGAGACAGCAGCGTGCTTGATGGCACTTGATGTGGGTTTATTTTACACCCACTTGAAGCAATTTTGGAAGTGTCGCTAAATCTTGCTTGCAAATCAAACGTACTATATTGACACACGGGTTAAAAATCTTTAAAGTAATCAAATTAATTGCAAGAACATATCGCACCAACGTTTCATTAATTTTCCCTTAATTCTCTATTTCTAACACTGAGGTGTGTATCATGCAGTGAAAAACAACATGGAGCCATCAGATAAAACTGGGCTTAATCTTTCTTCTTTACATCGTATGCGTCATACAACGCCCCCCTCACACTTACATGCATGTCAACACACATCACATTTACACAGTGTAACTAACACATCTCATGTGTCTAATCAGTAACACTGAAGTTTCCTCTGCTTAATTGTTTTCTCTTGATTGCCACATGTTTTTTCCCTTTTTTGTTTATTTTTTCTACCTTCACTTCATGTTTTTTTTCATCCTACCTTTAATGTCACCCTTATTTCACATTTTTAAAAGATGGAAAAGCTATGACTAAATTAGTTTCACAAATATGTCTTAAAATAATTTAAATATAGTAATATGAAGCCTGCATGTTCTCACTGTGTCAGCGTGGGTTCTCTCTGGGTCCCCTCGCTCAGCAGTCCAAAAACATGCACTGTAAGTTTAATTGGAGACTTAAATTGTATGTAGGTGTGTATGAGAGTGTGATTGTCTGTCTCTATGTGTCTGACCTGTGATAGTCTGGAGACCTGTCCCCGCCTCTAGCCCAATGTCAGCTGGGATCGGCTCCAGCCCCCGCGACCCGAGTACGGATAAGCGGTTAAGGATAATGAATGAATGAATGAATGAATGAATATGTAGCAGGCCCTAGCTACACTCTGATATACTGTATATTTATTTAAATATAGTTGAGGCAACAATCAAACTCTGCAACCAGCATGTTATTTCATCTAGAAGCATAAAAAAATGTCTTTTCACCCCCAAAAGACCAAATCCATGCTTTCACTGAACTCTGAACATTCATATTTGTATGCAAAGCTCTATGCAGAACACGTAAGATTACCAACCTTTCCAGTAGCAGTAGAGGCGCCTGCCCTAACCCTCTAAAGACATTATCAGTCGCATAACATTTGTCATTGGCTCTGGTGCAAATTATTTGATGGGACCCCGGACTGAGCGACAAAAACTTTCAAGTTATTTATCATCATGGGCACAACTATCCTCGAAAAGCAGTTGTTGGCAATGGAAAAACCCTCATTAAATATGTATAAAAAAGCATCATCACATAAGTAAAAAAATGTAACCCAAAATTGTGCCGAAGTAAATATTTATGGATAAAAGATAACATAAAGTTATATATTTGTGACAAGCATATGTACAGTAATTGCAATATGAAAATGCAATGTAAATGTTGCATTGGCCAAGAAAAAAACAGTCACATGCAGCAACTGAGGGTCTTTGTTATTGATAGGACATGTATCTTTAGGAAGCCACAGTGGAAATAAACACCCACTTGACTGAGATAGAAAGTGTGTCGGTATATATTTGAGGAATTCACAGTCTTATCCTTTAAAAACTATATATATATTACATATAAGAACAGTTTTATCCTGGCTGTCTCATGGTTATATTCCAGTCCATTCAAATGAGTGTGCTCAGTTTACAAAAAAGAAGTAAATGTCTTCAAATGAATGATTGCATTTATATCCGTACCGGCTTTAATACACATTTTAGCATTTTAATCAAGGAGTTCATCAGTTGATTAAATTGCTGTGACCCATAGTGGAGGGTGAAAGTCAAGTCTGAACTGAAGACAACAATTTATCAATGGTAAGCTAAATAAAGTAGCAGCTTTTCCCCCTGCGGAAACCTTTTGATGCTAATGGATGGTTCCTGTGTGTCATCAGACTAATTGGCTTTGGCTCGTGACCACCTGATGAGGTCGACTGGGAGTGGTCAGTCAAGAGTAAGCCCAAAGACCTTATGGACTTTTTTCCCTCTAAAGGTCTGCTTCCATGTCCCAGTTGCATACTAGCCTTGAAAAACTTTTAAATACAGGTACATTATTGCTTATCCTGTCAGTATGCAAGGGAGTTATTTACTTTGCACTTAGATAAGTCATATAATAAACGCCAATTTGAAAATGTGCTACATGTTTTTTCCCAAGGATTGATTTTTTTAAATATTTAATTTTTTCAGTTGTCTCCAGAGCTTTTTGCACATTTTTTTTTTCAACCATAAGTAGCTCCTTTATTTTCACCATAGTGTCCACGTCTCACTCTGAATTCAAGTGATATTCTGCAGGCATTTTAAGTATACTTCATTCAGTCATTATTCCAGTGTGAAATGTATGACACAGTCAAAACAGGGTTTGGAATATTATTATGTATGCTGTGCAACAGGGGCATTGCGTCTGCATGACACAGTTGAGATGGTCTCAGGAAACTGTTGTTATCCATCTTTGCACATAGCTGCTCTCTACACATTTTGTGAAAACTGGACCTAAACACCCTCCCAATATTAAAAGGGGAACTCCATCAATTTAACACATAAAGGTCAGTTCACTAGACAGTGAGAGTACTACACAGCTTGTAAAAACTGGTATTTATAGTCCTCTTGGGCTCCACAGGGAGCTTCCTAAGTCTGAGAAAATAGCCCCAGATGAAGATGTGGGCATTTACCAAGAATGTTTAATGAAAAGATGCTATTGCTTGATATTTTGGGAAATGTGAGATCCGATGTTTTAGGAGCTCTACGTCAAGGCCGAGAAAGATGATTCTGATTTGACACAGTGGAAACAACATTTCTGGATGCATCTCATAATGCCACTGGGCCCAGAAAGACTTTTCCCATAGACTTACATTAGTAAAGACACTTCTGTAAATTCACAACTCCCATAAAATGTTTTTTTCCCATTCATGTTAGCGGAGCTCTAAACCTGAAGTAGCCGGCTCGGCTGGCGGAAGTTTTTGGAGCGAAAGTCCCAATAGATGTGGAAGAGCAGCGGAAGATCCGGCTATGTTTTCCAAAGCTCTGTGTATTTTTTATGCACGAAAGTCGAACTGTTTTGGGATCATGCTCCACTGAGCAGCTTTCATAGGGAATAAGCAGACCCCGGCCTCCAACAGTTCAGTATCCAGTCCTCTTTATAGATCCATGCTCTACCAACAGGGGCCGAGAGTCAGCTTATCACAATCTTTTATGGTTCATTTTTTTTTCCTCCATATATATCTTTATTGCGTTGTCAAGACATAATACATATTCAATCGGTAAGGATACATTTCACCCATTTTTCCCTCTTTTAGAACCCCCCCACCCTGAATTAGAGAGTCACATTCACCCCCCCCCCCCCCCCCCCCCCCCCCCCCCCCAACGAAAAACAGGAGGGGTGAACAGAAGCCAAATAAACAAAAACAAAATAAAAATGAATAAAAGTAAAAATAAAATAAAAAGGGACATTTAGAGGAGGGATCCAGATGCTTGGGGGGAAAAATAGCTATAACAATTTGTATTTGTTGTGCCTAGAGTTCGACCACCAAATCAACATACCAAAAACAATTACTGGCCCTTTAAAAGTTATTATGGTTCAATTTTGGCCACATCCTCTTTAGACATGCTAGCAGCTCTAGAGATTCCCATGTCGATCCACCACTTTGATCCTCAGAAACTGTGGAATTACCATGAAATTTGGTACAGATAGATACAGACAGTCCTATTGATTTTGGTGGTCCTTTGACCTTTTATCTCGTGCCACCGCCCAGTTGACATTTGAGTTGAATGGTTTGAGTTTGGTGCAGGCATCCATAGTCTTGGTGAACTTCTGACTTTTCATCTAAATTTCAATTTGTCAAATATTTTATCCATCATATAAAGTGGTTTTCTTTGGAATGAGCATGACACTTCTAGTGTGGCTGCTGAATCTCAAGGCACTGTCGGTGGTTGCCTCAGCCGTCTCCACTGTTTCCAGTGTAAACACGGCAGCAGATGAACAAAAGGAAACTTGGCTTCTTGGAGTTGAAAATGGTTTTCAACTTGCCCCAACAGCATGCCATGTGACCATAGCAATCACAACAGCAGCAAAACATCAAAACAACAGCGAGGAAAGTGACACAAGAGCTGGTTTGATTATGAACCTTGCTTGAAGAGTAATATTCTTTCAGTAACGTGCTTTGAGTCTTTATTGCCACATTTGTTGACCAGCAGAGCTACAACCTGCTATATTTAGCATCACGATAAAATACGAGTAGTTGGATACCGGTTGTATGATGTCTCTAGGTAGAAGCTGCAGCTCTATTTTGCTTGTAGTTTCAAATGTGTACAAATGGTTATAATGTACACTCACCCTATAGCTGCTTGCAGAATATAAGAAAGCTCTGTGTGAGTGTGTGTTTCACTGAGCTGCTTTTAAGATGAAAGGTCAAACACACAAACACAGGTCTGCGTTCCTCCATAAGTCCGATCAGAATGGTGAACTTGAGTTGGATCTCACGTAAACTCCTTCCTCTGTGTGTGTGTGTGTGTGTGTGTGTGTGTGTGTGTGTATGTGTGTGTGTGTGTGTGTGTGTGTCTGAGTGTGACAGAGAGATGTGTAGACTTTTGCTGCCATAGCGTGCATACATATTGCAGTCTGAGAGCCAGAGAGAATTAGTGTTCACATCATCTAGCTTTCTGTGCATGCATATTACAACAGATGCTGATGGTTTCTGTGTATCCATTTGAATTCAAAGTAAATATTTATCTTGCCATGTGGCTTTTACTCAAATGTTTAGAATGTCTGCAGTCATATTCCCTGTTGGCATGCAAGGGTCTCTGATCCGCGGTGCAGAAGACTCCTGTAAGGACTTAAGAAGGTGGGAGGTCTGACCTCACAGTTGATCTCATAAAGCCATTACCTACCTTGCGCTAAAGATTCTCCAGGATGGATTACAGGTCACATACTCAGAGACTGGATTACTTTGATGAGGCTTGCAGAGAGAGTTTGGCATGGAAATGTTTGTTAATCAGATCCCAGATTAAGTAGCTGACATGTAGATAAAGTTGATAACCTGAGATCGAGTGCATTGTTTCATTCTTTTCTAGTGGTTTGAAATGAAAGAAAACTGAGTGCTTGACTTCATGAAAACCATTTCTGAGAAAACGTGGAGGTCATACCTTTTACTTACTGGAGCTGAACCCTGCTCGGTGCAGATCAGAGCGATATACTTCGAGCAAGTTCAGAATTTTATTTTCAGAAGTTCCCTGTACTTGTGGCTTAATCTTGAGCCGCAAATCCTTCATTTTATGTCCTCTTTTCACACAGAATTATTCTGTATCTTCAAATATTACTCAGCCTGGCTCTGCTGAATCATCTCAGGCTCATTGTAGTTTGTGCTAATATTAATGTGGGACACTTCACTGTGGAACTGTCCCCAGTGACTTTGGTGCTTACTTTTACCCCAGGCAATCACTACTGCGGCTTTGTCTGAAGAAAGATGTATGGGGACCATTTCACAGAATGCAGCATTTAATCAATTCCATAACATTGTGGTCAACGAATCAAACATAGCTTTCCTCCTTCCTGCGGCTGCGGAGGGAGCATTGCAGTATAACATCCATTTGGTCGGCCCGCAGTGTGTGTAACTCGAATCTCCTTACTGTTACTGGAAGAGACTTATAGGATGTGTAACTTGAATCTCTTTGCTGTTACTGGAAGAGACTTGTAGGATGAATACAGGAACTGTCAATGAACTGTGAATGTAAAAAGAACTTTGGTCTTTGTGCTTAAATGTGGGATGACAAATCTATTATTTGGTCTTTGTTGCTCAAGAAGAAGTCATTTTTTTATGCTTTTTCATACAGAATGACTAATTTCCAGGACATTTAAGAGCACATCTCATTTTAAAAAGATTTGGTAACACTTTACATTAGGGAACACCTATTGAACATTAATTAGTTGCTTATTAGCATGCAAATAAGTAACATATTGGCTCTTAATTAGTCATCAAGTAGTTATTAATGCCTTATTCTGCATGACCTTATTATACAACCAGTAAACCATTAGTCAAGTCAAGTCAAGTCAAACTTTATTTATAGAGCACATTTAAAACAGCCGGGGTTGACCAAAGTGCTGTACAGATATCACAGTTGCAGGAAATACGGTAAAAACTAAAATACTAAAATACATAAACACAATGCAACAATAGAATAAAATAAATTAAAATTTAAAAAATGTAATACAATTTTGTTTTTGCAAGATGTCCACTTAACCTTGATTAAAAGCCAGGGAGAAAATGTGTGTTTTTAGGGAGGATTTAAAAACCTCAAAAGATCCTGCAGATCGGATGTGCCAGGGCAGGGTATTCCAGAGCCTTGGGGCCGCTGCCACAAAGGCACGGTCGGTCACCTTCGGTTTTAAGTCTGGTTTTAGGGGTGGCCAGTAGCACCTGACTGGAGGATCTCAGTGTTCTGGCAGGGGCATGGATTTTAAGGAGCTTGGTCAAATACTGAGGGGCTAGGCCATTAAGAGCTTTAAAAACAAACAATAAAATTTTAAAATATATTCTAAAAGCAACCGGGAGCCAGTGCAGCGAAGCTAGGACAGGTGTAATGTGGTCACGTTTGCGTGTGCCAGTAAGGAGATGGGCAGCTGCATTTTGAACCAACTGCAGGCGGTGCAAAAGTGAATGGATTAATTAACTAAGAGTTTTCCCTCAATAACCTCAGAATTACTGCTTATCAGTAAGTAAGGAAGTTGTTGTATATGAGTGACCTTAATGTGCTTTACTTTGTATGGACTTTATAAGTCTCTACATAGCGGTGAACGAAACCATGGAAACGGCAAATAGCCACCTTATCCAGACCTATAACGTGATTGGTGGCTCCTTTTGGATGATTGGATGAGGATTGGTAGATTGTAATGATAATCATTACTCTACAAAGCGGGTCACTGGTAGACTAACATTGGTGCAAAGTAACCCAAAGATTTAAAGGGCTGTTTTTGCATGATTTTTGGTGGTGAAATTCTGGAGATTTTTTTTTTTTCAGATTTGTAGATTAAATCAACTTAAAGGTCAGTCAATAAAATTGTCAAAATGGTTGTTAGTCGACCAAAAATCTCTTTAGTTGAAGACGATAGTGTGTTGTACACTGGAAGCCTTCAATTTCGGTCATGATTACCTTTTTGGTGGGGATATTGTTTTCACTTTATGCTTTCAATGCTTAAATATGTACCTTTCAATGTACACAGCTGGAAAGTATAATCAATATGATCTTTTATAAAAAAGGCTGTAAAAATGTCATGTGGTACCATCTATCCATCTCCATCTCTCCATATTGCTTCCTGCTGTTATCGGGGTCGGGATCATGTTGGCAGCAGAGCTCCAGGCTGCCAGAATGACTTAGCAGTGATGTTTCTGTAGCGCTGTCTTCCAACAATCCTTGAATCAAGTCACTGTTATGGTTCCTGAAATTAATCGCTGCACAACCGTGCTGTTTGTCAGCCTGCGTGGTTTGAGTCTGAGATCTAGAGCAGTAGCACAAGCCTTTGTCTCTGAACCCAAGAGAGGGATTATACCTCCCTCTCACTACCTCACAATTATCTTCCAACACTGGATGCTTTTTCCGGTTAAATAAGCTTTGGGTGAGCACTGTTATGATACTGGTAGCAGGCACACTTCTGATCACAGCTGGTGAAGCTTCACATCTAAAAGACCCTCTCTAATGAAAATTAAGTTCTCATAGGGTTTTTATATGTCTCATACCTAAGAAACCAATTCCATCATATTGCGGGGCCGTATCATTAGCGTAATGCTACAGTGTTATGGTGGGAAGCCAGGTGGAACTATGTGTCAGTATTTTCTACACTTTCACTATGTTAAAAACAATGACAATTACTGTTTTTTGTTTTTTTACAACCATTATATGCACTTCCTCCAACTGTAAAAAAAAAAAAAAAAAAAAAAAATGAAGCCAAAATATACAGATATAAGAGCTGGCATCTTGCTTATTCAGAAATATTTTATTTATCCCCAGGGGAAAATTGCTCTTTGTTACAGTTGCTACTGTAAGAGACTAGAAAGAAGTACTTCTGTAGACAATTACAGGTAAAAAAGTAAAAACCACTCTACACTAAATTTACAACAACATAAATACAAATGCCAGTCTTAAGTAAATAAAATATATTATATATTTATGTAAATATATAAAATGTAGAATAATAATTTGGAGTACAATAAAATAGAGATATGTACAATAAATAAAATAGAAATATGGAAATATATACATGTACAAATATGTATATATGTAAAAACAGTGTAACAAATTGAAATATTGACCATGATTCATATCGAATTTGGGATTGCACAAATAAATATTATAAATAAAGTTATAAAGCTATGAGTTGTGAAGCTATGAATCATGTGATCATGGCTGCTAACGTATTGTAGCCAGAGTCTGCTCAGTTGTGTTTGCTAGTCGACCTGTGGTATCGAGGTCGGTAACAGCTGTTAATCATGACATGCCACCCTTGTTTTATAACATCAAATAATTAAAACCAAACTTATCAGGAAATGAACACTTGAACATACTTCAGCAGGAAAACAAATCCCTAAAACAACACAACTTGACCATCAGGGGCAATCAAAATGTTTTGGCTTCAGCTTTTAAGAGCTGTCATTTTGTCCATCTTTATATAGACTCTACAGGTCAACCTAACCCTAGCTACCTTGATGCACACTGCTCTTTCACCGGTCAACCTAACACAAGCAGCTGTGCTGACCAGGGCAGGGGCCAGATCGGGAAATTCTCAATGAGGGAGAAAGAGTAAATGTGTTTTCTGCCCCTTTACATAGTTTTTTATGCTTGTAGCACCATGTTAAAGAAAGCCTTAATTTTCTGTACTTTATTTCTGAAAGGGGAATTTATAGACCATGCTATCAATAGTGTCAACATCAGGGACTTTGATGGACAGCTCTCTGTGCAATTTAGTTTTTTTATTCTGCTTTCTAGAACACAATATGAACTCTTGTGTTCTTACCAAGCATAGTGTTTTGGAAACCGTTACTTAAAAGGTCAGCTAGGTGCTTATATATTCTGCAGAAGAAAACAAAGGGCATGAAACCAGCACTAACTTGGAAGATTTGTTGTTGGATATCAGCTCAATTTCTTATTTACAATGCTGACCGTGTGCTCAAGCAAAACTCTGCTATAACTGCTGAAAACACGTCTTACCACTGCTGTGCTGTTCATGTATTTTATATGCCCCACCTGTATCCCAGCTTCCACCTGTAGGCTTTGAATCGAAGATGCCCTGGGGAGGGTGAGCTTTTATTATTACTCCCCAATCGTGGTGCATCTTTGTGGGGTGTTTTTACCAATGTGTCAGACACTAAACACAATTTTGCTACAGCTCCAAACAGCCACATCTTATACAGAGATTTTTGAACAAGGTCCATTTCAGCTCTGCATCACTATCTCCTCTGCAGCACACAAGAGGCTCCAAATCAACCCTATCCCTTACAAATTATATTCAAAGGCATCAAAGTGAGTCTTGTGGCATTCCCAGTATACACCCACACAACATGTTCAGTGTTACCACATTGATCTTGGAATTTGATCTTTTTACTCACCATATTGCATGTGTTTAAATGGCCGCAATGTCCTTCTTGGTCCAGTCCAAGGACCAAGATCTGATGAGAGTCGACTTAATCATCATGACCCCATCAGAACCCCAATCACTCTCCTGAAAAATGATATTTTGGCTTACTTTTAAAGGCATGCATGCTAAAGAGTTTCTCTCTTTGAAGGTTGGAGTTACAATAATCTTTTCTCTCTGGCATGTGCCTGTAAATCTGCACACCTACAGTTCATAAACAGAATCAGTCTCACAAAATAAAATCGTATAAATACTAAATATATGCACGAGTCATCCAAGCCAGCAGATTCGCTTTAAATCTTAACTAAACAAAGCAAAGACAGTTTTTATTGCATCCGTCATAAAATTCATTAAACTTGCTAGGAGAGACAAGCTCGTTCGGCTGTTAATCATATTGTTTCGTGGAGGAGGAGAATACAGTGGTGGCGTGCAGTACACTGCCAGAGGTGGTGTGCGATATAAACTCTCAGAGTTTCTGTTATTATATTTCATTATTATGTTTGTGTCGCTTCACTTCAGTGTCTTATCACAGTGCAAAGTAAATCAGCTTGAACAAACTAAGTTAAGAATATTCTGTGTGCATTACCCAGAGCTCTTTTCTTTGCCGCACTGGGGTGAAGCACACTGATCTCATTGTGTCACAAGAGGTGCATTCATACGCTGGAGCTTGGTCACCAATTCCATGAGGCGCGGGTGTAAGGTTATGTTTTGACTTGAGAAGTGCTGTTGTAGCATCGCGTCCCCTCTCCACCGCATGACTCATTCTCTGGAGACCCAGTTTCAAGGGAATCTTGGCTTGCTGTCTGTTTGACTTTGGCATTGATGTCATTGTCATTGTCCTTTGCTTTGTGAGTCATACTGTCACCCACAGGGATTCAACCCTGAACTGGAATAAAGAATAATAACAATAACAAAAAGAAGTATATCAATAATTACTATGATGTATCTTTGTACAGGTCCCTGAAACAGAAGGTGACAGCTAATTATTTACCAAGCTTAAAGCAGCTACAAGAGTTTTTTAACTTGTTATAAAACAGTCTCAGTTTCATAATGATATATGACTTCCACCATTAGCAGGAAGATTTCTATATATATATTCTTTAAGCCTGTCACCAGGTCTGATTCCCTATGAAATCAGATGAAACCATTTGCAGCATGCAGACCAGGAGAGTATGTTTAGATTTTCTCAAGAAAAGTTTGCCAGTGAGTAGTACTAGTTAAAAGGAAGCAGGAGGATATTTTTGTCTTTCAAAAATGTATATTTGACATGATATTTTTTGGCAATGGTTGATATGGAGCAGGGTGTTGACTAAGACAGAGTTTACTTTGTTTAACCATCTTCATATCACAGTAATGAAACGTAGCAACAAATTGATTTATTACCTTCCCGTAGCATTGTTTTGACAGTAGCAGGCAGCTGTTTTTTAAAAGAAAAAGCTCCGAAAACCCACTGGGCGCTACCTGCTACCCACAATATGGCAGACAGACACAACTAATGACTAGTATAGATGAGCATTTAGCAGCTAAAGAGTCAGATATTTCTCTCAGGAGGACCAAAACAGAGCTAAAAGAGAGTAAATAATGAACTTGGCCAGAAAACACACAATTAATGATAATATGGTTCCATTTCTGCTGGATAAGAGTAATGATATGTGTGTTTACGCTCCCTCCATATGCACCTTTTTGTCCCAAAAGTGCAGTTTATCTCCACACTTTATTTACGGTGCAGTCACAAAAGAACACTTTGCTAATTTTTGCAATTCTTTTAGGAGTTGTTGTTTTTTCGGAGAGGTGTGCTATTTGTCATCTTGTCACGAGACATTTCAACCTGCACAGTTCTGCTATTTGTTGTGTGAAAAACTAGTTGTATGTTTTTTTTCCCCCAACAAAGTGATTATGGTCAGTTTACCTTGAAATGGTGTTTGGCCTTCTGTGAGATTACTGTGATGACTTCGCTCTTCAATCCCCCTCTACAGCTCTAATCAATAGAGCAGAATACAGCAGGGAAGGGCTGGCAGCAAGTCTCTCATTCTGTCCAGCTGATGCTGTGATACAGTACCACAGACTCCAAACATGTGTGGTTATGGTTCAGTTAATAAAGACTCAGCAATTAGGTTTGATATTAAAATCTTAAAATGGCAATTTGGCAATGAGCAGTACAGGTTTATGTGTGTTATGACTGTCCTTCACACCTGAAATGCAAAACATACTTTTTATTGTAGTCAGGGTTTTTGTTGTTGTCAGTGGCTATGCTTACATATTTAACATTCCTTTTTTTCATACAAAATTGTAAAGTGAAAAGTGAAAATGCAAATAGAAATCTATGAGAAAATGAACCCACTTTTCACTTGATTTGTTACCTCTATAAACTAATCCTGATATGTTTAAATCTTCACTACAATTTGATGTTCATTGTGTACATCATGGTCCTGTTCAGAGTAAAATTAGAGTAATCAACACATCCTCACACCTTAACGCAGCACTGTCTACGCTGGCACTGTTTAAGTTCTGAAACGGATGCAGTTTGGTTGTTTTAACGGAACTTTGCCTCACTGCCCTGGTTACCTGTTCACCCTCCCCAGCTCCACCCTCTCTTCCAAATATGGTCACTTCTGGTTTCAAAAAAACAAGGTTGCAACGGCCAAAATCCCTAACTCTGTGCTTCACAATATCCACAACTATGACTGCATGTCATCTTTCTCCCTTCTTCGCTTGTTATACACCATTCTGATGCAAATATAATACCAATACGAAGATTATATGCTTCCCCACATCTTCTTTTGAGGATTTACTTAGCTCAGCATTATGGGCACATTTCAGTGTCAGCAGTAATTACTTTACTTTCGAAAACACCCTTTTCTTTGCACTTTGGTTTTTGCTCAGTTGGAGGCTGTTTTCTTGTAAAAAAAAAAAAAAAAAAAAGTCTGTGACAGTAACACCACTGACAGACAGGACCTTTCTCTAAACTGTTCCCAGCAGCAGGAAGCATATTTACATAAACTAAATACATTTTTCTTTTGTCAGCCAATAACTATGTCCTTTCTGTTCATGTAAACACACCCAAATCCACAGTAATAATGTTATGTTGTCAATCATCCGCACAGTATGTGTATTACAACTAGTAACCTTCAAGCTCCCCAGCCTGAGAATCAGCTTTAATCATCAGTTCCAAAAAAGCTCTCTTATTATAGAAAAAATGTCACGGGGTGATATTAATATCTCTAATATCAACTTATGACATTTTTGATGTTCAATATCTCTAAGACAACAAAGGCTCTATCTTTATAAAGTCTCACAATTTTGACAACTAGGGGCATTACCTTTTATCTGCTGTCATTCTAAAAAGGACTGTAATATGTTTAATTTCCTGCCATCAATCATTGTAAAACAGCGACAGTTTAATCAGATGTTACTTTTTTATTTTAGAAACAAAGTAATCTCAAAATAAGGTTTAAATTTATCCCAAATATGCCAAAATACCGAACAGGTTTCAGCTTCTCAATTAAGAGGATTTGCTGTTTTTCTTTAGGTAAAAATGGAAACAGGAGGATTCAGGACTGGTAGTCAAATGAAATAAGGGATGTGGAATATCCACCTTGGGAATTTTTAAAAGCACAATGCTGTTGGGTTTATTAAATGCAGGGTTTTTTACTTTTAGAAACAACTAATCACAGGATGACAAATTTGAAAATGCTTTGCTTGACTAACATTGGCTTTCTCTACCTCAGTAAAGGAAAAACAGTTATGAAAAACCAGATTAATCACGGCAGAAGTCTTCATGCTGCTATTAGAAACCTGATCTTACTGTTGCCTTGCTCTGATTACCAAATAACATGCTGCAGGGACTCCTTGAGTGGTGATTTATAATTCACGAGGAGTGCAGGGATGTTTTTCTGTTGATTCATTGTGTTTGATTAATCAATTTTAATGGTTGTAATCTCTTCAGGAGTGATTGTGTTTTATCTGTCATTACCTCAATCATTGTCTCCTTTCGCCATCTCTACCTTGCCGGCCATTTATTAAACTGCTGCCTGTGCAACACAGAATACTCTACAGCTTTGTACATATTTAGAAAATTACTTGATAGAATTGTCATTATAGTATAAATTAAACTGTAAAAGTACATTTTTGACATAATGTATGACAGGAAATGTGTTTCATTATGGCTGTTTATTATATTAATACAACTGAAATGTTCTGCTTTACAAAATATTCTTTAACATGCAGTAAGACTTGAAGTTTGAGGTGGAGTAAAACAGATTTTCAACTTCTGACAAACACTGACAAATTACTGAGAAGCCAAGATACAATGTGGCAGCAGTGCTTAGAGATTATTCTGTTCTTTCCTTAATTATTTGTCAAGAAACTCCAAATCCCTGATAAGCAACCACTCACAAGAACATAGGGCAACACTTTGGAATAATTAAACATGACCCTTACAATCTATGGGTTAATTATTAAATGAAATAACTAACTTACAACACTCATGATAAAGTATGATGAAGCTGGAATGATACCGAGGGTAAAGCAGCAAAAACAAAACAATTGTATTAACATTAACCCTGTTTGACCTGGATTTACTGTACTGCACTGTACTGTACTGTATAGCAAAGGTTTTTAATTATTTACATGTATGGATTGGACGTAAACGTTTTCTTCATTCCAAGCATGCCTCAAAGGACTTTACATCCGTGCCTAAAATCCAAATGCAGCCAAATAAAACACAGGAAACCAAACAAAGCTCAAGGCACAGAACACATGCAGCATGCAGAACTGGATTGATAGTAGGACTTGGTATCGTTTAAAAAAAGGACCAATACCAGTAACCCTTAACGCAACAAGATGTCCACCTGACAACAGAATAGGTCTTTGTCGATACCACCCAAATTACCCATATGAGCTTTTCACGATTTGCGTTACAGAGCTAGGTTTAGGGCAAAAAAACTGCCTGGTAAGGTGATGGATGGATGGATGGATGGATGGATGGATGGATTAACTTTAATGATTCCAAACTGGGAAACTACTACACCATACAAAATATTGAAAAGTATATAAGTGTCACTCAGCAACCGATATCGAAGTCAAGGAAATCAAAATCAATATTGTATCTAGTATTAATCTGTGTTTCTATGTTCCTGCCCTGCATTCATAAGCTCAGTGTAAACTTGATACTTAGGAATTTGTATTTGAGGAACAAGACTTGGGTCGCCACTGATCACTTGGGTGGGATGTCAGCTATGACAGGTTGACCACTACAGGCTGAGCATATATTATGCATGTTGACAACTTCATAATGTAAGCAAAATGTGAAGCAACTGTCAATGCACTTAAAATATCTGGCACTGAGCCACGACTGTATAAACTGTATAAATCTTTCTGACATAATAGTGATTGATTAGTTGATTTTAGAGTTTAAAACAGCAGATTCCCGTGGTTGGTTGGAGACTGGGGTGGTGGATGAGTAAAACAAGCAACGGACTTTCACACGGGAGAGCAGGGTTTGCTTCTCCGTGTGAAAACAAAACTAAACCATTTTTGACTTAAGTTATGTTTTTTACGTAAGTCACGTGAATCGCGTTTTTGAACGTAACTTACATTTTTTACGTGAATTGCAGCAGTCACGATACCCTTGTAACTGCTTCAGTTCCGGCATTTCCCTACATGTATTTACTGTTTAAACTGTCTTTTAGAACGCCTTACCAGAAGATGTTTGCCCTAAACCTAGGTCAGTGGTTTTACAACATAAACTGTGGACCGTACATGTGTGCTATTTTGAGAACGTGCCATTATACCGAAAGCCTGCAAGCTGCACCGCACACCTACATATGTGCCCTGAAACGCAAGCCACGATACTTGCCTACATGCCGCAATTTGTGGTACTGACACATGGGACATGAACCCTGTTCTCCTGGGTGAAAGTCTGACGTCTGTTCGTCCCACCCGCCCCCTTTATTTTGCTGTCTGTACAAACAACCTATGGGGTCATTAATGAGGGGAGACCAGACTCCCTTAAAGTGATACTGATACCAATCCAATGCTTCATTAGATACCTTTCTTTTTGCTACTTGTTCGTGTTCCCTAAAATTCCACCACCACTCCTCCAAATCCAAATGTGTGTTCAAATGATTAAAACATTTTCTATTAAATAACTGTATAACAAAGTCTTGGGGGGAATCTTGTCACACTAAACTACAGACTTTATCAAATACACCACGCTGGGCTGTAGCTGTTGCAGTGATTGCCTGCAAGTAAAACCATAAAAATAGTCATTATTTCTAAATCTGGGTATAAAAAGGATAGAATGCATGTATCGTTTGGCTGAGATTGTTAGACACTTCTTGATACCGGGTTATTTCAGTCAATTTTTTACAAAAGAATAACATCAATAAAGCATGTATAGTTTCAAACCGTCACAAACAGTGGCAGTATGTATGCCGTACGTACCAGTGAGAGCAGCTGATATGTGAACCTGCAGGGTACATGATATGAAAACATGTGTTGATATTAACAAGCCTACAGATGGTCATAAATATGCACAGAAGTTATAGGGGAGCGTGGGTGTGCATTACAGAAATACGCCCACCTTGTCAATACATTCATTTACAGATGCAACCACCGGAGAATATGTACTGAAGGACTTTAATTAGTTTTCTACTGTATGTGCACTGTAGACCAAGTAAGCAAATTATTGTCCACTGCCACTGTCATTATCTGAAGTTTTTTAACAGCCATAACAAAAGTAAATATAGAATATTTTATTTGAATAATTAGCAGAGTTTATAGCAATAAGTTTGGATCAGAAATAGCTAGAGAAAAGGAACACAGAAGCATAATGTTCTCCTCTGTCTTACCGTCTGTTCAGTACAGAATGATCCAAAAAAAGCCATTATTTTGCGAAATTATAATATATGTATTTCGATAATGAAGTATAACATAGAACTAGGAGCTCAAAGAAAAGTAATTATTTTAAAATTCATAGATGTGATATTCATAATAATTCTAGTTGTAGCAACAGAGTTAGTAGTATTTTAAAAATCCCCTCTAGACATTTTTTAAGACATAAAAAATACTCAGAATAATCATTTGTGTCTGATATGGTTCTTCTACAAAAAGTTCCATTAACTAGTTAAACATTAAATTAAAATACAGCAAACATTTATCAAGGCTATCGCCTCCTTTCTTCTCCATCATTTAAACATCAAGAACCTACAAATGTGCAAATATCTTCTTTCCTTTCAGACACAACATGTCTCCTACTTCACTCTAAAGTCTATTCTCAGTGTGCGTGTGTGTGTGTGTGTGTGTGTGTGTGTGTGTGTGTGTATTTGAGTGGTGCAGTGCAGAGCTTTAAGCATAGGACAGTCCTACAATGGTGCCACTATGTTCTGTAATATAAATACTAAGTTAATTTATTATCTCCAGCACCTGTTTAGAGGTTATCACACGATTAAATGGCCGTTATAAGGCGTTATTATAATCATAGGGCCTGCTCCACCTCCTAGCAGATTGAGACGGTTGTTATTAGCCCATTTAACAGCCATTCACTGAATCCTAAGCAGTTACATTTTGTGAAGTAAAGTTCTTTGTTGTGAGGAAGACTTCTTTATTGGAAGTTATGTTGGTCATGTACAGACATGATTTACTTTTGTTTTTGCACTGTAGACGAACTCTGGTCTCCTGAGTGAAAGTACTGCATTTGTTTGAAGCATCCCCCTCCGCTTCACTCACACCTGTCTGAAAAGCAACTTTTCATCCATTATACTCATTTTCCTTGCTTCGTCCTTTGGTTTTGCCAAGTTAGATGGTGCAACTAAACAACACCCGTTGTTATTATTGCTGCCCATTGAATGGGCTGATAACAACCTGCTAGCTCTACTAGTGGGCGGAGCAGGAACCTACTTGACCATCTGGGTGGCTGTGGCTCAGTTGGTAGAGCGGTCGGAAGGTCAGTGGTTAGATCCCCGATCATGGCAGCCTCAAGTGTCCTTGAGCAAGATACTGAACCCCAAATGGCTCCATATGCTGCGTTCATCGGTGTGTGAATGAATTCCCAATGGTGCCCTGGTAGCCTCGGCTACTAGTATGAATGTGTGGGTGAATGAGCGTAGTGTGTAGTGTAAAGCGCATTGGATAAAAGCGCTATATAAGTGCACTCCATTTACCATCTGTCCATTTTATTGTGTGATAACATCCGAATCAGATGTCTACAGAGTAGTTGTTTTTACCATGAAATTTACCAATGAAAGCAACAGCTATATAAAACTATCTGACCCAGTCTGAACCAGCAACATTTTCAGCTCTCTTGTCATTGATTCTCTCAGGAAATTACAGAAAAAGAGAAATAAACATCTTATCTTTTGCGAAAATAACTCAGGATTGCACAGCCTAACATACCAAAATGAACAAAGCACATAATGTGTTTTCTGAATATAAGTCAATCATTTCTTAAAAAAAAAAGAAAAAAAAAAAAAGAATGACAACCAGTGTTGGTGAATGGGGAGGCTTCCTCATCTTTTTAAAGCCAGGCTTCACTTCAAGTTGGCAGCCAGATAATGGTCTGTCACATTCAAATTTCAGTCACCATCCGTTCTTGCCAGCTCAATGATGCTAAGTGTTGATTCTGATTTGATACAGATCAGGGCTAGGTGTTGTCACGCTGCTTGGCTTTTTTTCCTCTTGTCCTTTAGAGATAGCGGCTGCCCCTTTCACTATTTTACAAATTAGATTCTTTTGATTGAAAGATGTTGGTAATTAGATAAATGTCAAAGCTGATCTGTAGAGTAGGCATCTGCTGATAAAGATTACTGCCAGTATTCAGGTGGTGGCTGGTGTTGACTTTTCATCCTGCCAGTTCCACCCACATCTGCCCAATCTTATCTGTTTTTCTCTGTCTGTCTGACTGAATCCAGTGGGCTGCTCACAGTTGCTATTTTAATGGCAAAGATAGTGACATCCAGACGCTACGTCATTAGCTGACACCTTACTGCTATTGTTATGCTGTCAAGTCATATAAACTGACGGAAGGATGAAGAACTTAAGTTGTGTAAAATAAGTAGAATGAAAGTCACTGCTCTTTTTACGGCGTGCAAGACCAAAGTTTGTTTCTTTAACTGAAATAAGTTTTCTGCTCCAACTCTTATCACATATTTGTACCTTGTATAACTACTTGAACATGTGTCCCAAATGAGATACATCCTCTGTCAAGCAACTATAGAACCAGTCACAATGTTTTATTGCAGTAGATTCTTGGTAGAATCCCCGTGTCATGTACAGTTCAACTTTGCTGAGCAAATGGGAGCCAGGAACAGCTGAGATGTACTATTTACACACTGGTCTCCCCTCAAATCCCTCAATATAGGTCGTTTGTACAGGTAGCAAAATACGACTTGAATATTTATGTTT
This sequence comes from Centropristis striata, assembly GCF_030273125.1. Taxonomy (NCBI): domain Eukaryota; kingdom Metazoa; phylum Chordata; class Actinopteri; order Perciformes; family Serranidae; genus Centropristis; species Centropristis striata. The sequence continues at coordinate 20,482,628 of NC_081524.1, read as the reverse complement.
TGGACTGTCCACCGCCATCTGACCGACGTAGTAGTTATGATTGACAGACATGCAGAGTTTATATGGTGGATGGGGGAGGGGAGGTGGATGGATCGAACAAACGGCCGACATTACATTAAAAACTTGGTTACGTATGTTAGAAACATACATACATTTTTCACATAACGTATATAATGATGCATGTGCAATTTTTAGAATGATCCGCTGTACTGATACTTTTGACAAATGCTTACATGAGTCATTATGGGTGCTATTGACAAACGGTCTATTCTGTCATTTAGTTTGGCAATCTTGTTGACCATTTACCAAAGAGAAAATGGTTTTAGTGTTGTTGTGGAAAAGGATTTTCTTTACATTTCGATATGCAACAAGCAAACATGCTCAAAGAGTTGGAAAAGTCATGGAATTTCAGAAGCTCATTTTCCAGGCCTGAAAAGGTCATGGATTTGAAAAAAAAATTCAAGAAAGTTTTGTAAAAGTCATCGAATTTAGTTGTGCTTATTGAAATTCATCTTTATAGTAATCTTCTGTGTAAAACCTTTCACTTAATGCAACATAACGTAGATTTTATTTAGCTGTAGCTGTGTAACATTTTATTTACCATCACATATAGTCCTTCATTTTCTCCCCTCGTTCCATCTCTCCTTCCATGTATCCCTTTAAATAGGTTGATTCTGATAGAATTTAAAAACGCCTGGAAAGTGTAGATTTAATATTTCCTGGCTCTGTTATAGGTCATTAGAGAGACATTGAATATTATGTAATATGTAGGTTATATACTCATGTTGCCTCATTGTTTTTCAGACGAAAATCCAGAAATTGGTTTATAATAAAAATGCATAAAGATTACACTTTGATTCTGTTTACCCTTGTGCTTGAAAGCCAGTGCAAGACTGAAATAAGTGCTTGTGAAGCTACTTTTTTATCTTTATTTGCAAATGTATTGATTGTGCCGACAGTATGTGAATTGAATGTGCACATAATCAATTAATAGAGATTAGAAATGGTTATTGTTTTCAGATAACTGCACAGGTTGAAGGTAGATACCTTGTTACTGTTCTTGGTGGTGGTCTGCAAAGTTAGTGGCAAAAAGGCATTATGTCAACTGGCTAAGCAACTTGGGTGGAATGTCCTTCTGCCAAGCTTCAGCCTGGAGCTCTTTCAAGGTAAAGCTAAGCCAGGTTAGATATGTGTTCCCTCCAGTGTGTTGAGGGACTGCTGTGGGTCCCCTTCTTGTTGGGTGTCCCTGGAATACCTCCACGGGAAAAGCAGCCATTCTGTTCCAAGCGTCTGTTCCATGTCTGATAATTGTACCCAGTCCCCTACAGAAACTACAAGGAATACATATACAAGGAAACTAATTTCAGCTCCATATATCCTTTAATTCATTTTTGCGGTCATTGCAGAGCTCACGGTGGCCACAGACACGAGTAAGAACAAAGAATAACTGGCAATTTTCAAAGCTTTGCCTTCCTGCTGCCACTCTTCCTTCACCATGACAGTCCTGTGTGATGGCTGCATCATTTCACTTCATGGCAGATTCTGCACCAATCAGTCTGTCAATAACACGCTTCATCTTACGCTCACTTGTGAACAACACTCTGAAATCCTTGAACTCCCTTCACTTGGCAAAGCAACTCACTGCCAATCAAACCAACAACAACATTTCACCATTTTCCAGCAGAGGGTTAGGAGGTCATACTTCGGTGGAGGCAACAGGAACACCATCGCTGGCGAAGAGCAGAGTTGGTGACATTTGGTTATTTCCTCCCAGAATAAGCTTCTCCAGAAGGCCTTATGCCAGTACAAATATGAATTACTAATATTTTGGGGTTCATCACTGCAGAGTGGAAAAATACTGTTGCATGCAGCATCATTTTCTGCTTTTGTTTTGTAGACTCTGTGTTGTGTGCAGTAACCTGATGGTAATTTATTGGTATTAATGATTTTCAAGAGTAAAATTTAAGCACTTTCAAGGTACCTAAACCAAAATATTTCCAGACTTTCTCAGCCTTTATCATCACATCTAAATTGTTACTGTAAATGCAAAAATAGGCTTTACAGAACTTACACCCACAGCAATCAGTGTATATTGACACCTTATTTTACCAGCTGTTCATTATGCATTGAATTGTTGTGATATGAATGAATATTTAATGAATAATTACAGGAGTGATTGTATAGATGAAAATACCAGATTATGTTACAAATGAAGGACATTTCAAGAATTCAAGCATATTCCTACTTTAAACATTACAATGCAATCAATGTCACCATCGTGCATGGATGCCTTGTGCCGAATGATGTTACTCTACGTTTCTAAAGGGAAATTTTTATGTCTTCATTTGGGATTTCTGCTTGCTGCCGTCTCTGAATTTGAACATGCAAGCAGCAACCACCATGCATGAGTATGTTAACCTCAAGGAAGCATGACCCCCAAGCACACGACTCTTTATTCTGCTTTCATATCTTTGACTTTGCTACCAAGACGCACATAAGAAGAATTTTAATTAATTTCCCAATTTCTAATACATACATAGAAGACCTCACAAGGCAGACGTTTGGTGTTTATCCAGCCACTATGATACACAACACAAGTTTTCTCTGTATTTAAACCCAGTATTTAGCTGCCATTAGAGGAACTGTAGCCTAAAGAACATTGGCTTTAGTATTAAGTCTTTCTTGTAGCTGCTTGCTTTAATTTTTTTGTCGGTTCCAATTCAGTACGCCTCTTTGAATAAACTGCACAAAGCAACTTAGAGTAAATAACACAAGAGTTGGCTTCCTACTTTCTGTCTTTTGTGAATCTGGCACTAATCCGGCTTTTGCATCCCAACCACTGCCTCATCCAGGTTAAAAAACAGGTATGACAGGCCCACTCTGCCAAACTCAAAGCCTGCCAGCAGTCAGACGTCCTGACACGACCTTAGCCCGGCTACTCTGTCAGGAGTGCAGGCAGAGCGGTTAAGACAGCACAGGAACATTAAACTCAGGCAAGTGAATTCCACCTGCACTCCACCCCCACTCCGCCTCTAATCTAGCTGTCTCTTTGATTAAAGGTTGTGTGCTGGTCATGCTCGAAATTTAAAGACAATCTCATCCTCATACTATGCCATTAAGCACTCCTCTCTGTTTACTGGTGATACGCTGGCTTTTCACTGTCAGTTTGTTTGTAATAATCTCTTTTCATTGCCTTTACCTCCAAGGATAAGGCTGCTGATATTCTATATTTTTCAACAGTGTCAACAAATGCCACGAAAAGACCAAATCAACAACAGCTTTATTGTACCAACAGGTATAGTCAATTACAATAAACAGGGGCTCTGTTCTTTACTTTGTGTCCATCCGGCATGTAAATATTCATAAAGTGCACCAAATTCTTGCCCTTTTTTAAACATTAAACTATATATTTGTGATTCATTTTTAAAAGATTTGCATTTCTAGACACAAAAAAGACTTTGGAGTTGAGTGCCATAGACAGGGGAAGAAGGTCGGGAAATTATAATGTCAGCCTTATCCTTTAAATCAGCAATCCAGACTTCCACTGAACTTTCTTTAAAGTGGTAACCTGTGAGATCCAATTATATATCTGGCACTATGTAGCTGCTTCCGTAGCATTTTTTTCTTCTGTTTAAAAAATCGTATGCCAGTCAAAGAGTTTACTAAGATGTCCTTTCCTGAGTTTTGTTTTGATGAAGTTCCCAGTGGTTGTCAGTTTGTATATATCTGGGTGTCATTACCCATGCTAAGTAGCATTTCCTTCTTTTTTCCTTTTCCTTTTTTCACCATTATGATATGAAATCCTTTTAATTATACCCAATTTTTTAATTAGCATATTACTGTAAGTGAAAGACTGGTGCAGGAATAAGCTGCCTTTCAGCTTCCAAGCTCATGCAGAGATGTAAAAAATAGGTAAACATCTACCATATTGGTACGTCTAATTCTAATTCAGTCTATTAAATTCTGCCAGCATACCAGCCACAGTTTGGCTCATAATTTCTTGTAATCCGTGATAAAGAATAGCACAGGTTTCACATATTTTTATATGAAAGAATTAAGCTATTACTGTGAGCGCTCATTGTCACTTCTTCTGTTCCATCATCTCACTTTCACAGCTCTTTCTCACAAGCATAAACACCCCCTCTCCCTCGTCTCTTTCTCCAGCTCTCTCCCTCTCTGCTTTAGTGTTTGCTCCTCCTTGCTTCCCCCATCAACCCCCCTCCACTTTCTCGCGCTCTGCATTAAGCCCTGCTTGTCTCTGATCCTGGAAGCAGTGCTTATGGGAGCTCCCGAGACCAGTGTGAGCACTGCTGGTCTCCAGTTGCCTTCCCAGCACTGCAAGTGGAGGACGAGTGGAGGAGGGAGGAGGAGGAGGAGGAGGAGGAGGTGGAGGAGGAGGAGGAGGAGGCGGGGGGAGTATCCGTCCTCATGCCCTAGGCGGGAGAAAGGAAAACAGGAGAGAGAAGGGGAAACACAATGAGAGAAAGTGAGAAGGAGCATGTTGGAGATGTGATAATAAAGAGAAAATGAGAGAGACAGACAAGAGAAGATGAGAGCAGGAGAGAAAAATATAATAAAAAAAAAAGACAGGAGTAGAAAAAGAGAGAGCGAGAGCAGGGTGACACAGGGAGAAGAGCAAATTAGTGAGCGAATAGGAGACGTAGAGAGAGAGTGAGCGAGAGCAAGCGAGAGGGAGGGAGGCGAACAACACTGCAGACACTCGCCCACTGTCACTGCTCCACAGCCAGAGGACAGAGGCAGCAGCGGCAACAGTGGGAGCGGATACGATGGAGGAGGAAGACAGAAGCATCCATCTGCAGCTCAGTCCCCGTCACTGACAGCCTTCCTCTGGGACCATCCTGCCAAGTTGGGAGGAAAAAAAAAAAAGGAGAAAACTACTCTCTCTGTCCTTCACAAGACCAAGTACCGGACCTCAACTCCTGCAGGACTGATAACACACACGCCACACACACACACCTCATTATTGTCCCTTCTCTTACACTCACATACACTTGCTCACACCCTCACTCCCACACTGACTTCACTTCTTGTTGCCTTTTGGACTAGTGCTTTTTTTTCTTCTTTTTTTTTTTTTCTACACCGCATTCGCTGACCTTCTGAGCTGAGTGGATTTACTTTTATCCTGTGGCGGACCATGGGGCTAGGGTGGAGGGGTGCAGCAGGGACCCTCCGAATAAGGACAGAGGGGAGCTGGTACCTTTGGGTGACATTGCTGCTGTTCTGTGGCTTCTGGGAGACTCACACACAGACAGATGATGGGAAGTCTGTCTACTTCTGGGAAACAGGTACCGCTAAACCACTAATTAGAGATTATATTTGATCCCTTGTTTTACATATGGCGCGTTTACAATGGTGGGTAGGTGGTGAATTAGTGTGTGTTGTTGGTGCTGCTACGGTATGTGACCTCCCACACTCAGAAGATCTGATCATGTCTTCATTATTGTGGAAAATGTGCACTGAACGGTGTGATAACTTTTAGATTATAGGGCACATTTAAAATCAGTGCACTTGCCTTTCTAATTTGAAAATAAAATGTTCTTGGATATATTACAGAAACATGCTCAATTAACTCGCATAGCTCCATAATGCTTCCAGATGACACACTTTGGTTCACTCATAAATTTCTTATTTGAGGTATACGACTCTATGCTGCTAAACTTCAAAGATACATACACTTGAAAGGTGACCCAGAAAATCTACAGTAAATCTGTCTCCTCAGACTGAATAGCATGTAGCACGCAGGACAACCATGATCCATTTTTGAATGGATTACTTTCATCTCCCTGAGTCTCAGGTGATGCACCATTATTGAAATGTTGCTGCCGTGTGTTACAGCATGCGGATGATTGATAGGCATTGCTGCACAATAGTGTTAGGTGAGGGAAGCGGAGCGGAATGGTTTTTGATGGTATTGATACGACATCAGTGTGTGTGTGGCCGGGGGTTTGTGTGTTAGAAATTCATACATGCGTAGATTGACGGGCGGTTACTATATTTGTGATCTTTGCACATGCTTGTGTTCTGCTCTGAATGTAGCTGTGTTGAAACATATGGAGTCAGTTGAGTGTCACAGTGGGATCCATTGAATTATAATGTCACTGTTGACATGCATGGGCAGCCAACTACCAAGCATGGATGCTGAGCACTAATTTAAGGCTCTGGTGAAGTGATGTTGTGGGGATTATTAACATGATGATTTCTAATGGACACTGAGAAAGTAACTGTCTTTTTTAAACATTGGAAAGTCCTTTAAGGCAAAAATTAAATGACTTGATTTAATCCTCAATTAGAGAGAAAAGCTCAGGAGGCTGAGGCGTGCTCTTTTCTCACACACACATTTTTATCAAAAACGATATTTTCTCAATACCACTACAACTTCTCTCCCTCGCCCTAACTGGAACACCCCCACTCCTCCTGTCCTGCCCTGCCTCGCCCAGCACCAGTCCCCAGTTGACGTATCCCACGTCTCTCCTGTGGTTCTGCATCTTTAAAGAGGATGTAGCTGAGTAAGGAGATTAAAGGAGCAGGGATTTAACAACCCAGGAAAGACAGCCCAGGGAACAGACTTGAGAAAGAGAAAGGCAGAGTGAGCACTGCAGGCAGAGAGAGGGACTAACTTAACCTACATCTACCCTACTGTAGGTCATAGTGATTACGCCTCTCTCCCACGCTACACCACCTTTCTCCCACACTATACATGCTCCTCAACTGGAAAGCTCTAGGCTCTGTGCTTTGAAATGTAATCCAGTGCTTGGAGTTTGTTCACTTCTTCCCAAATAAAAAGGTAGCGCATTGATTTCAGCCCTGGAGTCTTCTTTTTTTCTGTGCCTCTTTGGTTTGACAATTGCCTGCAGAGTATTAAAATCACATAGGGCAATTTGGAGCTTTGAATCCCAGTGCTTTTCATCAAAATGTGATTATGTTTGCACAAGATTTGCATACTTCCTCCTTCCAATCGAAGCTTGTTTTAAAAAAAAAAAAACACACACACACAAAATGTGATGATGTTTGTGCACATTTGCAGAGTGTGCAGTGGAGGGAATATTCTTGTGGCAAGCAATGCTCTGATGTTTTGCATATTGATGAGTCTAGCTGAAATACAGCCCCTGTCTTCAAAACTGTGGGGAATTGGGCCTGCATTGCTTTTATTGCCTTCTGTGAAGATATGATGTATCTGTTTTGGAAGGTGAGACAGTTCAGTGCTGTTTTTTTGCTCTGAGAATTCTATTCAAATGAGGCCGATAGAGACAACAGGCTCCGCCAGGCACTGCAAGTGATATTTCTGAAGGTGGCAGTGAGAGGAAAAAAAACGAGAATGATTATAGCCACCATGAGAACGGTGTGGTGGTGATGATGATGGTGATAATGGCTTGCCACAGTTTTTCCCGGGCTTTTGAGAGATTGCAGGGAGTTTGTCTCCCTCTTAGATGCTATTTTCACACCATTTTTCTTCTTGTCGCTTCCTCTCAACTGTGCACTCCCTATGCACTTCTTTCTCCGCATCTCTATCGCTCTCTTTTCCTGTCTGGCACTCACACTATATTGTGCATTCTGTTTTAAGATACACTGCTATTTTCCATTCAGTGCAACAGTAAATATGCTACAGTGGCCGTATGTGTTGCCAGCAGCGAGAAGGCACAGGTCCCCACACCAGGATGACAATGAATCTAACAAATTTTGCTGCATCCTGCATGTTCATGTGTAATAGAGTAGCGCTAAGTGCCGCACATGCAGAGGCACACACACACACACAGCAGGTGCATCGTTCCCATTCTGGTACTGCGTGCGTGCTTCATTAGACTCTGTTGTTGGAGCGACAGGGTTGCCAGGTTTGAGCTGTCAAGACCTCACATGTGCGCCTGAGGACAAAGCAATTACAGGAGGCAGAGTAGGTGATGGTGTATTCAAGCAAACACATACTGTAACATCTCGATATCTTGGCATGCCTGGCTGTAAGTGTCCCTCGTGCATCTTAACGATTCATTTTTTAGTGGATCTTAAAATACAGCAAGAGAACAACTTTGCAAAGAAAGTATTGACATGTTGAGTTTGGATCAACAGGTGCCAGAGCATGTATCTATCTGGTCTGACATCACAGTCTGATCACTGTTTATCAACTCCCAGCCCTCCCTCAATGCGGGTAACGTAATCTTTCCTGGGATCCAGATTATCTATCATTCAGATTACACTGGAGTCGCCTCTTGGCTCCTGATCAAGCCAATCCCTTCTCACCTACTGTCTCGCCTCATCAGGTCATCAAGTCACACTTCTCAGCACGTGTCTCTCTGTCACCTGAGTCATGCACGGCTTGTCCTACTAATTGAATGCTAATTTACTTACTTACTAACTTACTTACTTACTGTGCATTTGTGTGTTTTTCTGCAAGAGCATTCAGCATCTTAAGGGCTGGTAAAATTTTTAGATTTGATTAATAAATCAATACATTTCAGCCACCATATTGACAGGTAACATCTTGAAACCATTTGAGCCTTGACCAAGCAAACCAGTGACTCTGTATCAGGCTTCTGACTGGCCATCTGTTACATGCTCAACACAAAGCTGTGGCAACGTTTATTTAATTGCTTCCTGGAACGTTAAATATCATAATCACAAACTTTCAAAATTGTATTAATTGCTGGTCAACTGTGTCAGTGAGTCAGATTTTTTAATTTAAAACTCAGGAAGAACGATAAAAAATAAAGAAAAAATCCTCTTTTTTTATTATTTTTTGAGCTAATGAGATTATTTCAGATTATTTAACACTGTGAAACCAGAGTGTGTGTCTGAGTTAGTGCATGCACTTCTGTGCATTTGCCAGGCCTGCATCCCTAATGACCTGTCACTTCGCAGAGACAATGGAGTTTTAGTCCTACACAGTATCATACAATGAGGACCACTGCCGCTTTCAGCGCTCTGGACGCGTTGCTGTGTGTCACCACGTCCCGCTGATGTCACCTTTCAATGCACGGGGACAGGGCGCCTGGCGCTGACAGGCCATTGTTAGCCGAATACATTCCTCCCTTCAGAGAGGCACTAAGCAGTGAAGGATGACACCCTCGCCGAAGGATTGTTAGTGGCTCTCCCACAATCACCTGATATTACGGTGGAACCATCGAAGAGGCCGTCCAGGAAATTGAGGGATAGCGGGTGTGACGGGTTCACAAGTTCAATACAGCCAGCCAAGGTCATTAATACAGCAAAGCGCCTTCAGCCAAACTGAGTTTAAAAGTAGAACCTTGAGATAGATTGGAACAAAAGTAGAATATTGATCTGTTCCAGGTCCCTCAGACTAATTAAGCATAAAGTTGCTTCTCTTGCTTTATTTTCTCTTTAAGAACCACATGAGAAATCTGAGATTGGTTAGCTTTGACTGATCATCTCATTTCATGTGGAGTGACTTTCGTTAAATGTTCTCACTTACAATTTCTCACTCCTTTAAAAGGATTTTTTTTTCGTCTGCATACTTGATTGATTCATGTCCTCAGCAGACCTGAACACCAGCCCCACTCATCCGGGTTTAAATTAGAACCTGCTCTCCCTGTCGACCTGAAAATCCTTTTTCCTTAAATAGCTGTGTGCTAATACCTGCACACCTATTATGTCCAACAGCGGTCCTGAATGGAAACAAACAAACGTCTGACTGAGAAGCTTTCACACCGGCAGGAATGTGACTGGCATCATCTCAAATGAGAATATCCCTCGGAGATTCCTGCCTCATTTTAGCGAGTGCATTACAACATGACCCTCTATGACCCTAATTAGCATAGAGCCTGAGGGCAAACACGAGCCTGGTAGGTAATTGGCCAGCGAGTGTTTAAATTCCTTAGCAACAGGCAACAAATTTAGGCCATGCATATAAATTAAGACAATTTCCTTGGGATTTTTATTTTTCATTACACAGTATGCCGATGGGTTTTGTTTTAATTCAGTATGCCTGTGTTTTTGTTTTCATTTCTAGTTGAGTTGGAGTGGAAATCGAGGCTAATTGTGTCTGTTGTTTGTGTCTGGCCCTACAACCATCGGAAAATGAGCACTCAGCAGCGTGTGGAGTCAACAGCAGTAGCCATGTGGCCTCAGCATCTTTTTTGTCTAAAAGAGAAAGGAAGCTATTTTTCAAAGTTAGTTTTTGTCTGCGTGGAAAAAGAACAACTGCGGCTCAAGCCCCAGTGGTCTGCAGTTCAGCTTCACCCCGGGAGAAATGATGATACAGAGCTGGCCTACAGTGTACCATGACGTTGCACTTGATTTTAAAAGCATTTGCAGCACAATACGTCACGTTTGACCCAGATTGATCCGTCTTGTGGCTTTAGAGATATTACCCCCACCACTCTCCACTAAAGACTGCTGCGTTTTTGAAATAGCCAATCCATCCAGGGGAGAAAGATGCCAAAGAGATGCCAGAGTTTGTTTAATCTAAATGGCAGAGCTTACTCTAAAACCTGGCTATTACTGATATAGGAGGCATGTCTGGATTAGAGATTACACTTCATCCAAAAAACTTTATTTAGAGTGACATAAGAGGATTCCTGCTGCCTTATTCCACCATATTCAAATGGCTCATAACATATTTTAGATGGGGCAGTATGTCATTCAGCCACACTACCAGTGCACTTTGTGGATGGTCGTGACATGAGTAAGCAGATCAGTGATAGATTTATGTTATGTGGGGATGTTTTTTCCCCCTGATTATCAGCCTTGACCTGGTATATCAAAGAGACACGTGCTGCTGTAAAAAGATTAGGATATGATGGAAAAGTCTGACCTACTCTTGTTTTTTTACTTCCAGTAATTTTTGCTCAATTTTTGCAACATCACAATTCCCCTTTTAGTCATCCTAACACCTCAGTACTTTGAAATAAAGCCTACAGTGTCAATTAATGTACTTCAATAGGGCGCCACAGGAATGAGTTTTTGATCCTAGAAGTAAGTTAGCATTTTAGTGCCATGGGGTCTAACCTCTCAAACCCAATGCCTGAAATAAGGTTTGTGGTTAACACAAGCCAGAGAGACAACATAAAACACCTTAGTAAATAACCCTACTCATGAATTTTGAAGTTTTTACGTGCCCTTAAAAATGTGGTTGCCAACAAGTGGCTAAATGAGACTTCAGTGATTGTCGGAGAAATTAAAGTCATTACGCCGGTACAGACAGGAACTTTCTCACCAGTCCACCTCACAGCCTTGAGTTGGATTTTTCAGTGCAAACCTGCAAACTCAGGTTAATAAACAATTTATTTGGCTTGTAAGAGACCATCTGAAGCATGACGGCTGTGGGGTTCAAGTCATGTGACCCTGTGTTACTTTTACTTCTTTCGGCTGTATTAACGCCACAAATATTATATAACACAAATAAATATAAGTGGTGTTCATTTGTGAAGATCCTGTTGAACAAAACATCAGAAACGTGTGTTTGCCACAGAGCTCATTTTCTGATCCAAAATCCAATGCAAAAATCCCATAGGCGAATTCTCAATGGAACCATTTGGTTTGCACTCTTATGGCTCAAAGATGAAGGTTAGATGCCTTGCTCAAAGGCTCTTTGAGGCTAGTTGCTGTTTTCATTCAAGTACCCTCTTCTATTATTCTCGTCATGCCTCATAACTCGATACGTAAAACATTAACCTCCTCAATTTCCCCTGTTTTTCCAACTATTTTCCTCCAGAGTCTTCTCAAAAACAAATGGACTTGGGCTTGTGTTTTTCTATTTCACAGTGGTCACGTCCCTATGGTGTCTCTTCACAAATGAGAACTCAAATCTGCGCTCAGCACCAAGTTGAAACACAAACAAATCCTGCCTATATTAAAGAAAACCAAGCTCTTTCGTGGTCAGGGACTGGTATTCAAAACAGGCCCTTTACTCCCCCGAGAGGTAACGAGGCGGCTTCAGTGGGCTGAGAAGAATTGTGGCGTCATTGAAGAAAGCAGTGACATTTAGAGGCTGCGCTGCCTCAAACGATGCTACTCTAATAAAGCCATAGAGATGGAGGAGGCTCAGGAGTAAATATTCTCCTGTCCATCCAGCAGCCCTGTCGTTAATCCTTCATCTCTCCCACTGGCCATCACTTATTTTTGTTCCACTGTGGACATGGGCATACAGTTTCTTTTGAACATGAAAGCATCTTGTTTCACTATAGTCTTGGTGGTGTTGCTTTGCTGTCTTGTGTGCGAGCATGGCAAGAAGATTAATTCATCATGTGATGATGTGATGAACTGTAAACAGAGACTGCTATAATCTATGGTGTGCTTAAAGAATCATACAGTATAAAAGCTATTAAATCAAGCTGAATATCATGAGAACATTACATTAGATTATTGAGCCGCTGCTGGTTTGAATCTTATATAATAACTACATTGCTTTTGTTATTGAATGTCACATTGTTCTGCTGCAGTTTTGACCTCATTTTCGAATGATTTTCGCCTGTTTCAGGACCATGTGTTGTTGGTTTGTTGAGTAAAAATGGTGCAGTAATTCCTCAGAGTGCCCTAAAGCAACAGTGACAGGGCTGTGGCTTTAGGTAATTGTTTGTGACAGTATTTGCCAATCCCTGATTTGATGGTGTTGGTCTGTGGAATCACGTTGACCCTTTGGCTTCTGACTGTTGCGCATTGGTTTACTTTGACTGCACAATGATACAATGCAGATACAAAGTGATTAAGAAGCAACTATTGTAATCGTTGTCATCTGGAATCACTGGAGAGGTTACACTGGTTACTAGCCAGGTGGGGTTAGATACGATAGCGAGTTAGCTTGGTTAGCATAGTGCATCCATAATTTTACATTAACAGGGATATCAACTGCAATGCTGCTTTGGATAGCAAACTGGCTTAACACAAAAGATATTTCTCTAAAAAAAACGTAATGGCCGACCCATTGTAGTGCCTTTTAGTACAACGAACTGAATGCTGATAAAGACATTTTTATGCAACCACATACATGATGAAAACAAAGACCAAAAAACAAGTTCAGGACTACCAAGATGTGCACAGTGCCATGGGCATGTATTTCTATGCCTCTAGCCTAATTGTTAGGTCGCTGTGTTAGGGATTTGAAAAATCACAACCCTATACTATATTGTCTATTCTACTCTAAATGGGACCATAATCTAAGAAAAATAGCATTGTGTTATATAGTAAAGTTGAAACTAGCAGTTGAAACTATGAACCCATTACAAGAATGCTCATTATGGTAATAAATCAAGTGAGAAGTAGGGTCATTTTCTTATAGACTTCAATTGGACTTCTTTTTGCAACCAGGCGAGTCGCCCCCTGCTGGTTGTTATAAAGAATGTAGATTTTCTTTTCAGGCCTGGAGGTTTCAACTTGGTATTAAGTTTAAGACCAATAAAACATTTATACTAGAAGATGCCACTTTGAGAAGCATTAAAGATGTCTTTTGTTTCAAATTTCATGGCAATTCATCCTAAAACTGTTGAGAATTTCTTATTTAAAAGCACAAATATCAACCCTATGGTGCGCCTGGAGGAAACGTCAATATGAATTAATGCCTCTACAAAATGTCATGGCGCTACATTCAATATTTTTGATACAAAAGCCTGAACCAAATGACTTGCTGAATGGACAGAAAACAAAATACTGATTTGTGTATGTTAACATACGGTAACAGTGCAAGATCTTTTTTTCCCTCCAGTTATTATTTCCACTTATTAATCCTGTCTATGTTACCCAGTGCTCTCTGGAGAGCTAACCTTCACACTATCAGGCAGTACTTAATCACAGTTTGAGAGAGAACTATTCCAGTTAAATATTAAAAGTCAAGTTGGTAGTAAATCCTTCAATTATACCATTGATTGATGCTATTGACCTCATCTACATTCAGGCTTTTATACAGTAGGTGCTTTATCCTTGAAACTGCTGCGGAAATCTGTTCACATTTCAAGTCCTTTTGTGCCAAGATGCGTCATTATATTAAAGGTGCAAATGACAACAGGAATTGAAAAGAGTCGGTTAATTTGTGGATTTAAAAATGCATAAAAAAGACAGAGTGCACTTCTTCATTTCAGCCCTAAGAGCCGCATAATAGGGCTTAAATACAGAATGGAAGGAAGGAGGGAGAGAGGCAAAGATAAGGAGAGGGAGCATGACGGCTGGGAGAGCCACACCACACCATGCTTTAACACAAGTATCAACATAATAAACCAGGAATACTGTATATAATGGTAGGGAGGGAGAGAGTGATAGAGTGGCTGGCTAATCATCAGTGACAAGCCCCTGGATTAGAGGGAGGGCAGCAGATGGCCCCAGGCAGGACAGAGCTGACCGTATATGAATATCCCAGTAGGTTTATTAGGCTCACTGACTCCTCGTGCCTACAGGACACAGGCGTGGTGTTTGTGGAATATCTGTCAATGTTTTGGTGGCCACTTCCCACTCGTAATTGTATTTAACCACAGAGAGGGCAAATCATTTTTTTTATTTTTTTGATTAATTGAAGAGTAGTTTGGTCCAGAAAAAACGTGTTTAAATCCATTGTGATGTTACACTTCTCTCTTTAATTAATTATCTCTAGGCTTGGGCGATTGTTTCTATTTTCATATTAGCTAATCCTGGATACTCAAGATCGCCTATAGGCAATCACATCACCAGTCAGGCTTCACAGAACATGTAACATACGCCAAAGCTGTAGCTGCTGCAACACTGTGTCTCTAGTATAATCAATGAAACGGGTGGCTCTGCTGTCGGGAGAGTGTCTATGTTCCCCGGGTCCTATGTTCCCCTCTTTGTATGAGACTGGGGAACATAGGACCCTTTTTCCCCGCTTTTCACAAAAAGGGTCCTATGTTCCGTTGTCTGTTACTTTTTCCACCATTACTGCCAAATTCCATGGCAAATAGTCCTATGTAGGACTACGGGCTGTTTGACGTGCATATGCAAATAGGCCTGGATGAGGAAAGATTAGGGCAGGGGTGGCAAACCTGCAGGGCTCCAGCTAACTCTAACCCTAACCCTGCAACAGTGGGGAACATAGGACCCTTTTTTCAGAAAAAGGGACCTATGTTCCCCGGAATGTATTGCTACAGGGGAACATAGAACCCTTTTTGGGAAAAACGGGGAACATAGGACATTTTTTCTAAAAAGGGGAACATAGGGATGACTCCCTGCTGTCGTGCTGCAGTAAACATATCATCTCATTTCCAGTTGCTGACACT
Source organism: Centropristis striata (assembly GCF_030273125.1). Taxonomy (NCBI): domain Eukaryota; kingdom Metazoa; phylum Chordata; class Actinopteri; order Perciformes; family Serranidae; genus Centropristis; species Centropristis striata. Next base: position 20,467,440 of record NC_081524.1, on the reverse strand, counting down.
TCTGTCACTGATTTTTGCATTCTTGCTGCTCGGTTAATTCTCTCTTACTCTTAATTACAGCGACTAACTATCTCCTCTACATTTAAACCTAACCTAGGTCTGCTCAAGCACTCATAGCTCTTAACCTTTAGCGACTTTTTCGCTAACCCCACAGTTGTTTTCATGCTATTCAGCTCTGTTAGCTACTTTAGCTTAGCAGTTAGCTTCAATTGCCGATAAACGAGCCCATCACCAATCAGCACAAACCTTGTTATTGTAATGCAGGTCTTTCTGTACGGTAACTAATTTAAAGTCTCACTTGGTAATTGACTTACAATACTTTCAGGTTGTGGGTAAAAAAAAAAAGCATAAGGACCAGTTCATGTCTCCCGGTTTACTCAGGCGTGCAGAAAAAAAACCACAACACTTTTCCCCCTCACATGGCCAAGAACAAAACATCACCTTTCACCAGGAAGACCAAAAGTAACTCCACAACAAAAACAAAAACTAGTTCCAAATTAAATAAACAATAGTTAGACTAAATTATTCAGTTCAATACATATCTCAAATCAATATTATTATTTAAGTAAATTGAAAATAGGCCTACTTAATAAAAAATAATTGTGGAACAAAATAAGTCTCATATTACATTCTCATTAAAGTTGGCAGGATGTCAGAAGTTACTATAAAAAGCCTATAAAGATGGATGAGATGTGGGCTGGTAGCTGAAGAGATGCCAGTTTGCCGTGCTAAGGGTCCCTTGAACAAGGCACCGAGGATCGGTGTCTAGGAGGGATATGCAACCGGATACATTACACATGCCTTATGTGAGTCTGCCTTGTGTAAAATTACCTTTTGTTGATTGTTGAAAAAGCATCTCTCTCTTTCTTTTCTCCTTTTTTCATATTCTGTCTTCAAAAAAGTGCTAAATGTCTTTAAATAGAACTTCAAATATAAGACATCAGAGTTTTCAGTCTGCTTGATTTGGAGACATTGGAGGTGGCAGTGGCAGGTGTGTTTTACTGCTATAGTTACCGTTTGAAATCACATATCGACCACCGGCCACTAAAACGGCCTTGAGCTGCTACTGAAATACTGCATATCGAGTAAACATTCAAAAAATCTACAGGGCTTTGTTTAACAGCACATTTATATCCAGATTAATTATGAACATGTGTTTATTTATTCAGTTATTTATACATTAAAAGAGGAACTCCAAACTAAACTGTGCTGTTCGCATAATCACATAGATTTCTGTTAGCATGTGATGTGAAGATTTATCAGCTCACAATCGACTTTTTTCAGCTTTAAACCAGTCTACTTGGAATTCAAAGTTTAAAAAAATGCATAGACTTTACTGCTAGTCCAACAACAACTACAAGAAGACACTCAGAGACTCTCAAAGGACTCGCTAAATGTACTTCCTGCCTGTAAAAGCTCTGCTGGTCTTTTTGCCTTTCCTCTGATGACAGGTGACATGACCCTCTCTGCACAGGGTCGGGGTGACACGTCAAAGCCAAAGGGCTATGTATGATGATGTAAGGTGCATTGTGAACATCAATAGCAAACCCATTTATGACTGAAGTAACAATGAGCAGCTCCCAGTTCATTCTGCCCCAAAGGGGAAATGAAAAATGTACTTTTAATCCAAAGTTTTTTAAATTTGGCATGTAGTTAGCCGGAAAAAACGCAATCTGTGAGATGAAAGTCGGGTCCTTTGATGCTTCTCCAATAAGGCTATTTCTGTTGCTTTTAAATGGTTGTGTAACTAAAACTACAGTCTTGAACACCATCCAACTCTTCATCCATCCATTGATTCAAACGTCTATTCATCTGTTCATCCATTAGCTTTTTCCCTCTCACACTGCCCATTGTGCTGTGGGTGTATGGCGTGGGCCTGCACTTCACACACTGGGTATTTGACAAACACACACACACACACACACACACACATACACACACACACACACACACACACACACACACACACACACAGGCACACAAACACACACACACACACACACACACACACACACACACACACACACACACACACACACAGACACAGTGGATCCCAGTATGACCACACTTGTAATCCACAGAGAGAAAGTTGGCATTTCCCTTTAACACAGTGTCGATCACCAAGCAGCTTTCTGCGTGTTTTAGCAGTTTCAGTCAGGGAAGAGAGCTCTTCAGTGGTCACACCTCCAGTTATATGTAGCTCAGCACTGGCACGTGACAGAGTGTCTCATCTATTCTTATCCTCTGTCAACTCTGTGTGCTTGGTTTGTTTGGAAGTGAGGATAAATTCGTCATTTGATCATTTCTGTGTTCAGGCTCAGTGAAAACAATGCCTGTATGAAATCATAATCATGTGTATACAGTATAAAAAGTTGGGCGCCAACAGTGAATAATGTCCAATCATGATTTTTTCAGATGCTGCAGAAATATTTTGATATCTAATGTCTAGTTACAAATTTTTTACAATTACCAGGACGCTTTAGACTTATATAAGCTTTAGACTATATATATATATATATATATATATATTGTTTTTTGGGGGTACAATATTTTTTGAAAAAACATCATTGGGGAATATAAAGATTCTCTGTTGACTATTATTTCATTCAATTTCATAAAATGCTGAGCAACCACATTCTACATTTAATGTCTCTGTAATCTTTATTTACAGACCACTTTTTAAAATCATAGTTATCAAAGTCTTTTAAGAGTAGCAAAAAAAAAAAAAGGTCAGGTTCGGAATGAAAACAGATTAAAACAGGTTGGTATCTAAAAACCAAAACATTATTTAAAAGAAATAAAAGACAGTTATAAGGAGGTTAAGACTCTGATATAAGTTTTCAGAAGAGGCTGAGGGAGATTGCTGACTGAGCCGACCTGATTTCTTCAGGCAGATCGTTCCAGATTTCCAGGGCCTGACTGTAAACGCTCTGTCCCCTTTAGTATAATTAATAATACAGTTTATTATAAGTATTTTATAATATAATAATTTTAGTTAAAGCATTTTAATTTGAGACACAGGAGTAATATTGTGAGCAAGAAGGTGTATAGTATAATATAGTATACTAAAGTACATATAGTGTGTGTGTGAGTCTACCGGGTGTTAACGTAAAGCTGGTGGGTTGATGATGTCCATGCTGTACAGATTTATTTTATTTGTATTAAACATTTATTAATCATGTTTGACTGTAGTCATGATCTGGGTTACAAAAATTGGAAAAATAGGAATTTCCAAAGTTGGAAACTTTCCATGGGAATTAACAGGGAATTTACGAAATTGAAGGTTGGCCATTAACAGGAAATTTCAATATAGTTGGGAAAATACGTTTTAGCATAATCTTGACTCAAGCAACCACATGTTCATGTAAAAAGAATATCTATGCTAAACCTCAATCACATGCACACTGCTTACTGCAGGGCTGCTCAGGCCACGCCCCTACTGAGACCACGCCCCCTACATGCACTGTGCATTCCTCCATCACATGTCACTTTTTGGGGGATTTTTTTGAGGGGGGGTCATTTTACTTAATTTTTTTAATGGTTGGGGTCAGGGGGATGAGTAATATTTCACTCAACATTCATGTTTTTGTTGTTCAGTGAAAGAATTGATTGCTCAATAAGATAAATAAAAGATGATAAAGTTCTACATACAAATAAATCTGTTGAAATTTCATTTCATTCATTTCAACAGTTTTAAATATTTCCAAAATTGCCCAGCTTAATTTCCCATGGAAAGTTTCTGGAAATTTACCAGAACTTTCCACCCCTTTGCAATCGTCATGATATATGGTTAACCTGTTGAAATAAACACATATATTTGCAGACACATAAGCAGTCTAATATTTTATTTTACTATTTAACTATTTTAGTTAATGTTTGCACAGTATGAGTCATTGTAAACCTGTATGCCATCTCACCAACATCACCGACATAGTAATTGATTAAGGATTTAATTAAGTATTTCACATGTTGTGTGTGTGGGCAATCATAGACGTTAATATTAATTATGAAGTCATTTTCAGACTAAAATAATCTTTGAAAATGTCTGTGATATGTGTCTTTCCAGGCCTATAAGTCTGGTGATCAAAATAGAGTGCGACCATAAAATATGCAAATTACCTTTTGTCATTTAAAGATTAGGCAAGCTGTACGCGATTATGAGAGCACACAATTAGATCCAAAACAAGCAGCACACTGCAGAGACACAGTAAAGAGCTGATGAGAATTGATGTCCCGTTGATGTGTCCTTTTGTGTTGTCGCAGTGCACTCCCCTAAGAGGACTCATTAATGAACAAGCAGCCAAGACAACCCCGGCTACTGTAATTCATCATGGCACGTGTGACCTCTCTCCTCACTGCCACTGGCGCTTCTCACTGTGCCCTTCTTCATCCTCTGTAGACGCACAGGAATATGCTAGATACTTAAACCCCATAGCTATATTTATTCTGGATTAAAATATTTAAGGATTAAAATGTCCAATTGCGTCGTATGTTTCACATTTCCTTTTATTTTGGCATTTTAGTCTCCCTGCCTGCCTCTAAGCTTTTATTTGTGTATTCATTCCACAATTATTTTAGCATTTGCTCATTTGTAAATACAGTAGGACTCTAAGCATTAATTCTGCTCTTTCCATGAATCACACATGACTTGCGGTGAGAAGCAAACCAGTAATTGCACTAATGACGTCACTGCATGTCACTCGAGACGGATGAAATGTGGCACATGTTTAGTTGACCCCTGCCTTCACTGCATGCACAGACTGTTTATCTCCGGGGAGTATCCTGGGGTGTTTGCATACCACTGCCATGTATGTTCACTTTAACATTTGATCAGCAGAAGCATCACTTTTATTTAATCCTCTGCTACACTTCTCACTGCTAAAGCCTGTTTCGTTACATAAATAAACCAGCCAGTGAAATTCGCTCCCAGCAGAAGTTTTATTAAAACATGTTTTTGGCACTTTGATCTTGGTGAAGAATGGGAGCTTCACAAATAATTTAGTGACACTCTTTGTTTCTTTACCTGTGTGCAGCTGGACAAAACTAATCCGGAAGCTCCCCAGCAGGAAGTCTTTGTCATCAAAGAAAAAAAATTGTGCGAAAAACGCAAAGGGCCCTGAAGCTCCTGAACCACAACTAATTGCAAGACAAAGCCTCGGAAAATGTCATCCATCACCTCCATGTTTACATTCTCCCAGCTCATTTTTCTGAAAGGGCCCTTATTGAAAACCTAGTGGTCACACGGAGGATAGGGAAGAATAGGGTGGCTTCCTCCTGGAAGCAGTGAAAAATTGCCTGTTTGCAACAGGCATTCACCCATTTTTTGGCATGCTCTCACGCTCAGGATGAGAAGTTCTGTGGAAATACAGCCGTGCCAGAAGTTCTTGGAGGGCACGCCGCTGTGCACCCCAGACTTCCTTTCTTTTAAATGAAAAACTCAACCTTCAATGATCTCACACTGTTAGGTATCATCCATCTGTGGAGGGTTTTTTTTATTATATTATTTATTTATTTTTTTGTGATTGAGTGTTGTAATTTACTTTTTCTGGGTTACCTGCTTCCCTTCAACCTGCCTCTTTTTTCTTCTTGTTCTTTTCTTCGGTTAGTGATTTCCTGTTTCCCAGAATGACTTTCAACACTCCCCAGAGAGCAACGCTTCTTTCTGAGCTGGTGAACAGAGCAAAAATGATAACAAAGCAAGAGTTTTTATACTTGACAAAAAGAGTCCCACACTTGATTGAAAAGTCAAGATGTTATGTGGATGCAATTTTTAGTGGTGCACCGAAGCTACTGTCAGTTGATAGGTATCACTGTCTCTTTAATGGTCTTGTCTCTGTTTGTCTGCTGTACATCGGTGGAAAATAACAGCCCCTTTATTTGAATAATATAACCTGCCAGTATGCATGTCATTGGAGTCAACTCTCCCATAACCCTTTACTTTGGATCTGTTATTAAAAGTGACGAGACGAGCACATTTCCATCGTTTTATCTGTAGTGGAGGCAGATGAAGCTGCAGTGATTGAGCAATAAACAGTAGTAAGGCTAAAAATTCCCTATGGGGTTATAATAGCTCTTATCTCCCTGACGTTTTATCCACATTCTCTGTCACTTATACGGTTGGGATTCAGTGAGCTCACTATTTATTGGACCATACATCATGCATTTATCAGGCTTCTGTCTTGCTCCTCGGCAGTGAGCAAATCAGAATAAAGAAATAACACAACCCACATCCCTCTGTACGAAGGACCCAGTGTGTCATTAGAAGTTCTCATCAGCTGTCAGCGAACAGGCCGACCCAGCCCCCCCTTCAGCCGGGCACACCTGCCTCAGTGTGTGTGTGTGTGTGTGTGTGTGTGTGTGTGTTTCTCTGAAAGCACGACCAACAGGATTATATAGCTGTCACAGCTGTCAGTCAACGCTCGAGCTGCCCCCTCCACCTCCAAACCTCCACCCCTCTGAGCTGCTGACAGCTGTAGTCATAGCAACAGAGATAATATGATGACTGTGTATATGTCAAGGCCTCTGCCCTGCTACCTGTGACCGAACCTGTCTTGCACTCTTGACATCTTTTTAATGGGAATATGTTAAACCGTCTTGCAGTTGATTATGTGGTTGTTTACTGTTTGACAAGACATTTTGTTGCAATCGTTGCAACAGAGCAGAAACAGGTATATATATACAGTGCAGGGCAAAAGTTTAAGGCAGGTGGGAAAAAAATGCTGTAAATTAGAATGGTTTCAAAAATAGATATAGTATCTGTATATACTATATATGTATAGTTTATTTTTAGCAGTTAACAAAATGCAAAGTGAGTGAACAGAAGAAAAATCTTCATAAAATCAATATTTGGTGTGACCACCCTTTGCCTTCAAACCAGCATCAATTCTTCTAAGTATTTTTTCACACTTACCTAAGACTTTTACACAGTACTGTATATACAGTATATATAACAGGTAACACTTACCAGCCACTATATTAGGTACACCTTGCTGGTACCAGGTTGGACCACCATTTGCCTTCAGAACTTCTTCCTGGCATAGATTGAACAAGGTGCTGGAAAGATTCCTTCCAAAATTTGTTGGTGGCACATCCATGATGCCAATCTCTCGTTCTACCACATCCCGATGGTGCTCTACTGGATTGAGATCTGGTGATTGTGGATGCCATTGGGGTATAGTGAACTCTTTGTCATGTGGCATGGCGCGTTATCCTGCTGGAAGTATAGCCATCAGAAGATGTGCAGACTATCTTCATAAAGGGATGGACATTGTCAGCAACAATACTCAGGTTAGCTGTAGTGTTTAAACCATGCCCAATTGGTACTAAGGGGTCCAAAGTGTGCCAAGAAAATATCCCCCACACCATTACACCACCACCAGCAGCAGCCTGAACCGTTGATACAAGGCAGGATGGCTCCATGCATGAGTGTCACCTGGTGTGGTCATCTGCTGATGTAGCCCATCAGCTTCAAGGTTGGACATGTTGTGTTCAGAGATGGTCTTCTAGATACCTTGGTTGTTACGAGTGGTTATTTGAGTTACTGTTGCCTTTCTATCATCTCCAACCAGTCTGACCATTCTCCTCTGACCTCTGGCATCAACAGTGCATTTTGGCCCAAAGAACTGCTGCTAACTGGATATTTTCTTTTTTTTAAATTATTTTCTGGACCATTCTCTGTAAACCTTAGAGATGGTTGTGTGTAAACATCCCAGTAGATCAGCAGTTTGAGAAATACGCAGACCAACAACCAAAGTCTCCTGAATCACCTTCTTCCTCGTTCTGATGCTCACTTTGAACTTCAGCAGCTCGTCTTCACCATGTCTACAGGTCTTAATGCAGTGAGTAGCTGCCATGTGATTGGTTGATTAATTAACTAATGTAGTGGCTGGTGAATGTATATATAGCCAAACCTGATATTTCTTATTCCTTTTTGTCATAGTGCTTGCTTCTGATATTAACAATGAACTAGGTAATACTTAATAATTTCCACCAAAATCAACCTCCTTTCTTGCACGCACACTGTCCCTCCTTATTTCTCATTTTTTATTATTTATATTAATAATAGCAGCCCATTTAATGGACTGATAACCTTCTGAGCATACAAAAAGGTGGAGCAGGCCCCTTCCTAACCACAGTTTATAACCACTTTTAACGCCTTTTCAATTGCATGATAACATCCACACCGGGTGGTTAAATGCCAGCTCTTCAAAGTGGTATTTAATCACAGTAGTTGAGTGAACTTCCTGTCTCTGGTCTAAACAGCAGTGTGCTCTGAACCTGTCTTCACCATGCCATTAAGTGTGTGCATGTGTGAAAGTGTGGATCCCTGAGTTCCCCATTAAACAGGTGAAAGTTGGTCACTTTGCCTGGAAGAGCTGAACACATATTCCTACTCTAGGCTCAGTTGGGAATTTGAGTGCCCCGTGTTGATCCAGGTGCTGTTTTAGAGGCTTTGTTAAAACTGTGTGTGTGTTCATGTGGGTATATTTCTGTGCATGTGTGTCTGTGAATGAAATGTAGGTCAGTCCTGCTGTTGTAGCCTTGTGGTGAACCCTCCAGTCAGACTGTGGACAATCTGAACTGGCATGTGTGCACTCAAACATGGGATCTTGGTTTTTGCGTGGACCCACCCTTCAACTGATCCTCCACATGCTCTTTATGAATTTTTCACTATACTTACCGTCCCAAAAAAAGTGTTGTAGCTCACCAAAAAGAGCTTTAAACCCCAGTAGGAAGAACCAGCGTGGGAGCTGTGTAAGTAGCACCGGCAGCAATGGGTCAGTTCTCTACGCCTCTTGAACACTATTTAAGAGAGGCTCATTTCTGATGAAATCTTCCCTCAGTCCACTGTTAATTTATAGAGGATTAATATCATTAAAGCCTGCTCGTCCATGCCCACAGCCTGTCTCGTTGACTGTTGGATCCCTCGTGAATAAAACTGTAGCACCAAAGACCCTGCAGCGATTTGCTGTTTACGGGATGGGAGAGTGCAGATGAGGAGGAAATGAAGGAGGAGTGAGGGAATGAGATGTAATTTTGCTGTGATCCTTGGATGAATCAAATGGAGCGAGGCTCAGTGGGAGAAAAGAAAGGAGATTACTTGTTTCCTTCAGTCTATCAAAGACTGTCCACACTTATCAAATATCATTATAGAAGTCCATCTCCTGTAACCAGGCTCGGTAAGCTGCTGCTGCTGCACTTTGACTCCATCAACATCGCCAGTTTCTCTCTTCCTGTGCTGCCTCTTGCTTAGAAGAGGATCCTAATCTTCAACAAATTGTGTATGTAGTATGAATGTATTGTTGCTGCAACATAAATGTAGTTTAAGAGGACAGCATTACACTTTTCTTTTTATATTTTTGAATCCCACTGCTTTCATTGGCAAGACCCATCCTGCCTTGCAGACTGGTTGAGGTTAGAATCAGAAATTGGTCACTAGAAACTCGGGTTCCAGCCCCTTGCCCATGCATGGACGGTTTGCAAATCATAGCACTTAAATGCTATGGAGGGCATGTCTTGTCAAGTAATGCATTAGTTGCAATATCTCAGCTGGATATTTCTGAAATATCCGCTTAAAGCACATAAAGTGAACTCAAGTATTATTAGATTCAAGCAAATATGACCACCTGTTGGAAGAAAAGAATCAACTCTTTGTCTGTCTTAAAAGATAAGGCTGGCATGTAATGTATATATATTTCTGTTATCCCAAACTTACAATTTATCTCAGTATTATTCAACTTCCCTTCATATCTGTGCCTCGCAACCAAAAGCTCTTTGGTTCCTAGTGGAGACATGAATCTATAAAACAGCTTTCAAAAGTGTGCTTTAATTAATTTTAAAAAGGCAAAAATAATTCACTGAAACATCTGTGCGCTGCAGCTTACAGACGTAAATTGTGCATTTGTTGGGGAGTATTTTCAGCTGTGCATTAATACACATTTAATAAGTATTTACAACAGCAATATGGTGTATGTGGGATTGATTCGAATAAACTGCAGTGAATAAGTTTGCGGTAATGAAGGAACTTTGTTGCTGTGGCTCATTTATTTATAACAGTTTTTGGACAATAATGGAGCTCTATGGCACAAAGGAATAAGAAACATCCGACCATGCTTGTCAGTAGGATCAATTCATAGTTGGTTATACTGAATATCAGCACTAATTCTTTAATACAATACTCACATGCTCATACATATTGAAAGAGGCATCATTCTACCTGTCCATACTGACAGTGGAGTCCTCCCTTCCCTCGAGCAGCTACACTATAAAAGATGAGATATGCAAAGCACAGTTGTTTTTCTGTATCAAGGCCAAAGCTTTAATGAGGTTTCAACAGTCTAGATTAGCCAAATCAAGTGGGGATTTTCCAGAGTTAGGGCCTCTTTATGTGTAACATTTGTACAAAAATCCATTATGTTACCATCCCTGCATGCAGCTCAACAAGGACAAACAGTCTGGGGAAACACAACTTACACAAGCAGCTTTGACTGAAATTAAGAATCCATTCAAACACAGAAAGAGGGCTATGGATTTGTTTTTACAAAGTAGTCAAACCCACAACTCTTTAAACTAGGGCTGCAGCTGTTGGTTATTTTAGTAATCGGGTATTTTAACAATTATTCCTTTGATTCATTGAGGAATTGGATAAGAAATACTTCTGCTTTCTTAAAGAACAATAGTAAATATACAAAAGAAGATAAGTAGACCAGTAGACAAGTCCATTCCAGAAAAAAGCACCTTTTTAATTGCTTAAACAAAATACATTTCATGCATTTAAGTGTCAAATTGCATTATTAACATTTATGCCTTATCAATGGTAAAATAGTTGGTAAACTTTCCCTATTATTGCTAACGTTAACGTTACCTTGGACTGGACGCATGCACTGGCTGCTTTCTACTGAGATGCTGAGGCATTGATTTTGTGTTATTTTGGTAAAGTCGTAAGGTTTTCCAATAGACACACTGTACAGAGTTTATTTTTGTTTCAGCTTGAAAGGATCCTAAACTTTGGAGACTTTCTGACGTTTTCTTTGGCCTGTCTCTTCACATCTGGCTATTTTCTATCTCTTCCTCCATTTTGCAATCCGCTCCATTATATCGCTTCTTTTTCACCACATGACAGTAATAATGGGAAACACGGAGTACTGTATAAAGTCAAATGGATTAAACAAAAGGTTCTTTGCGTTGACAATTTTGGTAATCGAGAAACTTAGATATCTTGAGGAAGTGTTCCAGCGCTACTTTAAATATATATAAGTATTGTACCAGACATATTCTTTATTCAGGTTAGAGATCATGGTCGTGGAGAATCGTAATAACAATATCTATGTCAGATTCTGCCATGACCCAAACTGCGGTCCGAAGACAAACTCATCTACTCCCATCCAACACCCTGACCTTCACATCTTTCTGCTCCACTGCACTCTATGAATATGTCACGCTGCTTCTTGCATTGACACTAAAGGTTGTGGGAGAACTGTTTCCAGGGCGTCTCCTCCTGAGAGTTTTATGTTACTACTCAGAAGAAAGAGAATTGAGAGAATTGTAAGCAGCACTAAGACAGGAAGGATACGGGCACTTCAGTGGTGAATGTACTGTACACAATGCTGCAGGATGTTGTCACTGCAACAATCATCGTTCAGTTTTGCTAAAACAAAGACTGACATAGTCATACGGATGCACTGGAGTCACAACTTCAGCAGTTTCAGCATAGTCTTCAGTTAAGTTGTATTCATCAAGCTTTACTAAATGTATCATTCATTCAGTTTCCAATGAATAATAGCAGCTTACTGTCAGACCTGAAGCCGAGACACACCAGCATTTTACACAGTGAAAAATCAATTCATTCCAATGTAACTCACTCAAGGAGTTAAACTCTTTATTTTTCATGTTGCATGCAGCTGTTGGTGACCATTAGCCAGCCTGCTTGACAGTGCTGACCTTTGACCAGATGGAAAGCTGCAGAGTCATAACTTAATACATGTTTTCCTCCATCATTGACTTTTCTTTAACCTCCTTTGTCAGAGTATAAACATAACTTTTGCTCCACAAAAGAGAAATGTTTTGTACATATTGCTTGCAACATGTGTTAACTGTGAGCAAACGGTGAAGACATTTTACCACTCTTCAGTAAGCCTATTTTGAACAAAATGTTAAATTCTTGAGGACAAAAAGCTCTCAGGGAGCCAGAACAGAGCCTGCATGAAGAGCTGTTGTGACAGACATTCTTCTGGCTCTTCTTAGCTTCTTTATGTATGAATGTTCTGTAAATCATAAGTCCTTTATAACAAATAAATATTTCCTTGGTTAATGGTAACAAGTCAAATAATGCACCATTAATTTACAGTTGATGCAATTAGTTAATTGGGGCTTTTCATGACATTTGCAGGTTGACTATTCACTCTCAAGGTCAGTGAGTTTTATATCAGATACTGCACCCTGACCTCATTATCTTGTATTATTTGTACATCATATACAGAAGCATTTATTTTTTTTCCTTGCTCAGAATAATGAATCACAGTATCATGTGTTTGCATTGTTGCCCTGCCTATAGCAATATTCCTTCTGGGCTGCCACCGGTCTGTCTTTGGCTGGAAGAAAGTAAAATTAAGAGTCAAGTGAGGTCAAGTCATTTATATAACCCAAAATTAGAAATATTCCCCTTGAGGGACTGTTCTTTACAGCATACAGCACCATTTGTACACCCTCTGAACAACTCCCCTTAAGATTTAAATGGATGGAACCTTAAAAACAGCTACAGAGGAGCGATATCTCTTTATGATGGGCCGTATAGGCCATAAATCAAATCTTGTCTCTCACATTCAAAATTTTACCTCTCAAATACACAATTGTACCTCTCACATACACAATGTTACCTCTCACATTAACAATGTTACCTCTCACAAACACAATGTTATCTCTCACATTAACAATGTTATCTATCACATTCGCAATTTTACCTCTCACCTACACAATGTTACCTCTCATATACACAATTTTACCCCTCACATACACAATTTTACCTCTCACATTCACAATTTTACCTCTCACATTAACAATGCTACCTCTTACATACACAATTTTACCTCTCACATACAAAATCTTATCTCTCACATTAACAATGTTACCTCTCACATTAACAATTTTACCTCTCACATACACAATCTTATCTCTCACATTAACAATGTTACCTCTCACATTAACAATTTTACCTCTCACATACACAATCTTATCCCTCACATTAACAATGCTATCTCTCACATTCACAATTTTACCCCTCACATACACAATTTTACCTCTCACATTCACAATTTTTGCCTGTCAAAAAAGAGGTATTTTTTTTTACTATACAGCCCCTCATACCTCTTCAAGCCCGACATTCAATGTATGTTTTATGTGTATAATAACCAACATAGTATAGGACAGAAAATAAGGATGAGAGAATAATTAATAGATTATAAAAATAAGTTAACTAAACTTAAATCGTACTTGGTGGAGGATGGAGAAGGTGATGGCGAGACAGAGCTGATTAAAAATTTGAGATTTATCATATATTTTGCAATTAAAATGTACTTATTGAATAGTTGTTGCTCATGAGCACGAGTACAAAAAAACACTGCTGGTTTCAATGTTTATGATAAAGTGGATTTATAATTAACGTTTGATATCACATCCAATTTGTGACAGTCTTCATTGTATGTACATTGCTTTCTCTCACATTCATATTCGACTATCTGGCTTCAATTAACTAACTCGCCACCTGTGTCGCCAATTTCCCCGTTTTCAGATCACAAGTTTTGAGTAGAAAGTACCTGCGCCTCTTTCAGGCCCTGATTGGTGAGTACGCGATGGTTATAAAGGAGACCCCAGAGCATTAGCAACCCTCCCAAATTGACTCGCGCTCCCTCCACTTTTGCATCCTAATTAGTTATTGTTATGGTTTTCTCACATTCTTCTGCAGCCGCAGCAGCAGTTTGCCCCTCATCACTACAGGAAACAACAGCTAATCACTGTTCACAGAAAGAGAAACTGAAACAGAGAGAAGGCAAATGCACGACGGCAATAACAGAGAGGAAGATTCAGACGAGCCAAGCCAGACGGATGCCGCCTGTTCCTCTCAACACCGTGATCATTTCTCAAAAGAGGAATGGGCTATCATCAAAAGCCTTTAGCCTGTAGCATGGAAATTGACTGTATTAACCTTTAGTGGTGCTTGACACTATAATGCTCTCTTGTCAGAGTAGATACCCGATGCCTCTCACGTCTGGGTTGACCCCAGTGGGATGCTGTTGTGTATAAAAGCAAAGTGGAAGGAATATGAGAGAGGGAAAAAGGAGAGAGAGAGAAAAGGCCTAAGAGAATAGAGATGATTGAATGGGTGTGAAAGAGGAAGAGAGCAGCAGAGACAACAGGGGCCCACTGTGAAAATGAATGCAGCCTCTCAGGATGGAGCAGCATACTCAGGGGAGGGAAATAATAAGACTTCCCCTTACTCTGCTGCCAAATGCTATGATTGATCAAGTCAGAGCTCTTCTCTTTATTAACGCTCATCATATATTGCCAGCAGCGTGGCTTTCCTACACACGACTTTAAGGACTAGGAGCACTCTTCAATTTCATCTGAAATTTATTTCCATCTGTCAGGTTCAATTTATCCGCGATATTGCCGTAATACCCCGATATGTCTGTCAAAGTCTGCTTGTCAAAAAGATGTGGCTGACTTTTAAGCCGCCGCCATCAAACGTCTTTCAAAGACACCATGTTGGCCTTTGAGGCAATACTGTTTCATACCAGTCAAGTCTGATCGTCTCTGTCAATTCAGTCTGCGATATGAAATCTAGAATTTTATTTCCACTGTAGATATCAAACCGAGTAAATACAGCAACATCAGCTTGAGACTATGAGCAATAAAAACGTTCAAAGCGCCGTTTTCCTCTTATCGTAACAAGAAAATGGTTTTACTTTATGTTCTCTCCAAATCCTAAATCAAAGCAGCTCAATCTTACCTTCGCATTTCTTTGCTCAGTCTCATTGCTGACTATGGGGAAAGTATTGCAGAGCAGTGTTAGATTCCCAAAAGAACACAGTGTTTAAGATGATGGTCCAGGGCAGCTATTGAGTTGCTTTGATCCTCCACCTACTGGGGTGCCTTTGAAAAGGACTCTTTGGAGTGAAGAACATTCTGTCAAGGGTCTCGTCTACAAAATACAACTCTGCTCAGGACTCGGCTTGAAGCGTTATACACTGGTAGCCAAACCAAGACTCTCTTTGCCAAATCTGACAGAGACTCCCTTTCATATGAAATTTAGTTTGTACTTTCTCAGATTTCGTCAGAGAAGCTTTTCACAGCCAAAAGCCAAAATCCAAAAAGGAAAGGTGCTCCTTGATTCTACAAACATACCAACCAATGTGATTCAAGTCTACGTCTGTATTACATTGAAAGCTGCATGTATAACTGATGGATGATCATGGTCTGTGGTGTTTCAGATTAGCTTTCTGGCTTGAGAAAAATAAAATTCAGATGATTCAAGCATTTGATCGCAATAATCGTATCATTGTCCATAGTTAAAAACAAATTGTCCATAGTTACAAACAAATCAAGAGTTTTAATTCTATGTAAAATGTACCTTTAAAGGGAGATTTTTCATGTGCTTATCAACATAAAAGTGGACAAATATGCTTGCTATATATATATATATATATATATATATATATATATATATATATGGATTGGGCATTTACAGTCATATCCAGTAACTATAATTTCCCTGGCTGGTCAAGGTAACTCCAAGGTAACTGTGATTGCTGAGGGACTTATGGGTCTGTCTATATTGGCTATATAATTGGTGAGCAAATGGTATTTCAGACTTTGGTTGCAACCCAGCTCATATCACCAGTAACTGCAGATAACAGACCCATCTGGCAGGGCTTTGTAGCTGAACCTGCTACTTAAAATACATTTGTTTTAAACCATTGCTTGCTAGTTGCCATTCAACCTTGGCAGAGTAGTGGCGTTAAAATTATTTTTTGTGAACATGTTATTATCACATTAACTTTGACAGCCCTAGATATGATCTGCCATCCAGCAAAACCCTGGCTAATCCAGAATATGAAAGCACATATTCCTGGTGTGTAGTTTTTTACACTAGCAGTGTAATTTCCCTGTGAACTCCATGGTTGTCTTAATGGAAGTTAAAATGATTCTTGGTTGGCCTTTGTTCACTGTACAGCGTTTTGATGTCTAATTATGACGCATAGAATGTGTGACATGTGTAATTCAAACTGTGGCTGCAGCTAAAGAATTGTATTATGCCAATACGTTTGTCTATAAAATGTTAATATCCAATTTATCAGTATCCAAGGTGGCATCCACAAATTCCTTGTTTGCACTACCATGGGGTCAAAACCCAGAGATGTTCAGTTTACTGGCAAAGAAAAGCAACAAATCTTCACATTTCAGAAACAAAAACCATCAAATGTTCCACACTTAGCTAAATAAATGACATCAGCATTCAATTTTTTAATCTATAACAACTTGCCACAACACAGCAGTCCTGTAGGTTTTTTTGACCGTCCCCTAATGGTGAAAATCCTATTTTACTTGATCAAAATCTAAACGGATTTTCTGGCAATGTGATGCAAATCTACAGGCTTGCATAAATCTTCATCCAAGACTTGTGTGCATATTATTTGATGCATTTCAGTAAACTCCTCACTTGACGGACAGGTGTTTGCCCCACTGGCCTGATCTGAATCACTGTGCCACTTACTGCGTTACCTCAGGTAGAAATAAAACATTTAGCAGTCAGTGTAAAAATATGCAGCCACGGTGTAGACATTCACTTCCCAGTAGCTTCTGCATATCGGCCAACATGTGAGTGAGACACATCTGGTCTGCAGCATCATTAACCTACATTTATTCCCAGATTGCACAGTGTTGTCACAGCCAATGCCCTCCGTGGGCTACATGTACGCAGACACAAACAAACAAATCCCAAACACCCACTCTTTCCTGCTGCTATTAGCACTCAAACGCTGTATTCATTCACATTTGCCTGCTCCTTTGCTCCCTCGTTTGCTCTTGAACAGATGGAGCCATAGGCTAGCCCTCTACATGCTAACACAGAGTCGGCATGTTAAGGGCACCGGTGCCACACCCATGCTGACTCCGTCTCTCTTTCCCCCGTGTTGTGATTCATGTCACACCAGCTCGTCCACCTGGCTGTACTCCCACACCCCTCTGCCCTCTTGTCCCACTCTCAAGCGATTACCACTCTAATCCATATTTAATGGATTCAGCACTCTCTCCTCCTGTCCCGATGCTTGCCCCTGATTAAACCTCCACTGTGTTACGATCCAGATGTTACGACTGGATCGAGGAAGCAGGGAAAGGTGTCTATATTAGACAAGTCGAAGCGCAGGCTTTTCCGGTTCGAGTTTAGAGAATTGATTGGTTCCCTGGGCGGCTTGTTCAATCACAGTTACAAAGAAGCTATTATCTCGTATGTGTTTAATCCGATTGTGTTGTCTCCACTTACACGGACTCTGAAGAAAACTGTTTGATCGCTCAGCCGTCGTCGTCAACTGAAGACTGACGACAAACAGGGAGGAAGGAAAGAGATTTGTTTGTTTATTGATGATGATGGTGTGTCAAGCTGCAGATACAGAGCAGGTTCAAGTGTTTTCCTTGATTGTTTTCCCTAGATTTGAATCTATGTAAGGAAGCAAAATATCAGAGGCACACACAATCCAAATCATCTTCATATGCATGCATGTGTAAATTTCCAGAGAAAGTGCATATGCTGGTGTGTGTGTTTGTGTGTGATCACATGCTCAGTGGCCCCATCTCCTCTCTCTCTTCTCATGTTTACCTGGAGCGGCGCAGGAGTGAAATCAAAGGGCAGAAACAGAGAGTTGTGTGCTCATTTATCTCAGCACCTTTAGATGGAGGGTGGCAGTTTTTACAGCTCACACCCCCTGTTGCGATCATAGCACCTTGTGTGTGTATGTGTTAGCGTGTGTGTGGGTTTGTGTGTGTGTGTTCTTCCTCACCTTGGACCTCCTGCTCTACCTGCTCCATGCGGCAGTGATATTCTTCTTGCAGCTGACTGTGAGCCGTCTATTAGCTCCTCTCACTCTGCAGTAAGCAGGAAGGATTCTTAATATCGTGTTCCTTGAAAGCTTTGTTCTCTTCTTTTGCCTGCTAATTTATGGAGGAAACTGAGGCCGTGGGTGGCTCATTTATACATAATGATATTCCTTGTGATGTCACTTCTTGTTATCTCACTGTCAGGAGAAGACACGGTGTAAGTAAGGAAGATCAGATGAGAGCTACATGATGATTTGCATGTACTGTACAGGTGCAGCAATTCCCAGAGCAAGACTGCAATCTATTCTATACAGTGGGTGTTTCTCTTCAGAAGATCTGGTTGAACCACCTAGTTCAACTTCAGGCCTTCTCATACATTCCTCCATATTTTATTGTGGTAAATGTAACAAGAACGTCTCAATCTTAGGTTTGTTATTGTATTATTTTCATCTCATGTCCCCAAATTTGGATACTATCGACTGTCAGTCCGAAAAGGATTTAGCATCTGGGGGCAACGGCCGATATTTTGGGGGTGCCAGCGGATATCCAGGCCAAGACTTCCTCTTCCATTTCCTGCTCACTAGTTGTGTTTCCATCAATTAATTTCTCACATGCGTAAAAGCATGATGGTAACACCAACATTCAATAAAACTCGTTTAAGGTGTTTTTTGTCTTTTTCGCTAAATGGGAGATTAAAAAAAAGTTCTGATGTAGCAAACATTTTACTCTCATGACTGATCAACTGTTTCTGTTCTGCCAGTCAAGACGAGCTGACATGAAAGAACCATTATAGGTTGCCCAATTGAATCCAGTTCCTGAAGACTTCTCTCCGTTTTCTCTCCTGAGTGGCCAAAGTTGTCAGATTAGCAACTTCTTTTCTGTTGTTGTTTTTTCTCTTGTGTGCATCCTCTACTTCACTGGTGGAGGAAGTATTCAGATCCTTTACTCAAGTTAAAGTACTAACACCACACTGTAGAATGACTCCACTACAAGTCCTGCATTCAAAACTTGTAGTAAAAGTAAAGTATCAGCATAAAAATGTACTTTAACCCTTTGGAGTTTGGGGCTATTCTGTGGGTTTTTTCATTCTGCCTGTATTAACGACTTAATAGTGTTCCCCCTGCCATGTTGGTCTCATTGTTTTCAGCACAACCTCACCTATATGACCTAATTATTATTTTTTCAATTGACTTACTGGATCAACATTTTGAACACAAAAACACACAAAAATGACAAAAAACACACATAAAAACACAAAAACACACAAAAAGCACAAAAAATTGCAACCCCCCCCCCACCAAACACACATATAAAAACACAAAAAAAACATTAAACACAATAGATTGCATTAAAAATGCATTGAAATCTGAATGCACACTGCAAAATTCGAAAAAATCTCTGCAAAAACTTGATGCGCTAAATGGGACATGAAATATTCTGGAAAAAACAAAACTTTAGAGGGAAGCTGACAGCACTGCTCTCTGGCGCTTTCGTGGACTTCAGGGGTTAATATCAAAACTAAAAGTACTCATTATGCAGAATGGCCTCATTCAGATTGTTTTATATATGCTAAATACATTATTCAATTATTAATTTTGATGTATTTATGTAAACAGCATTTTACTCTTGTCAAGGTAGGGCTAATTTTAGCTACTTAACTTTTATTTCGCTTAATTTACAGACATGCATAATCATTTTAAATGTATCTTATTTTTTCATGTTAAATCTTGACCTGAAAAGTAACTAAAGCTGGCTGATAATTGTAGTGGTAAAAAGTACAATGTTTCCTCTAAAATGTAGTGGAGTAAAAGTATAACGTTAGATAGAAATACTCAAGTAAAGTACAAGTACCTCAAAACTGTACTTAAGTACAGTAATTGAGTAAATGTACTTCGTTATATTCCACCACTGCTCTACTTCATCTACAGCAATACATTACACTTCCATCTCCAGAAGAAAGTACCTTCATGCAGCTTTGTTTATTTGCATCATCAGTCTGCCTCTTTTGGTCTCCATGCATAATATTTACCTTGATGCATAATGTTTACCTGCATTCAACCAAAGCCCATTCATATATGATTGCCGATTACTACAAACAGAAACCAGAATGCTGCAAATACCCAAATCTTGTCCCATTGCCTACATATTCTGCCTTCATATGCATATATTTGTCTATGAATACTATTATGGCCCTTTTAAGAATGTTTTAACAAGCATCACCTTTAAAATGTTTTAGTTTTTTACCATCTTTTACCATCGTTTTGATTTCTCTCTCCAAGGTGATTGTATTCTCAGTGATATATGGATTCAGCCCGGTATCCCAGGGAATTACATCCATATTGGACACACCTCATGACTTACATCCAACACCAACACTCAGTGCCAGTACAGGAAGCTGTGTGCCCTTCATGTAGTCACACTTACATTTCTTGAGGTCAGGGTGGTGGATGAGTGTGTAGCATGGACGATTTTCATGCCAGAGATTTGCAGCTGACTTCTGACTTTGACATTTTAATAAGCATAAGAAAACTAAACTTACTTGTGTGTTTTAGTTGCCTTAAAGTCGGCAGTCAGAACAGCCTGAACCATACTGTAGTTGGCATTCACAGACATCTGAGAAAGTACTGTTTTGAGAAAGTCGTAGAGGTGCATTTAGGCAGTTAGGTTGTATCGACACCTTTAGTGCTATAATATTATTTAAATTACTATTTTTACACATCTGCTATTTTGCCATGCTTTTTTGCTTTTGCAATGTGGAACTCTAGTGTTAAAAATTCAATAAATAGATAAATAATTCTGTAATGAATAACCGCAAAGAAAAAATGTCATATAATTGCTGTCAGGGGGGTACCTTGTAATTCCAAAACCATTACTTTTCAGGAAACGAAAAAAGGGCTAATTTGAAACATTTTATCGAGCTATTTACCTCAGATGAAAATGCCCAAACGTGGCAGCAAGTTTGTGTCTAAAATTGATAAAAAATATCCTGTCCTTTTGATGCAATTGACACACACAATATATCTAAAGTTTTGCAGTAGTGAGGAGAAACAGAAAATCATAAAATATTGCCCTGTAAAATACAGCAGCAAAAATAGCCTTCTCTCCTCTCTCTGTTCTGCCTGGTTGAGAAAAAAAAAAGGAAGGTTGTTCACGGCAGCGTCCTCCAGCACTCAACTGTTGACAGTGTGAGCAGGGAAAGAGGGTTTGAAAGTGACTTGAAAAATCCAATTCTTCTGAAAAGTTTTTGCTCTAAAGCAGAGCACAGACTGGGAGGTGAGTTTTTGAAAGCCAGAAATCTCAGCAGCTGGTGAAGTGGGTGTCATGCAGCAACCCCAATATGTAACATAGTATATCAGTTTGTGGTTTGACACAGTAAAATAGGAAATAAAAATGTATCAAAGTCAACAGAAAGATTAATAAAACATAAATGCTCATATAAGTTCACAAATTAAACACAGGGCAGAAATAATGCCTGAGGGAAATGTTTATCCTAAAATATTGTTGCATATTTGCACGCACTGTATAAACTGTTGACCTTCTCGACTTGTTTTCTCACTAATTTGAGCGTTTCGAATCACTGTTTGGTTGACCTTTCAAACACTAGATGTGCTTTTTTCATATAAACATTAATAATTAAAGAGCATATTCACAGCCAGTCTATTCTGCCCCTGCTTACAGTAAACATATGTGTCCGGGCACATGGCTGAGGTTGCCATATGGGAGCGATGGCAGCTCCTCCAGCGCTCATGCACTTGAGTAGCTCCGAAAGCTCACTAAACCTTCCGCTGTGTAACTACGCATTGGCACTTCATGTTGTTGGACAGAGATTTATGCTTCTGCTGAAGTGTACAAACAGTTGCATGCTGTTATTGATTTGCCCTCTGGTCAATCCCTTACCTCGGGTAAATTATGTCTTCGGGGAGCTTTTTAGAAGATCTCCTCTTTAAAGGAATATGATAATTCTTGGTGCACTAAAGTCGTGGGCTGATTCTTTTTACTATCAATTATTGATTTTTTCCCACTTCGGTAATGATGCTCAGCAAACTGAGGTTGTTTGCTGATAAAGGAGCATTTTATGTGAGTAATTATTCAGCTCTTGCTATCAGTCTTTGATATAATATTTGATAAAGCCTCCACAAATTCAAAGCCGCTGTGCTGAAAATGGAAAAAAAACAACCATCTGTGTCTTTTACAAAATCAAATGGCAAGACCTTTACAAGAAATGACCAGAGCCATGTCAGTCCTGTGACTGCCATCAATATCCTAGCAACTGTCTCCCATGGGCTCTATAATCTCCCCCATCTAGCCAATTAACAAGTGAGGAGGGTGTGAGAGGGGGTCAGAGACTGAGATCTGGGCTTCATACTCCGGATGGCAAGGCTTGAGACTCGGATCACAGCTTCATCACTTCCACTCGACACCCCAGCTATTTCTGTGGCGCCCAGGTGGCATTTTTCTCTCTGGGTTCATTTCTGCCTCTTGATTTGATTAGGGTGCAACGCCACTTGTCAGTCGGCTGTGTTGTGGAGGGAGATAGCAACTGAGGGCTGGACACCTGCCTATCGCTTACAGCCTTCGTATTGATTCAAAAACAGAAATAGCCTCCCTTACAAAGGTTAACCACTACATATGCCTGCAAACGTGGCGAGAAAGGGCTCATCTCGAGTTTCCTTAAATTGTATAAATTGAATTGACTTGAGAGGGAAAGCTTCCTGCTAATGTTCACAGTGGGATTGTTGGATTCGCCTTCATCTGGCAGAATCGTTCAGGTTTGCGCTGGATCAAATTTACCCCCATCTAGGAAAAGGCCTTCATCTGCCTCCACAGTTTGACGGTTATTCACCACTTCTGTTAAAGGCAGACAATAACGTCAATGCTCTATACCCCGTGCTTCCTTTATCTCGCAGGGATGCCATGCTTAGAGTATCGCTCCCATTCCTTGGCACATAGGATGCATGCGGCAGCTCCCATGAATTATTCAAAGATTTTCCTCTTAGTTGCAGAGTTGACATTGAGCTGGCGGTGTGTCATTTCCTTATCTATGGGATCCCCCACTGAGAAGGCACAACTGGATTCTGAAAGGTAGATGGGCAGCTTCTTATACTTAACTTCCACATGCAAAATTGAGCAGCAGAACAAAGCCTTCTATACCGTGCGGTACATTAAACATGATATACTGTACATACAGATGCACGCTGCATAGTAAACATGGAAGCATATGAACAACAGCTGCACCAGAAACCTATTCTATTCACTCAATCAAGGCCAACTGACTGATTCTGACAAGTGTGCCCAAACCTCTGTGGTATTATACGCTCACACCTCCACATGCGGAGGCATTGGCACAAATTAGCACAAGCAAGAGGCTGGTGTCCTATGGGAGAGGCAGCTGTCAGTCTTTAGATCTATTCTTGGCTCTGAGTTTTCACACAACTGGGGGAGTGAGGGAGCCTGACAGGTTTTATAGTAATCAATCATTTGTCCCACGGCTGCTCCACAATTTGATATGAGAGATGACAAAGAGAAATAAAAGGAAGCCATTATTCGGCAGTATCAAAGGCAAGAGTTGTGCTCAAAAGGATTATGTCCACAACATTACAAAATAAATTCACACGCTTAACCATTCTCAGCAGATACCAGAAATATTGGCAACTCAGCCACGAGATGCTAAAATGTATCCCTTTCTGCCCTTTCTCTTTATGTCCCCCCCCTGCCAACATGTCGTGCAATTATAGCTCAACATCCTAACAAGACCTCCCAGTGGACCAGCAGTCAGTGACGCTGTCAATTTGGTCGCTGAGATGGCTGGAAATGTCTCATTACTCTGTTGAGCACAAGCAGCAGAAACTCTTCTCAACGAAGCACAGTTAAGTCTGTGTGAATTGTCCTGCCCCGAAAAAAGTCATTATAACGGAATAACCCAAGGGATCAGCAGATACCTCTACCTGACCTTCGTCTCCGGGATGAATAAATTACACTGTGTGTTTTTGCAAAAAGAACACATGAGGAGGGTCGTGGAAGGTTCACGCTCGCCGCTGCACATGCTTTCTGCACGCAAAGACGCCTGTCCTCTTGTTTGGTTGCACAGGTGTGTAGGGTCTTTTAAATTTTAGCAATGTATTAGTTAAAAAAGCAGCATCTGTTTGAATGCATATGACCTATTTAACTCATTAGCAATTCAGGCCAAGAGAAGTAAAATTTACTCTGATTGGTAGGAAGATTTTTGCAAAGTAAATTAAAAACAATCAGATGCAACAGAGATGAAACAAAACAGGATGTTTCTGAGCGCAATTTGGACGCGTGATTATGAAATGAAAGGGTTCGCCCTGATTTCACCTTCTTATTCTCTGTTTTCATCATACACTTCAGCGTGACATGAAATGAAGGCAAGCATGAAAAGAGCTAACAGAAGGCGGTGGGTCGATGTGGTGGTATGATCACAGTCTGCTCTGCTTTGGCCTGCTGTGTGCATGTGTATGTGTGTGTGTGCGTCTCAGTGTTGGATTGTGTGCGTGTGTGCATGTGTGCATATGTGTGCGTGCCTTGAATCGAGCTTGGCTCTGATACCCCTGTTCTCCATCCAACACCTCCCACCTCCCTACTGCTGCAGAATTGGAGTCCAAGAAGGATCCCCCGTAGGCCCTGTAAAGTGGGCCTGCACCTCAATAAGTTTAGCAGCAACTGGCCTAGAAGCGTTACTTTCTTAAATCCAGTGTGCTGAGCTGATTGCTTAAACACGAAACCTTGCTGCTACTTAAATTAACAACCTGACAGGCGGTAATTTTCCATCAGTGTTGCATCACCGGGGCTTTAATTAACTGAAACAAAAGAATGTAGCAGACTTTATTTCTTGAATTTTAATATATTACACACTTTCAAAGCCTCATTGTTTCAGACAATTCTGTAAATTTATGCATATTCAGTGTAAGTTCATCAACAAAGTCTTGAATATGTAATTGCCACCTTCCCACTCCTACGCCCCCATGATTTGGAAAAACAATAGGCCTGTGTAGGACATTCACATAATAGCATTCACATTTACCAGTTTGGCTGGACTAGTGGTGCTGTATAATATGAAAGAATACCAAAGTGACTCCAGGCAGTTAAAATATTGCCAGTCTTTCTTCCGTACTACTGTTAATGAAAAGGTCTGTATTGTTTTGGGGGTATATACGCGTGAACCAGAAATTAATGTAGGTAAATTGACAGATTCATTAAAGTCTCAGAAAGGAAATTACTTTTCAGATGATTGGATTTAGACCCCCAACATGGATGTGTTTTTAGCAACAAGTTCTCCAACCTAAACGACAGACGTGGTCATGTGAACACACCCCTTTCTAACTAATGAACACACCTCTTTCAACTAATTGCCCAATTGCACAGCCTTAACACCGGGATTCCACTCGATGCGTCACGACTCCGAAACGGGTCCGTCCGCAACGACTGTGTATCTCCGCAGTCCGTCAACACACACCGGATCTGTCTGTGGCGAGCTGTTGTGGACAGCGGAGTCCCAAGGACGCATGAGATCTCGCGAATTCACGCGTAATCAAGTGATATAACCGGAAGACAATCAACATCCCCTCATTAATGACTGGAGACAAATCCAGCGACTCGGTCTTAACGAGCGCTAACGAGGTCGGCCGGCTTGTTAACAAAAGCCTCTTTTTAACAAGCCGGCCGACCTCGTTAGCGCAGTTCGCTACAGTTAGCTCTGTATCAGTACAGTGTGTATGTTCTGCTGCTGCAGGAGGTGTTCACTTAGCGACCTCTGTTTGTTTCATAGACTGTATATAAATAAACTTCCGTCCTGTCTGTCCCCACCCATCATGACGTCTTCAAGTTGTGAAATACGATCCGCTGTTAACCTGAGGTACTTTATTTTGAAAATATACCGGATGTTTTATTTTGTGTCTGTGCACGACTTCCTGTCCCGAACGATCTGCTCTGTGCTGAATTTATCGACGTGCTCCGTCGTCCGACAAAAATAGAAGCTCTGCGCAATCGTTGCCAGGGCTGTCGGATGGCCATGCGACGCCGGACTCATTACGCAGTGGATCTGGAATCTCACACATTGATTATAATGAGTGCGTAACGGCTCCGACGACGGATCTGCAGCCGTTACGCATCCAGTGGAATCCCGGTGTGAGAGAGTGCATTTCACGGATGCTGGGTCTTGTTGGTTTTCTGATAATCTACTGCACCTACTGGTACCTTGTTTGCCATGTAGCAATAAAAAAAAATACTAAAAACCTGGATTAATCTGTTTAGTCACATTGGACTGCTAATATATTGAACACTATTGTATGTTATAAAAACACTGATCTGGGTTTAGGGCAAAAAAAACTTCCCGGTAAGGCGTTATAAAGACAAATGTCGGAAGTAAAGTAGTTACATGTGACTTGTGACCACTGCAAGTTACGTAAAAAATGTGGGTTAAGTTCAAAAATCGTGACTCACGTGACTTAAGTTAAAAATAGTTTGTATTCACACGGGATGCAAACCCCACTCTCCTGGGTGAAAGTCCGCTGTTCGTTCAACCCATCCGGCACCCCAAGCTCCAACCAAACCCGGAAATTTGTCATTTTAACTTTGCTTCGCCATCGCAATCACTACTACGTCAGCAAGATGGCGGCTGCCTCAAAAAGTAATTGAGGCCTCACGGTCCCCTGTGTTGTTATGACATTTGGTGTGGATGTCATTGTCTTGTGATCCCTTGGATTTTTTGTCTTGCACCAGATCAAACTTTAATTTCTCTTTTTAACTTGCTTGGTGTACATGCCTGCCAGACATTAATATTAGCTGTCATAGTTAGCTAGTTAGCATCCTGCTTTTAGCATTCAGCATGCTCAAGTATAGACTCACAGAGCTGCTCGCGTCTCTGTGGACTCTCAGTCATGAGGCATAGCTCAGCAGTAAAGCTGAAATATTTGACTTGTTTTTTGTAAAATGTTGTAGCGTGGCTAACACACCAACCGTTCATTTCTCCGTAGAGGAGGTGTGGTTTACGATCCTCCGGAGCCGTTTATTGGGCGCTCAGAATGTCTATCAAAAGCGTCTGTAGGTAGCTCTTAGCCAATCGTATCAGTTATACCAGATGACGTAGTAGAGCAACAGAAATGGATGTTTATTGTGTGTGTGTCTGTGAGAGAGTGTTGCTTGCTGCTTTGCTTCTCCAGTTCTCGCTTTCTGCAAGATTTATTTACACGCTTTATTCCCCCTCATGTCATTCAGCCACACACATCCACTGATTTTATGGGCAATAAACAAGCTGCTGCGGGTCTCTGGGGGCTCCGCTGTCCCCCGGCTCGTAGCCATATCACCAGCGAGACCGCCGGCGGCGCTACAAGCCGGCGCTGCCGGTGATCTCGATACGAGCCGGGGGACAGCGGAGCCGCCGAGAGGCCTTTCGCCTTTCAACTTTCGCTCTAAACTATTTAAAACACCATCTACAGCTAAAGAGAGTTTCGCGTCTGTAGCAGCCATGTTGGATCCCTAAGAAAACTACAAGCTTCCAAGTGCCGAGTAGTACGCGTCATCGTCTTGCCGTCCCTCCCCGCTCTGTGATTGGATCCCTAAAACAGGGCTAAGAAAGCTCTCTGGTTGCCAGACCGCCTGGAGGTTCGAAATTAAATTCAAGCGCGCAAGGCAGTCTGGGTATACCCAGGCTAAAAATGTTGTCATATTCATGGTGAAACTGTCAGATATTTAGACTGTTAAACTTGCTATTTATTCTAACAATACCAACCAAAATGGGTTAAATCTGTTCCACACAAAGTGGTAAAAACATTGTTACTTTTCATAATTCTACATCATCCAAAGCTGCTTCAGTGTGACATCAAAAAGAACGACTCTGGATATATTGTCATAATTGAAGCACTTGAAACATTTAATTATCTCTTGCCAACGACATGCACAAAATTATGGCTTTCATCTGTACCTTGGCCTCAGTATTTTCAGACAAGAGGCAGGACTAATTTTTCTGTTCTCTCATCCAGTCTGGACTTTGTTTAAACCATTTTACCATGGGAAGCGCTCTATTTTGTCAATTTATATGTCAATTTCTGTCTTCAGAGAATAGTCCTTTGGCATCACTCCCATTTACTGAATACTATAGGTGATTGTTACAGGATTATGAGATGATTGTAATTGTTTTGTACTCTAATTCCAAGCTTTGTTGAAGCAGAAAAATGAAAATGTTCCAGTCCTGACACATGGCTTGATATGAACTGGCTGTCTGGGAATACTGTACTTGAATCTCATTGTGCTTGAGCGTAACACTGAAATAATGAATAATGAAATTGCTGCAAGACTTTCTTAAAAGCAGCTTGTGTAAGCTTTTCTATAACAATATCAGTCTTGGATGCACAGTAATAATTACCATTGGTGTCATGTTCGACTACATGTTCCCTGTGAGCTTTCTCTTATTGCCAAACTTCATTATTTTCTCATCTTGTTGCTTTACACGCCACCTTACCAGCTTTTATCAGCAGGGAACTGAGACTGAAAAATTCTAAATCAGTTCAAATCAAAGCATGAAGCAAAAATAACTGTCTTTAATGTCTTTTATTTGCACAGTTGTTTGTTTACTAGCACTTACGTCCACAAAGAACACTAATTTTACAGATATACATGGTTGAAACGGATCTTAAATTCTGTATTTTTAAATGAGCTGATACCTAATCGTGTTATCACGATGATTCTCATTGTTGTTGTGATTTACTGCGTGTCCCCAGAGCTCATTTTAAACCTGCCGTTTTAGGAGGCAAGGCTGCAGAGTATTCACACTCTAGTATTACTTTCCTATTGGATTGTGATGTAAAACGTGATGCATTGTGGGAGGTGGTAATCTAATCCCCGATGCTGGCACTCCTGAGGGCGGGAGATCTTGCCATGTGATTGGAAAATTTATCTTAATAAAGTGACAGCTACATCATCAAGCTGCCCCCCCTCCAGGGCAGCACCTGCACACAACAACACATGCAGATACACTGCAGCACACATGCACACACACCAAAAAACACACCTGTTACATATGATTTCAAACAAGTGCATCCTACAGCAGTAATATTAAAGCCTGCAGCCTCGTCTCGTGCAGCTTGCACTCTCCCCCTCGTGTAAATTCATTCACAGATTGTCACTTCTTTTGCATCTCCCGTCAAGAAAATCCACGCAGCATGAGCTTAATCCACAAAATACAAAAGATTATCCAACTACTACATGCACTTTGCTGGATATTACTGTCAGAAGGGGATTTGTAACAGCAGATGCGAAAATGTAGATACACATTATATGGAGTCTTAAATCAACACCTGCAGCTTATAATTCAGTAACTCTGCAGGATCCTGTATTACCACTGTGAAATTTATGATTAATGTATAAAGGGTTAGCTTATTCACATCCATGCATGCAGATACTTTTTGTTTTATTACCTACACCAAGGTTGTGTTGTCAGTTCGGTTTGCTGGTTTTTTGTCTTTCCGCTTGCCAGCAGGATTACGGAAAATGTACCGTCTTGATTTTCATGAAACTTGGTGGATTTTGGAGTTGATGCGAATCACTTGGTGGATACATTAATTATTTTTATTTTTTGTTCGTTATGAGTCAGAGTCTTAGAATGCTGTCTAGTACCTACATTTTGTGATATTTTATCCCAGTAGACAACAGAGGTGCATGGAATGTTAGATGGTATCGAACAGTTACATTTTTAAAAATTGAACAACAATGTCTCCTACCCGAAAGAGTGTCCTTGTAACTCTGTCAGCAGTTTTTATAGGCACTCTGAAAGTAGTTCCAATGAAATGTGTTGACAGTGAAGTCTGTGGATTATCCAGAGGAAACAGGAGCATTCTGTCTGGAAAGCAACTTTTCTGTTGAATTTTTTAAACGTAACTTTTCAAACCTTTGGGAAACTATTCCCACCTCCACTGTATTGGGTTGAAAGCAAAATATCTCAGAGACAGATATTCTGAAAAATATTTGTATGGCTAGACATCACCAAAGGTAAGTGAGAAATTGTTTAATGTAATTCTTAGAGCACCACCGGCAAATGTTGCCTATATCTTTGGAATCACCTGTTATATCGATGTTTTTATTTTAACTTTTAATCATGGCTATACGAACACAGCTGTTTAATTCATATGCATTTTTTTTTACATTTGACATAATTTGGGCCCCAAAAGAAGAAGAATGAAATTATTTAAACTTAATTGTATCATCATTAATTGATGTCCCCACAGTATTGCATGACAGGAAAATATATTGTTATATAAATATACTTTATTGTGACATTTGAAGTCTAGCTTTGCTAAAGCAATCAGCATGTTACTGCCAACTTCTTAAAGAAATTATTGTGCACCTGACAATAAAAGTGAGCTGTTGTTCAGCGTTATCTTTGTCTCTTTCTGCAATTAAGGTGCCAGTCTGGTTGAATGAAGCAGAAACCTCTCGGAAATACTGTAAAAACCTGCATTCTTTCTAATGGCCAGTAGGGGGCGAGTCCACCGGTTACAAAAATAAGTCAGTTTGTATATAAGTCAATGGGAAAATGAGGATACTTCTGACTTGATTTATTATCTCAGTAAATATTCTCATGATGAGTTTATAGTCTCAATCAAAGTTTCAAGTCTGCTTCAATACAGCATGATCCTAATTTTGTAAAATTATGGTCCATTTTAGAGTAAAACGACAATAAAGCGTGTATTGTTAAGGGAGGTGCTTCATTATGTTTGACAGGTCAGGTGTGTTTTCACTTCATTAAAGTAAATCAGTGTGGTTGGACTAAAAGACAATCCAAGGGGTCAGCTGTCTATTTTGAATAATGATTTCCCCTTGCTAACCAAGCTAGATAACTAGTTGACATAACTGGTGCATGCAAACGAATGACTTGGCGTCATTTGACTTGCATGCACCAGTTATGACAACGGCCATTAAACCAAGATGTCAATGCCCAAAACGCCAAACTCAAGGCTTGAAAACCGAAGTACACAAACCAATGTGTGACTTCATTGGGGGTTGAACCATTGTACAGCTATTGTATAAAACAAACCCTTCACACAAAATAACATCTGTTTGTAAAGAAGACTTTCAATAACCTAAGAGTACAAAAGACAATAATAAAACATGGAGTAGTCCTTTCAGCCGTCTGTCTGTACCTAATCAAGCTCTTGTGGCGAGGTATTCCAAACCTTTGAACAGCAGTGTACAATAAAAGTGGGTGTAAAATATCACCTTGCAGTGTAGTGAAAATGTAGCCCCACATCCCAAACAAATACCTCAAAAAAAGACCATATACTGAATGTGAATCAATGGCTGTCTGACTACCATTCCACAGATGACACAGGTGATGTTATGTCCACCCTCTGCACCCCAGGGTTGCACAAGATATCATAAACGACAGAAAAATGGATGTCAGATTGGAAGTCTGCTTTAAAGAGGCTGTCTGGCCGACACCCAGTTTAAGCTCAGTGCAGCAACATGTCATCACACCTTTGTTGTTCTGTCTATTCTGGAATAGATGCAACCAGTTTTATACATATTGTATGCTTGTGAGATGGAGATGCAATACCACACCCTGACGAGAAGAATATCATCCTCTGGGAAAACAAGCATCCCCGCTGTGTGTACATCTCATTCTTTCTCTGTTTTTTAGCTCACAGTAAAACGCCTTGAACAGTCAGTGTCACTGCTGCTCTTGTAAAACCTGCCAGTGCAGCATCTCACAGACCAGAGGCTTTAAACCACAGGGCAGATTCACTAAGCCTGTGACACTCCCTGTGTGGCACTGAAACTTTCCTAACCCTCATCCCCTCCCTTCCCCCTCATACCCTTTGCCAAAGTATCACGCCCCTTCAGGCTAGCCTTCCATTGGCTTGTCAGCTCAGATTTGAGTCAACAAGTCAAGAAAAAACAGACATGAGATGCTGCTCAGTGGCCAGCATTGGAGCACTGAGGTTATACTGGACTGCTTTTGGGTGTAAATGTGTTTTTTTTTATGTTTGTATCACCTCACTGCAGAACAAGAGCTTTCTTTTTCTGGTAAATAAAGATAAAACAGTTCGCTGCAGTGCACATATTTATTTTTACTTTGACAGTGATGGGTTTGGCCACTGTTATTTGTTCTGAATTCTCCTCGGTGTGTCTCTACTTGAAATGCAGAGGGTATTTTTCCCAGCTTTAAGAGTATTTTGGGGGCTTGATTTTCCTTTTTTTTTAACCATTAAATTCAGCTTCTGTTTTATTACACATTAAGATGATTTGAGGAAAATAGCATGCTACTAATGTGTCTCACCAAGAACAGCTGTCTGAATTTTATGCATTATTAAGCATCAAAAGTTTAAATCGTGATAGGAGCGATTTGTTTCAGTCCAGCATACAGACATTTACTCCAAATTGAATAAGAAAGCTTTTGCCAGTCACGCTTCCTGTCATAATATAATCAATAATTTCTCGTCTTTAGAGGAAAAAAATCCAACCTCATTAGTGACTCTGGTTATCTCAACAAACACCACACTGTTGCTGCAGAGCCTGGCTCACAGGCTCATTTTCTTTGGACAAACTTTGTTCTGTAGAGTATAGCAGCACAGCATGGGAAGCCGCCTATCTGCTTACTAAAGAAACCAGTGTTTAATTTATTTGCATCTCCATTAGTCTCCTAGTGTGGCTGGTGATCTTCCAGATACCCTCACAGTCAATCATTTTATTCATTACACAAGCTCATAAAACGCTCGTAAAGATGTTAATAAAATACAGTGAAACAAAACAAAAAGTGGGAAAAAATAAAAATGCCCCAGTCAAGTCAAAAACTAATGATGATAATTAATAAAACCAAACAAATTAACAACCATCAAAAAACACATACACATAAATACATTTTATTCATAATGCACTTTACATTAAAGGAAATCTCAAAGTGCTAAAAAGAAAAAGAAAAAGTGCTTTATGTAGAGAGCTGGACAGTAAAGGTGTGAAGGTCAATTACTGCCTGTCATAAATCTGCAATTAAATGGCCTTTTTAATAGCATAATAATGTATCACCATTACTATCCACTCTGTAGTTGCATGCACAGATATTGTAAAAAGTGTCATGCTTTATTTGTTAATATTTTCAATATCAACTAGCCTTTCAATGATTTGTCAAATTATTGATTAACCCTTTGATGTGTAAAACATTAGAAAAAGGTAAAAGATTCCCCTGACGGTATCCTAAAGTCCAAGGTGACATCATCAAATATACCTTAGACAGAATAAAAGAAGTGGAGGTGGCCTCTGATCTTTCTCATGGCCAGCAGGGGGCGACTCCACTGGCTGCAAAAAGAGATCTGAATGTTTAAAGCCAATGAGAAAATGACTCTACTTCTCATTTAATTTATTAATTCAGTAAACATTCTCATAATGAGTTTTTGGTCTATAATCACAAGTCTTCTTCAATACACCATGATGTTAATTTTGTAAATTATGGAGATTTAAGTAAAATCCAACATTTAAATAGCTGCAAACTTTTTCTTGGTTTACCTCAATTACATT
Organism: Centropristis striata; assembly: GCF_030273125.1. NCBI lineage: Eukaryota > Metazoa > Chordata > Actinopteri > Perciformes > Serranidae > Centropristis > Centropristis striata. The sequence goes on along the minus strand of NC_081524.1, from coordinate 20,433,828 downwards.
ACATTACATGTCATTTAGCAGATGCTTTTGTCCAAAGCGACTTACAAAAAGTGCATTCAACCTGATGGTACTAGACATAGACCACAGGAATCAAGTAAGTACATAACTTTAAGAGCTAACTGTCATCGCTAAAGGAGTGCTATATGTTAAAGAAGAAAAGAAGAGAAAAGAATAAGAGCTTCTTTTTTTTTTTACCTCAAGTTATAGAAGTTTACTTTGTCAATCAGGTTGGAGCTGCCACCACCCTTTTTTGCTTGGAAAATGGAAAACATTACTCAATCGTCCAAATAACTGTGAATTAGTTTTATTTAAGTTGACTAATGGCTTAATCGACTTACTGTTGCAGCTTTTGTTGGAGGTTTTGTATTAAATAAGTGCCAATAAGTTTGGGCTAGTGTGAAGAATTACAATGAATCACACTTTGTCACACTGAAAATCTATTTTCTTATTGATGTTCCTCACATTTTGTCATGTTGTAATACATCAGTATAATATATCATTCAGAGGATCAAAGTGTAGTTTGTTCTTCGGCCCTGCTTTACATACATCTTCCTTTGTTTTCCTAAAAATACAACACACATACTATTAATTCCCTTTTCTGCCCACTCTCGAGACGTTACTGTACTGTATGTAAATGATTCTGTTTTACAAAGTTGGTTGTGGGCTTTGGAGAATTAAACAATGTTTACCTGAGAGGGATGCATACAGTAATATCTGCCAAACTTTTTTCTGCTGTGCCCCCTCTTTGCAGATAAAGTTATTTTTACCCAGAGTGAAGGCCACGTAACCAGTGATGTAATTATGAACACTGTTTAACGAGATTTGTCATCATCTGTCTGATTGAGCTCAGCAGGTGATAATGATTGATGGATTGATTGATCCTTCACCTTGTACGTTTGCTTCGTGGTAATTAACCAAAACAGCTCAGCTTGGGAAAAATAGAAACACTCGAGAAAAGTGGAGACAAGGGGGCTCAATCCATCACAATCAGGTTGGATGTGTAAAACAAACACTGGGCTGATGGTTTGAAAATCAGCAGCTGGGCACATTTTAGTCTGCAGTCTTTATTGTCTCTTAACATTACCGTTTCAGTCCCTTTCTCACATGTGCAGCATATGTTCTGCGTCTGTACTTTTATGACAAAAAAGTAGACATAGCTGAAAATGAATCCTTTCATATGAGCACTAGCAGGCTGACACGAAGGTAACCTCGACTGGGAGCCATGACAGCCTTTTACTCATATAAATAAACACCGCTATAGTGGCTGTGGCCTCCTCTGAATCTTTCCGTTAAGTAGGGCAAAAGAGTAGAAGACACATCCATATGTTGGAAGACGATGTCTCCGAGATGATTATAGTTATTGTTGTTTTGTTTGTTCTCAGAATGTCAAGGTTACCTGGTTTGTTTTGAAGGGAAATCAGATATCTTTAGTGGAGCATACATGTGCAGCGATGCGTTGTATAGTCATTGTTATCATGCTCTTTTAACGTTGCCACTTGATGACTGTTTGTATACAGATTGTTATGAAAGTATAGAACGGGAAATGATGTGGTTGCTGCTGAGATTTTCTGATCGTCGTGATGTTTTTCATGACAGGCTTTTTGCTTTTTGAGGGAATCTGTTTGTGTTGGACACTGACAGTTTGAAGTGTGAAGCATCATTTCTGACAGAAAGGGATGCAGTGATCTGATAGTGATATCGGATATCTGCCAGTCACTGACTCAAATAGCTGGATTGGGTAGGCTACCAGTGACAATGGGGTCCATCTATTTGTGCACTATATACATTGTTTACTGGAAATGTAAGTGCTGTTTAACCTTTTTTTTTCTGCATTAAAAGGTTTACACTTACACTTAACGTGTCAGCCTGTTCTCCTGTCAAAAACATTAATAAAGGTTGTGTGTACAGACAGCAAAAAAAAAACTAGCTATGTCTCCATATTTCACTGTCTGCTGTAATGCGCCCGACACCATCTTGCTGACGTAGTAGTGATTGACAGCCAAGTGAAGTTTCAAAGGGTGCATGTTTGGTTAGGGCTGGGCGGGTGGATGGGTCAAACAAGCAATGGACTTTCACCCAGGAGAGCGGGGTTCCCAACCTGTGTGAAATCAAAAGTCAACCATTTTTAACTTAAGTTACATGATTCACGTTTCTTACGTAACTTGCAGCAGTCACGTGACTTTTGTACTTCATTTCTGGCATTTACGTACATTTATTTGCTGTTTAAACTGTCTTTTATAATTCCTTACCAGACGTACCTTTTTTGCCCTAAACCTAAGGTCAGTGGTTTTACAACATAAATCCACGGAAATTGCAGCCTTTTTTCCAACCACAGACCATACGTGTGTGCTATTTTTAGAACGCGCCATTGTAGCGTTAGCTGCCAGCCACAAGCCGGCCCGCGCCGTGATATGTACATGCCCTAAACGCAAGCCTGATACGTGCCCACATGCCATAATTTGTGGTACTGACACACAACCTCTTCTGACATTTCTGTTGGACAACTTTATTAGGCAAAGAACCATATTTGGTAACTATAGCGGACACCAAAAATGAGGTCCACGTGCCTCTCTGTGAGGTCATAGAAACACATGGATTTCTTCCAGTGAAGATCAGGCTATGTCACAGATAGTGACTCCATGGCATTTGACCAATCAGTATAAAAACAATGTAATACTAATAATGATAATAATAACTCAGCTGACCTTGATTTGCAAGATAAAAATGAAACATTTTGAAAAAAGTGATAAAAATCTTATTATCCTAATATCCTCCAATAACACTTTAGGGTTTAAGTATTTCAATGAGTGCCCTATAAAGAGGTACTTTAAAAAAACAATTAACCAAGATGCTGGTGCTCAGTTTATTTAGGGAAGGTCATTTAGATTTGACTATTTCTGACCGAAAGCATTCCCCTCACTCCTTTAACTATTAACCTTTAACGCACAAGCAGGTAACAGTCCCTTTTTACCCGTCCAAGAGAGTTAAAGCTGCAGATATACTTTTTATGTTCCAGCTGCAGACTTTGTGCATTGTCATGGACATGTGCAGCCACAACCTCAAGTCTCCACTGCTAGTTAAGCTATGAGGTTGTCATCTCTACGCCTGCCTGGCTCACTCTGGGCTGGTGGAGCGGCTCATTTAAACCACCAGTCCTCATCGATTTCATGCCATTTGCCATGTAGCGCTCTGTTGTGAGCATTTCATAGCTACCATGAAAACCACAAACAGCAGAAAAAATGCAACTTGCTTGCAATATTTCTTGTCCTGTTTAACTAATGGTAATCTAAATGGGTTGTTTTACAAAGAAAGGAATATTTAAGTGAAGGCTGATGTTGCCTTACACATAAAGGAACGATCCCAGGCACTTGCACACAGTAAGGCGCTTAATAACTAAACTAGTATCTGATCAGTGTTCAGTATTCATGAAACCCAGCTATCAGTATCAGGACTGTAAGGGTTGGTCTGTCCCTCGTGACAAACGCAGTGTTACAAGCTCCAGGCCTTTAACTCTGGCTCAGTGCCTGGTCTTGACCCTTTGACTCAGAGAATTTGGAGTATTTTTTGATGTTGCTAACAGCGGTTTTGTCGCTGCTGAGCATGTGGGTGTTGTTAGGATTGGAGAACGTTCTCTCTAATTTATCTTGTCACTCTTTCATCCTCTGGGGGTGTTTATGAGCTAACAGAGAGAGAAAAAAACACAGATATCTGTAAACAACAGAACAACAAGTCTCCTAGTCTCTGTTGCTCACTTTGGCTTCTTCCACTTGCTTGTCATGTCTTTCCTGGTTCAGCTATAATTCCAGGTGCTTAGAAATGTGATGATGCTGCTTATCTTCACCTGAATGTGAATTTTGAGTAAAGTCTGCTGAAGATACTTAATTCAACTGCTGAATCCTCAAACTGCAGATGTGGATTTTATCTCCCATCTCCTACATTGGAATATCATTAAAGAGGGATCTCTTCAAAGTCAGTACGGAGAGCAGGAATGATTACAGTGTGTACACACAAAGGCAGAATTATGCATACATATTCTTTTTGTAAAGCCGCACTTACAACTGATTCTGTTTTATAGATTTCAGACGTTGTGGAGCTGGGTGCATGTGCAGGAACCTTACCTCTACAGCCACAGTCAGCAGTATATGGATGTAGAAACGTCCTGAAACATCATATTTCTGTAAACGATGATTGCAGTAAAACCTCAATCATCATTATTTTTAAATGTCAGAAGGATGATCAAAGATTCGATCATAACATCCTGTCCAAACTGACTTTACAAAGAGCTTCACAGTCATTAACAGGGAGCTGACGGCTCAAATCTAAATAAAAAAGAATGATGAAACTCTTCCCTCATAAATAATAATAAAGCAGTTTCTGACATTTATATAACGTTGTAATGCCAAATAATTGACACAGTCAATGAATTTCGCAAACAACATAAAAATAATGTTACACATCTCTTCATTTCCATTCCATCTCCTCCTCACAGTTCATAGTTATTCCCACGAAAAGTAATGCACTGAATTGTATAGCCATTGGGTCCGTTTGTGTTGCATACAGGATATATAAAGGTTATACAGAAGGGGGGGTGGATGGCTAAAACCCAAGGCCCCTACCCAGGAGGCTAGCCTGGAAGCTTTTTCACCTATGTCCCACGTCACCAACAATACATGCAGTAGTTCTGTTTGTAAGTAGTTATTTTAAGCCTAATCCTGTTTATTTCCTCACCCTAAACAAGTGATTTTGTTGCCTAACCTTAAGCAGTTCTGTACCATATTACCAACCTGTTTAAAACACAGCTGCGACATGTTTAAGTTCGGCTCCAAACCGTAGAGCCTCATAGGTAATTTGTTCCTACCCTCAAACACAACCCACAGGAATGTTTCCAAAAATGTCTTCATACCGTAGATGTATATAAATAATGGACGTAGTAACCATGACGTCAGCCATTGGTTTGTGAACTGCGCGTTTGAGGCATCGAGTTCATCGTTACACTCGTCGCCATCTTGCATCGCCATCTTGTTTCCGATATGGGGAGCAGACCATATTTGGACTGTGGAGGAGGAGAGGGATCTGATCACTGACTACAGCCTCTCTACACCTCAAACTGAGAGAAGTCACTGCTAATTAATGTTAACATTAACTGGAGCATTAACTGGGATGTTAGTTTTGGCTAGCAAGAAACAAAAACAAAATGTACGTTACTGACCTCAGAAAACCGAACAGCGACTCCTTGGAGTGTCTGTTAGTCCAACCAAACGCTGAACAAGACATTTAATGAACAAAACTTTCAAATAAACTGTCATAAAAAATACAGTGAAAGGGTCAAATTTATGAGACCAAACCAGTAAATGTCCTTTTTTATATCTATATAACATTAGATATAGCTTTCTTGACATGTTGCCATGGATACGCATTATTCTGCTTCTCTCCTGATATAGCCACCTGTCAATCAAAGGTAGCCACGCCCCAAATCATACAATTTTTTATCTTCTATTTTCTTCTAAATGTGGCCATTATTTACACTATTAACATCAAATTGTCTTGAAGAAGATTTTTTACTAGCCATTGAGACCATAGTGTTAAATGTTGTAATTATGTAATAAATCAAGTGAGAAGTTTTCAAGTTTTGCATTGAAATGAATGGACAGATTTTTTTTGCAGGCAAACTTAGCGCCCCCTGTTGGAATTTTCAGTAGAAAGGTTTGCCTGGCTTGCCTCCTTGCTCAGACTCAGGTTGCCGCCTGCTTCATACACATTAACATTGTAAACCAGTCTCAGTTTCATGAAGTTTAGGCAACAAAAGTACTTCCGTAAAGTTGAATTAATAACAACTCAACAGGAAGTGCCTGTCAATTAAAAACAGACTAATTATATTGTGTTGGAATCATTCAAAATTCTCTTGATTTAGAATTATATACACATAAAGATTATATTTAATGTGATTAAAATAAGCAGATTCTATCTCAAACATTTTTATATTAAAGTTACTTAAACAACTGCCTCAAAATCAAAGACGCATTTATATTTATATTTATAAGTAAAATGAAATGACTACAGAATAATTTATTACAGTGCATGTTACTGTTAGGAATTAAATATTTACATTACATGACACACATAAGTTAACTTACCATACTTAAAGAAACATTGGTTACTTTTGCTTTCACATAGGACATGAATGCCGGTGAGAGAGTCTTTTTGTGCCTTGCTTCCCCCTGTGCTTTTCCACTCTGTGACGTCACTTCCTCCTTCATAATTACTCGGACCACTAGAGGGCGCCACTCACTACAAACGTTGTAATTAGATGCTGTACAAAGTATATGCTACAAACCACATTACTTTGTAATTTTGATGTCAAATCATACAAACCCATTTACTAGGTTACATTTGCATATAGAACCATACACATGTGTGATGTGATGTGCACACAATCTTACTGCACATGTTTCCCTCATAAGCACCAGTTTATGTCTGGAGAAAAAGTCGTACCTTTGTGCATACACACTGTTACACACCGGGTCCAGGTTTTAACCCTGGATTAAACATATACAGTACTGCACAAAAGTCTTAAGCAAAAATGTGGAAAAATGCCTAGAAGAATTAATGCTGGTGGTTACACCAAATATTGATTTGATTTAGATTTTTCTTCTGTTCACTCACTTTGTATTTTGTTAATTGATTAAAATGAACTATTCACATTTCTATTTTTGAAAGCATTCTTCTTTTACAGCAATTTTTTCACACCTGTATGTCAAAATCACAATAATAGCAGCGATGCCAGTTCTATTAAATTAGCTTCATATTCAGTATTCAGTGGTAAGAAAAACTTGCTCCATTCAGTAACTGTCACACACTGTCGCTATTAAGTTGTAATATGGAGTAAAGTGAGAGGAGCAAAGATGAAAACAGAGAAGACTATTAAACATTGTGTGACTTGTTGAAATGTGCTGGACGTGATGAATAAAGAGTCATCAAAGAAGCTCCTTCAAGCCATGTGAGCACAATCATGGTATTACAGCTAATGAAATTTAGATCAAGTGTGAGCGGAGAGCTTTAGTCAATGTGGCTTAGTGCCGCACAGCCCTGGGCACCGATCACACTGAATGCAGGCCAGGGTTAACAATCATCCGTGAATGCTAAGCTGCTCAAAGTGTTCCTTCAGATGTTAAGTATTAGCCCCTGGTCTCTTTCCTTTCTCCTTTGCTCTTTTCCACGCTAACCCCTGATGCACAGTGTGGCCCATTAAGACCAAAAGGCTAACGTCCATCTGGTGCTAAATAGTGATCTCTTGACCGTGACCACATGATGTGAATGGCAACATTTTCATTCTGTGAAGAGTATTTATAGCTGGCTGTGCTCTTTAAACACAAAAACAAAGCACTGTTGGCCCTTGCCTCATGCATGCCAGATTTGTTTTGTAGCTATCGGCAAACAAAACTCTGCTGAGCTTAATGTGACTCAACATGGCAAGTTCAATGTGGTAATACTTAGTTAGTCCCAAAGGCTGTGCAAACATGCAATTATCGCATTGTAATTCATGTGATTAATTCTGTCTAAACTGTGAAGCTACACAGAGTGTTTAACACTCAGAAACTCAATTTGAAGTCACCTTTTTTACCAACTCAAACAGCAGGAACAGAGTATTCTGAAAACACGGCAGTTGGCTTTTAAAACTAACAAAGGTGACAGAATGAGACTGACCTCTCGCAGTGTTGCTGAGGAACTGATGGAGCAATTTGCATGAGATTTAGAGCACCATTCATGTTCTTTTAATCATGAAAGAAGCTTCACTGCAGCATTTTTTAGGTGAGTCACTCAGGCTTTTTACAAAGCTGAAATCAAACCACTTAAACAGAGGTTTGTTTGCGAGCAGCCATATCCATAAAATAAATATAGTCATCCGTAAAAGTCAAACCTCTGTGAAATCATCTTTTTAAGCTTTGATTTAATCTGACAAGTTGACTGAACTCATTCTCATTTAGTGGAAAAGTGTGGGAGAACGAATCCCTGGAGACCCGAGGCTTTCCAAACATACATTAACTCACAACATATAGAAACACTCTGACACTATGATGTGGGAGTGTGTAGCTAAGTTTCCACTAAGGCTGAAAGGGTTTTATGCACATTTCTTAACATTGCGTCGACCCTCGAGTGCTTCATGAAACTTTACTTTCTTGATTGAGGCAGCTTGTATTTTATTAGAGGTTTTTTTTCTAAACGATTGATTTGAAGTCAAGACACATCTACTTGGTTCTAGGATTGCGGCGAAGTGCCAGCGAGACAGCCGAGATGATCGTGCGATGAACCTTGACCCAGCCGAGAGAAAGGTCGTGTCTTTGAGTGTGGGATGCTGTGGATCTGAGAAATAATAAACAAACAGCAGCAGAGAGAGAAAGAGATAGAGAGACAGAGCGACACAGTGACCCATTCATTAGTGAAGCTGACCCTGAAGGGACAAAGAAGCTGTTCATTAAATAGACACTCGAGGCCCAGTCAGAGATCATGCTCTCACCTCCACAGTGAGGGGATCACACACACTCCACATATATTGTTCAAAGTGTGGGGCCCGGGGACTCCCAGGAGACCTGTTGAGGGCTCCGCGGGGGCCGCAGGTAAAACAAAGAAGAGCTAATTTTCCTAATAAATTAGCTCAAACTGCCGGCAGATCTTTTCCATTTCTCTTTGGTGACTTTATTATTTTTTTTTAACTTCATGGTTCCCTGGTTTTACTGCATGTGAAAGGGACTGAGCACTTTTGAAAGAAAGTTTCTATTGTGACTTCAGTGAAGTTGGCTCATTAAAGAAGTGAAAGGAGAATAAGAATATGTCTTCAGAATACAATTAAAAACATGCAGTGCTTAGCCAGATTTACATTTTAATAATGCAACTAATCAAAACCATTTAAATGTATGTCCATGAAAGCATCCTTCACTTATCAGCACATTTATTTAGCATTGTTAAACATTCTTAAATTAATCATTTTCCTGTTTTTTTTACAGTGTATTATGTTGTCAGCACATTTTCCTTCTCAGTCAGAACAGATTATCTTGCCCCTTTATCTCCTTTGTTCTGGCCACTATCATCAGATTTTTTTATTCATTTATTTATTTTTTATTCTCCTTATCTCTAACTATAACAAGCACAAGCTTGTTCACTGCTCCGAACATGCATTAACCTTAAATTTATGATTGTGTTGAGTGTTGAAGATGGGTGTAAAGCATCCATTTGTTCTTTGAGGCGTTGTGTACTATCAGGTTCACATGAGTCAGATAAGACATGCTTGTAAAGCATGCGACGTGGAAATGACGAAAAACAGCAGAAAACGCGATATTCGATCCAAGATGGCCGACTTCCTGTTTGTTTTCGGGTATGGGTTCTTGAGACTTTTTGCTGTGTCTTCCCATGATTGTATGTATGTACCAAATTTCATGAGCGATTTTCCCATTCCTGTGAACACTAGAATATGTAAATTTCACCGGCGATTGGCGTATATTCCAAATTTGACAAGCTTTTGAATATTACAAAGCCCCCAAATAAGCGATTAATTTAGTTACATCTTGACTGGTTGATGGAGGCAAACAACCCTGAGGTGGTAATTCTATTTTCTTTTTTTAAACAACGAAGAGAAAGACTGGAGAATCAAGTGTAGCGGAACATGTTTTAAATGGACCTCCATGGTTGAATAAAAAAGACAAATGAAGCGTACAGCAGGTACATCATGGACACGTTAGTTAAATTTAAATGCCATATTTTCTGAAAGATTACATTTACATAAACACAATTATGTTTTTCTCTGTATCTCTGTGAAGCATTTATTTGGCTATGTAATATTTGCTTACCTTGCTCTCTTCTGATTGAGTTTTGCTCAGCATTGATGCAAATGTTGCCTGTTTTACATGAAATCTGAGAAGAATGTAAAGTCTCCAGAGGTTATCAGTTAATTCACCATCAGCTAAAGTGATGAACAGAAACAGAAAAAGACATTTTTGTTGACAAATGATTGAATTGCATTTACATTTAGATTGCACAGGTCTGAGCCTTACACATGCAGTGTGCAGTGGTCATAACGAGCCTACACACCTTAATGTGATCTTCAAACTAAGAAAAATGTAAAAACCAAACAAAAAAGCGCCTTCTGCATTAGTACATTATACAGCAGTGATTATTTGTGAATAAGTCTCTTTTAACTTCTGTATACAGCTCTCTTAAACTGCATTTTCATTCCTTTTTATTTTGATGGGATTGAGGTCGAGGTTCTGACGGGTCTTTGCGAGAATTTTCCTTTTTTCGAAGCCGCGGCTTGATTGACTTGGATGTGAGCTTTGGGTCACTGTCATGTTGCAATGTGAAATTCCTTTCTTTCTGACAGAGGCCAGTAGGTTTAGTGCCAAAATATCTCAATATTTGGAGCTATTCATTATTCTGTCTTATCTTGACGAGAGCCCCTGGCCCAGCTGAAGAGAAAAAGCATGATGCCTCCACGCCCATGCTCCACAGTGGCTCTGGTGTTCTTTGGATAATGAGCTGCACTGGCTTTGTGCCACACATATCTTTGAGAATTAAGGCTGACAAGTTCAACCTTTGTTTTGTCAGACCATAACACACTTTCCCACATGGTCTGGGGTGGCTGGATGAGTCTTTTGGCATAATTCAGACTCAGGGGCTTTGATATCTCTTTTTGTAAGAAAGGGTTTCCATGTGGCAATCCTACTCCCATTGTGTGCAGAATATAGGAGATGGTGGTCACATGAAAACAGAAATTGTTCCTGTGGCTGTTGTTCCTGTTGCTGTTGGCCTCTTGTACCCCTTTTGACCAAGGTAGTTCAAGAGCTGATGCTAAATCTCGAACCAGTTCTTCACACTTCCACAGCCAAAGAACCAGCTCTCAGCCAAGGAAACAGGGACGGATTCACAAAAGTTTTTCTTGAGATAAAAACCTATATTGTGTAATTAAGACATGATCAGGGAGTGTAAGAGGATCCATTCTGTCTCTCAGAGGCCTTGGTGGATTTTGCTCCCTAGCTGCCACCCAAATAACTTCCATCTAAAAGTAATAATAGTAAAGACATGGTTTCAGTAACTTGGCCTATAAATAAAAAGGTCATAGTGATGAATTAAGTAGTATCAAATACATCAACTGCCTGCATCATTAACTAAAAGTACATTGTAGTGTAATCTAGGAGCAGGCCGACATGTCACACAGACTGAAAGGAAATTTCAATTATATGTCTACTGCCAAAAAAAAGCTTTATGTGATACATTTACAAAATTTACTCTCTGACCAACTTTAATGAACAAAACATGTTAAAACATTGTCAGTGGCTAAACTAAATATTTTAGAAATAAAATAAATGTCATACAAATGTTTTCAACTTAATTCATATCAAGACTTACCTTTCCACTGTAGCTGTTTTGAGACTGCTAATGGCTTCTCTTAAAGTTGTGAAAAAATAAGAAGACATTTAAGAACTTTGTTTTCAAGAATCTCATTTCTTCTCAAGTTCTCAAGTTCTATCTTAGGAAGAAAGTTAAGAAAAAATTAAAGAAAAGATACAAATGTCTTCATGAATACCGAATCTTCTTAAACTTTGTTTTCAGAGCAAAGAAAAGAAAAAAGTATCACTGAAGAAGCATTTTCTTCTTGAGAGTGCATTGTAAATCCGGCCCCAGGTTCCAGATTGACATCAACTCTTTGCTGGTCTCGAAGCAAGAACCACTAATGTCAAGGGGGCTGGGGTTAGGATTATCATGACCAACAAGACCAAGGAAAACATTGTGACTGCCATTTTAAAAACGCTGGATGCTTCAATGTTTTATTAAATGTATTATAATGCTGTATTGCTTTTATGCTTGAAATTGTCGCTGCCGTTTCTGAGAAAGCGCCGTACAACCTGACGTAATGAAGAGGTTCTCTAGTGGCACCAGGTTTGTGTTGGTTGAAAAATGGTATTGGCAACCTCCCTGACACGTTTTCTTCTCCTCGTCCTGATCTTTGCAATGTCTCTGTGGTGCCACCAGAGAAACTGAATGAATAGAACAGACATTGAACTATTTGTTGGGAGTTCAAAAGAAAATGGTGATTGTAGTGAGTTATTATGGTGACAAAACACATGTTTGAGAGGACTCAGTGTGTGCTTTTGTAAGGTATGTGTTTATTTTCTTGTAATTTCTGTGAATTGCTGCTGAAACATCGACATTTCTTTTTGGGGGGGAATAAATAAAGATGGCTAGCTTTCTTTCTATAGAAACTGGATTGTCATAAATTGACACATTGTTGAGCTTTCCACAGTGAAAAGGATACTGGCCTTATCTGGATTTTTGGATAACTGGATTACCAATAAAATCAAGTCAACTTTCAGTAACAATTGGTATGACAACTGTCGGGCTCAAGCCAGGACTCAGATGCAGAGCAGGTGAATGTAATGTAATGTACAGAGTGAAAGAAAAGGGCTACGAGCACCTGACTCTGAGTAAAAACTAAACAAAGAAAAGTCACTCCAAAGGCGTATAAATACTGAACCTATCTACACTAAGAACTAAATATATAAATCCTAATCTAAGATAAGGGGGAAAAACTAACTAAACTCTCGAAGGGAAAACAGTTAAATAATAACACCTACAAACCAAAAGCGCTCCAAAAGGGAGGAACAAAACCTGATAGGAAAAATAAAGATTCTACAAAAACACTATGAAAAACTGGATCAGGACTAAAGGGGAAAAATAATAAAGAACACAAAATCAATCTTAAGGGAGGAAAAACAAAACGGCTGACTCGAAAAGCTAAAAGCTGCGGTACTCTAATAAATTACAAAGAAAAATCTCTCTTGCGAGGAATCCAAAAGGGCGAAAACAAGACAAGCTGTGGCTAGAACGAGGTAACTGGCTGGTATGGTGACAGGGTCAAACACACTGGACCAAGACAAGGGAAAACACAGACTATTGGAACACATTAGTAATGTAGTAATATTAGTAATTAGGGGAGACTCTAGCTGTATCCCAAAGTCAAGGATCCTTCCTTGATAGGATCCTTCCTTCGGAGTCGGGTCCTCCAGAGACGGGGTCAGAGTCCTTCCTTTCACTGGTGTAACACACAAATAGAACAGCCTTCAGAGTGTGCAGGTGTGCGTCATTGTGTAATTGGACGTCCTGCTTAAATTCAGCGCTGCAATTTCAAAACCAGTTCACAACATGGATGTGGCTTTAGCATCAGCACTCTGACACATATTTGTGGAAATGGAAGAAGATGCTTTATGTTTGAATCTCCACGATTTAGCAAGTAAAAGCCACAAAGTGGATTAAACCTGAATATTTCACTGATCCCGGTCTGAATTTGGCCAATACTTAGTTTCATAAAAGCAGCGGAGCATAATTCACCATGGAAATGTGTTCTGTGATTTTTTAAATTTTTTAATTTTACAGTACAATAATAGTTATTTATAAATAACAATAACGGATAATAGCGGACTTTCGGTCCCTGTAAACACAATAAAGAAATGTACAACTTTCTGAATGGCATAGCTACGTATACTTCACACATAGGACATCATCATCTGACGCATATTAATTAATTAACAATAACTTTAGCGACTGAGACTGCATTGATTAACTTAACCGGCAATGTATCAAGATGACGTTTATTATCTATAGCTAAATATTTTGGCATTTCTTTATGTATATGTTTTTGCTTGACTTTGAACACAAGTTTTGTACGTCATGTGAACATTCAGTGTAAACTGAAAATACTTATATATTTAAATGCATATTCCGCTGACGGTGTCGCTGTTTCTACGCTCCTCATTTTTAAATCTCCCAGTAGACCGGTATGCGCAAAGCATTATGGGTATTCGGAGCGCATGGAGGATACATACATGCATCCTTGTAATTTGGGCAGAAGAAGGACTCTGTCCTTTGGAGGATCCTGGACATTGGGACAGTCCTTCAGCGGATGTTGATGACATAGTATCCTTCAAATCCAGCTGTTTGAGGATCCTTCCTTGACATTAGGATACAGCTAATCAGACAGATGCCACATGGGGAAGGGCAAGTGACCTGAAACGAGAGGACGGTTACTATTTCAGAATAAAACAAGAAATAACAAGACCAGAACACAAAATAAAACGCCACCTCACCACGGTGTGACAACAACATTCATTGCACTCACCATATCGGAAGAGTAATACTCAAGCTTTTTTTTAAGAGAACTGATGTTCTCTGGGCGGCCGAGGCTCAGCTGGTAGAGCGTTCGTCCAGTAACCGGAAGGTTGGTGGTTCGATCCCCGACCATGGCAGCTACATGTCGAAGTATCCTTGGGCAAGATACTGCTCCTGATGCTGCGTTCATTGGTGTGTCAATGAATTCCCAATGGTTGCAGGTGGCACCAGTGTGCCCTGGTAGCCTCGGCCGCCAGTATGAATGTGTGTGTGAATGGGTGAATGAGCGTAGTGTGTAGTGTAAATCGCTTTGGATAAAAGCGCTATATATGTGCACTCCATTTATATAAGTGCACTCCATTTGATGTACAGTAGAGTGACATTAATTGATAATTCAGTGCATACTGTCTGCAGAACATGTGATAAATGGAGTTGAGCCAAAGTTTGTTTTCAGAATGTTAAATGGTGCTGTCTGGCTGCATGCAATATTGAAAAAGTTAGCTTTAGGCATGAATTTACATTTGGAGGAGAAAGTTTCAATGTGTGGCAAACAGCTGCAAATATTGGACAAAACAAAACATGTCGTTCAGGATATTAGAAAGAGGAATTACATAGAGAAGAAAGCAGACTCTTATTGTGCAGGTTGGATAAGGCCGAGCTCTCCGATCTTTATTCATTGAGAACCTGTTATATTCCACATCCTAAGCTGGGGGAGTGTTGACTGTGAGAGCTGTGCCAAAGAATAGTCTTGGAAAAGATAACTTCTATCTTGGATAGATTAGATTTGGAGGTGGGAGGTGTTTTATTTTGGTAGCGGAGAACCTGTCTTGATTCTGCTGCATTTTAGATCTTGGATCAGCGTTTTCTCCACTGAATTTTCTTCCCTTGCCTCAGAACTCAATATCAGCTCTCGAGATAACATTCACTGTCTTTATCAGTTTGTATTGTGAAGGTAAAACTTCCGAGACGCCTTTTTTCTATTATTGGATTAAAAATAAACATCACATAGATTTTATGGGCTCAGACAAACACCTGAAAGGATTCGTCTGGGGAATACTAATGTATTATTCCCTGTGATTCCTCTCGCTAAAACCAAACTAGTGTGATCTGGAGCTGTAGATGTCAAACCTAGAGATCATTGATGATTGGACAGTGTCTAAATAGTCTGAGAAATAAATCACGTATTTAGAATATGATTTGAGGCTACAGTGAATGCAGCATCATGGTGAGTAATGATGGATCCTGTCAGCAGCTGAGATCAGAGAAAAGGCAACAAGCAGCCTCATCAGAGGCAATCATTGCCGGAAATGTGCCCCTAATTTCTTGCCAGGCGTGATTTTTAACTCTGCATGGACGCGGGTCAACATCAGCTGCCCTCACACTGACTGCCCGGTGCCCACAAAGGTCCAATCAGCCCCGGGGCACATGCTAATATAATCAATTACCTAAGAGGTTAATGTGAGGTGAAAAGTGAAGCCGCCCAATTAGTTTGATTTCTTCTCCCTGGTAGTATCAATAGCCTTTGGATAACACAGTGAAAGCAGCCACCCTGCTTTAATTAGTTTTTTTCAACTTGCTTGGAGTACCAGCTGAGTTGGGATGACTGGGTTAAGACAGTTTTTCATTGTGTCAGCTAAGTTTTCTTCGCTTAAAAACACAAAATTAGGACCTGCACTCTCTTTTTGCTTCCATAAAAGCTTTAATGTAATGAAAGACTTTGCAGATCCCAGTGTGTGTGTGTGCAAGCTGTTTCTGTGTATAATGTTATATTTATAGCACCTCGGAAAGTTTTCTAGCAAAGAGAGCAGGGGAGATATACTGTATGGGTTTTTTTTCTTGTTTTCCAACCCAGAGAGGTAAGGGAGCAATAAATAAACACAAAACAAATATAAACTGCAGTTGTTGATGAATATAGCAATGGATGAGGACGAAGCTATGAGCAAGCAGCCAGTGTCACTAAACATTTCAGCTGCTGAAGGATGAAGCTGGTGTTAATGCATATTTAATAATTATCAATAAACCCAGTGAAACGACCAGAATTTACAATGTTTTAGTTTGTTTCTGTAAAAGTCCTGTCTTCCCTACCCTGGCTGTGGCACTGTAAAAAATTATATGGTTTTAATGTTTGAAAAGGCTCCTTCATTTCCTCAAAAAGCTTGGTAGTAGTAGTCAATTTTTAGCAAATTTTACTCAAACCCAAGTAAATCTTGGTGGCATTTTGGGAGGTTTTCCAAACTTATTCCAATACAGATTACTAAATGCATTATGCCAAAAATTTGATATGTAACAGATTCCATTTGATTCCTCAAAACATATTCTTAATGCTTTGGATTACTTTTAAAACACTTCAAAATCAAGCTTAGTTCATTTATCTGGGTCTTATATTTATATGCCAAAAACACTGCACTGCACACAAGCATATTATTGCCCATTTTTATTATCTGTTTTTGGGAAATGCTATCTCATATACATTTTAGTGCAAAATAAACAAAAACAAACTGGAAGGGTTCTCAGAGAGTGCAGACCTCTCCAAGACCTTGCCCTATCTTGCAATTATATTACATTAACAACAGTGAAAAATAATTTGTATAGCTGTCTGTGTCCTGATTTGGGTTAACTCCATAATTATATGATGTCCTCCTTGGCTCATTTTGATTTAAGTTTGATTTAAATCAGGCCAGTAGTTTTTCTGTAATCCAGCTGACAAACAGACAATCGAACCGAACCAAAGAAATAAAACGTCCTTGGTGGTCAGAATACAGTAATCCCTTCAAGTGATTTATATGTATACTACTATATATACAAGATTAAGATATTGCTTTATTAATCCCACAACGGGGAGATTATCAACCTCTCTCAACCTCTGGGTTTAACCCATCCTTTACACACCAATGAACACGCACCATGCTAGGAGCAGTGGGCAGCACATCACTGTGCCTGGAGAGTAGTGGGGGGTTAGGGGCCTCAGCCCTTCACCTGTCAGCCACGGACTGCCCATATAAACTGTGGGTGTGTGTATATATATATATATACATATATAAATATATACACTAGCGCTCAAAAGTTTGGGTTAATTCAGTAAATGCCGGTGTTGTTTACCATGAAAATAAAAAAATGTATTCATGAAATGAGTCACAAAATGAATCGACAATATTGTAAAGACATTGACAAGGGCAGAAATAATAATTTTAACTTGTACAAATTTCTAACTTTACCTCTAGATACTCAACCAGCCTGAGGAAGGATCATTTTATTGCTTCTCAAATCAGCACAAAACAGTTTCCAGCTGTGCTAACATAATGCTCAGGTGTTAACAATGTCTACACTGTATGGCTGTTATTTTCTCTTTTTTTTTAAATGAGCTTTTCTTTAAAAAATAAGGACATTTCAAAGTGACCCCAAACTTTTGAGAGGAAGTGTATAGAGAGAGACAATACAGTAACTCATACTTAGAATTTTAAATTCATTATCCCCACCTCTGTCAGGGACAACTTGCAGCAGCAGGTTAGTAACCTTGCAGTGGTGTTAACAAGCTAACAGCAGCAGGACGGTTTATGTGGGATCTGTTCAGAGCTCATGTTCTTCACAGTTAGGGCATGTGTCACCCAGTGCAACAGTGTGGCTCACTGATGTGTTGTTAATTTAATTTTGGACAACAATGGAGCTCTATGGCACGGAACAAAAGGACATATCAGGCTTTAGTTACAAAGACAATAAAATACTTAGTTGGATCAATTCATTGTTGATTTTGTTGTTTTCACAGGTTTGTATTGACAGTAAGAGAAAACAAAAGAACATCTCCAGCTTTATCCTTTCAGGCTGCTGTAAAAAGTCGTATCCTAGCACATATTGTTTGTATTTCTTCTATTTTATGCGTAATGATGTGTCATTATGTGACAACCTGCACACACACCCGGCCCTGCTGTAGGACTGTTTGCTTGATCTCTACAGCAATTAGTACGAGGGGATAAAGGGAAACTCTGCCAGAGACTTGTGTACAGGCAAATAAGTTTTATTGATGTTTGTAGCAATTCCTGTTGGTTGCCAATGGAGTTTGATAAATGCCACAGATTACTCACTCGGCCCCTGTAAATTGGCTTTCAGACAATGTTCCTTTGATCAACGATAATCTCCACATTGTATTTGCATTGCCTAATCATCCCGGCCCACCCCCGTAGCACTCCGACTGTTCCTACCACGCACCAAGAACTGACCCGAGTGTAGCGCAGAATAAGGTGACACATTATTTTTATTGAATATGACATATTTTTTGCACTCACACATGCTCCGCTGTGGGCTGCCAACAGCCTTTCAACACATTTTACATCAAGGACCACATTAGAGGAGTCTGTGAATTTACTGTGTCATCCTTGAAGATGCATTATATGCTTTTCCTCAGTTGTCAAGCTTAAGTAAACTGTCTCAGTCGTTCTTGGGCATTAGAAGGTTTTGAAGTGTTTGACTAATTGATGCTTGAATTATTTGGATGTTTTTAAACGCACACAAGGGTTTTCAAACGGCATCATTGGGTGTCACTAATGTAACTACAGGATGTTTGTTAATTTGACAAATTAATTCACAGCCTGTGCAATGTGGTGTTATTTTATTTTTTAACAGTCCACAGCAGAACTAAGATGGAAATGAATATCTTTTCTGAGCCGTATCTTGATTGTGTTGCCATTCACTCTTGAGGATTCTTACCAAACACCAGGCTGTCCTTCTTGGAGCTGCATCTAAAGCTCGAATGTTTATTGTTTCATAATGTAATTTGAGCCTGTTCATTTGTTTTACAGGTCCATGGGGACGATGCATGGGCAGCGACTGTGGCCCAGGTGGCAGCCAAAGCCGGGCAGTCTGGTGCGCCCATGTGGACGGGTGGACGACGCTTCACACCAACTGTGACCAAGGCCAGCGTCCGTCCAACCAGAGAAACTGTTTCCGTGTGTGTGACTGGCACAAGGACCTTTACGACTGGCAACTGGGTGCCTGGAATGTGTGCGTGCCAGTTTCAGCAAGGACCTTATGGGCCTCGCGGCCGTTCACATGCAGTGGAGGCGAAGAGGGCATTCAGACCCGGGAGGTGGGCTGCACTCTCAAATCAGACGGGACTCCAGCAGAGGATGCCATCTGTGAATACTTTGAGCCCAAGCCTCGCCTGGAGCAGGCCTGTTTGATCCCTTGCCCTCAGGATTGTGTTGTTTCCGAGTATTCGCCATGGACGTCCTGCTCCAAGACGTGCGGAACAGGCCTTAGGAACAGGGTCCGCAGTGTCCTGGTTCCTCCACTTTTTGGAGGCGCGCTTTGTCCCAACCTAACTGAGTTCCAGTCTTGTAAACCGGGGCCTTGCACGGGCCCAGAGGGCATGTACAGTCTCAGGGTCGGACAGTGGACCCCTTGCACCCTCCCACAGACTCGGACAGCGCGCCAAGTTAAGCGCAGGAAAGGTAAAGGCCAGGGGCTCCGGGACAGAGCTGGAGTCAAAGATCCAGAGACCAGGGAGCTTATCCAGAAGAAACGAACCAGGAATCGCCTTAACCGGCAAGAGAGTCCCTTCTGGGACATCCAGGTGGGCTACCAGACTCGGGATGTGACCTGCATACACAGGAACGGGAGCACTGTGGGACGCAAGTGAGTGGCAACACTTTAATGTGAATGTTACAGTAAAGTTAACACGTTTTCCCCCTTCAGGACTATTATATAACCCTTCATTTTTTTTTTTTGTTGAAGCGATAGTGAAACATCTGTCAGAATCATAGCTCATTCACAAACACTTTTTTTTTGTCTCATGTCAAATATTGTAATCATCAACATTACAGGCATCGTAAATAGTCCATTTATTCAATCTATATGTCTATATTTATTGTCAGTATTCCCAGCGAGTTAACAGCTCCTCGTATTTCCATGTACCTTTGACATTTGTGTACTGGTCCTTAAGTCAGTGCACTTCTAACATAATGCCAAATTTGTCCCTCTGAAGTTTTTCTTCTTCCTGTCAGGAGGTGACAGGTAGCGGAGGATGTTTATCGGCTGTGTGTTTGTCGCTGCGCTGCTGTCAGAGCAATGAAGCACAACTTAGCACAGTGTATTTGATGTCAACTTCCGCGGAGGGAAATGGCAAAGCAACTCATTTCATGACACGAGATCAATCTTTGCCACGACTTTGTGTGTTACTTTTCAAAAAAAGGCAATTTTCTCAGTTTTGTCCTCTGGTTTTGAATGGGTTTGTGATGATATGTTGTAAGAGAAGTGAACAAATCATCTCTCACTCAAAATGCCACCAGGAAAATGTTTTTACTTGCTAAGCCATGAAGTCAAATTGCTCCAGTAAATCTCCTAAAATAAATCATAATGTGAAGGTTTGCTCTGTATTATACTTTTGCAGCTTCTGGGGATGTTAAAGGATCAGTTCACCTAAATACCACACACAAAACATCACTTTAATGTACTGAAGTTTTGGGATTTAAGTTTTCAAAACCAAAACTATCTGCATTGCTAGAAATTGCTTGAGGTTAGTGAAAAGAAACAGTATTTCTTATCATATAAGCGTCATGTTTGTGAGGCAAAGCTGTAAATATGTAGGCAAAGAAAGAAGCAGCCGAAGCAGAACGACAGATGAAACAATTTTCAACAGTTTCATGTAGAAGTTCATTAGTTGAGTAGGTCATTGAATGATGCCTTCAGTGGCCACTATTATCTAAAATACATGCTGTAACTAAATGAGGGCCTTCATTCATAGTGTTGGTAAACCCATGTGGGATTTCACCTCTGGCCCCCGACATTATTATTGCTGCCAGCTACAAAGTCACACTCCCTGACTGAAAATGAGAGACATCAAATGGATCTCAATTCTCAGAAGAAGTGTCTGCCTGAAAAGAACATCAAACGTTTTACTTCCAAGAAATGAATCTGCCTTCAGCGGCAGAGAAAACGGTCAATATAAACCGCTACGGTGGCTTTTCAAAAACAATACGAGAGTCAGTTAATTGTTGTTATCACCTATTAACCACGTTTTGTATCTGGGAAGGATTGGGTAGTTATACTTTATGAAACAAGTGTTTGAAATGTGGTTATGAAAACCACCTTCCCACTGCTTTGAGACACATTCGGCCCAGGTTTTAAGGGGATTCCCCATTGTTCTGACAGACCTGTAGCCCAAAACATTTCCCATTGAAGTACACTCCAATTAGTCCAAACGGCCTTTATCCAAAAAAACCCCATTGCTCCAAAGGCCCTACAGTAAAAATAAAAAATACAAACTGGAGTTCCCATGACTGTCGGCCTTAATACTTTAAAAAATTGTTTGTTTGTTTTTTCCTATTTTTTTTTTTTTTAACCTTGTAGATTAATACTGAAAACATCAAAACTATGAAAGACCACAAATGGAATTATGTAGTATGTAGTATGTAGTACCTTTTTCTTTGATTAAAATAAAAATAAAACATTTAAACCATATATTTTTTTTGTATTCAAGAAAGGAAGCACATTACAGAGTGCATATAATTATAATTTTTTGAATAATTTGTTCCTTATTATTTGTCAAACAACTCCCACTCACCCACAACTCCAACATACCGCCACAAAATAAAAATAAAAGTAAATAATAGATAAAGAGAGAGAAAAAATAAATAACAGTGATAATAAAATAAATACATAATCATGATAATACAATTTATAATAGAAAACAAGAAATAAATGATTCAGTAAAGAAATAATAATAATAATAATAATAATAATAATAATAAAATATATTAATAGTACAAAAAATAAAAATAGAAACAAAAAAATACAAAATGCAAGGGGGACATTCCTCACTCTGTTACACGCCTTTAGTAGTAGTACACATATTGAGTCTGTCAAAAAAAAAAACGGGTACCATATGTTGTGGAATTTTCTTGTTAAATAATTGTGTTTTAAGGTGTGACAACGCTGTGGTTAAGAATGGTTAGCTTTAGGCACAAAACCACCTGATTAAGGTTAGGGAAAGTAAAAAATAAAATAAAAAATCACTGTATGTCCAAATATGCTCTTATATTAAGAGCAAAAAACCCTTTATTTTTAAAGTAACAGGGGTTTCAGGAAGGCGACAAACGGAAAGCCGCTCCAACAGTTTCAAGTCATGCCAGAAGATATAAATCTGTTCTGCTGTTTATCTGATTTGTGTGGGTGGGAGAGCAGTGCGGGGCTATGGAGTCCATCCATGCACGGCTCCATGTGCTCTGCTAGTTTATGGATAGTTGTTGTAAGCTTAAGTGTTTATGTTATTTTTCTCCTGGTGTTCTTGGCACTTACCAAGCAGCTTCACATGCATTGCCTTCACCCTCAGGACTAATGCAGACACAATCAGATTTGCAAAGTCTATTGTGTTGTTTGACTTTTAAACGAACCCTGTAACTAGATTTTGTCGACTGTTCGGCCCCCCAGTAGAGCTTCACAGAGTGATGCCTTAGTTAATTCTACGTAAAACCAATTGAGGTAAGATTTCATGGCATTTTAATAACCCCAAATGCATACGGAACAGTTTCTTTTCATTTATTCTGAAGAGACAGTGTAAAGACAGACACAATCCTCTTCCTGGAAACTGAGGTAACATTTCACCCACTGGCAGCTTTGGTATAACGTTACTATTTCCATTATAAAAATAAGAAAACAACCCTTCTCTATTACGCTTTACAAACACTGAACAAACAAAAGGCAAGAAGACAATACAAAACAATATTAAAACATATAAAAACAATATTATATAGAACTGAAAATCATCTCATATGCCAAGACATTGAAAATACCTAAATATAATATTGTGCTTAAGGATGAGTCGTTTAATTAGTTCCACCTCGGCTATGCATTTAACATTCAAAGCACCAAAAAACATTTATATTCCCCTAAATCTGGCCGATGCTGGTGTTTCCATTCACAGACTCTAACACAAAAACTCTCTCTCTGTCTGGGAACCCCCAGACGGGTCTTCCAGTTCCACCATTTCATTATGTGTTCATCATAGTGTGACAGACTCACACAGCCATCAGCTTGTTGTAATAACGTCAGCACATGTTGCTTATGATGCTTAAAGTTGCTTCAAGTTTGCGGTTGGGACTCACGCTGCACGCGCATCAATCACATGCTGTGTATTATGCTGATGGCTGCATTCACCAGACTGTGAACAGTTCAGTACGACTAATGCTGGGCTTACACCAAACGATTTCCACAGACCCAGACTAAAAACTGAAAGTCTTCTTCTTTACTTTACATGTCAGTCTTTTCCTAGTCTTGGGTTTGAATCATATCAAACGTGTTTGATATTATCTCAAGTCTTAGTGAAGTAACACAATCACCAACCAATAGATGAGCGGGGGAAAGCTCCCCGGTTCCAGACCAGCCAGTAAAACCACTCCCACAGGAAAAAGGAACATCACAATAATGTTAGTACGCTCAGTCCTAAATAAAAATATAGTGATGTCATATATTTAGATTGGGGGCGCTATTTCTTAGTAAAGAGAACAGTAAGGAGACCAAGTTAAAATGTATAAATAAATATATAGCCTACATAAATAAGTTATTAATAATCTATGATTAATGTATGACTAACTAAATGAAAGTTGATAGAGCTGATACATATAATTATTCAAATAAATAAATAATAATTAAATAGGCCATAAATGTCAAATCATGAATTCATTTCTAAATGTTCCTTTCCTTTATTCTTCCTTATATCTATTTTTACTGTAAAATAGTCAGCTTTTCATGTCAGAAAAACAGAAAACCCTTTTCAGCTTTGTGAGGGGCATTTTGTGGCGTCTTCTCTTCTTCTTTTTATTTTGTTTTTTTTCCCAACACAAATCACTGCACACACTAGAGCAGCTGGAGCCAAAAGCTGCTTCTCCTCCATTTGTAAGTTTTTACTGAGTTTATAAGAGAATGATGGGGGGGAAATTGCATGGTAGGAAAAAAATGCTAAAAGAATCTAGTTGTAGTCTTGAAAATAGTTACCCTGAAAGATTGACTGTCTGTCTAGAATCTCAGCGTGAGACTAAAAACTCCAAATCTTTTCAAAGTCTTCGGATGTATAGGTAGCATTAGACAAACCCTTACAGCACCACATAATATTACTCATTGCAAAACTTTTACAGACAGCACAGTTTTGTAGCCTGCATGGCATGTATCTAACTGAATAATTAATCTCTAACCCACTTTACACTCAAAAAAAAAAGAAAGTTTGACCACCTAAACTTATTTTTATACCATCTGATACAGTTTTAAAATTCACATAAAGCTTAAAAATCAATACCTGCTGACCACTTCTCACACCTTGTTGAAGTTGATGATGAAACAAATAAAAAAAAAAATCTGTAAATTCCAGCTTTTATCACATTTACCACAACATAATTTGATGTTATTCCTTATAACCTTCTGATGTCTTTATGAGACGACTGTAAGTGAATCAGTGATTCTTCTTAGGATTAATTTCCGTCCATCTATCATCTCTTTGCCTCTTGCTCGACTGGGAGTAACCTAAAATGTCATCGTAGTTCCCTGGAAACTTGAATTCGGGGCTTTCACAAGGTCTCTGATCTCCAGGAAAGAATCAGTGACAATGTCAGTAGAGCAAGTCGTTTCTGACACATGCCACTGTACTCCAAGATTTGATCAATTATGTACTAAATCTATTCATTAATGCTTTGTTGGCGCAGAGCTCTCAGTAGTGACTGGGATCAAGTTTTTCAAAGGAACCGTGAAAACAACTCACATGCCCTTAGGAGCATAAATATTAATCCTTGACTTGTTTATTTCTTGTCCTGAAATATTCATAGTTGTTTTTGGCACTTTCGGAAAAAGTGGAACAAACTTCCCAGTGAAGCAGTAACCCAGTCATATTCTACCCAGACGGTCTCTGAACATCTTGCTCACTTCATTTCCAATTTTGTTTGATAAACATCTGTCACTGGGCCCTAACTTTCTCCACAGTCCTCCGCTCGTCTCTAACAGTCCCCTCCTCATTACTCGGTCTTCTGCTTGTGTCCTATTAACCAAACTTGCATCATGACCTTTAGGATTTATTTTTTGCTCCTCCACTGAGGAGGTGTGTCATATTACATCATTGCATTAATGCTGAAAGTCCCACATGGTGCTTTTGTTTCTCATCTTTTTTGGCTTCTCCTCTCACACATTTTTTCTGTCTCTCTTGAAGGTTCTTTAATCACTTGACCTACATAGAATTATGTTTTTAGTCCATTTCATCGACACTGTTTTGATGAATACAGTTCAAGTAATGAGCAAGGAAACTTTCTGACCGCTTTTATTTTGTGTGGAAGCCTTTGGAGTCCATTGTAGCATGCCACTATGTGTAAAACCTACAGACTTAAAACTGAACATTTTTCAGACATCATCTTACTTATTTAAATACAGAATGATTTTGTCCTCATTCTGTCTGAATGACTGAGATGAAGAAATAATGACTGCTTTTTTGCAACTTTGAAAATCTCCACAAAAATGCCCGGGCAGGCACATAACAAACGGGAAAAGACTCAAAGGATCCAGTTGCAGTGAAAATGGGTCATTGGCTGCATTAGGGGCTTTTTTAAAAACACAAGAAGTTCCATCTGAGACAGGAAATCGAGTCATCACCCCTCAGTGCATCACACTCGCTGTTTAAATTCCTCATTGTTTTCCACCGAGTGTGTGTTTGGCAGAAAAACAAAACTAAGATTTTTCACGGTGTCGCTTTTTGTACCACTTCAAAGACTGCTGTGGTGTTCTAATCTGCAAAGACACAGGAGTTAAAAGAAGAAGAAGAAGAAAAAAACATACTTAGCTCATACATTTGCTCATTTACACCAAAAGTCTGAGTTGCTGGAGGTGAAGTGTGGTGGCAACGTCTAAATGAGAGGTTTCTAAATGAAGCAGAGCTGTAATTAGCACTAATAGCTCGTCAGCTGCAACGCCTCAAGGGGAAAGACATCCAGACTGAGAAGCAGAAAGCAGTCGGCTTTAGTTAGAACAAATTTCTAATGATTCGAAAGGGGCCCAAAGAGAGGACGGCTTATTCATTACATCTAAATGCCATTTAGATGATCAAAAGATGGGTGTGAGCTATTGATCAGACGTTGTTTTGGTTGTCTTAACACTTAAGACTTAAGGATACACACGCCACGCCACGCCACGCCACACCAACCCACTCCTGTTTCACTCCTAATGTGAAACTGATTATGCAGTGTGTATGCTAATGAGAGTGGCTAATGACAAAATGTGGCACCAGTCAAGGGCAGAGGAAGCTCTACACACCAGCAGTACTGTCAGATATCTCCTACTCTGACACGTTCAAAGACCATAAACCGAGGCTTTAAGGCATCTCGGCACATTGATAGTAAAAAAGCAACTGGAAGATTTAACGTCATTGTAATGAGGCGTCAGTGAGCCGCATGACTCTGTTTACCATAAATATGATCTGTGACTGTTTGGTGCCGGAGAAAAACAAATAGATAAAAAGGATCTACCTTTGGAGACTCGTACAGCTGATTTGCTCAATGTTTGGATTTGTTTTGTCAAGCCTATTTTTCTCCCCAAGTGCATTTCAATCAACAGAAAGTTATTTATCGTCAACTTTTTCTGCTTTTTCTCTGTTTTATATCGTCTTTTCCGATTTATTGGGAGTGGTTAAAAATAGTGGTAAACACTACAGAGGATGAACTTTATCAACATAACTAAAATAAATAGTTTGACATTTTTCAATGAAATATGCATATTATTTTCCTGCACAAGAGTTACATAAGAAGATTGATACCTCACAGATATCTAGATGCTAAATATGAAGCTACAGCCAGTATACCATTAGCTTAGCTTAGCATGAAATGTTTTTAAAAACAATGCGATAATTAGCAAATCATTTGCGACTTATATTCACTTGAAAACTGTACAAAGATCGTATATTTTATATTCAAACTGATACATTTATTTTTGTTAATATATACTCTAAATTCTGAATTTGATTTGAAGTTCTGTTTTTAATTAAGTTTGTCACAGCATCCCAACTTTTTAGCAATCAGGGCTGTAGATTAAACTGGATGTCACTTCCAAACAAGTGACATGTTTTGAAATATAATTGGTTCTTTATAGCACAATAACTTCTAATTTAGTGTGATTAAAGCAATGAAATCATCAGTATGCTGTATGTAATGTATGCACTGTATATAAATATGTAATAAACTGCAGCAATAAGGTGCTGAAAAAGCATGAAAATGCTTCAAAAGTGCTTGAATTTATGTTTTCTAGGAATGTGATCTCTCACTTTTATTGTATAACTTATTAACTGATTATCTATCTATCTATCTATCTATCTATCTATCTATCTATCTATCTATCTATCTATCTATCTATCTATCTATCTATCTATCTATCTATCTATCTATCTATCTATCTGTATATATGTATATATACACCAGAATTCTTTGAAAAGATTTGGTAAAGACTCCTGGAAAACTATCGTGTCACACCTGCTCACATCTAAAGACAAGTGTTTAGAGTTTTTAGTCTCACACTGAGATTTTAGACTATGAATAATGCGGGGTCACTATTTACAAGACTACAACTAGATTCTTTTAGCAGTTTTTTCCTACCATGCAATTTTTTTCCCATCATGCTCTTAGAAAAAACTTACAAATGGAGGAGAAACAGCTTTTGGCTCCAGCTGCTCCAGTGTGTGCAGTGATTTGTGCTGAAAAAAAAAAAAAAAAAGAAGAGAAGACGCACAAAATGCCCCTCACAAAGCTGAAAAGGGATTTCTGTTTGTCTGACATGAAAAGTTGACTATTTTACAGTAAAAATAGATATAAGATAGAATAAAGGAAAGGAACATTTAGAAATTAATTCATGATATACATTCATGTCCCATTTCATTATAATTGGTTTAATTGAATAATTATATGTATCAGCTCTATTAACTAGCATTTAGTTAATCATACATTAATCATCAATTATTTATTACTTATTTATGTATACATTTATTTATAAATATTAATTGGGTCTCCTTACTGTTCTCACTGCGACTGAGATAATATCAAACACGTTTGATATGATCCAAACCCAAGACTAGGAAAATACTGATATGAAACAGAGCAGATTACTACCTTAAACTTAACCATGGAGATGACAAGCGCCGTGACTCCAGTAAAACTCCTAGATTTACTAAAGACTTTCAGTTTTTAGTCTGGGACTGGGGAAATATTTTGGTGTAAGCCCAGCGTAACCATCCATCCATCCATCCATCCATCCACATCATCTCTCCGTGTGTGTCTGCGTGTGCTGGCCGTTCTAAATACTATCAACCTGTCCGGGCCTTCAGAGGTCCAAACACTAAACAAACTGTTGTATTATTCCGTTTGTTAACCGTGAGCTAACATAACGTAACAATTAAAGTTGTATTAATCACAAAAAGCTACTATTTCAAAATAAGAGCACAGTGTGTTAACAGAATCCACCACAGAATTTACAAGAAGACTGTCAAAATAAGATGCCTTAAATAAAACATACAAGAACCTTTATTCTCCTTTACAATGTTTCATTAAAATATGCAATGATTGAGATCAGTGTATATGATGGAATAGTGGCATTAGATTGTGTGAGAGGCTGCCAAATTTGGGCTTTTATGGGAAAAAAAAAATTCTCACGGGGGGGCTACTACATGCCCGAGTGGAAATCCCTGTTAACAGCAACACAGTAGCACAATAGGATAACAATAAAGATTCTATATCACAGTATCTCCCTACTGTGAAAAATGTTGTGTGAGATGTTTGCTCACATTGAGCTCTCAAAGTGCACAAGATTATCTATCTATCTATCTATCTATCTATCTATCTATCTATCTATCTATCTATCTATCTATCTATCTATCTATCTATCTATCTATCTATCTATCTATCTATCTATCTATCCATCCATCCATCCATCCATCCATCCATCCATCCATCCATCCATCCATCCATCCATCCATCCATCCATCCATCCATCCATCCATCCATCCATCCACCCACCCACCCACCCACCCATCCATCCATCCATCCATCCATCCATCCATCCATTCATCCATCTAGATGTTGTCCTCTTCTTGTTCATAGATTGCAATGCTGTATCTTTACATAAAAATCTGACTTTGTGTCTCATTAGTCCTCCTCTAATTCAGATCAGTCTCATAACCAAACCTCCCCTCCTCCTCCTCTCTATCTGTTCCCAGCCTGTGCACACCGAGGGACCTGCCGCTGACCGTCCAGTCCTGCGTCCTCCCTAAAGACTGCCAGGTGACCGACTGGGTTGAGTGGGGCCCCTGCTCAAAAACCTGCCTGGACCCAGAGTCTCCCGTAGGCAACCGCACTCGGAGCAGACAGGTGATCCAGTTCCCCGTGGGCGAGGGGGCGGAGTGCCCGGTGCTGGAGGAGTCTCAGCCGTGTGAACCTCCGGGCGAAGGCGTGCCGCCCTGCGCCACGTGAGTTCCCCCTGATGATGGGGCAGGGAGCGAGGGAGGTGTGGAGCACAGCAGGGGGAGTGAGCCAGGGCTTTTTTTGAGTTTGAGTGAAAAGTGTCAATGTGTTTATCATAGCAGAGCACTCGACAAATGCATGTTGTAGTAATACCTTCCTCTCAATGTTAACACCATGCTACAGTACAAAAACAGCCAGGGTTCTCTCTATATTCCAATAAAGCTGCAGCACTACTTGTAGTACAGTGGTATATAGTGGTATTCTACCTGGTTCAGGCTGCACATGCTCCCTGTTGGTTTCCTTTTACTCATATCACCAAGCTAATTTGTTCTCCTGGGTGGCCCAAAGGTGTGTGTGAGTGAGTGTGTGTGGGAGGCAGCATATGGAGATAGATTGGTATAAGTGCTTGGGTTGGTGCCAGACACAAAGTAGAGACAAATGAAGGGAGACTGCAAGGATATTTAAGTCCCACAAAGTCTCACACACAAAGATTAAAACTGTAGGCTCACAGATGGCCTTTATTCCCTCAGTTTCATCCTATATTATCTTTACACAGCTATTGTCAAAATACTAACTCGGGCTCTCATCCTGCAGAGCGTTTGATTTTCTGTGAAATGCATTTCTTTCTTTAGAAATCATCTTTTTAGAACATAATGTTTCGCTCCCAAGCAACCTTTTAGTTTGTTTCACTGTCTGACCACATTATGACAATACTGTGGTGTCAAGCCTCTAAATTGGGATTATGAAACAAATATGCATCATTATATACAAAATGCTTATGTAACTCATGCCTTAGGACATCTAGTATGTTTTTAAAGGCTTCTCCTGTTGGGTAAATGACAATTTAACGGTCGGTTAAACTGTGCACTGACTGTCCGCATCCCTTAAAATCAGTAAACTGGAAATTGCAGCTCATCATGTATTCAGAAAAACAGATAGTCTTAATTGGTTGTAACTACGCAACACATCTGTAAGTGCTAATGTTAGGTCTGCAGGATTGTAAATGTGCTGTCCTTTGACACTACGTTACACCCACACATAACATGCACATTCTCTGTCTTCCTCTGCAGCTACACCTGGAGGAGCACAGAGTGGAGCGACTGCCGGGTTGACTCGTTGCTAAGCCAACAGGACCGACGGCGTAGCAACCTGACAGGGCTCTGTGGGGGAGGCCTGCAGACCAGAGAAGTTTACTGCGTCCAGGCTAACGCTGAGCTTTTGAAATACCTCAACGACCTCAGAGAAAAGGACAAAGGTAAAAGAAAATAGTTACATGCAGTGAAGATGCTGCTGCTACCTGTGTGTATAACTGTGTAGAACAAGATTACTCCAAGAGGCCACGAGTCAATCTATATGCTCCTGACTTCTCTTTAAAGGTATAGTTTGCAGGATTTTCCTAAAAAAAAAAACCCATCCATCCTTATCCTTAACCCTTTATCAGAACTCTACAGAGACTGGGTGAGAGGGAGGGTACAACATAGAGACCATTCATGCTCTCATTCACTCCTACGGGCAACAATTAAACCTAAGCTGCATGTCTTTGGACTGTGGGAGGAGCCAGAGGACCTGGAGAGAAGCCACGCTGACACAAAAATTTAGATCAAAATATCTTTTTGACCAACAGAGTTCATTGTCTTCCAGGTATTTCATCTGGCGACCTGGAAGAATGAAATGTGACATATTGAGTATTAAAAATTGTGGACTTTCATTGGTATTGGTATCAACTACTAACTCTCTGGTATTGAGACATCCCTAATACAAAAGTAACCCCTCTAAATTATTACAAATGACCTAGTAGAAGTGTGGTTGTGTCTGTATATGCAGAGACTCTGCCCTTTTCTTATTTTCTTCTTATTTTGCTGTGTTTCTGGGTGTCAGCCTTTGGGCACCGGGTGAAGCAAGGAAGCTATGAAACTAGCTTCATAGGCAAAATGCCAAGCGGACAAAGCTTAGAACGAGAATAAACCTGGGGTTGGTTGGTTGGTTGGTGGTACTCTGGGTTGTGTACCAGCTGCGGTCAGGGGACGTGTAGGCCATTGAGGCGGGAAGGAGGGGCTATCAGTTAGCGACAACTCCTGCATTGTATGCCTTAAAGAGAATTTGTGCCTCACATTGTTTGCACGACATTGACACCTGGAGTGTTTGTGCAGTCTGTGTTTATTTTCCCCAAAGCAGGCAGTGAACCAGCTGTACAGACATTAGCTGTAGTTAGCCATCAACCAACATTGACTGTGCCTCTGACTGATCTAACAGGAGCTCCAGTCCCTCTCTGTTTCTTCCGCTCTCTATTTATTAATGTGAGAAGGCTGATTTTTCCCTCAAGGTGAAACATTTTCAACCTGTGGGGAAACATCTTCAATCACTTAATATGCAATCACACCCTCTATAGAGCGCTGCATCTTCCATCTGAACGCACATTCAGACGCAGCATTAATCTGCGCCATATGGACTCCCAGCACAGCAATGAAAGCCCTGAGAACTTGGCTTCAGATCTTTAGTATTTCTTTACATCGCTCGTGGTAAGAAGCAATATGTTTTCGGGGCTAACAGATTATCCAGATTATAACAACAATATATACATTTTTTCACACGTGTTTTATTTATGTTTAAGGAGAAGGTTTTCTTCAACCAGCTGCTTGTTGCTGCAGGATTCACAAACAAGGTTTTGCACAAGGTTTTGAATGGGAGAGTTAAGCCTGGGACAATCTCGATTCCTTAATGCATTCATTAAAAAATGCACTTCCTTGCTTCAAGATGCTCTTCAGTGTGATGAAAATGTCAAATCCACCACGTCTGTCCGCCTGTTTCTCCAGGTGTTTTTAATTCCATGTCTCCTACAATGTTCCCCTCTGTCCTCTGTGGTTTGTATATCATTAATTTGCTCAGGAAATCCCTTCTTTTCTTTTTTCGAATGCACATTTTAACTCCATTGATCTCAGGAGGCTGTCAACCATCTTCCTTCAACACTGTAAACAAAGTCAACACCACGGTTGCATACGTCAAATCCTACACAGCATAGCCTGGAACAAATCATTCCAACTCTCAAGTGTAACTCAAATAAATTTGATCAAGCTCTGTTACATGACAACTTACATCCTCCAACCCCCCACGCGCTGTGTAAGAGCCCCGGTCCCTTGGTGGACTTGTAGCAGATAATTGCATATCAAGTGCTTGCAACAGATATAAGTTGTTGACTCATGTCCAAATATACAATGACAAACATTATTGCATTTGCATTAATTGTCACTGTATGTTCTCTTTATCTTCTGTCTTCAAGTCTCCCGCTGTGGCTCCAAGCTTTCTCTTTGAACAGTTAAAGAGCCCTCTACCCGCTGCAATTCTCTGCTTTTTAAACCAAAGCAGGAGTCATATAGAACAAGGATTTGTGTTTCTGCTTGTGTGTCCTGCTTTGACTTGTCACTGGTTACAAGTGCAAAGGCATCCATTTCTGACACTTGTCAAGGCAGCTTAGAGTCAAAGCTGCCCTCTTAAAGAGGGTGTTAAAGACATTAGTTGAGGCTAGGCTTATGGCGGCCAGCGGGGGCAGATCGCGTGAGAGAGAGTGACAAAGTCTAGGAGGAGGTGAGATGTTTGGACGCCACTGGCTCCAAATGTGGAGAGATGTTCCTCAGACACACTAAGCTTTAAGTTCAAGTCTTGGATGTCTGGAGCTTGTTAATCAGACTGAGATGTCGTTTGTTTTCACTCCATCATGTTCATGATAGCCTGTGTTGCCCTGACCAATCACTAGTAATAACTAGAAGGACACTCAGAGGAGGCAGACCTCTGCCAAGATCTTGCCGTGTTGATGATAAGTGAAAAATAATTCCTTTTTCCGCCCCATGATTCAGATCTGCTCCAAAATGTAATAACTAATCCTTGGCTCATGCTATACTCTTCCACTAAGTTTCATGAGAATCGAGCCAGCAGTTTTTCCATAATCCTGGTGACAAACTGACAAACTGAACTGAAAACATACCCTCTCTGGCAGAGGTAATAGTAATAATAATACCATTATTTATATAGAACTCGTAAACAAAACTCCAAAGTGTAAACTGATCATTAAAACAGAAGCAGCAGTGATTGCTGGGTGCAGGGTGTTATTAACTTAACATCTGTTATGTAAATTGAAAAAATACAGATTTAAGAGTAATTTTTTACTTACAACAGCTGGTATAGCTGTGTCTGTCTAATCCCCATTTTAACCAATCTATTCTGTTTGTGGCTCTAGCACAGGAAGGAGAGCTTCTTGGATTTAGAAGAAATCCAAGAAAAATCAACTGTTAATAATAATCGCAAACTCCATGTTGAAAATGAGTTTTTTTGTCTTCAGATGTTAGATGTTTCACTAAATGTTTCTGTCACATACCGCGAAGTTGTGTGACAGAGCTGCACAGTATTTTACCCATCCTATATAGATCTGAGCTGTTTGGGCAGCAACCTAAATAATTAGTAGAATATCATGAGTGTAATCCGTGAGTTTGTCATGAAAAAAGCAACAGCATTTATGCTTGTGCATACCCTGCTGAGGTTATAAATGCAATATTAGAAAAGGAGACCAGGCAACTGAAAAAAGGCTTTTAATTTTACTACAGGACAGGCTTGAAGTTATTTGCGATTCCATGCAAAAAATCTGGCATATATAGTTGGTGGCATTGGCAAACGGACAAAATGAGTTGGAATATCTGCATATCACGCTTTGGCACAAAGCCTAATATGGTGTATCCCTACTACAAACACATTTTCCACAGAAATTCCTAGATTTACAAAGTTGTGTGAAGTAAATTGTCCTTGATGAAACCGTCTGATGAGGCATCTTTACAGCCTAAAGCATCTATTAAGTTCTAGTGAAACCAAATTCAGTAAATCTAGTTGTTACTAAGAATATGAAAAAACTTGAACGCATGTTTTTGGAAAGCGGATACGAGTTATCCAAGGTGTTCAGCCTCGCAGCTGGAAAGCTTTAATTAACTGCCTCAGAGCTAAATCACTGATGTGTTACATCAGCCCAGTTTATCAACACGAAGATGTTACATTTTATCCCATTAAATTCTTTTTAATATGTCTCCGTCTTCCTTCAATATTAATCTAAAACTATCTTGATGTTTAATAAATTCTTGATGAATGACTTGTGAGAGGAGAGCTGGCAGTGCATTTGCTATGCTAAAGCATTGTTTCTCAGAGTTTGAATTGATCTGCAGTCCTTTGATTTTCTATGTATCAGGCCTAATGAAAGAATAATGAGTCTGGTAGCCAGGATGCAATCCATCGACAGACCGTTCTAACAAACTGCATTATAAGATATAATGTAGAGTGTGTATTGTGAAAGCTTTTTGATATTTTATGTCCTCCATAAGTGCAGTAGGGGCTACAGGGCGAGTGAAAACATCCAGTTTACGTAGCTGCAATGAAACTGGAGTGACTACACATGTTAAGGTGCCTATATAGTCTGTTAAGATACAGTTAAAGATTCATAAATACAAGTGCGTTGAGAGTGGTGTTCCCAAGGCCGTGTGTGCAGAAATGTGCGTGACTGGTGTGATAGAGTGTTTGCACAAACACACACACACATGCACAAAGTTCTTATCTTCTTGGCGCAGGATTTCTTCCTCCTCTGTTGGGGGGTAATCTCCCAGCATACCACTGAGACAGAAAGGCAGACAGTGGCTCAGTGAAGTTTGCTGCAACCAGCGCTCTTTTTTTCTCCCCTCTCTCTCATGCATAAATATCACCATGCAAAAGGGGCAGAAGATACCCTCGGGCCGAGATCTGGAATCGGCTTAGCACTTCCTAAACCTTCACCTTAATCTTTACAGGGGAAGTAGCTCCGATCTGACCCTAGATCAGTATCGCAGCCTAAGTAATGCATCCGGCACTTCTTCAGTTAACTTTGGGTTTGGTTGCTGCTGAGCTGCTGCAGCATATGGATCCAGAGAGCACTTTTCCCCAACCCTGTGGGAGTTGACATTTTGGTCACCTTTCCCAGTATTTGACAAGAAGATTGACTCAAAAAGCCCTTTAAAAGTGCATTAAAACTGAGTGTATCAGGAGGGGTTTTATTCAAATCCTCAAGTTCATGCTGTCATTGACGGTTGGAACAATGTCTTTTGAACTGAGGTGGCACCAACATCACAGTGCGGGCGACTTAAATGACAGAAGTTATGAAAGTTATAGTTTCTTTTCTTTTTTAGAAGTACGCTTATATGCTTTCTTTCTAGAAAGAAGTCAGTAAAGAATCAGTGTCATGTCTGTGCGTTACAGATGAACTATCATTTCTACTTTCATATTGCCCAAATCGAGGTCTTGAGATCGGCGATGGGTTAATTACAGCACAGCACGCCAGCCAAATGCCAGCAAATGGAACCTTTAAGCATTCTACACTGGGCGTTCCCAGTTTGGTGAACCAGAGGTGAATAAATGTTTTGCTGCAGACGGGGACTGCAACACAACCACCTAAACAAAGGCCCACCCTAAAAATGTTAAACTGCTTTATGTGTACGCTATATTTATAACACGTCCACCAATTTTTTTTGGCATTTTATTTGGTACTACTTTTTTACTCAACTGTAAAAAATGTCTGTAGATTTTACAGTGGAAAACTGCTAAACCACGACAGTAAAAGACCGTAAAATGATAAATGAGTTAATTCAGTTTCAGTAACAATGAAACACCGTAAATGTAAAATATACTGTAATATGTATTTAATGTATTATATATACAAGCCACCAATAATTTTTGCATTTATCTTTTGTAAAAAATCCTTTTTTTGTCACTGTTAAATGTACTAAACACCATATCTCTAACACCAAAATCTTTAATTTATGCAGCATTTATAAAGTATTTTCTTGTCAATTATATGGCAAAACAGTGTTTCTTTTGATGGAAAAACCTTTGATTTAAACAGTAAATAATGGGAAAAAAATGGCAATCTTAAACTAGAAATCAACAGTGCCAATATATTTTTACCGTACTATTAAAAAAAGTTCTACCGCATTTATTATGGTAAAGTTCTGGCAACCACAGCTGCGTTTTTTTTACCGTAAAAACAACCAGGTTTTTTTTACAGTGTAAAATTTCATGTTCCTATGCATAAGCACACTTACATGCTTTGCGCATCTTTGAAGATCAGCTGTTTTGGTCAGAATACAGTTTAGTTCTACAGTGGTTAAAAACATATTGTGTCAGCAGTGGTGGAATCTAATTAAGTGCATTTACTCAAGTTACTGTACTTAAGTACTTCCAACTATGTAACTTTATACTTCTACTTCACTACATTTTGAGGCAAATATTATGCTTTTTACCCCACTACATTTAGCTGACAGCTTTAGTTACTTTTAGGTATAACATGAAATACGTGATTAATTTAAAATGATTTTATAAATTAAACCTAATTACAGTATATTTAGCAGTTAAAATTAGCCCTATCTTTACAAAATTACAATGCTGCTTACATAAATTAATCACAACAAATAATATAATATCATATTTAGAATATATATCTGAATGGGTCCATTCTGCATGACAAATACTAATACTTTTGATACTTTCAGAACATTTTGATGCTTTTACTTTTGTACTTTTACTCAAGGAAGTTTAGAATGCAGGACTTTTACTTGTAGTAGAGTAATTCTGGAGTGTGGTATTAGTACTTTTACTTAAGAAAGAGTAATACTAATTCCACGTCTGTGTGTCAGTCCGCGTCTGCAGCAATACATTTATTTATTTTCTGCCTGGAGTGCGGGTCTGGTTCTCCAAACTGGGAACATGCATACGCTACTATGTATCTACTTATATATCTACTTACTCTGATTTAAAATTCACTCATCACTGATTAAAGGGGCTCCTGTTGTTCAAACAGAAACATCTCTGAATGCACAACAGACATGCAGATTCTAGAGATTGATTTTATGACTTCTTAGTTCTGATTATTAGTTAGTTAAAATCATTGGAAAAAACAGTTGGGGAGTATCCCATCAGTCATCTGATACGATTCGATCGCCACAAACCTACAGTACTTGCAGTGCAAAAAGACTGAAAGCAAGGGCAACAGCTAGCCTGCCAGAAGTTTAAAAATATGCCATGTACAAACTTTTTAAAAGGTGTCTTATTCACAGTGTGTTGTTTCTTTAATTGGTTCATGAAAAAGAAATGTTAAAACAGCAACTTCTAACAGCTTGTAGAGCTTTTTCATGAAGGTTTGTTCATGCACCGTGTGCTTCTGTGCAGAGTCTCCAGCTACAGCGTGGGTTGCCAGACAGTTTCACTTCTGTGCAGGCACAGTTGTACAACTGGCAACCTTACAAGACTCTGGGATGTTGCACACAGTACAACACCCCTGGCTGTTTCTTCGCACAGGCGTTCCAGCTCACAACGCCCCCGAAACCACAAATCAATGTTTTAACTTTTCAGTTTTTTTTGTGCAGGTAATACAAACATGTTTAATGGACATATTATGCTCTTTTTCTCATTTGTTTCAGGTTTATACTAGTTTACACTTCTTTAAATGTTTTAATGTTCTAAAATACATTTTTCTCATACTATCTGAATATATCTGTTTT
The DNA here is from genome assembly GCF_030273125.1 of Centropristis striata. NCBI lineage: Eukaryota > Metazoa > Chordata > Actinopteri > Perciformes > Serranidae > Centropristis > Centropristis striata. Next base: position 20,395,652 of record NC_081524.1, on the reverse strand, counting down.
CACCCTTTCTCTATAATGCTCCATTTTAGCGTCGGTCTCTTTAAGCCCTACGCTTCTAAAGACCCAGTCTGTTCTGATTTGTCAGTGTCTCCGGGTCTTCTGCTTCTTTTCACAAACGACCATAACTGACTGTAGTAAAGGTCAGAAACACCAACTCTCTATGTTAGTGGATGGGACATGAGCCAAACTGAAATCAAATTAATTCTTCCTAAAAATGGCTTCTGTCATTTCAGGAAGTTATAATCACACTGTATGTATGTTTAATTGTCATTCTTCATTAGTTATTTGATGCTGTAAAATTGGGGTATAATGTCATGATTGACAGCTGTGATTAACTATTGATTAGTCCTGTGAGTATATGGGCGGGACCTCAATACTGCAGACTTCCACTCCAAATGATGCCACAAGGTCAATTTGGCAATGCCTGTATATGTTTATATTTTGGCCTAATTTAAAAAAAAAAGTGTGAGGAAGTGTAAACGTCCATCTTTATATACTCTGCACCATCATTGTAGCCGGGGAATGACTATATCACTGTAGCAGCACTTTCTACTTAGCTGTGCCATTCTCCTTTGATTGAGTGTTTTGATACATTTACGTATTTATAGAGCACCTAGAACTGCTTTATAACCTAAAAAAGTTGTGGAAATCTTACTTTTTTTCAAAATGTAACTTTTAGAACAGATCAAGCGGTTTCCCATGCCTTCAATTTTTTATGTAAGATAAACTGAAACCACCTGACCAAGCCACTTAACACGCAGACATGAGAGTGATATCGATCTTTTTCAAAGACCACAAATGAGAACAAAATGTTTCCAAAACATTTGAAAATGTTTCTCTAAATGCCTGGAAAGACCTCACTTAAGTCTGTCTCCTTGAAGTTAAACTGAATTTCTTTTGATCCCTCACCACCCAAAATTTTTAATCCTGATGAGATGGCAGGGTCACCAAACATCCACGTGGCTTTTGATCATAAACTAAGAGTCTGATATCAAACAAATGAACCACAAAGAAACTTATCTTCAAACCAAAGATAATAAAAGACAGATTTCATCGTGTTCTTGAAGCTTTTTTTAATGGTAAACAACAAGCCTGGGATTGTCCTGCTGCTGCATCTGTCTCTGGAGTGCTGTTTCCCGTCACTGTGTGTTTGTGTGATAGTGCCTCTGTCCCCCCGGTGTGTGCGTAGCTAATAGCGCTATCTCCCCTGTAATTGCAGCGGGTCAGACCCAAAGACAGCAGAAGCCTAGTGTCCCCCCTCTCCTCTCCATCACCTTCCAGATTACAGGTAGGTGTTTTTAGTCACGCTGATAATGAAGCTCCAGCCTCTCCTTCTGCTTTATGCCTCCCAGGTCTCTCTTCTTCTTTTCCCCCTTTTTTTCTGTTCACTCCCATTCTCATTGCCAGTCTCCTCTCCTCCATTCTCACTTCTTGTCCTTCCCTCTTAATCGTCTCCTCTTCCTTTGTCATCCTGTGTCCTTTCCTTCTCCTGTCCCTCCTTCTTTTCATCTTATCTCCTCAATCCTTGTTCCCTCTCTTCTATTCTCGCTTCCTCTCCTTCCGTCTCATAGCCTTGCTTTTTCTTCTCTCTTCTCCTATTTTCTCCTTACTTCTCCTGTATTCTTGTTCCCTCTCCTTCTTCTCTCTCCTTCCTTCCTTTGACCACCTCTACTCTCTTCTTTTTCCTCTGTTATTCCTTTTTATATTCCACTCTATCCTTGTTTTCTTTATTCTATCCTTCCTTCTTGTTCCCTCTCCTCTCCTTATTTCTTCTCTCATTGTTTCATTTCCTCTCGTTTCTCCTCCTCTCATCTCCCTTTTCCTCTATCCTTCCTCTTTCTATTCCCCTCTGACATTGTTTCCTACTCTATTCTTACTCCTTGTCTCCTCTCCTCTTTCTTTGTCATTGTTTCTTCTCCCCTCTTCTCCTCTCTTCTACCCTTGTTCGCTCTCCTTGTTTCTTCTCTGCTCCTAATTTCTCTGCACCTATCCTGTATTCTTGTTTCCTCTCCTCCTCCTCACCCCTTCTTTTCTTTTATCTACTTTCCTAACCCCTCGTTTCCTCCTCACTGTCCTCTTACAGTCCTCCTTCAGTCCTCTTTTTTCTCCTCCTCTCTCCTTATTTCCTAATTTCTCATCTCCTATCCTGTATCCTTGTTTCCTCTCCATTGTACCCTTTCTATCCTTATTTCATCTCTTCTCCCCTCACTCCTCTTTCTTTGTCATCGTTTCTTCTCCTCTCTTCCCCTCTATTCTGTCCTGGTTCTTTTCCTATCCTCAACGTTTGGTTCATCTCCTCGCTCCTTGTTTCTTCTCTTGTCCTAATTTCTCCTAACCTATCCTGTATCCTTGTTTCTTCTCCTCGTTTCCTCCTCACTATCCTCTTTCACGCCTTCTTTTGTCTCCTCCTCTCCCCTCCTTTTCCTTTTAACCTTACTGTTTCTATTCCTCTCTATCCCTCCCCTATACAAATTTCTCTTTTCCTATCACCTACTCTTGTCTCCTCTCTGCTGTCCTTGTTTCACCAACTCTATCCTCTCCTCCTGTCCTTGTTCCCTGCCCTCTGCTATCCTCTACTCTTGTTTTTTTCTCCTCCCTGTCCTTGTTTCCTAATTTCTCCCTTCCTATCCTGTCGTCTTGTTTCCTTTCCACTATCCCCTTTCTGTCCTTGTTTTTCACTCCAAAAAATGTCCTCCTCTCTTCTCAACCCTCCTTTTTCCTCTCCTCTCCTCTCCTCTCCTCTCCTCTCCTCTCCTCTCCTCTCCTCTCCTCTCCTCTCCTCTCCTCTCCTCTCCTTCCCTTATTTCTCTCTCCTAGCCTCTGCCCTCCTCACTTGCACATGACAACAGATCATAAAGGAAATGAACGTCTTAATAATAATAATAATAATAATAATTAAAATATTGTTTTCAAGGTTATCCACATTACTGAGATGCTTTAGATTTATGATGACATGAACATCCACATTTCTGCAAAGCTACAAGCCCAGACTGCTTCTCTTAATCCAGACTGCTCCGTCTCGTTGCCAGATCGAACAAAGAAACAAGTAGTATTACAACAAAGTTCTGTATTCTCCAATAAAAACCTCTGCAGAAGCGTTGAAGCTTTGAAGGGACTGTAAGAAAAACTTTGTTCTACCACAAACAGAATCTCTGGATAGAGAGACGTGAGACATTTTCCAACGCTGCAAGACAGTAAGCCACACTCACATCTGGGATTTTTTTTCTCCCCCCTCCGTTGTCAGCTCAGCACAATAGAAAAATGAACTCGCTGGAGAGCACACTGTAAAATAGATTAATAGAGAAGCAGAATGTAGGCAAAGTTTTTTTTCCTCTACTCTGTTGGTCCTCGATTCTGTATTCCCAGATGGATTGATGTTAAAAGATTGAAGTCAGTGTAGTTCCCCAATAAGACGTGGATTAACAGTGGCTCAGCAAACTCACTATTTGACTTTCAGTGTATTTGTAAGAGGAATTAGCCATTTTGCATTTCAAAAGCCCCACTTGCCTTCTTCCCCTGTACAGTTCTAAGGGAATTATGATTCAGCTCTCCTGACTATGTGAGACTTTAAGCTCTCAGATGTCTTGTAGGAACACTTGGAATACAGGAAATAAAGTGCCTCAGGTTTAACATGTAAAGAGATCATTTTTTGTGTGTGAATCATTAAATATCCACCATAAAAAATGTTTTAAATGTATCACTCAATACTTGGAAAGTGCAGATCAATCCACCCTTATACTTTGTAGAGAGTACTCTTATATATGTACATTTTGTATAACTTTCATGCATCACTTTACACAAAAGGTGGATTTCTTTTTCCCGGGATGAAACTTTTTAATATCACGAACACATACCAGAACAGATGGTACCAATTCGTTTTTTTACACTTCTTTCCAGTACCCTAAATTAAAATGAGAGTCTGTTTTCACTAGCAGGTGTCATGAGTTGACTGCAGAATATGAAACCAACACTCGAGTCACTTCAGAGTTTGCATTTTTAATACGTTAATTCTAATATTTTGTTCAGTGTAGGAGTTAAATTATTCTAGTGGGAGATGTCTACTACTCGTGAAATGAACTCTTAAAAAGGCATAAAAAAATAAATCTATAGACTATTAACTAAAGTTTTAGTGAATCAGCCTATATTTTTATTGTTGTTATTTTATTGTTTCAATGCAGCCTTATACCAGTTTGTCGTTAATAGAGAATGCACATTTTTAGTGTGAAGTCTGATTCACATGCACAGCTGCACATGTTTGCTCTGCCTGTACAGCTGGAAGAGGGAACGAGGTTTAGAAGTGTCAGGAGGAGTGTGGAGCTGCAGGCAGGGGGCTGAACCTGTCTGCTGAGCGAGCAGGACTCACTCTTATCACCAAGGACGACCTGGAAGTGTGGAGGTGGCGTCCTGTTGGCCCGGTGCTTTTAAAGCTATAGGTCGACAATTTGGGAAATATGCAAATATTATAAAGCAACAGCCAACAGAAAGACTGGAAATAGGGGAAACAGCTAGGCTCTATTTAAGGTAACAAAATCCACCTACCTGCACCTCTAGAGCAAAAAAAACATCTTATATCTCGTTTGTTTTATTCCCACAACAACCAAGGTGTAAAAATGACACATTTGTATTTCTATTATTTATGATAATTTACCCCTGATTGACCTCTATTACCACCTCAGCCAAAGAGGTTTTGTTTTCAGTTTGGTTTGTTTGTTTGCAGACTGCTCTCAGTCCCAAACAGTCCCTTTTGATCCCAAAGCTTGTTTGTACAGGCAGCAAAATACGACCCATATTTACATTTTTGACTGTCCTCCACTGCATTCTAGCGGCCGTAATAATGAATGATGTCAATGAGTTTAAATGGCGGAATGCACACGGAGCGGGAGGAGAGGTCGAACAAACATTGGACTTGATTCCCATGTGACAACAAAAGGAAAAGATGTGATTTAAACATCACTGAACTTCAATGGCACATTTTTTGCGTCACGTTTTTACGTAACTATGCCACTTCTGTAGTCATGCCATCCTCTAACTACATCACTTCTGGCATTTACACACATTTATTTACTGTTTAAACTGTCTTTTATAACGCCTAACCAGGAATCTTTTTGCCTCAAACCTAGATCAGTGGTTTTGTAGCCTAAATTCAATGAAACTGCAGCATTTTTTTTTACAACCACAAACTGTATGTATAATGACATACACGCTATTTTTTAGAACGCTATTCTATTCTGTCGTTTAGGTTGGAGGTCTTGTAAAACTGGGTGTAAGGGTGTAGCCATCCTGTTTGATTTTGGAACAGTTCCAAATAACTATTTAATAATAATAATAAATAATCTAATAATTAATTTTTGCTAACATTGACAAGGCATTCGTGTTGTATTCATGTGGTGTTAAATAATCGTAAAAATGAGTTGTTTTTTTTAAAAAAAGCAACACGGTTGCAGCTGCAAGGGAGAGAGAATAATTCAATTTAATCACAAGTATAATATTACAGGTGAAAACTGGCAAAATGGTATTGAACCTTAAATTTATTCATTTAGTTGTAATCCTGCCGGCAAAAGACGGGCGTGGATCAGCTGAAAATGAAATATAACAACATAGTTCAAACAGGTAGGACTGAGGTGTAACAGGCTCATGGCTTATTTCATTTTATTCATAATTGACTGATTTAAGTAAATATAATTCAGTGGCTATTTCAGTGTGCAGTAAATGTTTCAGTGCCAGTGTACTCTGCAAACTAGCTTTGCAAAATAGCTTTTCTGGTTTGCTCTGCATCGCTGATATTATAATTAAATAAAGGAACTCTAAGAAAAAAAACCAACGCAAATCATTTGCACTGACGTGAGAGCATGTCCATGTGTGTTATGTTGCAGATGTCAGGCTGGAGAATGCTGTCTAGGTAAATAATGGATAGTGAGGAAAAATGGTAATGTTCCATAAGGAAACTATCAGAGTACCAAACACAAGAAGTCAGGGTCTCAGGTCCTCTCCTGACGTAAATAAGCTCAGCTCCTTAGCAACAGGACCAGAAAAAAAAAAGAGTTAGGAGACGGATAAAGAAAAGGGTTTTTATAGAAAACCTGCGTATTAATTTGCAGCGTGTGAAAGCAGCCCGAGTCAGAGTGGAGGGTTCAAAGACATGACACACAGTCATTGAGTAACAAAGTAATATCCAAACAGGATTGTGATTCTGACATACAGTAACCTGCTGATTAATGTGTTTGGATGCGCACTTTGAATCAATGAGGAAATTAAATTACGTGTCTGTCTCTAAAAGAGGGCGGAGGCTGAGAGAAACCGAGAGCTTACGAGCAGGTTAGGTTCTCAGAGTCAGTTACAGCGGCAACTCAGCCACAGCTGAAGTTACCTCCCTTTCTGGAAAGAAAAACCCAGAGTTTCCCGCTACTTGGAACAAGTCCCTGAGAGATAACATGTTAGTTGAGCATTAAAGGTGCTGGTGGTCTGATTTTATTACCTTCAGACAGAGCCATGCTAGCTGTTTCCCCCGGTTTTCTCTCGTTATGCTAAGCTAAGATAACCGGCTGCTGTGGATAGATTCTTATTGAACGGACGGACGTGAGAGTTGTATCAATCTTCACATATAACTCTTGGCATGAAACCAAATAAGAGTGTTTTTTTTCCAAATGTTGCATTATTCACATAAGACCCACATAACTCCCCCTTCCTGGGATTTGGTCTGACCCAGAGCTCAGGTCAGAAGTCTCGTCTCTCTCTCTCTGTCCTCATATTTCCCGTCAATCTCCACCTTCTAGTATCAAATAGAGATTCAAATAGAAACACAGATGCACAGCTCTGGAAGATACAGTAGCTCTACTTTGAAATGACACTGACACCGTCATACATATTTTATGGGCATGCATAAATGCATAAACTCTGTATCTTCAGAAACTCCACACATCAAATTTATTTATCGTGGCACGGTTCGGCAGACATGTAAAAAATGTGTTGTGCACAGTTGTCACAGAGCTGTGCCTTGAATGGCGATAGCATCTCTCCTTTTTATTTCGACAAAGTTCCTCCACGGGAGTTCAGACAGGCGTGCACTCACCAGTTGCATCATGGAGAGGGCTTTCTAAATCATCCAGGACTATGGGAAGAAGGTGCCAAATTACACCTCATGAAATAAACATGAGCCAAGACATTGTCACTGTTCTCTTACAGCGGTAGTGTTGTATTGTTGCATCCCCTCTCCTGTCTCCGGTGAGAGTCGGTGGGCAAGGCTCCACCATGTTTTATGTTGCTCGCAAGGCGCTGCACGAGATAATCATTGCTAATTTATCATTCTGACATGCTAACAGGGAGGCGATAAACAAAACAAAAGGATAATAGTGTCTACTTCCAAGGCACACATTTTGGTTTTTGCTCTCATCTGCTCTCTATAGTAGTCTGATGCCAGGAATCAAAGTAAATAAGCATCTCTGTGTCCTAGAATAGCATCAGAGTAAAGCATCTTATCTGCTGCTTATTTAATGTGCCTTTTTTGATCACCTGTGCAGCCTCCCGCCCGGTGGAGAACAAGCTGTGTGAGGGTCCGGTCCCCAACAGGTCCCAGCTTTGCCAAATCCCCTGTCCCATCGACTGTGAGGTGTCGCCCTGGGGCGCCTGGGGGCCCTGCACCTTTGAGAACTGTGACGACCAGGCGGGAAAGAAAGGTACAAAGACACAGACCTGGGAAAAAAACCCCACATGGTTCTTTATTTCTGATTTATTCCTATCCTAACTATCTCAGTTAAAATGTTAGATGTCTCTCTGATAAACCGCCCCCACCCGCACAGTGTATTCATTTCCTTTTGTTGGCTCTAGTAAAGATAATAAACATGTTATAAATAAGCATCATCTGTCATTCCCTCGCCCATCTGGCATTGAGATAAACACTGACAGTTTTACTCTGTGATAAACAGCAATGACCTCCTTGCTCTTGTTTCCTATATCTGTGCCAATGCATTAGAATTAATGTAGAATCATGTATTATTAAGCAATTCATTAACTTCATCTCTGTGGCTGCAAAAAAATAACTGTGGTTATAAAACATTTGGTGCTTTGTTTTTACAGTGTAGTAAACGCTGCATATGCTCCCTCCAACAATTTATGTCAGCCAGTGAACTGTTACTGTTGAGTCCGATTACATTCATGAACCTGCAGTCTTCATTATTGTTTTAATAACTATTATTATATACATTTTATACTGTCTATAAGCTTGCCGTATAGTGTAGCTTCAGAGAATAACACTAAATAGTTAATGATTGAATGTCTAGCAAGACATCGTTAAAAATACATAGGAACCATACCATTGCTATGAGTGGTAGCCATATTATAATTGCATTTTCAGTATAAAATGAACCTTTTTCTATCAGTATGTATCAGTTATGGATTTAAAGTTTGGTAAAGTAAAATGTTCATGCAAAATTACACATAAATCTAATGCGATACACGTGAAAGAATGCTTACTATAGGAGATCAACGGCGTGTTCACTGAAGCTTATAAATCATGTCACAGGCTGAATTCTGCATGACCCAGTCACGTGTGCTTTACTAGAAGTAAAAAAAAACAACACTTTTTATGAGAGCAAGAACATGATGGGCAGGGCGAGTTTTCTGGCAGCTTACGAGCTCGATCCACGTGGGGAAATCATCAAGGTTTTTCCCTCTCATATACTCTCATTAGTGTTAATGAGACAAGTCAGCCATCAAACCAAACCCAGCTAATCATCAACATCTATCATCAGCGCTGGATAAAAAACACCCACATTAATTACTTAAGTAATACAACAGTTTAAAAATACTCTGTTGCAAAAGTAAAAGAAAATATTGTCTGCAAAATATAAAGAATCAAAGAAGAAGTACTTGTTCTGCAGGAAAAATTACCTTGTTACCGATACATTATTATAAACTAGCAAATTTCCTCTGGAATTACTGCCGGTGTGTGTACACTACGATGAGATTCTTCAGAGATTTCAAACTATGCCCTTTAACCTCAAAATGTGTGTGTGTGTGTGTGTGTGTGTGTGTGTGTGTGTGTGTGTGTGTGTGTGTGTAAAATTAAAATCACATAAAGTTACTGTGTGTGTGTGTGTGTGTGCGTGCTGCGTGCGTGCGTGCGTGTGTTTGAAGCATGTGTATGCATGTGTGAGGAGTGTGCGCACTTTAGTGCATGTGTGTGTGTATCTGTAACTGTAATCACATCAAAGATCAAAGGCAATCAGATCAAAGCAATCAACAGAATTAACTGCAGCTGTTAATGTTCCGAAAGAGTGACAGCAGAGGTGGACAGACTCGAATTTCTGGCCTCGAACAGAAAGCATTTTTGGCAAAACCATAATACCTATCATTGATCCGACTTCACTTTGAGCGTCCCGAGTTCTCCCTGAACGTCTACATATGATTTTTTTAAAAGAAAAATTAAAAAATAGCTTTGTTAGAGCGATCTAAAAAAACTGTTCCATCTTCCTTTTTTTCGAAATCTTCCTGCGTTTTTAATATGGGACCCAATGAGGCTGTTGGTGGTGTTGGTGGTGCAACTTTGCGTCGTACGCCCAAGCTATAACTCTGACAGCTTTACCAGAGGATTGTGAGTGAGAAGACAAATTTTCCTACATTTCTATGTATAAATTATTTCTGTAGAGTGGAATTTGCGGCCTGGAGCGCAGTTTTCAAATTTATTTTTTGACAATTTTTTCTCTCCCTCTACACTCTGGCGATGATGTCACACACTGTGACACGAACATTCCGTGCAATACACACCCATTATAATCTCAGAATGTCTCCAAAAATTATCATGGTCATTGAACAGGGATTGATAAAAACTATATGACCAATCGAAACGTGGATTAATACACCGATACACAAGACTTGTGTCTACTGTTTAAAGTTTAAATGGAGTCTCTAGGTGAAATTATGCCGGAGAAGTAGATGTTTAAAAATCTCCAATTATTCTTCTTTTTCGCTCATTTTTTGTCGGCCGTCCCATTCATTTCAATGCAAAATTTTGGGCAGTTTTTTCCTTTTTCATATTCTGTAGAGAAAAGTAATAGCACACCGATCCCGATCAAACCGCACGTTTTGATATAATTTGTCCTGCAACTCTTCAAGTTGTAGGACTAATAGCAGGACGAAATTGCCTCCGGAAGAGGAAGAAGAAGAAATCCACAGTATAACAGTAGTGCTCGGTGCGATTGCCCCGAGGCCCTAATGACATTGAATGGTGCATCACTGCAAAAGCAGCATTTTACACTGTATAAATGTCTGTAGATTTTGCGGTGAAAAACTGTTGAACCATAATTTCATTCAAATTCAGTTTCGGTCAAAATGAAACTTTAAAATACACTGTAATATGTATTTAATGTGATATATATGCAAGCTGCCACTGTAATTTTTGCATTTATCTTTTGTAAAAAATACTTTTTCTCACTGTTAAATGTATCAAAAACCATATCTCTAACAAAAATATACTGTAAAATTTAATGGTAAAATCTTTAATTTATGCAGCATTAATGAAAAGTATTTTCTTGTCAATTGTACGGCAAAACAGTGTTTCTTTAGATGGAAAAAACGTTTTATTGATACAGTAAAACATTGAATAAAACTTCAATCCATGAAGGGGCAATGAACAATATTTCAGCTTAAGACTTTCCCTTCTATTTGCATTCAGTGACATTGTTTACAGTCTGATCAGCGATGTGAGACAGGAGAATAAAGGTGGAATTGAGAGATGACTAATCTTCAGAATATAAAAAAGATAGAAAGAAAGATTCTTAAAAAGCTGATAAAAAAGTAACATTGTTGGGTTCAGAGTTTGCATATCAGCCAATACATGACGCCCCTTCTGCTCTGCACACGGACTATTTACCTGCATGCAAACAAAGCCTGGCTCAAATATAATCGGTCAATATTACTCAGATTACAATGAAAACAAGAACGCTTTCCATACCAAGATCTTGTCCGGTTGGCTACAGATGCTGCATTTATATGCAGATGTCTGTTTCTAGAGATTAGTTACAAAAGTGAGGGGTCACAACATGATTAGTGCGGTTGAAAGACACACACACACACACACACACACACACAGATAGATAGATAGATAGATAGATAGATAGATAGATAGATAGATAGATAGATAGACTGATTTAGTCTCCAACTATGAACCATGTTTTTTTAAATTCAAAGTACTACCAAGTAATTTTAAAATGTTAATCTCAAAAGTATCTAATAACGAAAGCTGTCAAATAATTGTAGTGAGGTTAAAAATACAATATTTTCTTCTGATCTGCAGAGCAGTAGAAGAGTAGTACAATGTTGTAATCTTGATTATAAACTCAAGTGTCTGTCATACACATGAGAGAAATGAGAGTTCTGCAAATATATTGTTGAGGTTTTTTTGGGGGGGGTTGGAAATGGCCTTGATATTCTTTTGTGCTGCAGGTTTCAAAATGAGAAAGCGACAGATCACCAACGAGCCGACAGGAGGGCCTGGAAACTGCCCGCACCTGGTGGAGGCGGTGCCGTGTGACGAGCCCAGTTGTTACGACTGGCGACTGGTCGGACTGGATCAGTGTGTCCCCGACGATGAGAAGCCGTGCGGCGCCGGCACTCAGCTCGCACAGGTCCAGTGTGTCAACAGCAGCGGTGAGAACAGACGACAGGGTTTTTTTTCCCTCATTTGCATTTTTAAACACATCGTTCCTGTAGAGGTTTTTTGGGTTGACATTCCTGCTCGCTGCTTGCTCGCCCTCAGAGTGCGTTGTGCTTTTGACCTCCATTTGCAATCAGAAGTACAGGGCTGACCTTGTGTGAGAAATCCTATATTTTTCAAGATCACCCCTCCACTGACCCTCCAACTCTCACTGTGCACTCTGTACGTGAGGAGATTTCCACCACTCGCCTCCATTCATCAACTTTGTGAGGAGTTCTCCCTCCTCTCAGTCCTCCTCTCCCTCTCTCCCTGTTAAATCTCTCCTACTTTAACGCTTGCCTGATTCAGCGTCGCCACCTCTCTCACGCTGTCTCTCTCATTACGGTCTTCCTCTCTACACGCACAATTAAACCCTTACTCTCGCTAAATCAAATCAATCCTCCGTGGCCATGGGTCTTGGAGTATCTTGTGCCCTTTGCTGCTCCTGATTTTTACTGCTACTCTTTATAACTGTAAATCTTTTATAAAAGGGGCGGAGATACTTTCTAGACTTCCATTCTGCCTTCAGGTTGTGGACAAATGTAAGACAAAATAAGGTACAACACATTATTGATTTAATTTTTTTTACTGGCAAAGGTGTGGATTACATACTGTTTTTTCTGCATGTAAAGTTACAACAGCTCTAGGAATCCCATTCAGTCCCAAATGCGCTCACTAAATCTTCATTTTATGATCCTTTGCGGTGACTTTGTTCAAGTTTTCCTTACTACTTGATTTGTCCTTCTAATGTCTCCCACAAATCACAACTCATGCATCAGCTGCAGGTATTGGGTGGAGTTGTCCCGGTGTGTACTGCAGGACTAACAGAGACTCGGCACTGTTTTTCCTCCCCTGACTTCGCTTGATTGATCCCCCCCTACCTTCACTCCCTCATCTGATGAAAATTGATTTGTTCTGTTTGGATTTTCAGTCCGCTTTTCGCCTCAGAGAGTTTTCACTGCAATGTCAGCTGTATATTTTCTCCGAGTGTGTCATAAAAGAAAAGGCCACACAGACGGGCCCCAGACAACAGGCGAAGGTCGATACAAATGTTATTGAAACTGGCTATTGATATTCCCCGTGCTGACTGCCTGCCCACTTAGGCAGCGAGCTGTTTCTTCTCTGCACACTAAGGATGGAGGTCTTCCTCTCATTCATGTTTTCACTGTGTGAGCCTGAAAAAACTGCGAGGGTCCCTTGTCACTTCTTATTTTCATGCCTTCCCAGTTCAGTCATGATTGGTTCACTGCGTATCTGTCAGAGTGACATCTTAATGCAAAGTCAGGCCCCGGTCTGACTTTTTGAAGCTCAAGCGATCCTCCTCTGCTTGAAATTTCAATTCATCCGCTGAAAGGTTTACATTTTCCTGCTGTGTATGCGTTGCATACAGGAGGAAATATTATCTGCCTGCTTCATGGCAGCGCATGGAGCAACAAGGAGGAATATGTGGGTTAATATAATCCACTTATGGTTGATGCGAGCAGCTCATTAATAACACATGGACGATAGCGTAAAAATGTGAGAATCCCATGTGAGTTTGCTTTCTCCATGTTCAGCTCCACTTTAATAGGGAGATTTGAAATATATGGAGTCAAGAGTGCATCTATATGAATATATAATATATAGATAATCCATAAAAAAGTGTCATAATAAGCTGTCATGTCAATATAGAAAACATTCGTGAAATGTGTTTAATTATTTCACAGCTTATGTAAATCATAAATATCAGACTTGTCCATGATGTGAATGTTGTTTGTGGTTCTTAGTTTAGATTTTTGATGCTTTACTGTGTTTTTTTTATGCAGTCTATGATTATTAAACGTTATTTGCAAAAGATGTTTTACCCATTTAAGTTTGAATTTAATGCAGCACACAGCAACTTAAAAAGTCTGGGGAATTTCTAATAGACAGCAAGAAATAAGTCTCTGGCTTTATGATTTATTGAATTCTATTAATGTTACCTATGAATCTTTAAATGAGATGTCACTCAAGTCCATGCTCATGTTTGCAAATGTGGCCTGCTTCAAGATTGCTTTGTATCAAATATCTCGGTCAGTTGATCCCATTTCCTGATTTTTTTCTGCCTTCCGTGTGTTCATGAGCTTTAAGTCGTAATGTGGAAACAACATGGACACTGCAAAGGAGATGTGTTGTATTTTATTGCTCAGAAGGTTGTAACACATTAATAGATGTGTTCAGTATTTGCATGACAGCAAATAGTAAAAGTGACCAGATGAGTGATGAAAGTTGCACTGAATTTTTCGCTTACTTTCCAAGTTGTTCGTCTGAATTTAACTGGTCTGGGAACTCATTTTTCTCATTATTGCAACACGACACAAATGCAGCACAAATGCCCTATCTTGCAATGTTAATGAAAGTGGCAAATAATTAATGCATTTGCCACATGATTCAGATCCGCTTCCACCAAGTTTGATGAAAATCAGTCCATTAGTTTTTTTTTTGTAATGCTGCTGAATAAATAGACTAACAAACAAAGTGAACCCAACACATGACCGTCTTGGAGTTAAAAATGGCAACAAAAAAAGAAAAGAAATTAAATTAGTGGTTCAATAAATATAGCAAACTTTATTCGTCCCCAGAGGGCAGTTGTTTTTTTTACAGCAAGGCGTATTATAAAACATACAGAATGTTTTCTTAAATACAAGTAGACTAGAAGTCCAACATAATTAGTGAGAACCAGTCCAACTTACACATGTAAAAACACAGCAGCAATAACAGCTAAAAATGTTTTTAAAAAAGAGGGAATGAAGTGCATGTTGATGCATGACTGTTCTAGTCAGAATACTCTCTTGATGCTGTTCAGGAAACAGTTAGTTTTTTGCTTTGACTGTGTCCTGAGTTGAAAGTTGAGAAAATTCCTCCCCAGTTGTCTCAGGGAGAACAGACATCTTAAGACAACCAGCACGTCTCTACAGTTTGAAATGGGCTGTGTGTGTGCTTGACATTGCGCCATCAATTAAGACACACAGCTGTTCATTTTCCCAGCTGCTCTGTATACTGAACTGTAGTTTGAGGGTGATAATCTAATTCTTGCAATGAATCTTTCAAGTGTATTCTCACTTTTTGGTTTTATTCCTCAGTCACAAATGCATCAAGGAGGACAAAACAATGCAGTCGTTGAGTTTTATTTGGGTAAATAAACTAATATAATAACAAAAAGGGCACAGACCTCACCCAAAGCCAAGCCCTATCTCACAGTTTTAATGAAAGTGTATGCAGCCCGTGATTCAGATCCATCCCAAACTGTATTGAGTTTTTCTTTTGGTCGTGTTACACCTTTCCACAGAGTTTCATGAAAATCTTGACTGTAGTTTTCTCATAATCCTGCTGACAAACTAACTACCTAACCTAAAAACACAATATCCTTTACAATGATTGTGTAGCAGTTTGGTAATACAAACAGAGTGATACATGGGAAATAATAAGTTGTAATTACAGAGATAAAACTAATGAGGAATCTTGGTAAGATTAGCTTTTCTTCATATTTCATAAAAAGGTAACATCTAATATCAGTGCAGCATCTTTACAATCACAAGATGATTCCCTTCAGTGTATAATTCCTCTTCCCTCATTTGCTAAATACTCTTCAATGTAATATTCTTCTAAAAATAAAAATACCTGAAAACACATATGGGAATTTAGAAAGTAATAACCATTAATCAAATGCACAAACAAAACCACCTGTTTTTGGCTTTTCAGTGTAAAACTTTTATATTTTCGGCTGGAGTCATTAACTGGAAACACAGATGGCAGTTTGTTAACAAAGTTTACCTGAAAAGACATCTGGAATTTCCTAATAAATAACCAATAAACCAAGTTCGGAAAAGCCAAACCATCTGTTTTGACTTCCAACAAAAGACTTTAGGCCAAGAAAGCCAAAAACCAAGGATCCATTACGTGGAAACACAGATGTTCGTTTCTGTGTGATAATAATTGTGAATAGTGGCTGAATTTCTCCTTCAATTTATGCCTCATTTTATATAATTCCTGATGTTATTTTCCTAAAACCCCATTAGTAATAAACGTGAATTTAATATAATTTTACTGTCATTAGCACACCACAGTAGTCTCTCCATTAAACACTATTAAGAGAATATTACTTGATAAATTCTTATTATTGTGAGAAGATTAAACTATTGTTACCCTGTGCTTTTTTTTCCTCATTATAGCCTTCTTATAAAAGGTAAACACCATTTTTTCTTTGTTGTTAACTTAAATTAGTATCCCATTATTGACTTGCTAAAAGCACAATTACAGTTTAAAGTGAGAGTATGGATGTATTTTACTATAAACAGGAGCACAAGCCCTTTATCTTAATTCTGGGCCCTAACTTGTCTTATACTGGTTCTTTATGATGGCCTTCAGTTTGTCCTCTCTCTGAAACAGGCTGTTTTAGCTTCTGTCTCTTTAAGGCCTTGGGGTGTTTATACTGTAGGTGTAATAAGGTGCAAAATTATGCATATTCTGTTACTGTCCTGCATCATTAGTTGCAGAGCATTTTTGCTGCATGGTTACCTAAAGGACAGGGTGGAAGTAGTTTAAATCCATTCATTCCTATAAGAGAAAAGCTCTATTTTACTACCTTCTCTTCCTCACACTCCCCAAATGTTTTCTTGTTAATAACTTAAAACAGAATTACCTGGTTTTGTTCTTATTTTCAATCAATCAGGTAACATGTTTGGGGTGACATTAATTCTTGGTAGATCTGAAAAGGAAGCCTCATTATTGAGCTATTATGGATTAAATAACAGTATAAATCTGACTTGTGTTTGGTGCACAGGTAGTTAGCTCCCTAAATAACTTTAGCTACATTCTATTCTACTTATGCTGCCCCGCCCATTTTTTCTCTTGTATTCATTTTCCACTTTTTAAGTTTCAAGCTTTTTCCCCCTTCAAACAGTCATGAAAAACGTTGTTAAAACAATGCAATGATTTAACAAATCCTTCAACGTACATTCATTTAAATACAGCAGAAAGACAAGATATCTAATGCTTACCTGGAACGTTTTTTGACAATATATAAATGCATTCTGAATTTTATACTTTTTGTTTTTATTTGCCGTTACTTTTTTGTTATAGGAGATTTAATAAAACACTGTCAACATGTGGTTTTGTATGCTGACCATTTGGTCCTGCCAGCTCCCAAAATGTCCAAAATCACATATTGGATATCTAAAGTGTTTTTTAAAGCTTAAAAATTGCTTTTTGGCAAGTAAGGCATGATAAAGCTGGTGACGCTAAGCAAACTGATTGCACATCTGTTCTTAAACAGAAGGAGGATTACAAAACCATGCATTAGCAACCTACAAACAATAACATCTATACACCCATTGTCTGCACTGAAACTGTTTTCACAAGCCATTTGGTCTGATAATCAATACAAGACATTTCAGAGATTTAATGTTATTTACAGTTTTCGCTTCTGACTCCTCAACATGGCGCTGTACAGATGGAACAGCTCTGCCTTTTAGCATCAGCCTAGAAAAAAAATCCAGCCACATACTGGGCTGTGTGGAGGAAAGAGACCTCTGTGAAGTGGCGTGAACACAGAAACATGTAGGCGTATGGCTGCTGTTGGCCCAAAAAGCAGAAACTGTATCCAGCGTTGTCTGGTGCTTTCCTTCTATAGAAAAGCCAAACAAATTTAACTTTATTTCACAACCGAAAAAGCACTTTCTAGGAGACTTACTGAACAAAATCCCCAAAACTTAAAAAGTAGTCTTGAACAATCCGATGGAATAACCTCAGAGATGGACTGAGCGGGTGGTCGGGCGCGTCCCGTGTGCCTTGTGGGCGGGCAGTGCCGGGAGCAGGTGACCATGCACAGAAATCGTGAAGGCAGAAAAAACTGTTGAGTACAGAGTATTCAGAACGCTCTGAAGCATTAGATACAGTGGTGTAGTTTGTTTTTTGCAGTGGGTATACTGTCTTTACTCGGACTCACCAGTCCCAGAACAACACATCTTACAACAACAACCATCTTGGAACAACACCTCATAAGCAACATCACCACCTTGTGTCTGATGCTGCATCCTAACATGTTGATACAACCTGGACTATAATGTTAGCATAGTCACTAAGGGGTGGGAGTGGGGGGGCTTTAGGATATGCTGAAAAAATAACAAATCCCCCATTGAACAAGACAATATTTAAATTCTGATGCCAAAAATGTGATTGACATCCCCTCAAACCCCTGGAAAGCCACTAATTAAGTATTTCCAACTTCCAATTTTAGGGGAAACCCTGTTTTATTAAAAAAACTACAACTCCCTAGACCTCTCGTTTTGTAGTTCTTCCCTATTAGGGTTGTGAAAACCTATTTCTACCCAATATATCGAATATCACACACTGTCTAATAAATAATTATACTGTATGTATATTATCTATGCTAAAAAAAGACAACAATGTTTGTTTAATGAAGATATTTTAACTAAAACAGGAGAGCAGAGTCCGGACCATTTACAGTGAAGCGCGATTCAATGAGATCGCACAGCACATCCGGGAGGATCGGACCACATCCGGTAGGATCGCGGTAGATTACAAAATAAAACAGATTTCAAAACAAAACACAGCGGATCGTCTTTTTCTGGCGAGATCTTCGCCACAAAGTGATTATGTACATTCACTGAGTGAATATTTAGAAAATAAAACATATATTTCTCGCTAGAAATGTAATCAAAATCCATTTTTATGCAGAAACAAAGTCAAAATATTTATTTTTTTCACTAAAAATGAGATAACTGTCCGCCATGTTTTTCGTTCCAACCGCCGGAACCTTGAAAGTCACGTGACTTGGACACAAACCAATAGGAAAAAATACCAGGTTGGGATATCACTGTCATTAACTTGCATTGTAGCGAAATCCGTGTCAATTTCACGGAAATTTGAGTGATTCCGTGGCTATTCCACGGATTTTGAGTTAAGAAAATCCGTGGCTATTTCACGGATTTCTGTGAGACCAGGTTGGTTGATAACATACCCAGTCCGTCACAATGCTCTCAAGATGTATACTGTGTAGGCTATGCAATAGTGAATGTGATTCAGATTGAGATGTTTTTTAGTTCAAGAATAAAAAACATCTGACAACTGCTGACAACAGGTTGTTTGAAGGTGGGCGGGAAGTGGGGATGTCCTGAGAGCTAAAAGTTGGTCAGTTCATGACAATGACAGAATTTCGTTTGCTTGTTTTGGTGTTGGCTACGGCCCAGAGTAGCCTGATTGTTCACTAATAAAGCACTGTGAAACCAGCTGATCGCATCAAGCCTCAAGTGGATATATGAAAAAAATAATCTAGTTAGTATATAGAGCGTATACCAGCGTATCACACAGAATAAACCACTCGGTATACGCAAATCAGTCCCCTTTTCCAATGGGTATGCTGGGTATACTGCGTATACCTGCGTATCACAGAGACTACACCACTGATTAGATACTACTACACATCAACATCTAACACTATTTAGATGATCTATAATGCATGGTCTAAAGTGCATGGTGCATAATCTGGGCCCTATGTAAGGTAAAGGGGTTGTATCAGCCTCTTAATTATTAACAGGTGTGTTTTGGGCGTAACATTAATTAAACCCCCCATTCCCATTCCCTGTGGTGGAATGTAACTAAGTACATTTACTCAAGTACTGTTTTTAGGTACTTGTACTTTACTTGAATATGTCCATTTTGTGTAGCTTTATAATTCTACTTCTACATGTTAGAGGCAAATATTGGACTTCTCACTCCACTACATTTAGCCGACAGCTATAGCTACTCTGTCATGTCGAGATTTAACATAAAAAAACATGATCAATTTAAAGTAATTACACTATCTTTTTTTTTTTTTATTAAATCTCATAACAGTACATTAAGTAGTCAAAATGAGCTCCACCCTACATAAATACATCATTACAAATAATCAATATGAATGGGGACATTCTGCATAACAAGTACTTTTACTTTTGATACTTTAAGTACATTTTTCTACTTTTACTTCAGTAAGTTTTTAAATGCACTTGACTTTTACTTTTAGTGGAGTAATCTCACAGTGTGGTATTAGCACTTTCGCTTGAGTAAAGGATCTGAATACTTTTTCCACCACTGCCCACATTCCCTTTAAATGCCAGGTGTGCCTGCACCTGGCATATTGCTATTTAGATGGTGGATTTGGCAAATTAGAGAAGTGAGCAGGTTTCTGTCTCTACCTAGACTAGTCTATCCCATCTGCTGAGTCCCTCTCAATCTTTAAGAGGAGACTAAAAACACAGCTCTGTTGTGAACACTTTCACACATAATGGACATGGAATGAAAATAAAATGGGAGGGAGAAAAAAACAACATCTATGCACTATTTACACACTGCCTTACGCCACTCTTGTGTAACCCCATGGCACTTACTCATGTATTGTCTTCTGACTTGATCTCTGTTTGCGTTGTATCAACTCAGATGTGCATTGGATAAACACTAAATGAAACTGTAACATTGAACCGTCTCTCAGTCCTCTGTTTCACCAACAACTCCATTTGACTGCATTCCAGCAAAAACACTGATAACCTGTTTAACTGAGGAGAAGGAATGCTGCTGTGCATCCTGTTGTGTGTAATAGCAACGTGTGCATCAGCTCGACATTATCTGAATCCACAAGTACACATAAACAGCCCACCTAAATTATTATTTGTTCAGATTTAGAGAACTGCACCCATATGGACATTATACTCCCCCTGTATTAGTCCCTGTAGGCTGTGTTGCTTTTTATAGGATGTATTGTATTGACGTATGAGTGGTTTTAATGATTACAGAGACTGCTTTCACTAATTTTAAACATTTCCATGTAACTGCAATAAACTTGATGGTGGAAACAAAACTATATTTTCAGCTTCTGAAGTAATCGATAAAGTCACGCTGCTGTTTCTCATTGAGCATAATTAAGCTGAGTAGCTCTGCAGCTCTGCTCTCTGTAATGGTCACATTATAAGTAACATTTCCTCATTAATGATGTATTATTTCACCCGCACATAACCTATCCACAATTAATTAGAATGTTATTTCTTATGACCTAACCTGCGGTGCCCACAGATATAACTGCAATCTCCTGTACAACAGCATGTAACAAGCAGTTATTCTATTTAAACTTTTAATAGCAGGAAAGTACTGCGCCATTGACTTTAGACCAGGTTGTTGTTGGTCAGAGGTGCAAATCGTTGCCTAAAAATAGCAGTGCGCCTCTTTTTTAAACCAATACACTCATGGGGGAACAGACGGGTGCGATAACATTTGCTACCTACACAATGTGGGCGCTGAGTGTGAAAATGACGGCCTTGGTCTGAAAATAGCGGTGACAGTTGCTCTGTGCGCCGCTTTGTGCCAGGTGTGAGATACGACCCTATAATTTTATATATACACTCACTAGCCACTTTATTATGTACACCTGTTCAATGGATATCTTATCAGCCAATCGCATGGCAGCATCTCAACCAGCACACAGTGAAGATGACCTGCTGAAGTTCAGTGGAATTTAAAGGGTTAACATCCTGAAAGTAATTGAATATTTGGTAGTTTTGGCCAGAACTAAAGTTGATTCAAAGATTTAAGTAAAGAAAATACGGTATTAATCTGTAAAATTTCTATAGCAGTTTTTTGACATTTTTGTCCTTAATGGCCTTAAACAGCAGTACATTTTAAATCTGACACTACACAAAATCTAAAAATGCACCAAAATCTTTGACACATCCAAGACTGTGATTAAAGAAAACAACAGTGACATTGTATAATCAAATTTGCATTTAAAGGGTTAAAATGCCCCAAAAAAGTTAGTTGATAGTTGATAGTTTTGATCAGGACTGAAGTTGATTGGAAGATTTAACCAAAAAAATATAAATAATATATAATATTTTTACCAAAGTGTATGGAAGTGGATATGTTTGTCCTTAATGGCCTGAAATGGTAGTTTGAGTGATATCAGAGGGTGGAAATGCAGCTTCAGTCTGTTCTACTCTTACTCCTCACAAATTTTAAAGATTACTTTTTTGGGCATTTTTCAGTTTTATACACAGTGACAGGGAGAATGGGGCAAAGGGACCTTGGGCTGGATTCAAACCATGCGACAAGGACTTAGCCTTAGTGGTATGCGCTCTACCAGTGAGCCAATGGGATGCCCCCTATTCCATATAAATGTGATCGTGTTACATCTTTTGCAGTGGCTGCCCCTAACCTGCATATTCATTTATGTATCCTTTGGATTTTTTGTTGTTTTTCATTTATGTAAAGCACTTTGGTCAACCTTGGTTGTGTACAGGTGTTCTACAAATAAACGAGACCTTGACCTTAGATTCTGTCACCTGCAGGAGAAGAGGTGGACAGGAGTCTGTGCACATCCTCCCTGGCTCCAGAGCCCGTGCGCTGTGAGGTGCCTTGCTCGAGGGACTGCGTGCTAAGCGACTGGACATCCTGGTCCACTTGCTCCCAGACCTGCTCCAGTAAGACCATCGAGGGGAAGCAGATGAGGACGCGCTCCATCCTGGCGTACAACGCCGGTGAAGGTGAGTCTCACCTGCAGACAGACAGTCTTCTGCACCATTGTGTATGGAAATATATGCAGATGAGGCCCGGATATTGGCTTAGTCATGGCCTTTCAAGTCGTCCTTTGCTGTCACTCATTGAATGTCTGGATTTCACACTTGTCTGCATGTGCATTTGTCCTTATCTCAAACAGTCTGCTTATCAGTCCTGGTGATTATTTCTGTTGGTCTGTCTCCTCGCCTGACACTTACTTTTTATCTGTTTTTAAGATCATTTCTCTGCATATGCTTGTTCTCTCTGGTTTAAATCTCTGTGGTGCGTCGGCTTGTCTTTCTGTCTTTCTTTTTTGTCATGTCTCCAAACATTTTCCTGCCTCTTATCTGTGTGTGTGTGTTTTCCTCACAGTCACTGCAATGGTTGTGGCGTGGATCACAGTGATGGAGGGTAACAGTTGCAATTAGAGTTTGCTGGTAGCTCTTTTAAACCTCCAGCTGTGTGTCTACACGTAGCAAAAGTGTAAATTGTTAGCTTGTTTTGACTTTTAAAAACTATATTATCATAACAGCTTTAGGGTAACTTATAATTGATTTAGATTTCATTCAGCCGGTTGTGTTACAGTCAGGGCTCGTTGGCCGTGTGTGAAATAGCTTAAATGTGTCGTGGTAGTATTTCTTTATGTACTTTATGCATGTCTCACCTGTCACTTTAACATTCTTTATATCTGTACTCATCAAAGGTCTTTCACGGGTGCCAAAGTTTCCGGAACTTTTCGGTAAATCTTTGACATTAGAGTAGAAACATAGTAGCTGTACTTGTAGTAGAAATACAAAAGAAATGATATCACACTACACCCCGCTGTCTATTCAGACACACATTTCCTATGATATACTCAGCACATACTCGCACTCAAGAACAATACCTGAAAGAGGCTTTGTCTCTCCACCACAGGTTCCCTCCTGCAGACTAGATTATCTGATTAGATTTTGAGCTCCTTAACAGATTCTGCAGCTCCTGTGTTGCATATTAATGAAGCACAAGAAACTGTTGAAACTACAGCAACTACTCAAAAGCTTTAAAATACAGGGTTCACATTAAGAAGCAAACCACCAATATGTTTGCATAGAATTATGTGCTTATTAATAAATCAGTAAGCCTAATTAATGACCTATTTAGCATAAGTGCTTACATTTAATTCATGGTGATTATTATGGGACTTTATGAAGCCCAAGTGTCTCTTACGGTTTCAGCTAAATGATAGTGAAGATGCATGCTAAGTGAGAATGTGCTCCAGTTTATTTTGACTGAGCCCGCAAACTGTAGTTCATCCTGCAAACATGAATTACTCACATACGCCTGCTGTGTTTGTCTTGTGCTTTATGTTTCCTATAAGCTGCACACATATATAGCTTTTCTAGGTCATTGTTCAGCAGCAGCTCATTTGAGGCACCATGTCATGCTAGTGTTGGGTCTAGCATCGCCCTCGTTGTTAGTCAGCTAAGCTGGCACGGTGCAGTCAGCAGAACGGTAGTCATGCTCAGTTACCATTAGGCTGAGATTTGTCTGAGTTGGCAGTGTGTGATTCAGGCCCAACTGTCTGTACACCGCCGCTCATTATGGAACTGGCTCTCTGTCAACTCCGGCAGGCAGCGAAATACAGGTGTGGAGGACTCGCAATGCCTCTCAATCTTTGCTGAAAGCCCTAAGTGTCGGCAGTTACTCTTAACCGGAGAGGGCTCCATCGACTCAACAGCTGACTGACTGACTGACTGCCGAGTCACAAGAGAAATGACAGCGTGACAGGCACAAAAAGAGGGGAAAAGTAGATGTAGGTTTAACACACCAAAGCACTAAAAGTTCGACCTGTGACTTGCAGTTGGAGTCAACAACTCCTGTCATAGCAATAAATATGTGCATGCAGAGATCTCTGTCCTACAATATATTAACACACCTATATGTCTGTAGTGTCAACAACATTTACAAGGACATGAGAGCAAAAAGAAACGCAAAGAACCTCTGTTAAAATGTCTTTTCTGTTTGTTTGTGGCGGTTAATTACAGAGTGCAGGTTTCCCCTTGAACTCAGAGGCACACAATGTTAAATGAACTGTGTGGAAGCCAGACTGCCTCGCACAGTTAATGGCATAAACATTTGTTCATGATAAAATGTGGCACATTGAAGCAGGTACTTTATATTGGTAGAAAAGTAGAATTTATATGTGTATTTATAGGTAAACACTGGTCGTATTCATAGTTGAAGACTTAAGATGAATCCATTCAGAAGGTCAAAAGATTCTTGGGGAAAGTTATCCCCAATCCAACTTTGTGCTTTTTCAGGAGCTTAAATTGATTTCAGAATATTAAAATCACCCCTATTGGACTCGTACCGCCAAAGTTTACAGGATTATCTTGAGTTGAGGTTTCTGGGAATTGGGGTTTCCAATAAGTGTTGACTTCAAAACAAACACATGAAATCCAGCAGTCCCAGATAAATCAATCAACTTAAGCCTCAGTGTGAGGTCTTACTGGAAACTTGGTCATTTACAGCCTCCTTTTATTTAACAAATCCCATATCTTTGTGCATACGACTTCTCTTTTAGTTAAATTCCTTATAGTTTACCCATGTGTCTCATGTTGTCCCAGTCTAAAAGCTGGGCTGCCAGTGATCAACAACTTTACTGTTCTGGTTCACTCTCACCATTATTATCTAACTGTTTTCAGCAAAAAGAAAGCTCAAAGTGAAAATAGTGGAGCATCTAGCAGCCAAAGAGCCAGATAGTTCCCTCAGGAGTCGGAGCAGACCAAAACAGAGCTAATAGGGGGTGAATATTGAACACAAATACTATTCATTGCTCTGTGTCCGCTAGATGCTTAATAAAACAACTCCAAATGTGCTGCTTTAAGACCAAAATAGTGCACAGTGGTAATCAGACTCTACACATATTACGAATCAAAAACAGATGTGTCTGCTATTTAGACTCTGAGCATTTTCTCTATGTGATAAACACTCCAGGAAGAAGCTATATTAAATCCAGCACACCTGAAAAACTATTGTTAGCAGATTTTTTTTCCACCATGAGCCTCTGAAAGAAACCTATACTCACAAACACGAAAATTCATTATAATAATGTTTAAAAAAATGCTTTGAACATCCTTTAGACCTTGTGTATAAAATTATATAATAGCTGTGTTTGCATTAGTGCTTCAGGATTATATTATAGTTATATTATAACTATCCATATAGTTTCCAACCTGCCCACACATATTACAATATCAGTTTAATCTTTATATATTTGAATGCTCTGTGATAGCATAATACTAATGCATAAAGTGATTTATTAACCACAAAACTAAACAAGTCAAATAAAATCTGTAAAGTCAGTCGGGTAATGCAAGTCAAGGCAAGACAGATTTATTTAAACAGCACATTTCAGCAACAAGACAATTCAAAGTGCTCTACATAAAACAATAAAATCTCATGCATGGGGATTAGATGCTGCTGCAGAAATAAGAGCAATGAACCAAAAGCCAAAACACTGAGATGTATGATGAGAGGTGATCTGCCCACTAACAACTGGATGCTGCCTCAACTCTAAAAAGGACTGCAGCCCCAGAGACAGAAAGCAAAGCAGCAGCGGAGACTAAAGCGCTGAGAGTTCATGTCACATAGTAATTTAATCCATTTTTAGAAATTAAAAATATGGATTTTTTTTTTTCAGCTTTAAGTCAGTTTTCTTTGGGTATTTGTCAGGTGGAGCCCTATGCCCGAACAGCAGCGCCCTCCAGGAGGTACGGAACTGTAACGAACACGCCTGCACCGTCTACCACTGGCAGACGGGACCTTGGGGCCCCTGTACAGAAGACCCCTCTGCCTCCAGCCTCAACACGTCCCGAGCCAGCGGTGGCGGTCTCTGCTCCATGGGGATGCAGACTCGTAAGGTCATCTGCGTGCGCGTCAACGTGGGACAGGTGCCACCCAAGAAGTGAGTTTTATTTTCCTGCTTGCCCCTTAACACCTTTTTATGTCGGCTTTGGTGTCTGGTGTTGTTTTTCCAATGTCACAGTGCTCCAGAAGTCTTACTTAGAGTGGTTATTTCTTGCTTCGCTGGTTCATAGGTGTTTATACTCGTGAAATCAGCTCCTGGAGAATTGTGCTGAAATGAAAATTGCTCCCTTCTTAGAGGAAAAATCCACTGGCTTTGAACAGTAGTTCTCAATCAAGTGCCATCAAGATCCAAGAGGAGGCATTTCAAACTAATCTCTACAACTGCTGATTTTACTGATTTGGACAAAAGGGAGAAACTAATCAGCTAAATCTAGAGCTGCTCTTCAGAGAATAGAGGACAAGGACAGCTTCTGTGGTCTTTTGATGTATGAAATCATTTGTTCAAGAGCCCCTTTTGTTTTGGATTGTAGCTCGACGAACACAAAAGGGCATGGAATTATTCTTCAAGCAAAATTTCATAAAGCCTCTTACACTGCGAGGTCAAGCAGTAAGCATCTCTTAGTGAATAGACAAGACATTGCAAAATGTTTTGTTTGTTGATTTGAAGTGGTAAACTGTTCATGGTAAGACTTGAACGGCACATGGAGATAAGTGTGTGTGTGTGACATTGAAAACGGGCGAAAAAACTAAACAAAAGAAAGAGTCAGGAGGTGAGCGAGAGATGAGAGAAGCAGCAGTGTTGGGAAGGAAAGTGACAGCAGGAGAGTCAGAAAAAAAGAAAAAGAAAAGTTAAGTAAGCAGGGCACACTCTACGTGAAGTTAACTCCCAATTCATATCTCCTCTTCGCAGGCGACCACAGATAAATAAATAATCTCTCCGTCCCTGAAAGCCTAATTAACCCTGCCGTTTTGGGCGCTGGTAATTTCTCATTGATGATAATGACAGTAATTAAATGGGATTGATACTTTAAGGCAATTTAATCATGAGGCAGATGAGAGACAAGATGTTTGTGGTTAGCTCTGAAGACCACACTGCATGAGGCGGATTCAAAATACGCTGTCGAGTTAAAGTCTGCCAGATGGATCGGCTGTAGCGCGGTGTCAGTTATGCTTCACTGATTCACTCGACAACAGAAAGATAAAGGAGTAGATCGGCCCGCGTCCAGAAGAAACTCAAAGAAACAGTCAAAGTAAAGTCTAAAACAGGTCCTCTAATGTATGTTTAGTTTATCGCTCTAATTCAAGACCAGTAGATTCTTCCTCCTCCTGTCTTACACCTCCCAAGCATGGTTATCAGCGAGGAGAGGACAGGGACATAAATGATTTAAAGGGTCTGAGTGTGTTGTGTACAAGGCAAATGTGATTCCCAGAGAGCACCGCATGATAAAATAAGGATTAATGTTCAGGTTTCAGTGGTGACCCAGACGCCGCGGCTGCACTTATCAGGCTGCAGAAGAGAGGTTGAAGTCCAGGATGTCTTTTATCACATGTGTTTCATTTTTAAATCCACACCGGCAGAGCTCCAGCAAAGAGAGACAAACACAAGCCCAGCGGGTTGGAGAGTAGCAGGGGCAGAAGTGTCAAGGGTAATGGCATTGAGTAACTGACTAAAGAGGTTTCAGTCGATTTGCCTCCATTATCTTTTGTTTTTCGCTTGTCAATAACTTTATGTAATAAAGTATCATTTGTAATAAGGGCAAAAGAACACCATGTAACAGCATCACTAATGATATTTTACCAAAGTGGACTCCCATCAAGCGCCTACTCACCCTCTCAGCAGGCACTTATTGTTATTGACCTCAGCGTTGTCGGCTTGAGGTTTTGGATAATGAAGGTCACACGCTTTACTTAAAATATGCCAGGAGTTGTTTGACATTTTTAACCCACGTAGCATTTAATGGTGGCTTATCTGACATGCAGTTACCACAGGACATTTTTTTTTAATGTCTTTAATGTTGTTGTTATTGTTTCACATTTTTTGCTGTAATGGATGAATCAATTTAGAAAAGCTGAGATCAATGTGTCTGCAGACTTCAGAATATGAGAGTCCATTAACCAAAGAGAACAAAGAGTCAGACTATCAGACGGGTCGTAAACAAAACGCCACTTGAAAAAAACGCAGCACTAAAGCAGAGAGTCATCAGGTCTATATTAAGATATCAGTTAGATGCCCTCCTGTCTGTAGATAGAGTAAAGTATTAGGAGAATTTGAGAATTTGAAAAATTTTATGTAACCTCCAGGTCTGAAAAGTAAAGCCAACACAGAAGTTCCTTAAACCTGCATTCTTTCTAATGGCCAGCAGAGGGCGACTACACTGATTGCAAAAAAAAAGTTTGATTAAAACTAGCAGTTAAGTTTATGCTCTCAATGACTGATTTTATTCAATACAGCATCTAGTAAATTATGGACCTATTTATCAGAATATAGATGATAAAGAAGGGAATGGTCAGAATAGAGGCACAGTAATGCATATCCATGACACTATGTTCAATTTTAAAAGTCATTCAAGCAATTCAGCAGAGTGTGCTATAGGGAGCGGCAAACTATCATTTTGGGTAGAGCCGTAGCAATAATATCCATGGTACTGTGTGTATCTAAATAGCTGTAACTTGTTCTTGGTTTACCTCAAATTCAAAGCAAATTTTGTTAGTAGGGACTTGGTTGCAGTCGTTGTTCCTCTTGTCCATAGATGCTGTACCGTCTTACTGGAACCACATTCACAAATCTCAAAACAATCTATTAACTGTTTAGAAGAATTTCACGTAGCTTTCTAATGGCCAGCAGGGGGCCACTCCACTGGTTGCATGAAGAAGTTCGATTCTATAGAAGTCTATGAGAAAGTGACCTTACTTCTGACTTGATTTATTACCTCAGTAAACATTTTCCTCATGAGTTTATGGTCTCAATAGTTATTTTCAAATATTCTTCAATAGAGCATGATGTTCATTTTGTAAATGTTGGTCCCATTTAGTATAAAATAGATGAAAAAGCAGAGTATGCTTTAGTGCTTGTCTACCACAGCGACCTCTCAGTCAGAATAGAGGCACAGCAATGTATATCCAGGTAACTATGTACATCTAAAAAGCCATTAACGTGATTTGGGGGGTTTTCAGTTCATGGGTTATAACATTTTGGGCACCTTAAAATATCTATAATTTTTTTGTACATCCATTTAGTTTTAATTGTTTTGAACCAGTTTTTCCACTCGCCAAAATGAGCAACCCCAATTAATATTACAGTTAAAGTAGTATCTCATACCCAGACCTTTCTGAACAGTGATGTGTTAACACTGAAGAAAGGTCTGGTTGCCCCCATTATTATTCTTCTATTGGGAAAAAAAGACGCCCTGGCGTGTTTGTATTTCTTTAATCCAATCAAAATTGTCTTGGGAGACACTAAGCCCCAGATGTAGCATTTGAAAGCTTCCAGTTATAATGGCATTCAAAGGGTTAGACTATAGCTACAACTGTTGAGTCGTAGCATTAATGAGCTTATGAGAAACCATCTTTATTTTATTGCACACACATGCTAAATATCTTTGGTCCCAAAGGCTTTTCCCCCCTTTTTTTTCCAGCAAATGAGATCAGATTTTGATGCCAATTTAAAGGGAAATAACAGGATCTCATTCACAGAATGTCTTATATTCATCTTCCAATCCAACCTTGAATAAAAAAAACGATTAAACTTGTGTTCAGTAAATGAGATACGTGTAACATTAAGATGTTTTATTAAAGGACTGCCTGCTTGTCATTCAGGAATGTCAGTCAAAATAAACAAACCACAACTGAGAAAAATGATCCACTATGTTTTGGACAGCAGAAAAACAGCTTCAGTTTCCTTCAGTAAGATAGAACGACGGATTCTGTGAGTGCTGTCAAACTGGAGTCTCTCTGCAGACTTTGAGGCGTCTTTTCACCTTCATGGACCAGCGGTGCTGTCCATGGTGCTGAACAAGCTTCCCTCATTCTGACTCAGCCTCGTATAGAAGCCCAGCTGCGCTCCAGCATCCATTATTATGTCCTTTTGTATGTACTCTGACAGTTGTAAGCCTTCAAAGATGTTGTTCAAAGTCTTTAGGTGGATTTTCCTCAGGCCACTGTCACTGGCAGTGGTCCAGTACCAGGCTGCAAGCCAGCATGGAGACTTTCATTGTACTGTAACAGAAAGAAGCTCTCAGCAAGTACAACATTGCTCTTTTTTTAGATCCACAAACACATACAAGTTCCCGTTGTTGTAGAACTATCAAACACACATACATACACATAGAGTATATAAAACAATTTTAACACCCTGTGCGGAAATTACTTTGACTCTTCAACTCGCAATGACAAACACTGTCGCCAAGGTGGGTCCTATTAGGTTGATTGCCAATTAGCCGCATTTGTCAGGTATCAAAGAGGCCTGGCAATCAGCACTTTGATAAGCAAGTTTTCAAAGCAACATGAGACAATTAACAGAGCTGGAAGTGGCCAAATCATCTGTACTTAACATGCATGAGCATTGGTCTCGAAAAACAAACAAATAAAACTTATTTAATATGTCGCAGGGAGCGGTTTTAAAAAAAACGATGCAACAAACTGCAGTGATTAAGACGGACAGCAGTCACAAGGTGACACTAACAAAAAGGATATGATGGACAGTAGTTAACGGAAAAAAAAATCTTATTAGTATCTAATTTAACATGTAACTGTCCTTCCAAGAAGACCAACAGCATCAGTTGTTTCAGGTGACATTGTGAAAGATTCATTTAATTAAAGTCAGCATAAGGAGAGGGTGGGGATAGACGGATGGGTCAACAAAACATCGAACTTTAACAACAAGACAGAAGAAAATGTACACAGTCAAACTGCATTGATAAAGACTAGTAGTCAGAAGTTGACAGTAACCAACAGCTGTAAGACATATATGTACTTATGGTATATTTAAGGGAAGGGATATAAATATACCTTATTGAAATGCACTCATTTGCAATACAGACCAGTTCTACAGAGAAAACTTTTCCTTTTTTTTCTTCTCATTTTTCTCCTGCTAAATGAATCTCCAGATCAAAACATCAGAGTCCCAAATAGCATAAAAATGTTATGAAATGAAAAAAAAGACAGAACTGAAGCAAAGATTAATAGAGCACCAACAAATTTAATTAGCTGCCAAGATTCTGTGAGACAGTCATTCATTTAAACCAATCTTTTTCATGTCAAGGATCCCTAAATTGAAACACATTAGGTCAGGACCCACATCTAATTTTGCTTCAATGGCCTCCATCTGAAAAGATTTTGCTTGTTAATGTTAGATGTGATTAAGACCAGAATTCTAAATTCTAGTCACTCTTATGATTTTATTCACATTGGGCTCAATATTAAAGTAATTAAATAAGTGAAAATTGCCCATTTTTGACCAAACCATTGGGGATCCATGGACATCTGGTTGAGAATCACTGATTTAAGCTAAAGAAAAGAAATAATAGAATACTCCAGCAATTATAAGCATATTCTGCTTTTCTCCGCTCCAAATGATCACAAGCGGAATATCTTTTGCTCCAGGACTAAATACAGACTGAACAAGCATCTTGAAATCGTCTCTCTGAACTACAGTATGAGTAGCCTGGAAACCAGACGACTTTGCGAGCTTATGTTTTATTTGCTAGATACGTCCAGGCCGCCTCAGGGTCTGACAGATTCCAGCCAGCCAGGCCTCAGTCGGGCCAATCAAAACCGTTTATGTAATACGGTGGTGCATGTTTGAAGGGTGTTAGACGAGCCGTGGCAAGATACGTAAAAGTTACGTTACAGGCATAAACCTAGCTTTGTAAAGAGGATCATTTAAAAAAAAAAAAGAGATGGCTAAACTGATGGGGAACTTTCTTCAAGACTTGTTCCTCCATTAGAGCTCATCTCTGCACTGTACTCTGTTGACATTCGTCCATCTATCTATCTATCTATCTATCTATCTATCTATCTATCTATCTATCTATCTATCTATCTATCTATCTATCTATCTATCTATCTATCTATCTATCTACCTATCAATCAAATTTAATAATTCAATTAAAATTAAAAGTTACTTTATTAATCCTCGAGGCTAAATTCAGTTAGTCTGTTATCTCTGTTAGAATGAGACAGCCTGATGTAGGAGAGAAGGATCTTTTGAATCTCTCCGTCCTGCAACAGAGAGAGAGGAGCCGTCCACTGCTGTTTTTTTGGTCCATAAAGGTTTTGTGTAGCAGATGATCTGGGTATTTCAGGATGGCCTGGAACATGATGACAGGTCATCTCTCCACCACCTCCTCCAGTGTGTCCAACCTGGCTCCAACCACAGAACCAGCTCTTTAGACCAGTCTGTCCCTTGCATCACTGTGTCTGATGCTACCTCCCCAGCAGACTGCAGCATAAAACAACACACTACCACCACAGACTGATAAAACATCTGCAGCATCTTACTACAGATGTCCAGAGATGTCTTTTTATAGAGAGTGTCTGTGTTTAGGGACTAGTCCAACTTATTATCCAGGTATACACCTAGATACTTAGAACTTGGCACCACCTCCATGTCCACCCCACAGGTATTCACTGGCTGAAGGGGGGGCTCGAACCTGCGGAAATCTATGATAATTTCCTTACTCTTTGAGGTGTTCAGTAGGAGATAGTTCTTGTGACTCCAGTCACTGAAGGCTTTTATCAGATCCCTAAATTCAGATTTCTGTCCATTCCTGATACACGCCACAATAGCATTGTCGTCCAAGTACTTCTGGATGTGGCAGGACTCAGAGTTGTATTTGAAGTCCCCTGTGAACAGTGTGAACAGGAATGGAGCCAGAACAGTGCCTTGTGGAGTCCCTGTGCTGCTCATTAATGTCCCAGTAACACAGTTCCCCAACCTGACAAACTGTGGTCTTCCTGTCAGGTAATCTGTGATCCAGAGTTTTCTCCAGATGAGCAAGGGCACTCTGGATGTAACTGGATGGACCCGCAACCAATCACAGGTTTTGCTGTTGTGATTGGTTGCGGTTCCATCCAGTTGCATCCAGAGGCATTGGGGTGTTCTGCTGCTTATAAGTGAAAATAGCCGTGTTTCGACTAGGAGGGAAAAGTGGCCACCGGGAAAGTCTCACTGGGGATTTCCACCGGACGCGTTACAGCAGCAGCACGTCTCCACAGCGTTTTGCTGCGTCTGTCAATTCACACCGGACGCGTTACAGCAGCAGCACGTCAGTTTAGCGAGCCGGCCATATACACGCGAGATAACGAGATCACGCGATAATCCTGACCATACGGGAGACCGCAAGATCCTGTGATAAACTTTAAACTCTATTTATACAGTCTATGGATAAACTGTGTGTATAAAGTAAACAACAACAACAAAAGCCAACTTACTTTGCTTCTCTGAGGTGAAAGATATGTTGATCTGACCATCTATCCTTATAAAAACAATATGTTATGTCATAAATGATTGTATGATGTTCCACTTCAACAATCAGTTTCTTGTCGTCCGTGTCGCCGATCCTCTTTGCCGACCCTTTGATTGATTGATTGCCGATCCGGTGCCCCGGTCATAACATAATGTTGATGTGAAGTAGTTTTAGGCTGCATGAACTGCGTATTGTGTTTTATTTTGAAAGGGGCGGAAGTGTTTTACGCTGATTCTGAGTCGGACTTCCTGTCTGGTGCGATCTGCTCTGTTGAGATTCACGTGATTTGGCAGCGTCTCGCAGAGAAATAGAAGTCCTACCTAATGCTCGCGTAGAGACGCTGACGCGACGCTGCAGTAACGTTACGCTACGCGCCCGGTGGAAATGCTCTCATTGATTAGAGTGTTACCTATTTGCAACGTCATACGCGACGCTGACGTTACGCTGCAGTAACGCGCCCGGTGGAAATCAGGCTTCAGGCCACACCCTCTCAAAAGTCCTCTCACTCTGCGTGTCTCCATTACAAAAAGGCCCCCAGAGGGATTTATAAGACTCCGGAGGTGACGTATGGCTTTCAACCGTCACAAAATCGCTTAGCGACAGTTTGACCGTGACGTCACATATGCAACGGATTGAACACGAGAGACTCAACTGTGTCCGCCGTCGCTAACTGTGCACAACATCAGCAGCTGTTTTTCAAGAAAGCAGCATGGCTAATTATACACAGCGTCTCTGCTGATCATAAACATAATGATTGTGAATTAACCGGCATCGCTAACTGTGCACAGATGGTGCTTGTTGTAAACAAAGAGAGATCACTAAATGAACACCTCCTGCAGCAGCAGCACATACACACTGTACTGCTACAGAGCTAACTGTTAGCCTATTAGCAATTTGCAGGCTGGACGCTAAGGTGTTAACATTCCCTCCGGCTCTGTGACTGCAGCTAGGAGAGACTGCTGTGGGAGGACTGTGCCGCATTGACTCATTCTTACTCCTCTTAACGAGCCCCGCGTCTACAATAACAACATAAAAAGACGCTGGATTTGTCTCAAGTCGCTTTCTTGAAAATTAGTAACTAAGGGGGTCTGAAAAGTCGCTGCATATAGCAACAAGGTCGCTAAATTGGCAACACTGCTTCACCGGCTTTTACAAATGGCGTGTGTTGTTGTTGTTGTGTAGAGCACTATGTCACATCCCGGTTAGTACGTCACACAGGGGAGGAAAAAGGCCCTGCTCTTCGACAAGGACTAAGAAAGTCCAGACGAAAGTCCAGACGAAAGTCCGCTTCGGATGGCTTGTATTCAAATTAGGGGCGTTTCGGTGAGTGAGACCCACCTCATTCAGGGTATTGGGTGGGTGGTAGTGGGAACAGCCCTAATGAGAGGTTCCAGGCTAATTTGCAATTGAGTCAGGACCAATTTGTCAAAGAAAACTTTTATTTCTACTTGCAGTATATATGCTCGGCAGTATGGCTTTGTTCTGGGAGCTCCCCACCTTCCCATGTGCTTCCATGGAAAGCCTAAGGCAGCGAGAGCAAACATCCCCAACCTTTCACATGCTTACGGTAAAAAAGCTCAGCAGGAGCAAAGACTGATTTCCGAATCAATGACAATAGAAATTATATTAATTATGTCAGACATGAAAAGGAGGAGCTGGAGTGGAGGTGTGTTGCACAGCCTCTTGCAGGATAAAGCTTAAATTATGCGCCCAGCTGATTGTCAGCTGATTGGACTGACCCGTAGCATTAACGCTTTATTCGTGATTTGGTTTTGGCAATGTCAGGCTACTGTAAGAGACTTTTCACTACTTTGTGACATTTTTTAGAGTAAAAGTTATTAGTTAATCAAAAAAATAATCAGCACAGTAGCGTAAAGTAGTCTTTGACAGCTTTGATTTACTTCTTGCCACAGATTCTCCAACTGTCTGTGTAACTTTAATGGAGAGATTAATCACAATTTCTTCAAGAGATATTCCCTCATTTGCTGTTTTGATGATGTGATACCGTCCAACACTATCGCTCCAAAGGGTCCCCGAGGTGTTCGACTGGCATTAGATCTGGTGAATGAGAAGCCCGTCGCATTCCACACTAATTAAACCATTCAGTGATCTTTTCGTGCCCTATTATGTTTCTCCACTTTTCAGGTTTGTCCTTTTCTTGTTACCTTGTCTGTTGTTGAGTAAAGGTCAGGGCCCGTCTTTCATGAAAGTGTTTGTTCCTTTTTCTCCCCAATGTGGATTTGGCAGACCACAGCAGTGTCTCCAGGGTTAAAGTAACATTTGTTACCTTTTCAAGCCCTTCATTTGTACCTTTTCTTGACCAAAGGAAAAGAATAAAGATGCAACAGCTCTGGGTTCCCGGCCATCTGTTGCTCACAGGCAGTGTTCCCCAGCCTGCACACAGGAGCGACTTGATATTTCTTTTCCAATTCTGCATGTCTTCTTCTGGCACAATCCAACTGGCAGGTAGTCTTGATCAGTGCACCCATGGGATCCCAGCAGAACAAACAAACATGGCCGCCTGCTCCCTGCATATGCAGATGTGCCCTGTCTCATTCATCGATGGATCTGAGCTGTCTTCCCCCAGCAGCCTGAGGCAGTGAACCTCTCAGGGTGCATGTCACACACACACACATGCAAACAAACACACACATGCACATAAACATTAACTGTCAAAACCCAATAGAAACGGGAGATACAACAGAGACAAATATGTCAGTGCCTCAGGCTTGGGCTGCTATCATCCTATCGAGAAAAGCTGTTGTGGTGTGAGGAAAAAACAGCAACGTCTGCTTATTGATTCTGACAGTCTGTGCGCTGAATGCTACCAAATGTGTGTTTGTGTAATCACATTGATGCTGTGGAATTTGTGAAAAAGGAAACTGAATGATTCATGGTTATGATGTTCGACAGTAGCTGTATTAAGGCCCAGTCAATCATCTCCCTACCGTGTTTTCTAATGGAGGCTGTGTTTACTGCCTGTTTCTGACTGTGATGGATAGTTTAAAGGCCTCTAGAAGGAGGCCAAAGACACCACTGAAAGGGTCCTTGAAGAACTGCAACTGTTTTATGCTAAATTAAACAAATGATGTTCTTGTTTTGTAGTCCGTAATTTTGATAATGAAATTAATTAGGCCTTATCTTCTCCCACCAGACCTTGTTTTTTGTGTGTGTGTACACTCTCTTAAAACTACTGACAGTGCTTTGCTTTGAATCTCCTCTCTACATCCTGCTCAACCATCTGCTCATTTTTCCGAAAACAGCCTTTCGCTGAACAGATTACTCAACGCGCTAATAGCAGCAAGCAAAACATAAGCATTAGCCTGGCTGCTCGTCTTAATGTTGTGCTCTGGGACGAGCTCCCGGTGCCGTGTTGTGTATGCCCTCGCCTCGCTACAAATCATGACATTTAAAGATCATTATGAGATTGTGACACTGACTGGAACCAGCGAGTCAGTTAAAACCAGATGCCATTACGAGATGGCTTCATTCATTTCGGTGTGCTGCATAAACTCACAAGTGAACTGTTGAAAGAATAAATCGCATGATAGAGAATATCGCAGTTAGGAACAGACACCCGGAGCGCTTTGTAAATAAACATTTTTTTTCCTCAAACAAACAGCTAAAATCCAACAAGGAGAGACAAAATTAGAAACAAAATGACAACAGGAGGAATAAAGGAGGAAAACAGTGGGACAACAAAATGTATACATAATAAAAAATGCATAAATGACAATAATACAACTCGCTTTCACACCCCCATGGACAGTCTTCCAGCCAAGCATTGTGTTAGTATTCTGGCTGGTGTTGCGTTCAGCCGACAAACATGGCCTGTTTTTCTGAAAACTGGAAAGTAATTGAATTTTAATCATCTGAATTTGGATAATACCCATCATTAGTAGGGCTACAATATAATTAGACTAAAAGGGGAACAAAAGGCGGTCGGTCTCTCTGTAGAGGGAAACCTACGATGATTCAACTCTATATGTAAAGCACTTAAAACACCCTGATTGGATACAAAGGGGATTATTGGAAACAAAATCTAGAGTAAAAGCTGCACGAAGAAAGATTTTTACATTGAAAGAACAGAAAAAAAACACCCAACCCTGTTCACCCTATGAAC